>NC_071991.2:139440000-140074375 GCF_028885655.2 Pongo abelii | reverse complement strand
CAGCAGAGATGCACTGGGCTCAAGGCACAGCCCACCCCTAGTTTTCTCTGAGGCAGTTGCTCCTCTGCACCTGCCCCTGACACCAAGGCTGCCCAGCCAAAATTATTCAACTGTAGATGTCATTAAAGTTTAGAGGGACTTCCCACCTCTTGCATAGCTGTAGGTAGTCTGGCAAAACTGAAAACTGCTGCAACATCTGCATAATATGGGATCCAAGCCCTAATTTTTCTTAACCCTTTCCCTCCTAGACTGCTTTCCCAGACTCCCGAGAGCCCTTTACATCCCAGTGGACCACAGTGCCATCTTATGGCCAGTAAGTGATGTTTCATCATTGTTTCTTCTGCAATGGCCCAAGGAATGCTGGGAAGTGTCTGCAGAGTAGCTGAGAGAATATTCCAGAAGTGCCATTCCGCAGGTTTTGTGAGCAGCTTCCCTAAATCCTCATCCCAACAGTAGTTCTAACGCTGACTGTTGCTTTGAGTTACCAATGTTAATATCCCAGCCTCATTATGAATAACTCTTATCACGTAGCTCCAGTTATAGTCTAAATTTTTCTCCCTTAAAACTATCAGTTAAAGAAAGAGGAACAGAATGAGAGGAATGAAAGAAAATAATATTTGGTTTTAAATAGAAATAAAACACAGACGTTGAAGTATAAAGAGATTATTTAATCTGAATCACTAAAGATAAACAAAAATGTCCTCCAAAAATAACAATGTTACCCCAAAAGTATAGATAAGCAAAAGATGAAGTCAAATGTGTAATAATAAAAAGTAAAACTGAAATATACAAAATGAGACTTATTACAAGGCAATAAGCAGTGGTGGAGGGAGCAATACCTAATGCACAAAATAAGGATGGATATAATTAAGACCTGCAATGGGCTTGGTACAGGAAATGATCAACTTGTACAATGCACATCCACTCATCTGAGCACCAAAGAGGGAAAACATGATTCTGGAAGAGGCAGAGGGGCAGCGGGAGTTGAGGAAACACGGATGCAAAATAGGATCATAAGGAAGCAAATCAGCCAGGGGACTGTAGATTACATGACTTTGCATTCTCCTATCTCCTGTGACAGCTGAACTGGACCATTTTCCTCTCCAGGGATTTGCTCCTGCACCCTGAGTTAGATGCCCCTGGGATTTGCTCCTCCTCAGATTCCCATGGATGAACTCTCACTCCCTCCTTGTTGAGAACAGTCTGAAGGAGAGGTCATCTCTCCCTCCCATTCAATCCCACGGTACTGGGGATTGGGACAGACTTCTCAATTAGCATCAACCTCTCTCAGGGCATGCTCACATGCCCCCTAACTGTGTCTTTTCATTTCCACTAGACTGAAAGTTAGATGTGGGCAATGAAACTTAACACCTTTATCATAGGATGCATAAGTAACTGTTTTCAAAATTATTGCTCTTTCTTTCACTGCCTTGGGTTATATCTGAACAGGAAAAAAGGGCACAATTTCTTAATGTAACTTAACCACAAAAACTTTCCCAAGAGCCGAAAACAATATAACTACCAAAAAAGATTGTTCTCCTCATTGGTGAGATGGCAAAATAAAACAAAAAACAAAGAAAATTTTGTCAAATATTTTAAGAGAGACCCAGAATCCCAGTCCCTCTTGTACAAACATCATTATATGGCCTCCCTCTACCTAAGAGACAGGCAGAGCCATTCCTGTGCCCTGCACCTGGCAGCAAAGCCCTGCTGGAGCCTGTGGGGAGCTGGCAAGGGTAAGCCTTGGTGATTCTGCCCCAGAGCAGGGATTCTCAGGGAGCTCTGGGCATCTTCCAGGGACTGAGATGGAGAGTGGCCACACTCCATCTTGGAGAGAATACTGAGGGCGTGACCCTTCTGACCTCTCAGTCTAAAGTAAAAGCAGAATCATTCCTGACTGGTGCGGAGCTGCTTAGTCTCCAAAGCAAAATAGTCCTTGTTTCAGGGTCTGTCGGAGCCACAGAAGAATAGCGGAGCTATACGTGGTTCAAAACTTGCATGTTGCTGCATGCTCATCTCTGTTCCCAATGACTCCAGCATCTGAATATTCCATGCTAGGAAAGATAATTCATAAAAAATTAACTGGTTCAGTGATACCTTTAGTGACAATCAAAATAATTGTCATGTTCCAAAGTGGCATGCTTGTAGGAGACACAGAACCACAAGGCAAGAGAATTTGGAGGTTGAATAGAAATAGGAACAATAGAGGCCCCCTTAGATGATGGCTTCTAGGAGCAAGACTAGAGGGGAGGTGAATTCTGAGCCCTTTTGGCCCCACAAGACATGGCATAACAGGGACATCAGAAAATACTCCAGTGATGTGCTGTTAAATTGTGTGTCTGTGAAGGTGGGGATATGGCTGGTAGCATTTGCTAATTTCGGTTGTACCAGCATACCCACCATGGCAGATTTCATGCTGCCAACATGGCTTCACTAAATAGGGAGCTGGGAAGAGTATGCCTATTTGGCTCTTTTGAGTCATACAAGCTGGCTCCAGCACATCCCTAGACTCAAGAGCAAAGCTTTCACAGTTCTTCAGTGCTTCCTACTGAACACCCTAAAAATGAGGCAACAGCAACTATAGCATACCTCATTGTTTTCATGATAGGATCAGTGTGTGATCCTGGGTTTTGGAATGGACAAAGGGACGTACGTGCAGAGAAATGATTTGTGAGTCCTCTGAAGCTGCCGAGATCACAGAGCAAAGAGTTATGCTGGTTGGTTGGGAGCTGCTAGCCTTTGACTTGAAGTAATTGCAATGAAAAGTTTCTCCTGCTTAACTTAAGACAACAGAATGATTTCATTAGAGCAGAAACCCTATTCCTTCCTATTTGTTCAATAGTAACGTCTGTCCTTTGCTCCTCTTGCATGTTCATTTTCAGTTTAAATTGGAAGCCCTGCTCGCTTTGTTACATGTCCTTGCAGCACCATTTACAACAGTGGACTGTGTTCTGTTCAGCCTCAGTGTCAGAGCTTATCCACTGTTAGGAGCAGGTGTCTCAGGAGTCAAGAGGACGAAGGTGGCAGCCATTAGAGAGAAGGTCTAGGAAGATAGGGAATTCCTATCTGTGTGCTGGCCTTACTCAGTCACAGGAGACACAGGGCACCTGAGCAAGGAGGGATTTCATGATGGATGGCACAATAAAAAATGAGTCCAGAGCAACTCCCTGCCAGAGACCATCATTCTCTGGGGAAAGAAATTTGGTATCTGTACCACCACAATTTCTGATCAGTGAATTTGGAAGGGCTATGATGCCCCTCCTAGCTATGAAAGACTCAGGGCACCTCTATCATGGCTGTGTCTGGACACTGAGTCCCAGACTTGGAGAAGTGGTCTGCTGCCAAGGACTCTCAGAAACCCATGATCCATAATCACATCAGCTCTGACCAGTGCATTCGCTTTCATGGATACAAACTGCAGCATCACCCACAGACACGTGGAAGATTCTATTGCAATATAATCGTTGTACTTCTATCTATAACAAGTACTATATAACAATATATAATATGAAAAATAAAATAAACAGCAATAGAATCAATATTATAGATAAAACACTTCTTAAAGGCCTCAGAAAAATTATTTCAAATCAAATGAGTTGGACAGCAATGAAAACCCTCAGAGTCTAGAAATCAGATTTCCTGAGAGAATCAAGGTGAACTGGCAGCGGTGGTGAACGCATACTTCTGTCTATCAGGACAGCAGCAATAGCAAATGGAAATAAAATAAAGGATACACCTGGCTTAAAGTAGGCAGAAGAAATGAAGTCTTATTGTTATCATGACTGTATTTATCAAGTAAGGATTTCAAAAGTTGCAAAGACCTTTACTTCAAACAGGAAGAGAGGTTCGATATTTTGTTGCAGAAAACCTCTAAGGTGACAGGGATAGAAGAGGCTTCAGAAGAAAGACGTTCCTGGAGATGTAGCCTCAGACCTTCCAGATGCCCCAACATATGCAGGAGAAGAGCATGTTTCCTGCCCATGACAACCTCATGGATGTGGGCAACACAGCAGCCTCCAAGACCTACAGAAGATGCACGTCTGCCCTGAAGGCCAAGGCTAAGACACCCTCTCCTTGCTTGGAGCAGTGAGCTGGCTCCGAGGACTCCCATGATTGTTTTCACCACCTACATTTGCAGTTACTGTGTTTCAGGAATGAATCTGTGGTCTCTTTCTACCAAAAGAACAGCTGAAGTCCAAATGTAATTCTTTCCCATGAAAAGTGAGGAGCAAAGAGAGGCATCTGTTAAGGGTCTCTAGGAGCTGCAAGGAGAGAGAAGGATGAGGTTTGTGAACAGGAAGGAGGCAACTGTGCCACGTTGTGGCTAAGCTGCTGGCACAGAGATACATGGCTGAGTCCTCCTGCTGTGTGCGCTGGATCTTCAGAGTGCAGACGGATCCCTCAGGTCTTTCTGCAAAGAAGCGATCACTGGGCAGCCCTGATTTGTGTAGTTGAACTTCATTCTGGAAATAAGTCAGAAGCTCTGGCCCCTGCCCCAGGGCCTGTTGGTACCAAAAAAGGGATACATGACCCGAAATTGGATCACACCTGAGAGCTACATCCTGTCCCCTCTTTGTGACTTTGTACCTTGGGGACTGGGAGACTCCAGCACCTGTGTGATCTGTGGAAATAGAATTTGGCAACAGAATAAGGGAAACATTTGTAGTCATCACACACACACACACAACCACTCACACACACACACACGCCTCCACACAGAGAAAAAATGAAACTACTTTGTGTTCTGAGGACTCACCTGTCCCTAGGAAACCCAGTACCACGCAGCAGAGGAGCCTAGTGCCCATGGCAGGGTCAGGCCAGGATGGGGGCTTTACCATATCAGTGTCACTGTGAGCAGGAGCAGAGGATGAGGAATGTCCTTGTCTCCACAGGGCAGTTCCCACAGTAACATCACTTTCTCTCAATTCCCAGGATGTCAGGGTCACAGCATTTCTATTAGAACACACTTGGGTGCTGCTTTAAATATGTATAAGCACTTTTTACCAATATCAATGCATGGCTCATTTTTTGGGCTCCCATGCTGTCTGGACCCGTGGGCCTCACACTGCATCTCTGAGTTCATTTTCTCATCCTACAGCTGCTTCTCTGTCTGCTGGGCATGCCCTGTAGGATGCACCAACAGCACCCCCAACACAAGGCACCAAGGCATGAGCTCATTGTCTGTCCTGCAATTCAGGGTCCCCTCTGCCATCCTCATTGATGCCCCAGCCTCCTCCATTCCCACAGTCACACGTGTCCAATGGGACTGTCCCATCACATGTGTTCCCTCACGAACTGCCCTCATGCCTTTCTTCTGGGATCATTTCCCACCTTTCTTAGCTTGTAATTCAGAAAAGAGACCTTGGTAGCAAACTCACAGCAGTCATTTTTCATATTCCCCTTCTAAAAGTGTTTTTTAATCAATCTCACCTTAAATGAAGGAGAATGATAATTGAGCTAATGGTTATTTTTAACCACTATCTTGAGTTACTGTTGTTCTCCATGTATTCTTATGGGAGGTATTTCTCTTTCCTTTCTGACTGCTTTCAAAATCTTCTCTTTTTCCCTCATGTTCTACAATTTCCCTATGACTTGACTGTCTTATTTGAGATTCATTTTGATTCTGGAAACTCTGAACTTAGGTCCTGAAACACCTCTAAACATTCTCAGCTAACATCTCATAAATATCACCTCATAACATTCTTCCTATTTATCTGTTTGAAACATCAATCATATGCAAGAAAAGAATGGGAAATTATGAAAAATATGCATATTATAATATATGGGAAACGTCCATTTTTTTCTTCCTTGTTCTTTAACTTCTTTCATATTTCACTTTTTATTTTCTGTGCTGCATTCTAGATCACTCCTGCAGATCCATCTTTGACATCACTAAAAATCTCTTTAGGAGCAGCTATTCAACAGTTTGACTTTCCATTTTGTTTTCAGTGATGGTATGAGTCATTCCTAGATATACTATTTGACAATTTTTATGCAAGTTGATGGTTTCAGGCATTCTCTTTTTCCTTGTTTCAGTTCCTCCGCATGTTCATTTAAATGTAGCTCTCCAGACTTTCATATCTTACAGTGCCAAAATTTCGAGTCTTCAGGTTTGCACTTCAAACATTTGTTGCTTGTGCTCATGTTTCCTTGTTGCTATGTCCTAATATTCTTCACATTGGGAATCTATTTGTTCGATGGTAGTCTGTGACATTCCAGTGAGGCCCAGACTGAGAGTGAACAACACCAATAGTCTGTCATTTTTTACAGCCATCTCTAGTCTAACTCGCAAATATATGGGGCCAAGAACTCTCTGCTGCACTCTAGGCTGCCAAATACACACATGACAAAGGTTGGTCATGTCAAAAATGCTCTCAGGACAGTCCCAAGGAAAGATTTAGAATAGAATTCAAATTTTCTAATTCTTTTTAGTAAAATTCTTTTCATAAATAAATCCCAGTAACATGTAGTCATCATGACATTTTCTTCCAAGGGGAAATTACAGAGATAGATAGATAGATAGATAGATAGATAGATAGATAGACAGACAGACAGACAGACATAGAGACTCTCTGGGTGGAGGGAGACTTCAGGCACACAATTAAAAGAAAAGTTAGTCACCAGCGTCTGGAACATCTACACACAAATTATGTCCACATTCACCTGGGCAGCACAGGTGTCCCCCGGATAGGAGTCCAGGGATCGTGGCGGGTTGGGGCAGTTGTGTAATCCGATGCCTTAATCTGGGAGAATCCATCCTGTGCTGGATTGTGTTAAGTCAACTCTGCAAAGGCAAGAGCCTGTATTTCCCAGAATGCCATTTCTCTTATCATTCTGGGTTACAGATGGTCAAGGATACATCTGGTAAAATTTAGAAGACAGATATAAAACAGTCACTATCACAATTGGCAGGTTACTGTGATTGCACAGTGAGAGTCAGTGACCAGCAGATATAGACGCATCCAACAGACCTAGGAAGTCCTGTTCCTTCTGCACCCTGTGTCCAGTTCATCTTCCCAAATGCTGGCCAACAGCAGCCAGGCTGCCTCCAGTGTTTGGTAGTGCATCTGCAGGGGTGGCCCCCATAGAGTGGGATCAGCTTTCCCAGAAGCAGGTTTCCTTGGCCTTTTCCTGTGTTCCCGGCTCAAGGTCCCACTGCATGTCCTGGCATGCTCTGATCCTCTCATGTTCCTGCCACTCCAGCCTGTCCTGCCCAGAGCTCCAGGAGCCCTGGCTACTGACTGGCTCCCTCGCCTTCTGACTTCTCTCCTCCAGACCTTGTCTTTCCCAGCAACTCTCACATCTGCTTAAAGTCTAATTCTGATCATAAATCTGTTACACACTCAAACTTGTAGTGGTCCTGTTTTATTGATGCAAACCTAATGGAGATTTTCTTACCAGAAGTGGTTTCAAGGAACAACCTTTAAGGATGGAATTCTTGAAGTGGATCTCTGATCTGTCTAGATTTGTTGTGGGGAAAGATCCTGAAGGACAGCACAGAGACCTGGAGGAGGTCAGGTGCTGCAGCCACAAGAGGAAGCCTTGACGCAGGTGTGGATGCCATGATAGTGATTCCCCATCAATTTCCAAGACCTACCTGAGCCCAACAATCAAAGGGGTGGCATTCTTGTACTTAATGCTAGATCTCTGCCAGGTTACAGTAGATGTAGCATGTTCCTGCTATTGGTTCGTCCACCCACTCATCACTCGCTCAGCCTCTCATTCACTCATCCATTCTCTGTGAAATGGGTCTCCCCACATGCCAGGCACCAATATTGGTAAATGCAGCAGGCACAGTCTTAGCTCACATGGGCTTAAAAATTGGGTGGAGAGGCCAGGTACGGTGGGTCAAGCCTGTAATCTCAGCACTTTGGGAGCCCGAGGCAGGCAGATCATGAGGTCAGGAGATTGAGACCAGCCTGGCCAACATGGTGAAACCCCGTCTCTACTAAAAATACAAAAAAGAATTAACTGGGCGTGGTGGCGCGTGCCTGTAATCCCAGCTGCTCGGGAGTCTGAGGTAGGAGAATTGCTTGAACCAAAGAGTCAAAGGTTGCAGTGAACCAAGATGGCACCACTGCACTCCAGCTTGGCGACAGAGCGAGACTCTGTCTAAAAAAAAAAAAAAAATTGCGTGGCGCACAAAAATAATCAGACAAGTATCTGAGAGAGCCCAAATGTGCTAAAGGTTACTAACAGACATATGATTCTCTGAGAGCTTATGAGAGGAAAGTTGATCTCAGCAGGGAGGTGAGGGTGTGCTTCCCACAGGAGGGGCTGATCATGCTGAGATCTGAAGCATAGGTAGGAGCTGGCCATTAGAGGAAGGAAGGCTCCAGCCCAGGGCAGAGGAAATGGACTTTGAAGTCTCTGTGATGGGAAGGAAGGAGGCACAGAACAGGGGCTCCCCTCATGGCTGCAGTAGAGAGGGGCAGGGAGGTGAGGGGAGGAGAGACCCAGCAAGGCCTTGGAGGGAGACTGCCCAGATGGGAAAGGTGGGCCACGGGAGAGACAACGTGAGGGTGGGGCTGGGGAAACCCTAGAGAGAGGAAGCAACAGGGTCACCAGGGAGAGATGGCAGCATAGATGAATCTGAAATACAAATCCTGTTTCATCCTGGGGGCCTCGGATTCAGGATAATGAGTAGAAAAGTAGGAGCAGGGGAAGCCCTGGCCCAACCCCAAAAGGACAGCTTTGAGGATAGATCAGAGAGAGCAACAAAGGAGACATCTGAGGACGTGGGACCAGTCCAGGCCTGGCTGAGACTGCCTGAAGTGGCACCTGGCACAGAGCAACGATCATACTGTCCTGGCCACTTGGGGTCACTCTGGGTTCCAAGGTTCCTGGTTCAGAGAACTCTGCCCAGGGCATCCTTGAGTCTTGGCTGGGGCAGGAAGGCAGAGCCTCCGTGCTTTTATGTGTGGAGAGGAGACAGCCTTGCAGCACTGTGGAGTAACTGCTGGCACAGAAGTACACAGATGTCTGGGAGGGAGCAGCTGACTCCAGCCTGAGTGGGAAATCCTCTGTGTTTGATCTGGAGACATTGTAGCCACTGGGGGTTTCTCCTTTTTCAGTGATACCAGCAGCAACTGAATAATGAATCAGCCTCAGCCCTATGCCTGGGTCTTGTCGATACCAGGACATGTAGTCATGGTTCATATCCTGGGCACACTGCAGTGTCATGCTCTGTCCTGTCTTCAGGACCTGGAATTTTGGGGTCTGAGTTACACCAGCATTCATTGGACCTGCAGAGAAGAACAAAGCTGATGCTGCAGCCCTAATGGGAAGACACTGGGCGTTGAAATCCATGCAAGGGGCCCTGCCCAGGACCCACCTGCCCACAGGAGAGAAAAGGATGCACAGCACAGGAGCCCGATGCTCATGGCAGGTGCTGCAGGACAGAGGGGTCTTCTGTGTCTGTGCATTGATGAAAGGGGAACTGGATTCTCAAGGGAGGCATTCTGAGACCTCATTCTCCCTGCCTGCCCCCAGAGCCGTCCTTTCAGGAGAGGCCACGCCTCTTCCCCAGATGATCAAATCCAAAATAAATGTACCAGTGAACAGCTGAGAATGAGAAGAACACATTTGTCTGATTTGAAACAAGTCTACAAGATTTTCATGACCTTTTGTGAACAGTTTATAATTCAATGTAAATTTTATTTCTTCAATGATATAATTAATAGTCTAGTGTTAGTTATCTACATAGTGCTGTAGTCTAGAGTCTTAGGGACACTCCTCATGTCTTCCTAGTGTTTTTGACTCCTGTGTCCCAAATACTCCTTCAAGTATCTTTTTCTAATTTGCTTAATTGACCACAATACTGTTTAAAATCCTTTGTCCATATTGGTTTTCTCTGTTATCAAGTTTCCAAATCCCAGGGGCAGGCTCATCAACATTGGAGGAGTCGTTTTGCTCTGTTTCTTGTCAACTCACTGACAGATGAGACTCCTGAGAAACCCACCTGAGCACCTTCAGCTCCTCCCAGGGCTCTTGCTCTCCATGACTGGGTTGAGACCACAGCAGGCAGAACCAGCTCACTTTGCTGACTGTCCTCTAGGTGTGGATGATGGTGACCATACAGTGCTGTCCATGACCTATGGGCACAAAGGTGGCCTGATGCATGAGGGACTTGGGGAGAGAGGGCAGTCTTTAGGGTAAGGACGAATGCTCTGTTTTTATCTGAGATTTCATGTTTTGTAGGGAATATCCCTTTGTGCAGGATTCCTGCCATTAATTTAGTAATAAATAAAATTTACTAATAAATAAAAAAGAGCTCAAATAACATATCTTGTGATTCCTCCAGGGTTTCACAAGTTTTTCCCTGGGGTTTCTCCTTGTGTATTTTCTGAGCTCATCATCTTCTCTTAGAACCAGCTAACACCCTTCCTCCAGGTCCCTCTGTCTACTGAACCAAGCAGCAGGGTTTGATTCCTTCTGGCTCCCCTCATTTCCATGGCTGCTTAATTATGGGTGGGGTGCGTTTGGGATGGCAGAGGGCAAAACAACGTAAAGGGCATTATTCTTCTTAGGGCTCTGATTCACACTCAACACTATATGCCTCATGGTAGAGCTTCATGGTACTCATCCCGTGTGGATCAACACCCCCCCATCCTCACCTCTCACCTTGCCGACAAGTTAGAGACTCTTAGAGTAGAAAAGGACTTAGGAATAATCTTGTTTCCATTTCCAGGTGTGCTTTGTAAGGTGGACTTGTTATTAACACAGCTATTTGTCCTTTATTTCCAAAGAAATTACTCCCTCAGGTGTGCATCTGTGCTGAGGCCTAAAAAATCCATTAGGAGAAGGAGGAGGGTTGCATCACAGCTTCACAGCTCAGAATTTGATATTACGTGTCCTTTGTCTTCGACATTCTGCGGCCACTCTGCCATGTTCCCAACTGTCCCACCCCACTGCCTATGCTTCCTTCTCTGCTGATTCAAAGAAAATAAGATCCTCCTAATTTTAGAATGCAGGAACATTGACCAATTTATGGCCCATAAGAGTCTCCCTTTGAACTCTGAGTTATTTATTAAACTGTGACTCCATTGGCTGTACCATTTTTCGCTTCGCCACCAGACTTCACAAGGTAAAGGAGATGTATAGATGCTTACTTAACCTTGAAAATAAATTATCCCACCTTCCAACTACTTACAAAGGAAAACTGACTAAAATCAGATAGGATTCTAGTTAATATTGTTTTCCTCTATATTTCACATACAGGAAGTGGCCAATTAGTTGGTTCTCCTCTCTCCCTCATTTTAACAACAGCTCCTCACAGAACTCCCTGGCCTAGTATATACACATCAGTATCTCTGCTACATCTTGTGATGGGAATTATTTTCTCAAAGCTCACATCTTCTGGTTCCAGGCCTGTAACCACTTACCCCCTGTACCTCCCCACTGCCAACACCATGATGCTTGTACCTACAGTGCTGTAGGGTACACAGACTCTCCTGCACCCTGGCATCTGATCTGAAGACAACCCCAGATGGTTCTGGACTTCACCTCCCTCAAAATCCAGTGACCCCTCTATCAATTCCACACAGAAGCAGGCCGACTGCCCTTCATCTGCCTCCACCATTTATTAGCTCTGAGACTATGGGCAAGGCCATTCATTAACTTTTCTGGACTCTAACCTCATCTAGACTCATCTACAAAACAAGACTAACATTCTCCTCAATGCTTTATGAGGATGAACTGAGATACTGTGTAGTTTCTGGTAGGTTTGATAAAGGTCTATCCTTTTATCCTTCCCTGCCTCCTCATGCAGGAGAAACTGATGGAGCTCTCAGAACTGCTAGGACCATGAGTGATGGAAGAGCTGGAATCATCAACTGGGTGCTGGGGTGAGGAGAACTTGGAAGCATAAATAGACCATTCAGTCACTATAGAAAAGATCTGGCAGAATTTGGGAATCAGATAACAGAGCATGAATGTACCTGTCTACCCTTATTATGCAATATGAAGCAGCAAATAGAGCAAGTTAGATCTATATCAATCAATCTGGAACAATAAAGACCAGGATATATTAACAGAAAAGAGTATGCATGTGGCTGGTAAAGTGTACAGGTAAACCCATTTTCTGTAGGTGTACTTGGGTAGAAAGGTGTGCATGAACACAGAAAAGAGAGGTAAAAAGCACACCAGAGCGTTAGTATTGGTTACCGATGGAAGATGGGATTGGATTTGAGAGCATTATTGACATTTTCTTTATATATTATTTGTTAAAAAATCTTCACCACATACAAGCTTTAAGCAACACCTTTCATCTGTTGTCAGACTTTGTAGTGTCTAAATGGGCAAAATATAGAAAGGTTCTGTTTATGGAACCCCCTGTAAAGGCCCATGTTTTGGAATAAACTGAGGATAAAGTGTGCTCCGTAAAAGCGCACAAGCTCCTGGTGAACACGGTCTCTGACTGCTGAGGAGAGTGAGCATCGAGGTCGATACATTTGAGGGTGAGGTCAGTTTGGCTGATTATGAACTAATAAGGCTTCTGCCTCTGAAAGCCTGATCACCACGGGGAAGTGGAGGATCTCACCCCTTGTTCTAGAACAGGCTTTGAATAGCCCCCTGGTTTGAAAAGGAAGAGAAATGAGCACCCTCTAGTGCCTGCATTTCCAAACTCAGTGAGAGCTCATTTCCAGTTTCACACTGTTCAAGCTTTAGAAATGCTCTTTGGTTCTGATCCAAGTAGCAGTATTATTATGATGTCATTGTAATGATATTCCAGCATTTATCAACAGCACACAGCTTTCTCAAATACAGCTTTAGCGAGTGGGTGGAAGAAAATGCTGTCCCTAGGGAAGATGTTCTGACTTTGGTCTGTTTAAGGTTCAATTATTTAGAATAGTCTATTTTTGGTCTTTGTTGCCTAAAGAGATAAAACTGCATTTGTCTTTAAAGCATAGATGCAAATGATTCTGGCAAAATCGGGGCTTCGGTCTATCTGTGGGCCATCCTTAGTGGTTGTATATTTGATTATTTCCACCCAGAATGGCTCTCATGATTTTTCAGGGACTAACACATAGCCCTGCTCTGTAAATGGAGCCTCTGCCTCACAATCAGCCTTTCCTAACTGGCAAAGGAGGGGAACAAGCAAAGGTCTCTGTTCAGCGCCCTGAACCAAAATCAGGTGTGGGCTGAAGGAAGCTGGTGACCATGAGGTCTGTGTCTCTGGCATTGCCCACCAATTCATGGAAATGAACACCCATAATATAGCTCAGTGTATCAGGCTCCATGGCCTCAAAGCCAACCAAAGAGATATTTGTGCCTTGGGAAAACTCTGCCTAAGAGAATGGGGAAGGCATTTGTTTTCTTCTCCATGACCTTTTAATGCCAGTGTTTGACATTATGTTTCTGATCACTCTCTCAGAGTGATTAGGTTCCCTGTGTCTGTGAGACTCCCAAATCCAGGACACCTGTGAGGGAAGGTGATTGAAGGAGGAGACAAGCCAGGAGAGTGATGGGCAGATAGGAATTTCAGTCGTGCAGAAAGGCTTGGGATCCAGTTACTCATCCATGACAGGGATTTCTCATCTGTTTCCAGGACTCATTTGATCCTAGGAGATGAAGGAATAGAGGTTCCCATTTAATGTGTCCAGACCTCTGGAACAGTCTATGTGGGAACTCAGAGGGCCTTTCCATATCTGTTCTTTATTCTTTCAAGATTGGTCAGTGGCACCTGGAACCACTGTTGCTACTGACAATAAAATGGGGAAAAAACATCCACAATTTCTAAAATGATGCATTTTACAGTCTAGAATGCAAGAGAAGTGTGAAATAGTCACACAAAGTCAGGGAAAATTACTATGGTGCTAAATCTGTGAATATTAATGCATATTATAAGCTGTGAGCGTTTGCAGTAAGGAGGTGCAGCCTAGGAAAACTGTTGAAGAAGTTTCTCCCTAGAGATGGTGGTAGTTAAGCTGAGATTTGGAGAAAGAACAAAAAAGAAGAGACTTGTGTTGACACAGAGAATACAGCATGGAGTGGAAAGGTCTTTGGTGGGAGGAGCATGATGCATGAGGAATGGCCTGAACTGAGGCATCTGTGGTTGACGTGGAGGTGAGGGTGCAGAGGAAGGGAGAGGACAGCTGGGAGCAGACATCACGTGGAGGAGGCTGAGGACTGACGTGAGTGTGGTGTGGGGAAGATGGAGTTGTGAAGGCCGAGAGGGAAAAGAACATAGACCTGTGTTGTCAATGCTGTCTGCAAATATACAATTTTCAAATGAACTTTCCTTTCTGAGAGCAACTGAGGAAGAGGACTTCTGAGGCCAGAACTGCAGGAGGGACCTGGAAGAGAGGCTGCATCCACTCACATCACGGTGATGTGCGTTCCCTTGTCCAGCTGAGACTGGCCTGGGAGGGAAGCTCAGCACAGGGCAGAGTTTCCCATGCACAGGGCTGCTTAGAAATCTGAGGTCCCCAGCCTGGGCAGTGTTGGGGAAACTCCTATGGGATGATGTCTTCCACTGCCTGGATCATGGTCTCATGAAGACAATGCCACCTATATCTAACACTGAGCTTTGTGTGCAGAGGAAGGTGGCTGTGGGGTGACTGCTGGTGCAAGAGGGCACAGTGGTCTGGGAGAGGCTGACACCAAAGCCACATATTTGGCTTTGAGAGAAAGTCACAGACCCTCACGGATTTCTCTATAGTGTGTGATGGGACAGATCAGCTGTACACCAGCTTCGGCTCCTATTAACACCTACACATGTAGTCATGGATGACAGTCTCAGGCATCTCCATGTCACTTCACATCCTGCCTTTGTTCTCTGGTATCTTGGGATCTGGTTATCCCAGCTTCTGTGAAGTCTATGATAGAAGGAAGTTGAGTGCCCAAAGAGGGACCCCAATAATGTAGACCTGAGGTAAAGGCTTAGGCTAGGATGTGGTGTGCCAAGGAAAAGGCTTTAGGGGACTCACCTGCCCTCAGGGGGCAGAAAGCCAAACCATTGAGGAGTCTGGTGGTCATGGCAGGGTCAGGGAATAATAGGCAAATTATGGGGAGTTTTTCAACTTGTGCATTGGGGACATAATTCCTGGATGTCAGTAGAGTCAACTGATGATGCCACTGCCCCTGCCAGCCAGTGACTCTGCCCTCTGCCTGCTATTCCTCCCTCTACCTGCTGCAAACTTCAACCTACAGTCAAGTCATAAACCTTCACCCATGTGGTCTCCACTCCTGGCTGTCTTTCTTCTACAAGGTAACAGACGGACAAGGTTCATAATCATTTGCCCTCCACCTACCTCTCCACCATCGGCTCCAGGGGTCTACTTTAGGGCTCTGTTTGACAGGCTATTGCTTCTTCACTGAACATATGTCCTTCCCTCCCATTCCTAGGTCTCTATCTTATTTCTTACATGAGATATATTTCAGGTACATTTATTCTTAGTGGTGAATATCCAAGCTTAAATTTTACTAGAATAAATTGATAAAACTACGCTTAGACATTTATATAAGAAAGTGGTTTTTGTCTACACACAAACAAAATTGTTTTTAGTTTTTGTTGCATTAAATTAAACTCTTGTGCACCAAAAAAACACCATAAAAGTGAAAACATAAGCTGCAGACTGGGGAAAGACAAAGGGAATGTAAATAAATGATTTTTAAAAAGTGTGAAATTTAACATTCCTCAAAGTTGCTAATGAGGAGGCCATAGTAATGACCCCTGAAGACATCTGAGCCTCTGCTGCGGCCCTGCTGGTCACTAGAGGGCAGTGTGAGGGCTCTGACTTACTGACCAGGATGCAGAAGGTGATGATGGAGCAGGGGGGTAGGTGGAAAATGGATGGGCTAGTTTGTTTCCTACTTCTGATCCTTACAAGCCAAGAGACACTGAGGAAAATGACTCAATGTACCTGAGCCTTCCATCTATAAAGGAAGAATAAGAAATGTTTGATGTGCAAGATTGTGGAAAGCCTTTAAGCTATGTAACAAATATAAAGAATCTAGCACATATCTGGGCCCAGCTCAACAGTTACTCTTCTACTGAAGTTATCCAGGAAGTGACAAACTGCAAGAAGATGCAGCACAGAAGCAGGCACACTCAGGGGACAGGAAACCTGGCTCTATTGGTTGGGAAAGGTCTGCTCTCAGTAGGACACAAGACATGCCTTCCAAACAACTAAAAGCTTCCCTTGAAGGAGTGAAACCTGGGTGGGGCCTGCAGTTCTCAAGTCAAAGCTAAGGCAGGAAGTTTATATACAGAATGTTAATGATTCTGCTGGGCTGTGCCAAGCTGCTGGCACAGAGATACAGGGCCGAGTCCCCCAGCAACAAGGCGTTCACATTCAGCTCAGAGCTATAGTTAGGGAACTGGCGAGCTGAGAATCGATCAGGGAAGTTTCCTCTTCCTCTCACTTCTTTCTCATAATACTCAAAGATAAACTGGGGCCCCTGACCCAGGGCCTGTTGGTACCAGGACACACTCTTGTGCCCAGAGATAGGAGAGCATCTCAGAGTCACTTGCTGTCCTCTCGTTTTGATCAGGTGTGTGGGACTTTGGGTGACTCCAGCGTCCACTGGGCCTGTGGGAAAAGCAGATGGAGGATGAGCTCAGGAGACAGCCTGGAGGTCTTCCCCAAGGTAAAGTGGAGGACACAGGGGTGGAAAAGCTGAGAATGGGGCTACTGTCCTGTGCCCAGGACTCACCTGCTCCCAGGAGACAAAGCAGCACCCAGCAGAGGAGCCCGGGGCCCATGGCACAGTGGGGCAGGCAGCACTGCATCTGATTCAGGGCTTGGTCCTCCTCGGGAAGAGCCCAGTGAGTTCTGAGCCTTGATTTTCCTGATGGGAGGGGTATCCTGTGATGTCACTGTCCTGTGTCCTCCCCATGCAGCCTTCCTTAGGTCTAGCACACTACGGACCCTGGACTCAACCTGTCCTGCAGAGCTGGAGGGATGGGTGAAGGCAGAAGCTTCTGTGATGATACAGTTGCTCCTCTGCCTACATTGTCCCAGCTCACAGGCAGCCGCATCACCCTATCACCCTTCTCCCACCTAGTGCTGTGGTACTCCATCCTGGAGCTCACACACCTGCCCATCAGGGGAGGGTGAGGAGCCTGTGATTAAACCTCAAGTTGCAGCTCTTCCTTGCTGTCCTCACATCATCTTTCTGATGTTAGATTCACACCAAGGTTTCTTACTATATTTTCCTGTCCCAGGCAACATTCCCAACCCATTTCCTGAGTGGCTAGCAGTGCAGAGGCCCCAAGATTTAGTCCATATGATCAGATCCAAAGCAGACCTGTGTTGTCTGTAAATTATTAAGAGTGCCGATTCCTCAGAAGTAATTCTAGGGCCTTATCAGCTCACACCACAGACCTAGCCAGCTTCAAACTCAGCACCCTCAAGGCCATCCTATATGTAGTGCTCTAGACAGTTTATGTTAATCCCTCCAGATCCACCCTGCCTTCACAGGCTGACCCCAGTGTATCATGTTAACTGTCTCATCTTTTCTCTAACTTCAGAGTGAGTTTGGCTTATGGGAGACAGAACAGCAGAGGGAGGTAGTGTCACCATCTGTGCTGGTTTGCAAAATCTATTCCCTTGGCTCCTTTCTTGCTGGGTTAAATTGCCTGGTGCCTAAAAGTAGTCACACAGTAGCCTGAATGCTTTGTGGCTTAGATATTTCTTTCAGCAGATATCCTAGCTAATGGCTCATAATTTTATATTCCATAAAGTCCTAGAACAGGACACAATGTTGCCAAGGTTTTTGCTACTTACAAGAAGCATGGCATTTACTTCAATTTCTGATACCTTGTTCCTCATTTCCCCCTGGGCTTTCACCAGAAATGCCCTTAATGCTCCGTTTTCAGCAATCTAGGCTTTTGCTAGTTTGCTTCTCCAAATTCTTCCAACCTCTATCCATTAGCCATTTCCCATTAACTAAAGCTGCTTCTACATTTTCAGGTACTTGTTACAGCAACGGCGTCACTCTCAGCACCATGTTTTCTTTCAATTTATTTCCTACTGCTATAGAGAAATACTACAGACTGGGTAATTTATAAAGACAAGGGATTTGTTTGGCTTATAGATCTGGAGACTGGGAAGTCCAAGATCAAAGGGCCATAGCTGCTGAGGGCCCCCTGCAGTTATCCAAGGCAGAAGGAAGGGGAAGCAAGCACCCAAGACAGAGAAAATGGCTGAATTCATACTTTTTATCAGAAGACCATTCCCAAGACAACTCATTCACTCCCACAGTAAGGGCATTGATCTCCTTCTGAGGGCAGATCCCTCATGACCTAGTCATAGCTGTCCCACCTCCCAATACCATTACATTGACAAATTTCAACATGAGCTTTTGTGGGGACACGCAAGCATAGCACACACATCTACACTGTGAGTCAATATTTCCACTCTTAAGTCTATACCTCAAAGAAAATGAAATAAAAAGAATGTATATGTCCACAAGAAAGAATTCCACAAGAATGTTCACAACAACTTCATTCATAATAGTTGAAGGCAGGAGTAACATGGATATCCATCAACGGGAGCTTGGATAAACAAGTTGTGGTATATTTATGCAATGGAATATTAGTCATGAGAAAAAATGACCTACTGATACAACAATATGAATAAACTTCAGAAATACTAATTTTGGAGGAAAATAATAAAATGTTATATGATTCCATTTATATGGAGTTCAAGAATAGACCAAGCTAGTCAGTGGTGATAAAAATAAGAAAAGTTTTGGCCAGGCCCGGTGGCTCATGCCTGTAATCCCAAAAATTTGGGAGGCTGAGGTGGGCAGATTTTGAGGTCAGGAGATCGAGACCATCCTGACTAACATGGTGAAACCCCGTCTCTACTAAAAATACAAAAAATTAGCTGGGTGTGGTGGTGGGCATCTATAGTCCCAGCTACTCCGAAGGCTGAGGCAAGAGAGTGGCGTGAACCCGGGAGGCAGAGCTTGCAGTGAGCTGAGATCACACCACTGCACTCCAGCCTGGGCGACAGAGTGAGACTCTGTCTCAAAATAAATGAATAAATACAATTTTTATCTCTGGGATAGAAATTGATTGGAAAGGAGCATGACGACACTTTCCTGCATGACGGAAATTTTTTTATAATCATTTCGGTTACTGTTGCACTGGCGTATGCATTTGTCAAAATTCACCAGAATATCCTTGTATTAATATTTTTGTTTTACTCTCTATTATACTTTAATAAAAAGTATTACTAAAAAGTAAACAGCTAAATCATAAAATATGGGATTCACTTACAAATTTACGCTTGTATTCTGTACAGCCCAATTTAAAAATGAATCACACAAAAATAAGAAAAGACAGGAAAACACATATCTGTGTAAGTTATGGAGAATGTGAGAAGTACTTGGTGACTGAAGTGGCAACATTGAAATCTGGCATCAAAATAAGCTCAACTGATGAGTGGGCCAAAAAACAACTAGGATCAAAATCAAGGAAAGCTGTAGACAAACAAAAGCTTTTTACAATATCTTCACATGCTGTTGAAATCATTCTGAGAACCATAAGCTGCTACAAATTTCATAACTTGGGAAATTGGGCATTCATCAGTCTCACAATTCAGATTTTCCTTTCATTTTGGCTTTGAATAGATTGGCCAATTTTTGAATTGATTATTTTGCCCAGCAAGCAGCCTGCTCCCCGCTTTGTGAGTGGGGTCCTGGGAGACCTGGCCCTCCTCCTTTGTCAGCCTCACAGATGGGAGTTGGGCACAGCACAGACACACGGAGTTCCCTGTACGTGGGGTTTGCACTCCCTGTGAAGCCCAGCTATGGACCTCCCAGTCCTACAGTTAATGGATTCCAACTAAAGAAACCTTGCCTCTAAGTGTCCGCTTTACCTGTTAGTGCTAAAGAGGGATACAGGCTGGAGAAAAATAAAATGTTTGTTCAATATTATTCTGTAATACTGTACAAGAAAATCAATTGAGGACTTCATGGATTTTCATCCAAGCCAAAGTCATGATAATAGCTGAATTCCTTCCTTAATCTACCCTGAGAGGACTCAGACACTGCTTGATGCCCACAAATACTTAGTAGAGACTTATTTATAGTCTCCTTTGTATAATTCTACTAGTCTATTATCTTCATCTCTAACGGCACCGTTTGGTGCATCTACTAATATTTTCCTTCAGTAGTTTGTTACTGAGGTGTTTCAGAAATTGTTATCAATATTTTTTGTCCTCCATTGGAAATCACGTGCTTGATTTCCAATGGAATCTCAGCCAAGGTGATGTTATCAGTAAGACTTATGAACTTGGAGAATCCCAGATCACTCAAGCAGGTTAAAGCTGTTGCCTGGCCAGACCTGCAGGGAAGATGAGGTGCAGCAGAGACGCACTGGGCTCAGGGCACAGACCACCTCTCGCTTTTCCCTTTTCCTCTGAGGCAGTTGCTCCTCTACACCTGCCCCTGACCAAAATTTGCCCCCGCCAAAATTCCTCAACTGTAGACGTCATAGAAGATTAGAGGGACTTCCCGCCTCTTGCATAGCTGTAGGTAGCCTAGCAATAACTGAAAACTGCTGCAACATCTGCATAATACAGGATTCAAGCCCTAATTTTTCTTAACCCTTTCCCTCCTAGGCTGCTCTCCCAGACTCCCAAGAGCCCTTTCGAGCTCAGTGGACCACACTGCCATCTTGTGGCCAATAAGTGAAGTTTCATAATTGTTTCTTCTGTAATGGCCCAAGGAATGCTGGCAAGTGTCTGCAGAGGGGGCTGCCAGAATATTCCAGAAGTGCCATCACGCCGGTTTTATGAGCAGCTTCCCTAAACCCTAAGTCCAACATTAGTTCTAACCCTGATTATTGCTTTGAGTTACCAATCTTAATATCCCACCCTCATTCTGAATAACTCTTATGACATAGCTCCAGTTATAGTTTAACTTTTTCTCCCTTAAAACTACCATCTAAAGAAAGAGGAACAGAAGGAGAGGAATGAAAGGAAATAATATTTGGCTTAAAATAGGAAGAAAACACAGACATTGAAGTATAAAGAGATTATTTAATCTGAATCACTAAAGATAAACAAATCGTCCTCCAAAAATGACAATGTTACCTCAAAAGTATAGATCAGCAAAAGATGAAGTCAAATATCTATTAATAAAAAGTAAAATTGAAATATATAAAACGAGACCTCTTACAAGGCAATAAGCAATGAATGGTGTAAGGAGCAGTACCTAATGCAGAAAATAAGGAGGGATATAACTAAGACTAGCAAAGGGGCTGCTACAGGAAATGATCACCCCTTGTACAATGCACATCCACTGATCTGAGCACCAAACAGGTAAGAGATGATTCTGGATGAGGCAGAGGAGCAGCGAGAGATGAGGACATGCTGGTGCAAAATAGTATCATAAGGAAGCAAATCATCCAGGAGACTGTGGATTAGATGACTTTGCTTTCTCCTGTCTCCTGTGACAGCTGAACTGGACCATTTTCCTCTCCAAGGATTTGTTCCTGCACCCTGAGATAGATGCCCCTGGGATTTGGTCCTCGTCAGATTCCCATGGATGAAATCCCACTCCTTCCTTGTTGATCACCATCTGAGGGAGAGGTCATCTCTCCCTCCCCTTCAATCCCACAGTATTGGGGAATGGCACAGACTTCTCAGTTGGCATCAACTTCTCTCATGTCATGCTCCCATGCCTCCTAACTGTGCCTTTTCATTTCCACTAGACTGAAAGTTAGATGTAGGCAATGAAACTTAACACCTTTATCATAGATACACAAGTAACTGCTTTCAAAATTATTGCTATTTCTTTCACTGCCTTGGGTTACAGCTGAACAGGAAAAAAAGGCACAATTTCTTAATGTGATTTAACCACAAAAACCTTCCCAAGTGCCAAAAACAATATAACTACGAAGGGATTGCTCTCCTCATTGATGAGATGGCAAAATAAAACAAAAACAAAGAAAATTTTGTCAAATACGTTAAAGGAGACCCAGAATCCCAGTCCCTCTTATGCAAACATCACTGTTTGGCCTCCCTCTACCTAAGAGACAGGCAGAGCCATTCCTGTGCCCTGCACCTGGCAGGAAAGCCCTGCTGGAGCCTGTGGGGAGCTGGCGAGGGTGAGCCTTGGTGATTCTGCCCCCAGAGCTGGGATTCTCAGGGAGCTCTGGATGACTTCCAGGGACTGAGATGGAGAGTGGCCACACTCTGTCTTGGAGAGGAGAATACTGAGGGTGTGATCCTTCTGACCTCTCAGCCTAAAGTAAAAGCAGAGTCATTCCTGACTGTTGTGGAGCTGCTTAGTTTCCAAAGCAAAATTGTCCTTTTTACAGGGTCTGTCATTGACACAGAAGAATAGTGGGGCTGTACGTGGTTCACAGCCTAGAGTTGCTGCTTGGCCATCTCTGTTCCCAATGACTCCAGCATATGAATACTCCATGCGAGGAAAGATAATTTGTAAATAATGAACTGGTTCAGTGATGCCTTTAGTTACGTTCAAAATAGTTGTCATGTTCTAGACTGTCATGCTTGCAGGAGACACAGAGCTACAGAGCAAGAGAATTTGGGAGCTGAATAGAAATGGGAGCAATGGAGGCCCTCTTAGATGATGGCTTCTAAGAACAAGAGTAGAGGAGACATAAATTCTGAGCCCTTTTGTCCCCCAAAGACATGGCATAACGGCACAACAGGGACATCAGAAAATAATCCAGTGATGTGCTGCTAAACTGTGTGTCTGTGAAGGTGGGGGCATGGCTGGTAGCATTTCCTAGTTCTGTTGTACCAATATACCCAATATGGCAGATTTCAGCCTCCTAGCATGGCTTCACTGAGCAGGGAGCTGGGAAAATTATGCCTATTTGATTCTTCTGAGTCATACAAGCCGGCTGCAGCATATCACTAGACTCAAGAGCAAAGCTTTCAAAGTTCTTCAATGCTTCCTACTCAACACACTAAAAATGAAGCCACAGCAACTATAGCACACCTCATTGTTTTCATGATAAGATCAGAGTGTGTGATCCTGGGTCTTGGAATGGACAAAGGGAGGTTTGTGCAGAGAAAGGATTTCTGAGTCCTCTGAAGCTGCCGAGATCACACAGCAAAGAGTTATGCTGGTTGGTTGGGGAGCCGCTAGCCTTTGACTGGGTGTAATTGTAGTGAAAGTTTTCTCCTGCTTAACTTAAGACAACAGAATGATTTCATTAGAACAGAAACCGCATTCCTTCCTATTTGTTCATTAGTACCATCTACCCTTTGCTCCTTTTGCATGTTCATTCTCAGTATAAATTGGAAGCCCTGCTCGTTTTTGCTACATGTTCTTGCAGCGCCGTTGACAACTGTGGACTGTTTTCTCTTCAGCCTCAGTGTCACAGCTTGTCCACTGTTAGGACCAGGTATCTCAGGAGTCACATGGAGGAAAGTGGCAGCAGTTAGACAAAAGGTCTAGGAAGACAGGGAATTCCCATCTGTGCCCTGGACTTACTCAGTCCCAGGAGACACAGGGCACCTGAGCAAGGAGCGATTTGATGACGACACAAGAAAAAATGGGTCCAGAGCAACTCCCCACCAGTGACCATCATTCTCTGGAGAAAGAAATTTGGTGTCTGTACCACCACAATTTCTGCTCTGTGAATTTGGAAGGACTATGATGCCCTTCCTACCTATGAAAGATTCAGGGCACCTCTATCATGGTTGCATCTGGGACACTGAGTCCCAGACTTGGAGAAGTGGTCTGTCGCCAAGGACTCCCAGAAAGCCATGATCCATAATCACATCAGCTCTGACCAGTGCATTCGCTTTCACAGATACATACTGCAGCAGCACCCACAGAAAGGTGGAAGATTCTATTGCAATATAATCATTGTATTTCTATTTACAACAAGTACTATACAATACTATATATTATGAAAAATAAAATAAAAAGGAATAGATTCAATATTATAAATAAAACACTGCTTGAGTTAAAGGCCTCAGGAAAATTATTTCAAATCAAATGAGTTGGACAACAATGAAAACACTCAAGAGTCTAAAAATCAGATTTCCTGAGGGAATCGATGTGAACAGGCATCCGTGGTGAATGCATGCTTGTATCAGGACAGTAGCAATGGCAAATGGAAATAAAATAAAGGATACAAGTGGCTTAAAGTAGGCAGAAGAAATGAAGTCTTATTGTTACCATGATTGTATTTATCAAGTAAGGACCACAAAAGTTGCAAAGACCTTTACTTCAAACAGGAAGAGAAGTTTGATATTTTGTTGCAGAAATTTCCAAGGTGACAGGAATAGAAGAGGCTTCAGAAGAAAGATGTTCCTGGGGATATAGCCTCAGACCTTCCAGATGCACCAACATATGCAGGAGAAGAGGGATGTGTCCTTCCCAAGACAACCTCACGTATGTGGGCAACACAGCAGCCTCCAAGACCTCTAGAAGATGCACGTCTGCCATGAAGGCCAAGGCTAAGACACCCTCTCCTTGCTTGAAGCAGTGAGCTGGCTCCGAGGATTCCTAGAGTGCAGTGGGCCGTGATTGTTTTCACCACCTACATTTGCAGTCACTGTGTTTCAGGAATGAATCTGTGGTCTCTTTCCACCCAAAGGACAGCCGATGTCCTAATCTACTTCTTTCCCATGAAAAGTGATGAGCAAAGAGAGGCCTCTATTAAGGGTCTCTGGGAGCTGCAAGGAGAGAGAAGGATGAGGTTTGTGAACAGGAAGGAGGCGACCGTACCACACTGTGGCTAAGCTTCTGGCACAGAGATACACAGCCGAGTCCCTCTGCTCTGTGCGCTGGATCTTCAGAGTGGAGAAAGATCCTCAGACCTCTCTTCGGAGAATCGATCACTGGGCAGCCCTGATTTATCTTGTTAAGCTTCATACTGGAAGTAAGTCAGAAACTCTTGGCCCTGCCCCAGGGTCTGTCAGTACCAATAAAGGGTTACATGACCCGAAACTGGATCACACCTGAGAGCTACATCCTGTCCCCTCTTTGTGACTTCGTACCCTGGGGACTGGGAGACTCCAGCACCTGTGTGATCTGTGGAAATGGAATTTGGCAACAGAATAAGGAAAACATTTGTAGTCATTGCGCACACACACACACACAAACACACACACACCTACACACAGAGAAAAAATAAAACTACTTTGCGTTCTGAGGACTCACCTGTCCCTAGGAAACCCAGGACCACCCAGCATAGGAGCCTGGTGCCCATGGCAGGGTCAGGCCAGGATGGGGGCTTTACCAGATCAGTGTCACTGTGAGCAGGAGCAGAGGATGAGGGACGTCCTTCTCTCCACAAGACAGTTCCCACAGTGACATCACTTCCTCTCTCAATCCCCAGGATGTCAGGGTCACAGTATTTATATTAAAACACACTTTAAATATTTATAAGCTCCTTTTTAACAACATCAATGCCTGGCTCATTGCTTTGGGCTCCCATGCTGTCTGGAGCCAGAGGCATCACACTGCATCTCTGAATTCATCTTCTTATCCTACAGCCACACCTGTGTCTGCTGGGCATGTCCTGTAGGATGTGCCAACAGCATCCCCAAAACAAGGCACCAAGGCATTAGCTCATTGTCTTTCCTGCAATTCAGGGTCCCCTCTGCAATCCACATTCATGCCCCAGCCTCCTCCATTCCCTCAGTCACACGTGCCCAACTGGGCAGCCCCATCACATGGGTTCCCTCATGAACTGCCCTCATGCCTTTCTTCTGGGATCATTTCCCACCTTTCTTAACTGTAATTCAGAAAAGAGACCTTGGTAGCAAACTCAGAGCAGTGATTTTTCATATTCCCCTTCTAAAAGTTTTTTGTTTTTTAAATCAATCTCACCTTAAATGAAGGAGAATGATAATTGAGCTAATGGTTATTTTTAACCACTATCTTGACTTACTGTTGTTCTCCATCTATTCCTAAGGGAGGTATTTCTCTTTTCTTTCTGATGGCTTTCAAAATCTTCTCTTTGTCCATCATGTTCTACAATTTGCTTATGACTTGACTGTCTTATTTGAGATTCATTTTGATTCTGGAAACTCTGAATTTAGGTCCTTAAACACCTCTAAAAACTTCTCAGCTAACATCTCATAAACATCACCTCATAACATTCTACCTATTTTATCTGTCTGAAAATTCAATCATATGCAACAAAAAATGGGAAATTATGAAAAATATGCATATTCTAATATATGGGAAATATCCATTTTTTTCTTCCTTGTTCTTTAACTTCTTTCATATTTCACTTTTTATTTTCTGAGCTGCATTCTAGATCACTCCTGCAGATCCATCTTTGACATCACTAAAAACCTCTGTAGCAGGAGCTAATCAACTGTTTGACTTTCCATTTTGTTTTCAGTGATTGTATGAGGGATTCCTAGATATATTTTTTGACAATTGTTATGAAAGTTGATGGTTTCGGACATTCTCTTTTTCCTTGTTTCAGTTCCCCCTCATGTTCGTTTAAATGTAGCTCTCTAAACTTTCATATCTAATAATGCCAAAATTTTGAGTCTTCAGGTTTGCACTTCAAACATTTGTTGCTTGTGCTCATGTTTCCTCATAGCTATCTCCTAATATTCTTCATACTGAGAATCCATTTGTTCGATGGTAGTCTGTGACATTCCAGTGAGGCCCAGACTGAGAGTGAATAACACTAAGAGTCAGTCATTTTTACAGCCATCTCCAGTCTAACTTCCAAATGTATGGGGCCAATAACTGTCTGCTGCACTCTAGGCTGCCAAATACACACACGACAAAGGTTGGTAGGGTCAAAAATGCTCTCAGGACACTCCCAAGGAAAAATTCAGAATAGAATTCAAATTTTCTAATTATTTTTAAGAAAACTCTTTCATAAATAAATGCCATTAAGCCATGTAGTCATCATGACATTTTCTTCCAAGGGGAAATTACACATATATATTTATAGATAGATATATACTCATACATATATAGACCCTCTGGGTGGAGGGAGACTTCAGACACAGTATTAAAGAAAAGTTAGTCACCAGCGTCTGAAACATCCACACACAAATTGTGTTCACATTCACCTGGGCAGCACAGGTGTCCCCCAGAGAGGAGTCGACGGACCGTGGCAGGTTGAGGCAGTTGTGTGATCTGATGCCTTAATCTGGGAGAATCTATCCTGTGCTGGATTGTGTTAAGTCAACTTTGCAAAGGTATGAGTCTGCCTTCCCAGAATGCCATTTCTCTTATTATTCTGGGTTAGAGATGGTCAAGAATACTTTTGGTAAAATTTAGAAGACAGATATAAAACAGTCACTATAACAATTTGCAGGTCATTGTAGTCAGACAGTGAGAGTCAGTGGCCAGCAAATACAGAGGCAACAAACAGACCTAGGAAGACCTGTTCCTTCTGCACCCTGTGTCCAGTTCATCTTCCCAAATGCTGGCAAACAGCGGCCAGGCTGCCCACAGTGTTTGGCGGTGCACCTGCAGGGGTGTCTCCCATAGACAGGGAACAGCTTCCCCAGAAGCAGGTTTCGTTAGCCTTTGCCTGTGCTCCCACTGCATGGCCTGGCATGCTCTGAACCTTTCATGTTCCTGCCCCTCTAGCCTGTCCTGCCAGAGCTTCAGGAGCCCTGACTACTGACTGGCTCCCTCACCTTCTGACTTCTCTCCTCCAGACCTTGTCTTCCTCAGCTCCTCCCACACATGCATGAAGTCTAATTCTGATCATAAATCTGTTACACTCGCAAACTTGTAGTGGCCCTGTTCTATTGATGCAAACCTAATGGAGATTTTCTTACCAGAAGTGGTTTCAAGGAACAACCTTTAAGGATGGAATTCTAGAAGTGGATCTCTGATCTGTCTCGAGTTATTGTGGGGAAAGACCCTGAAGGAGAGCACAGCAACCTGGAGGAGATCAGGTGCTGCAGCCACAAGAGGAAGCCTTGAGCCAGGTGTGGATGCCATGATAGTGATTCCCCATCAATTTCCAAGACCGACCTGAGCCCAGCAATCAAGGGGATGGGCTTCTTGTACTTAATGCTAGATCTCTGCCAGGATACAGTAGATGTAGTGTGTTCCTACTATTGGTTCATCCACCCAACTAATCGCTCATTCAGCCTCTCATTCACTCATCCATTCTCTGTGAAATGCGTCTCCCCACACGCCAGGCACCGATGTTGTTAATGCAGCAGGCACAGCCTTAGCTCTCATGGGCTTAAAAATTGAGTGGAGAGGCCGGGTGCGGTGACTCACGCCTGTAATCCCAGCACTTTGGGAGACCGAGGCAGGCGGTTCATGAGATCAGGAGATTGAGACCATTGTGGCCAACATGGTGAAACCCCATCTGTACTAAAAATACAAAAAAGAATTAGCTGAGCATGGTGGCACGTGCCTGTAATCCCAGCTACTCAGGAGGCTGAGGCAGGAAAATCGCTTGAATCAGTCAGAGGTTGCAGTAAGCAGAGATCATGCCACTGCACTCTAGCCTGGTGACAGAGTGAGACTCTGTCTCAAAAAAAAAAAAAAAAAAAAAAATTGGGTGGAACACAAAAATAACCAGACAAGTATCTGAGAAAGTCTAACTGTCCTTAGGGTTACTAACAGACATATGATTCTATGAGAGTTTATGAGAGGAAAATTGATCTCAGCTGGGCGGTGAGGGATTGCTTCCTGCAGGAGGGCTGATCATGCTGAGATCTGAAGCACAGGTAGGAGCTGGCCACTGGAGAAAGGAAGCCTCCATCCCAGGGCAGAGGAAATTGCCTTTGAAGTCTCTGTGATGGGAAGGAAGGCGTCTCAGAAGAGGTGCTACCCCCATGGCTGCAGTAGAGAGGGGTGGGGAGGTGGGGGATGGAAGGTGACTGCCCAGATGGGAAAGATAGGCCACAGAACAGACCACGTGAGGGTGAGGGGTGGGGAAAACTCTAGATAGAGGAAGCAACATGCTCACCAGGGAGAGACAAGAGCCTAGATGGATCTGAATCACAAATTCTGTTTCATCCTGGGGGCCTCGGAGTCAGGATGATGAGTAGAAAAGTAGGAACTGGGGAATCCCTGGCCCCACCCCAAAAGGAGAGCTTAGAGGATAGACGAGAGAGAGCAACAAAGGAGACATCTGAGGACCTGGGACCAGTCCAGGCCTGGCTGAGATGCCTGCAGGAGCACCTGGCACAGACCGAGGCTCATACTGTCCAGGCCACTTAGGGCCACTCGGGGTTCCAAGGTCTCCATTGCAGAAAACTCTGCCCAGGTCATCCCTGAGTCTTGGGTGGGGGAGGAGGGCAGAGCCTCCCTGCCTTTATGTGCAGAGAGGAGACAGCCTTGCAGCGCTGTGGAGTAACTGCTGGCACAGAAGTACACAGATGTCTGGGAGGGAGCAGCCGACTCCAGCCTGAGCGGGAAATCCTCTGTGGTTGATCTGGAGACACTGTAGCCATCGGGGACTTCTCCTTTATCAGTAGTACCAGCAGCAACTAAGTAATAAATCAGCTTCAGCCCCATGCCTGGGTCTCGTCGATACCAGTACATGTAGTTATGGTTCATATCCTGGGCACACTGCAGTGTCATGCTCTGTCCTGTCTTCAGGATGCGGAATTTTGGGGTCTGAGTGACACCAGCATTCACTGGACCTGCAGAGAAGGAAACAGCTGATGCTGCAGCCCCAATGGAAAGGGGCTGGGCCTTGAAATCTATGCAAGGGGCCCTGCCCAGGACCCACCTGCCCACAGGAGAGAAAAGGCTGCACAACACAGGTGGCTGATGCTCATGGCAGGTGCTCCAGGAGGGAGGGGTCTTCTGGGTCTGTGCATTGATGAAAGGGGAACAGGACTCTCAAGGGCGTCATTCTGAGACCTCATTCTCCCTGCCTGGGCCCCAGAGCCTTCCTGTCAGGAGAGGCCACGCCTCTTCCCCAGATGGTTCAATCCAAAATAAATGTGCCAGAGAACAGCTGAGAATGAGAAGAGCACATTTTCTAAATTGAAACAAGTCTACAAGATTTTCATAACCTTTTGTAAACTGTAAAACTGTAAATTTTATTTTTTCAATGATATAATTAATAGTCTGGTGTTAGTTATCTACATAGTGCTGTAGTCTAGAGTCTTAGGGAAATGCCTCATGTCTTCCTGGTGTTTTTGACTACTGTGTCCCAAATACTCCTTCAAGTATCCTTTTCTAATTTGCTTAATTGACGATAATCCTGTTTAAAATCCTTTGTCTATATTGGTTTTCTCTGTTATTACCTTTCCAAATCCCAGGGGTAGGCTCATCAACATTGGAGGAATCATTTTGCTCTGTTTCTTGCCAATTCACTGATAGATGGGACTCCTGACAAGCCTAGCTGAGCACCTTCATCTTCTCCCAGGGCTCTTGCTTTCTGTGCCTGGGGTGAGACCACAGCAGGCAGAACCACCTCACGCTGCTGACTGCCCTCTCTGTGTGGATGATGGTGGCTGCCCAGCACTGCCCATGATCTGTGGACACAAACGCGGCCTGATGCATGATTAGGCCACAGCTCCTCACAGAGCTCCCTGGCCTAGTATATCCATATCAGTGTCTCTGCTACATCTTGTGATGGGAATAATTTTCTCAAAACTCAGGTCTTCTGGTTGTAGGCCACTAACCACTTACACACTCTAGTATCTCCCCACTGCCAACACAATGATGCTTGTACCTGCAGTGCGGTAGGGTACACAGACTCTCTTAACCCTGGTGTCCAATCTGAAGACAGCCCCAGATGGTTCTAGACTTCCCCTCTGTCAAACTCCAGTGACCCCTCTATCAATTCCACATGGAAGCAGGCTGACTGTCCTTCATCTGGCTCCACCATTTATTAGCTCTGAGACCATGGGCAAGGCCATTCATTAACTTTCCTGGATTCTAACCTCATCTAGACTCATCTATAAAACAAGACTAACATTCTTCTCAATGCTTTATCAGGATGAACTGAGATACTGTGTAGTCTCTGTTAGGTTTGATAAATGTCTATCCTTTTATCACCACCCCTCTCCCCCCCCATCTCCTCATGCAGGAGAAACCAATGGAGCTCTCACACCTGCCAGGACTATGAGTGATGGAAAAGCTGGAATCATCAACTGAGTGCTGGGGTGAGAGGAACTCGGAAGCACAAAGATCCCATTCAGTCACTTTAGAAAAGATCTGGCAGAATTTAGGAATCAGAAAATAGAGCACGAATATACCTGTCTACCCTCATTATGCAATATGAAGCAGCTAATAAGAGCAAGTTAGATCTATATCAACCAATCTGGAACAATAAAGACCAGGGTATATTAACAGAAAAGAGTAGGCATGTGGCAGGTAAAGTGTACAGGTGAACCCGTTTTCTGTAGGTGAACTTGGGTAGAAAGGTATACATGAACACAGAAAAGAGGGGTGAAAAGAAGCACACCAGAGCGTTAATATTGGTTATGAGTGGAAGATGGGATTGGATTCCAGAGCATTATTCACATTTTCTTTATATATTATTTAATTTGTTTATTAAAAGTTCTTAACCACATGCAAGCTTTAAGTTTACACTTTTCATCAGGCATCAGAATTTGTAGTGTCTACATGGGCAAAGTACAGAAAGCTTCTGTTTATGGAACCCCCTATAATGGCCCATTTTTTTTAAATAAACTGAGGAGAAAGTGTGCTCCGTAAAAGCACACGAGCTCCTGGTGAACACAAACAGTCTCTGACTGCTGAGAAGGGTGAGCATCGAAATCGATACATTTGATGGTGAGGTCAGTTTGTGCTGATTATGAACTAATAAGGCCTCTGCCTCTGAAAGCCTGGTCACCATGGGGAAGCAGAGGATCTCACCCCTTGTTCTAGAATAGGCTTTGAATAACCCCCTGATTGGAAAAGGAAGAGAAATGAGCACCCTCTAGTGCCTGCATTTCCAAACTCAGTGAGAGCTCGTTGCCAGTTTTACATTGTTCAAGCTTTAGAAATGCTCTTGTTTCTGACCCAAGTAGCAGTATTATTACGATGTCGATTGTAATGATATTCCAGCACTTATCAACATCACACAGCTTTCTCAAATACAGCTTTAGCGAGTGGGTGGAAGAAAATGCTGTCCCTAGGGAAGATGTTCTAACTTTGGTCTGCTTAAGGTTCAATTATTTAAAATAGCTAGTCTATTTTTGGTCTTTATTGCCTAAAGAGATAAAACTGCATTTGTCTTTAAAGCATAGATGCAAATCATTTCGGCAAAATCGGGGCTTCGGTCTATCTGTGGGCCATCCTTGGTGATTGTATATTTGATTATTTCCACCCAGAATGGCTCTCATAATTCTTCAGGGACTAACACATAACGCTGCTCTATATGTGGAGCCTCTGCCTCACAATCAGCCTTTCCTACCTGGCAAAGGAGGGGAATAAGCAAAGGTCTCTGCTTAGTGCCCTGAACCAAAATCAGGTGTGGGCTGGAGGAAGCTGGTGACCATGAACTCTGTGTCTCTGGCATTGCCCGCCAATTCATGGAAATGGACACTAATGATATAGTTCAGTGTAGCAGGCACCATGGCCTCAAAGCCACCCAAAGAATGGAGAAGCCATTTGTTTTTTTCTCCATGACCTTTGTTTTTTTTTCTAGAAAGAGTCTTGCTCTCTCGCCCAGGCTGGAGTACACTGGTGGGATCTCAGCTCACTGCGAGCTCCACCTCCCCGGTTCACGCCATTCTCCGGCCTCAGTCTACTGAGTAGCTGGGACTATAGGCGCCTGCCACCACGCCTGGTTAATTTTGATTTTGTAATTTTAGTAGAGATGGGGTTTCACATGTTAGCCAAGCTGGTCTTGATCTCCTGACCTCATCATCTGCCCGCCTTGACCTCCCACAGTGCTGGTATTACAAGCATGAGCCACTGCACCCAGCCTCCATCACCTTTTAATGTCAGTGTTTAATGCTATATTTCAAACCACTCTGCCAATGATTAGGTGCCATGTGTCTGTGAGACTTCCAAATCCAGGACACCCGTGAGGGAAGGAGATTGAAGGAGGAGACAAGCCAGGAAGGCGATGGGCAGGTAGGAAGTTCAGTCCTGCAGAAAGGCTTGGATCCAGTTACTCATCCATGCCAGGGATTTCTCATCTGTTTCCAGGACTCATTAGATCCTAGGATATGAAAGGATAGAGGTTCCCATTCAATGCATCCAGACTTCTGAAACACTCTAAGTGGGAACCCAGAGGGTCTTTCACTATCCATCCTTTATTCTTTCAAGATTGGCCACTGACACCTGGAACTGCTGTTGGTACTGACAATAAAATCAGGAACAAAACATCCACAATTTCTAAGATGATGCGTTTTACAGTCCAGAGCGCAAGAGAAGAGTCCATTAGTTACCCAAAGTCATGGAAAATGACAATGGTGTTAAATCTATGAATAGTAATGCACATTATAAGCTGTGAGGATTTATATTAAGGAGGTACAGCCTAGAAAAACTATTGAAGGAGTGTCTCCCTAAAGATGATGGTAGTTAAACTGAGATTGGAGAAAGAACAAAAAAGAAGAGACTTGTGTTGACCCAGAGGATACAGCGTGGAGTGGAAAGGCTTTTGGTGAGAGGAGCATGACACGTGAGGAATGGCCTGAACTGAGGCGTCTGTGGTTGACGTGGAGGTGAGGGTGCAGAGGAAGGGAGAGGGCAGCTGGGAGCAGACATCACGTGGAGGAGGCTGAGGACTCACATGAGCATGGTGTGGGGAAGATGGAGTTGTGAATGCTGACAGGGAAAAGAACATAGACCTGTGTTGTCAATGCTGTCTGCAAATATACAACTTCAAATGAACTTTCCTTTCTGAGAGCAACTGAATAAAAGGACTTCTGAGGCCAGAGCTGCAGGAGGGGCCTGGAAGAGAGGCTGCATCCACTCACATCATGGTAATGTGGGTTCCGTCATCCAGCTGAGACTGGCCTGGGAGAGAAACTCAGCACGGGGCAGAGTTTCCTATGCACAGGGCTGCTCAGAAATCTGAGGGCCCCAGCCTGGGCAGTGTTGGGGAGACTCCTATGGGACAACGTCTTCCACTGCCTGGATCACGGTCTCGTGAAGACAAGGCCATCTATATCTTCCACTGAGCATTGTGTGCAGAGGAAGGTGGCTGTGGGGTGACTGCTGGTGCAAGAGGGCACAGAGGTCTGGGAGAGGCTGTCTGACACCAAGGCCACATATTTAGCTTTGAAAGAAAGTTACAGACCCTCAGCAATTTCTCTATAGTGTGGGCTGGGACAGATCAGCTGTACACCAGCTTCGGCTCCTATTAACACCTACACATGTAGTCATGGATGGCAATCTCAGGCATCTCCATGTCACTTCACGTCCTGCCTTTGTTCTCTGGTATCTTGGGATCTGGTTATCCCAGCTTCTATGAAGTCTATGATAGGAGAAAGTTGAGTGCCCAAAGAGGGACCTCAATAATGTAGACCTGTGGTAAAGGCTTAGGCTAGGATGTGCTGAGCCAAGGAAAAGGCTTTACGGGACTCACCTGCCCCCAGGCGGTAAAAGGCCGCACCACTGAGGAGTCTGGTGGCCAAGGCAGGGTCAGGGAAAAGTCAGCGAATTGTGGGAGGCTTTTCAGCTTGTGCGTTGGGGACATAATTCCTGGATGTCAGTACAGTCACTGGTGATGCCACTGCCCCTGCCAGCTAGTGATTCTGCCCTCTGCCTGCTATTCCTCCCTCTGCCTGCTGCAACCTTCAACCTGAAGTCCAGTCATAAACATTTGCCCATGTTGTCTCTGCTCCTGTCTGTCTTTCTTCTACAAGACAACAGACAGACAAGGTTCATGATCATTTGCCTTCCACCTACCTCTCCAACGTCAGCACGAGGTGTCCACTTTAGGGCTCTTTTTGACAGATGATCGCTTCTTCGCTGAACATATGTGCTTCCCTCCCATTCCTAGGTCTCTATCTTATTTCTCACATGAGATATATTTCAGATACATTTATTCTTATTGTTGAAAATCCAAACTTAAATTTTAGTAGAATAAATTGAGAAAAATATCTTTAGACATTTTTATGAGAAAGCAGTTTTTGTCTACACACAAACAAAATTGTTTTTAGTTTTTGTGGCATTAAATTAAACTCTTGTGCATCAAAAAACACCATAAAAATGAAAATGTAGGCTGCAGACTCGGGAAAGACAAAGGGAATGCATATAAATGATTTTTTAAAAGTGTGAAATTTAACATTCCTCGAAGTTGCTAATGAAGAGGCCTTAGTAATGACCCATGAAGACATCTGAGCTTCTACTGCGGCCCTGCTGGTCACTAGAGGGCAGTGTGAGGGCTCTGACTTACTGACCAGGACACAGAAGGTGATGATGGAGCATGGGCATAGGTGGAAAATGGATGGGCTAGTTTGTTTCCTACTTCTGGCCCTTACAAGCCAGGAGACACCAGGGGAAATGACTGAATGTCCCTGAGCCTTCCATCCGTAAAGGAAGAATAAGAATGATTGATGTGCAAGGTTGTTGAAAGACTTTAAGCTATATAACAAATACAAAGAATCTAGCACACATCTGGGGTTCCGCAGTCACTCTTCTACTGAAGTTACCCAGGAAGTGACAAGCTGCAAGAAGATGCTGCACAGAAGCGGGCACACTCAGGGCATAGGAAACCTGGGCTCTGTTGTTTGGCAGACTCTGCACTCAGTAGGACACAACACATGCCTTCCATACAACTAAAAGCTTCCCTTGCAGGAGTGAAACCTGGGTGGGGCCTGCAGCTCTCAAGTCAAAGCTGAGGCAAGAAGTTTATGTATAGAATGTCAGAGACTCTGCCGGGCTGTGCCAAGCTGCTGGCACAGAGATACAGGGCCGAATCCTCCAGCTCCAAGGCGTTCACATTCAGCTCAGAGCTATAGTTAAGAAACTGGTGACCTGAGAATCTACGAGGGAAGTTTCCTCTGCCATTCTCTTCCTCCCTATAATACTGAAAGATAAACTGGGGCCCCTGACCCAGGGCCTGTTGGTACCAGGACACACTGGCATGCCCAGAGACAGGAGAGCATCTCAGAGTCACTTGCTGTCCTCTCGTTTTGATGAGGTATGTGGGACTTTGGGTGACTCCAGTCTCCACTGAGCCTGTGGGAAAAGCAGATGGAGGATGAGCACAGCAGACGGCCTGGAGGTCCTCCCCAAGGTGAAGTGGAGGACACAGGGGTTGGAAAGCTGAGAATGGGGCTGCTGTCCTGTTCCCAGGACTCACCTGCTCCCAGGAGACAAAGCAGCGCCCAGCAGAGGAGCCCGGGACCCATGGCACAGTGGGGCAGGCAGCACTGCACCTGATTCAGGGCTTGGTCCTCCTGGGGAAGAGTTGAGTGAGTTCTGGGCCTTGATTTTCCTGATGGGAGGGGTATCCTGTGATGTCACTGTCCTGAGTCCTCCCCATGCAGCTTTCCTTATGTCCAGTGCTCAGTGGATGATCCTGGAGTCTGTACCTGTCCTACAGAGCTGGGGGGATGGGTGAAGGCAGAAGTTTCTGTGATGATACAGTTGCTCCTCTGCCTACACTGCCCCAGCTCACAGGCTGCCCCATCGCCCTCTCACCCTTCCCCCACCTAGTGCTGTGATGCTCCATGCTGGAGCTAACACACCTACCCATCAGCGGAGGGTGAGGAGCCTGTGATTAAACCCTCACATTCCAGCTCTTCCTTGCTGTCCTCACATCATCTTTCTGATGCTAGGTTCACACCAATGTTTCGTATTATATTTTCCTGTCCCAGGCAACATTCACAGCCCCTTTCCTCAGTGGCCAGTGGTGCAGAGTCCCCAAGATTTAGTCCGTCTGATCAGATCCAAAGCAGACCTGGGTTCTCTGTAAATTATTAAGAGTATAGATTCCCCAGAAATAATTCTAGGATTTTAAGAGCTCACAGCACAGGGTTTGGCTTATGGGAGACAGGACAGCAGAGGGAGGTAGGGTCACCATCTGTGCTGGTTTGCAAAATCTATTCCCATAGCTCCCTTCTTGCCGGGTGAAATTTTCTGGTGCCTGAAAGTAGTCACACAGTAGCCTGAATGCTTTGCCGCTTAGATATTTCTTTCAGTAGATATCCTAGTGAATGGCTCATAATTTTATATTCCATAAAGTCCTAGAACAGGACACAATTTTGCCAAGGTTTTTGCTATTTATAACAAGGATGGTATCTGCTTCAATTTCCGATACCTTGTCCCTCATTTCCCCCTGAACCTTCACCAGAATTGCCCTTAATGCTCTGTTTTCAGGAGTCCAGGCTTTTGCTAGTCTGCTCCTCCCAATTCTTTCAGCCTCTATCCATTAGCCACTTCCCACTAATCAAAGCTTCTTCTACATTTTCAGGTATTATAGCAACAGCCTCGTGGTGCCATATTTTCTTTCAATTTCTTTCCTACTGTTATAGAGAAATACCATGGACTAGGCAATTTATAAAGACAAGAGGTTTATTTGGCTTATAGATGTGGAGACTGGGAAGTCCAAGATCAGTGGGCCATAGCTGATGAGGTCCTCCTGCTTTTATCCAAGGCAGAAGGAAAGAGAAGCAAGCACCTAAGACAGAGAAAACAGCTGAATTCATCCTTTTTATTGGAAGACCATTCCCAAGAAAACTAAGTCACTCCCTGAATAAGGGCATTAATATCTTTCTGAGGGCAGATCCCTCATGACCTAATCATAGCTGTCCCACCTCCCAATACCATTACATTGACAAATTTCAACATGATCGTTTGTGGGGACACGCAAGCATAGCACACACATCTACACTATGAGTCAGTATTTCCACTCTCAAGTGTAGGTTTTAAAAAAAGAAAAAAGAATGCATATGTCCAAAAGAAAGAATTCCACAAGAATGTTCACAACAACTTTATTCATAATAGTTGAAGACAGAAATAAGGAATAACATGGATATCAATCGACAAGAGAATGCACAAATAATTTGTGGTATATTTATGCAATGGAATATTAGTCATAAGAAAGAATGACCTACTGATACAACAATATGAATATACTTCAGAAATACTAATTTGGAGAAAAATAACTAATAAAAATATGATTCCCTTTATATGAAGCTGAAGAATAGACAAAGCTAGTCAATGGTGATGAAAATAGGAAAGTTTTTATCTCTGGGATAGAAATTGATTAGAAAGTAGCATGAGGACACTTTCTTGAGTGATGGAAATTTTTTTTATAATCATTTCAGTTACTGTTGCACTGGCATATGCAATTGTCAAAATGTACCATGATGTTTTTGTACTAATATTTGTGTTTTACTCTGTATTAATTATACCTTAAAAGTATTACTAAAAATTAAATAGCTAAACTGCATAAAATATGGGAGTCATTTACAAATGTATGCTTGTATTCTGTAAAGCCCAATTTAAAAATGAATCACACAAAAATAAGAAAAGACAGGAACACACATGTCTGTGTAAGATATGGAGAATATGAGAAGTGCTCAGTGACTGAAATACGCGACATTGAAATTTGGCAACAAAATAAGCTCAAGTGATGAAAAACAACTGAGGATCAATATCAAGGAAAGCTTTAGAAAAACAAAAACTTTCTAAAAATATCTTCATATGCTATTGAAATCATTCTGAGAACCATGAGCTGCTATACATTTTATAACTTGGGAAACTGGGCATTCATCAGTCTCACAATTGAGCGTTTCTTTTCTTTCTGGCTTTCAACAGATCGGCCAATTGGTGAACTGATTTTTTTGCCCAGCAAGCAGCTTGCTCCCCTCTTTGTGAGTGGGGTCCTGGGAGACCCGGCATTCCCCCTTTGACAGCCTCACAGAGGGGAGTTGGGCACAGCACAGACACACGGGGTTCCCTGCATGTGGGGTTTGCACTCCCTGTGAAGCCCAGCTATGGACCTCACAGTCCTGCAGTTAATGGATCCCAACTAAAGAAATTTGCCTGTAGGTATCCGCTTTACCTGTAAGTGCTAAAGAGGGATAGAGGCTGGAGAAAAATAAGATGTTTGCTCAATATTATTCTGTAACATTTTACAAGAAAATCAGTTGAGGAGATCGTGGATTTTCATCCAAGCCAAAGTCAAGATAATAGCTGAATTCCTTCCTAAATCCACCCTGAGAGGACACAGACACTGCTCTATGCCCACAAATACTTAGTGGAGACTTATTTATTGTCTCTTTTCGATAATTCTACTAGTCGATTATCTTCAGGTCTAACGGCTCAGTTTGGTGCATCTCCTAATATTTTTCTTCTGTAGTCTGTTTACTGAGGTGTTTTAGAAATTGTTATCAACATTTTTTGCCCTCCAGAGAACACGTGCTTGCTATCCAATGGAATCTCAGCCAAGGTGATGTTATCAGTACGACTTATAAACTTGTAGAATCCCTGATCACTCAAGCAGGTTAAAGCTGTTGCCTGGCGAGACATGCAGGGAAGATGAGGTACAGCAGAGACGCACTGGACTCAGGGCACAGCCCGCCCCTCGCTTTCCCCTGTTCCTCTGAGGCAGTTGCTCCTCTGTCTGCACCTGCCCCTGACACCAAGGCAGCCCAGCCAACATTCTTCTACTGTAGATGTCATTAAAGATTAGAGGGACTTCCTGCTCTTGCATAGCTGTAGGTAGCCTAGCAATAACTGAAAACTGCTGCAACATCTGCATAACATTGGATCCAAGCCCTAATTTTTCTTAACCCTTTCCCTCCTAGGCTGCTTTCCCAGACTCCCCAGAGCCCTTTAGATCTCAGTGGACCACACTGCCATCTTGTGGCCAATAAGTGAAGTTTCATCATTGTTTATTCTGCAATGGCCCAAGGAATGCTGGGAAGTGTCTGCAGAGTGAGCTGCCAGAATATCCCAGAAGTGCCATCCCACAGATTTTATGAGCTGCTTCCCTAAAGTCTCATCCCAACGTTAGTTCTAACTCTGACTATTGCTTTCAGTTACCAATCTTAATATCCCACCCTCATTCTGAATAACTCTTATCACATAGCTCCACTTACAGTTTAACTTTTTCTCCCTTAAAACTACCATCTAAACAAAGAGGAACAGAATGAGAGGAATGAAAGGAAATAATACTTGGTTTTAAACAGGAAGAAAACACAGATGTTGAAATATAAAGAGATTATTTAATCCAAATTAATAAGATAAACAAAAATGTCCTCAAAAATGACAATGTTACCCCAAAACTACAGATCAGCAAAAGATGAAGTCAAATGTCTATTAATAAAAAGTAAAATTGAATTATATAAAATGAGACCTCTTACAAGGCAATAAGCAATGGTGGAGGGAGGGAGCAGTACCTAATGCACAAAATAAGGATGGATATAACTAAGACTAGCAAAGGAGCTGTTACAGGAAATGATCAACTTGTACAATGGACATCCACTGATCTGAGCACCAAAGTGGGAAGACATGATTCTGGAAGAGGCAGAGGGGCAACGGGACATGAGGACACACTGGTGCAAAATACTATCATAAGGAAGCAAATCAGCCAGGGGACTCTGCAGTATATGACTTTGCTCTCTTCAGTCTCCTGTGACAGCTGAACTGGACCATTTTCCTCTCCAAGGATTTGCTCCTGCGCCCTGAGTTAGATTACCCTGGGATTTGCTCCTCCTCAGGTTCCCATGGATGAACTACCACTCCCTCCTTGTTGACCATGGTCTGAAAGAGAGGTCATCTCTCCATACCCTTCAATCCCACAGTACTGGGGATTGGCGCAGACTTCTCAATTGGCATCGACCTCTCTCAGGGCATGCTCACATGCCCCCTAACTGTGCCTTTTCATTTCCACTAGACTGAAAGTTAGATGTCGGCAATGAAACTTAACACCTTTATCATAGGATGCATAAGTGACTGCTTTCAAAAATATTGCTGTTTATTTTACTGCCTTGGGTTATATCTGAACAGGAAAAAAGGCACAATTTCTTAATGTGACTTAACCACAAAAACCTTCCCTAGTGCCAAAAACAATATAACTATCAAGGGATTGCTCTCCTCATTGGTGAGATGGCAAAATAAAACAAAAAAACAAAGAAAATATTGTCAAATACTTTAATGGAGACACAGAATCCCAGTCCATCTTAAACAAACATCATTGTATGGCCTCCCTCTACCTAAGAGACAGGCAGAGCCATTCCTGTGCCCTGCACCTGGCAGGAAAGCCCTGCTGGAGCCTGTGGGGAGCTGGTGAGGATAAGCCTTGGTGATTCTGCCCCCAGAGCTGGGATTCTCAGGAAACTCTGGACAACTTCCAGGGACTGAGATGGAGAGTGGCCATACTCAGTCTTGGAGAGAATACTTAGGGTGTGACCCTTCTGACTTCTCAGCCTAAAGTAAAACCAGAGTCATTCCTGATTGGTGCGGAACTGCTTAGTTGCCAAAGCAAAATAGTCCTTGTTTCAGGGTCTGTCGGTGCCACAGAAGAATAGCAGGGCTGTAAATGGTTCACAACCTAGACTAGCTACTTGGCCATCTCTGTTCCCAATGACTCCAGCATCTGAATATTCCATATGAGGAAAGACAATTTGTAAATAATGAACAGGTTCAGTGATACCTTTAGTTACATTCAAAATAGTTGTCATGTTCCAGACTGGCATGCTTGTAGGAAACAGAAACCTACAGAGCAAGAGAATTTGGGAGTTGAATAGAAATAGGGATAATCAAGTCCCCATTAGATGATGGCTTCTAAGAACAAGAGTAGAGGGGAAATTAATTCTGAGCTCTTTTGGGCCCACAAGAAATGACATAACAGGGACATCAGAAAATACTCCAGTGATGTGCTGCTAAACTGGGTGTCTGTGAAGGTGGGGACATGTCTGGTAGCATTTGCTAATTTCTGTTGTACCAGCGTAGCCACCATGACAGATTTCAAGCTCAGGGCATGGCTTCACTGAACAGGGAGCTGGGAAGAGTATGCCTACTTGGTTCTTCTGAGTCATACAAGCTGGCTCTAACACATCCCTAGACTCAAGAGCAAAGCTTTCAAAGTTCTTCAATGCTTCCTACTCAACACACTAAAAATGAGGCCCAAGCAACTATAGCACACCTCCTTAGTTTCATGATAGGATAAGAATGTGTGATCCTGGGTCTTGGAATGGACAAAGGGATGTTTGTGCAGAGAAAGTATTTCTGAGGTCTCTGAAGCTGCCGAGATCACAGAGCAAAGAGTTATGCTGGTTGGTTGGGGAGCTGCTAGCCTTTTACTTGAAGTAATTGCAATGAAATGTTTCTCCTGCTTACCTTAAGACAACAGAATGATTCCATTAGAGCAGAAACCCTATTCCTTCCTATTTGTTCATTAGTAATGTCTGCCCTTTGCTCCTCTTGCATGTTCATTCTCAGTATAAATTGGAAGCCCTGATCGCTTTTGTTACATGTCCTTGCAGCACCATTTACAACAGTGGACTGTGTTCTGTTCAGCCTCAGTGTCAGAGCTTGTCCACTGTTAGGACCAGGTGTCTCAGGAGTCACGTGGAGGAAGGTGGCAGCAGTTAGACAGAAGGTCTAGGAAGACAGGGAATTTCCATCTGTGTCTCCTGGCCTTACTCAGTCCCAGGAGACACAGGGCACCTGAGCAAGGAGGGATTTCATGATGGCACCATATAACGTGGATCCAGAGCAGCTCCCTCCCATAGATCATCATTTTCTGGGGAAAGAAATTTGGTGTCTGTACCACCACAATTTCTGATCAGTGAATTTGGAAGGGCTGTGATGCCCCTCCTAGCTATGAAAGACTCAGGGCACCTCTATCATGGCTGCATCTGGGACACTGAGTCTCAGACTTGGAGAAGTGGTCTGACACCGAGGACTCTCAGAAACCCATGATCCATAATCACATCAGGTCTGACCAGTGCATTTGCTTTCATAGATACAAACTGCAGCAGCACCCACAGACAGGTGGAAGACTCTATTACAATATAATCACTGTACTTCTATTTATAACAAGTACTATATAACAGTATATAATATGAGAAATAATATAAAAAGGGACTGATTCAATATTATAAATAAAACACTTCTTGAGTTAAAGGCCTCAGGAAAATGATTTCAAATCAAATGAGATGGACAGCAATGAAACCCTCAGAGTCTAGAAATTAGATTTCCTGAGGGAATCAAGGTGAAAGGGCAGTGGTGGTGAATGCATGCTTCTTTCTATCAGGACAACAGCAATGGCAAATGGAAACAAAATAAAGGGTACATATGGTTTAAAGTAGGTAGAAGAAATGAAGTCTTATTGTTATCATGATTGTATTTATCAAGTAAGGACCACAAAATTTGCAAAGACCTTTACTTCAAACAGAAAGAAAGGTTTGATATTTTGTTGTAGAAAACTTCCAAGGTGACAGGGATAGACGAGGCTTCAGAAGAAAGATGTTCCTGGGGATGTAGCCTCAGACCTTCCAGATGCCCCAACATATGCAGGAAAAGGGGCATGTGTCATTCCCAAGAGAACCTCATGTATGTGGGCAACACAGCAGCCTCCAAGACCTATAGAAGATGCATGTCTGCCCTGAAGACCAAGGCTAAGACACCCTCTCCTTGCTTGGAGCAGTGAGTTGGCTCCGAGGACTCCTAGAGTGCAGTGGGCCGTGATTGTTTTCACCACCTACGTTTGCAGTCACTGTTTCAGGAATGAATCTGTGGTCTCTTTCTACCCAAAGGACAGCCAATGTCCAAATTTACTTCTTTCCCATGAAAAATGAGGAACAAAGAGAGGCCTCTGTTAAGGGTCTCTAGGAGCTGCAAGGAGAGAGAAGGATGAGGTTTGTGAACAGGAAGGCGGCGACTGTGCCACGCTGTGGCTAAGCTACTGGCACAGAGATACACAGCCGAGTCCCCCTGCTCTGTGCGCTGGATCTTCAGAGTGGAAATGGATCCCTCAAGCCCCTCTGCAGAGAAGCGATCACTGGGCATTCCTGATTTGTCTAGTTGAACATCATTCTGGAAGTAAGTCAGAAACTCTGGGCCCTGACCCAGGGCCTGTTGGTACCAGTAAAGGTAATCATGACCTGAAATTGGATCACACCTGAGAGCTACATCCTGTCCCCTCTTTGTGACTTTGTACCTTGGGGACTGGGAGACTCCAGCACCTGTGTGATCTGTGGAAGTAGAATTTGGCAACAGAATAAGGAAAACATTTGTAGTCATCACACACACACACACACACACACAACCTACACACAGAAAAAAAAAATGAAACTACATTGTGTTCTGAGGACTCACCTGTCCCTAGGAAACCCAGGACCACCCAGCAGAGGAGCCTGGTGCCCATGGCAGGGTCAGGCCGGGATGGGGGCTTTACCAGATCAGTGTCACTGTGAGCAGGAGCAGAGGATGAGGGACATCCTGGTCTCCACAGGGCAGTTCCCACAGTGACATCACTTCCTCTCTCAATCCCCAGGACCTCAGGGTTACAGCATTTATATTAGAACACACTTGAGTGATGCTTTAAATATTTATAAGCTCCTTTTTAACATCAATGCATGGCTCATCGCTTTGGCCTCCAGAGCTGTCTGGACCGAGAGACCTCATGCTGCATCTCTGAGTTCATCTTCTCATCCTACAGCTGCTCTTCTGTCTGCTGGGCATGTCCTGTAGGATGCACCAACAGAGCCCCTAACACAGGCTCATTGTTTTTCCTGCCAGTCAGGGTCCCCTCTGCCATCCCATTCATGCCCCAGCCTCCTCCATTCCCCCTGTCACAGGTGCCCAATGGGACTGTCCCATCACATGGGTTCCCTCACGAACTGCCCTCATGCCTTTCTTCCGGGATCACTTCCCACCTTTGTTAACTGTAATTCAGAAAAGATACTTTGGTAGAAACTCACAGCGGTCTTTTTTCATATTCCACTTATAAAAGTTTTTTTTTTAATCAATGTCATCTTAAATGAAGGAGAATGACAATTGAGCTAATGGTTATTTTTAGCCACTATCTTGACTTACTCTTGTTCTCCATCTATTCCTATGGGAGGTATTTCTCTTTTCTTTCTGATTGCTTTCAAAATCTTCTCTTTGCATCTCATGTTCTACAATTTCCCTATGACTTGACTATTTGTCTTACATAAGATTCATTTTGATTCTGGAAACTCTGAATTTAGGTCCTTAAATACCTCTAAATAATTGTCAGCTAACATCTCATGAATATCACCTTATAACATTCTACCTATTTTATCTGTTTGAAACTGCCATCATATGCAAGAAAAATGGGAAATTATGAAAAATATGCATATTCTAATATATGGGAAATATCCATTTTTTTCCTTCCCTGTTCTTTAACTTCTTTCAAATTTCACTTTTAATTTTCTGTGCTGCATTCTAGATCACTCCTGCAGATCCATCTTTGACATCACTAAAAATCTCTGTAGGAGGAGCTAATCAACTGTTTGACTTTCCATTTTGTTTTCAGTGATTGTATGAGGGATTCCTAGATATATTTTTTGACAATTGTTATGAAAGTTGATGGTTTCAGACATTCTCTTTTTCCTTCTTTCAGTGCCCCCTCGTGTTCATTTAAATGTAGCTCTCCAAACTTTCATATCTTACAATGCCAAAATTTCGAGTCTTCAGGTTTGCACTTCAAATGTTTGTTGTCTGTGCTGACTTTTCTTCATGGCGATGTCCTAATATTCTTCTTACTGGGAATCTATTCGTTCCATGGTAGTCTGTGACATTCCAGAGAGGCCCAGACTGAGCGTGCACAACACCAAGAGTCTGTCATGTTTACAGGCATCTCCAGTCTAACTCACAAACATATGGGGCCAAGAACTGTCTGCTGCACTCCGGGCTGCCAAATACATCCACAACATAGGTTGGTAGAGTCAAAAATGCTCTCTGGGCAGTCCCAAGGAAAGATTCAGAATAGAATTCAAATTTTCTAATTCTTTTTAGAAAAAATCTTTTCATTAATAAATCCCATTAAGTCATGTAATCATGACATTTTCTTCCAAGGGGAAATTACATATATTTATATATACATATATATGTGTGTGTGTTTATATATACACACATATATATGCATCTCTGTGTGTGTTTACATTTGTGTGTATGCATGTGTGCATATATATACACACACACATATGTATATACATATATATATTTAATATAAAAATGGCCAAACCTATGGATATCCCTTCTTCTTTCCTTTTTTGCCTGAAACCCAAAACTTCAAAAAATAACTTAGATATCAGAATTATATTATATTTGTAGACTTCACACTTTTTTTTTTAGATGGAGTCTTGCTATGTCACCCAGGTTGGAGTGCAGTGTCGTGATCTTGGCTCACTGCAACCTCCACCTCCCAGGTTCAAGCGATTCTCCTGGCTCAGCCTCCCAAGTAGCTGGGACTACAGGTGCCCACCACTGTGCTCTGCTAATTTTTTTGTATTTTTAGTAGAGACAGGGTTTCACCACATTGGCCAGGCTGGTCTCAAACTCCTGACCTTATGATCAGCCTGCCTTGGCCTCCCGAAGTGCTGGGATTACAGGCATGAGCCACCGCACCCGGCCTGACTTCACACTCTTTCAAATTAAAAAGCATAATTTATTTCAAATTGGAAATTCCCATACAAACTGACAAATGAGCTTGAAGAAGCAAATGCTCTTATGCTTGCTCAACAGGAGAATACTAGTCTATAAATGCATAGAAACCCATCTCAGGCATAGTGTGACTTACTAACACTCATCTATTCTGTGCCCAGGACACTGAGAACTTCCATATGAAAAACACCAGGACCTGAAGTTCTAGCATCAAAGATTTGTTTTACCGTTGTCTAATTTAAGACACTGATGGAAGAAAAGTACTCAGTTTACTGTTTAGGTCCAACTTATACAAAGTAAAATGAATATTCTTTACTCTGAAATCATATGTTCTCCTTTGAGTAAATTAAAAGGTCACATAATCATGAATTAAGCCTAGTGGGCTAGACTTGGCCAGGAGAAGACAGAGCTTTTTTCTGGAAAGGCTAAGTTTCCAGGGTTAGTCAATGTGGTGCAGGAAGGAGGCTGGTGTGCAAAGATTTTTCCTTGTTAGAAGATGCTGGGATGTGTGATACCCTGGGTACTCAGCTGATCTGGAGGGAAGGGTGGTCAGATGTGTAATATGAGGGACCAAATATCAGCAGGATTGTCCTGGGAAATTGCCTTTCAACCATCTGAGACATGTATTGTGCTCTTTGGGCCTCTCAGCTCTGTCCTGTTTGGGGGCCAGGTCTCTACATAGAAAGAAGGCATCTCTAGCACACAGTTTTCTTGCCGTCTTCACAGCAATGCTGGGCAATTTCTGCAGATCTGAGGATTTCACTTTGGGATTGCCATCAAATCACTGAGCTGATCAGTTACAAATTAATGAAGCCCATTTCTCATACTGCAGAGTCCGAAGGGAGACCAGAGCACTTGCTTTGGTTTGGGTGGAGGAAGGCATCAAGACGTGAGCTTCCCTCCCACTGTCTCCACAGGTCGCTGCACTCTGACCAGGGTTCTGATGTCCATGCAACTCCATCAGGATGGAAGCTGAGGAAGGAGATAGAAGAAGGAGGCAAAGCCCTGCCTCTAGGTGGAGGGAGCCTTTAGGCACAGGATTAAAGAAAAGTTAGTAGCCAGTGTCTGGAACGTCTACATACAAATTGTGTCCACATTCACCTGGGCAGCACAGGTGTCCCCAGGAGAGGAGTCCAGGGACTGTGGAAGGTTGAGACAGTTGTGTGATCAGATGCCTTAATCTGGGAGAATCCACCCTGTGCTGGATTGTGTTAAATCAACTTTGCAAAGGCAAGATCAAGATAAGAATGCCATTTCTCTTATCATTCTGGGTTAGAGATGGTCAAAGATACATTTGGTAAAATTTGTTAGACAGATTTAAAACAGTAACTATTACACTTGGCAGGTCGTTGTGGTCAGACAGTGAGAGTCAGTGACCAGCAAATACAGAGGCATCCAACAGACCTAGGAAGTCCTGTTCCTTCTGCACCCTGTGTCCAGTTCATCTTCCCAAATGCTGACCAGGAGCAGCAGCCTGCCCCCAGTGTTTGGCAGTAAACCTGCAGGGGTGGGCCCCACACAGAGGGAACAGCTTCCCCAGAAGCAGGTTTCCTTGGCCTTTTCCTGTGCTCCTGGCTCGAAGTCCCACTGCATGTCCTGGCATACTCTGATCCTCCCACATCCCTGCCATTCCAGCCTGTCCTGCCAGAGCTCCAGGAGCCCTGCTACTGACTGGCTCCCTCACCTTCTGACTTTTCTCCTCCAGACCTTCTCTTCCTCAGCTCCTCCCACATATGCATACGGTGTAATTCTGATCATAAATCTGTTACACTGTCAAACTTGTAATGGCCCTGTTTTATTGATGAAAACCTAATGGAGGTTTTCTTACCAGAAGTGGTTTCAAGGAACAACCTTTAAGGAAGGAATTCTAGAAGTGGATCTCTGATCTGTCTAGATTTGTTGTGGGGAAAGACCCTGAAGGAGAGCACAGAGACCTGGAGGAGATCAGGTGCTGCAACCACAAGAGGAAGCCTTGACCCAGGTGTGGATCCCATGATAGTGATTCCCCATCAATTTCCAAGACCGACCTGGGCCAGGAATCAAAGGGGTGGGCATTCTTGTACTTAATTCTAGATCTCTGCGAGGTTACAGTGGATGTAGCGTGTTCCTGCTATTGGTTCGTCCACCCACTCATCACTCGCTCAGCCTCTCAGTCACTCATCCATTCTCTGTGAAATAGGTCTCCCCACATGCCAGGCACCAATGTTGGTAAATGCAGCAGGCACAGCCCTAGCTCTCATGGGCTTAAAAATTGGGTGGAGAGGCCAGGCGTGGTGACTAATGCCTGTACCTCCGCACTTTGGGAGGCCGAGATGGGCAGATCATGAGGCCAGGAGATTGAGACCATCCTGGCCAACATGGTGAAACCACATCTCTACTAAAAATACAAACAAGAATTAGCTGATTGTGGTGGTGCGTGCTTGTAATCCCAGCTACTCGGGGGACTGAGGCAGCAGAATCGCTCGAACCAGAGAGTCAGAGGTTACAGTGAGCCGACCACGCCACTGCTGCACTCCAGCCTGGCAACAGAGTGAGACTGTCTTAAAAAAAAAAAAAAAAAAATCAAAAGAAAGGAAAAAAAATTGGGTGGAGCACAAAAATAATCAGACAAGTATCTGAGAAAGAACAACTGTGCTAAAGGTTACTAACAGACTTATGATTCTAGGAGAGCTTATGAGAGGAAAGTTGATCTCAGCTGGGAGGCGAGGGTGTGCTTCCCGCAGGAGGGGCTGATCATGCTGAGATCTGAAGCACAGATAGGAGCTGGCTACTAGAGGAAGGAAGGCTCCAGCCCAGGGCAGAGGAAATGGCCTTTGAAGTCTCTGTGGTGGGAAGGAAGGAGGCACAGAAGAGGGGCTGCCCTCATGGCTGCAGTAGAGAGGGGCGGGGAGGTGAGGGGAGGAGAGACCCAGCAAGGCCTTGGAGGGTGACTGCCCAGATGGGAAAGGGGGGCCACAGGAGAGACAACGTGAGGGTGGGGCTGGGGGAAACCCTAGAGAGAGGAAGCAACATGGTCCCCAGGGAGAGACGGGAGTCCAGATGGATCTGAAATACAAATCCTGTTTCATCCTGGGTGCCTCGTACTTAGGATGATGAGTAGAAAAGTAGGAGCAAGGGAAGCCCTGGCCCCACTCCAAAAGGATAGCTCCAAGGAAAGACCAGAGAGCAACAAAGGAGACATCTGAGCACGTGGGACCAGTCCAGGCCTGGCTGAGATGCCTGCAGAGGCACCTAGCACAGAGGGAGGTTCATACAGTCCGGGCAACTTGGGGCCACTCGGGGTTCCAAGGTTCCTGGTGCAGAAAACTCTGCCCAGGGCATTCCTGAGCCGTGGGTGGGGGACGAGGGCAGAGCCTCCCTGCTTTTATGTGCAGAGAGGAGACGGCCTTGTAGTGCTGTGGAGTAACTTCTGGCACAGAAGTACACAGATGTCTGGGAGGGAGCAGCCAACTCTAGCCTGAGCAGGAAATCCTCTGTGGTTGATCTGGAGACATTGTAGCCATTGGGGACTTCTCCTTTATCAGTGATACCAGTAGTAACTGAGTGATGAAACGGCTTCAGCCCCATGCCTGGGTTTTGTCGATACTAGTACATGTAGTCATAGTTCATATCCTGGGCACACTGCAGTGTCATGCTCTGTCCTGTCTTCAGAACCTGGAATTTTGGGGTCTGAGTGACACCAGCATTCACTGGGACCTGCAGAGAAGGAAAACAAAGCTGATGTTGCAGCCCCAGTGGGAAGGTGCTGGGCCTTGAAATCCACACAAGGGGCCCTGCCCAGGACCCACCTGCCCACAGGAGAGAAAAGACCGCACAGCACAGGAGGCCGATGCTCATGGCAGGTGCTGCAGAATGGAGGGTTCTTCTGGGTCTGTGCATTGGAGAAATGGGAACAGGACTCTCAAGGGAGTCATTCTGAGACCTCATTCTCCCTGCCTGGGTCCCACAGCCTTCCAGTCAGGAGAGGCCATGCCGGTTCCCCAGATAGTGAAATCCAAAATAAATGCACCAGTAAACAGCCGAGAATGAGAAGAACACATTTGTCTGAATTGAAACAAGTCTACAAGATTTTCATGACCTTTTGTAAACTGTGTAATTCAATGTAAATTTTATTTCTTCAATGATATAATTAATATTCTAGTGTTAGTTATCTACATAGTGCCGTAGTCTAGAGTCTTAGGGAAACTCCTCATGTCTTCCTGGTGTTTTTGATTCCTGTGTCCCTAATACTCCTTCAAGTATCCTTTTCTAATTTGCTTAATTGACCATAATCCTATTTAAAATCCTTTGTCTATATTGGTTTTCTCCGTTATCAAGTTTCCAAATCCCAGGGGGAGGCTCATCAACAATTGGAGGAGTCGTTTTGTTCTGTTTCTTGTCAATCCACTGACAGATGGAACTCCAACAGTCCAGCTGAGCACCTTCAGTTCCATCCAGGGCTCTTGCTTTCCCTGCCTGTGGTGAGACCACATCAGGCAGAACCACCTCACGCTGCTGACTGACCTCTCTGTGTGGATGATGGTGACCACACAGTGCTGCCCATGACCTGTGGGCACAAATGTGGCCTGATGCGTGAGGGACTTGGGGACAGAGGGCAGACTTTAGGGTAAGGACGAATGCTCTGTTTTTACTTGAGAGGTCATGTTTCATAGAGAATATCTCTTTGTACAAGATTCCTGCCATTAATTTAGTAAAAAATAAAATTTAGTAATAAATACAAAGGAGCTCAAATAACATGTCTTTTGATTCCTCCAGGGTTTCACAAGTTTTCCCCTGGGGTTTCTCCTTGTCTATTTTCTGAGCTCATCACCTTCTCCTCGACCCAGCCAACACCCTTCCCACAGGTCCCTGTGTCTACTGAAGCAAGCAGCAGGGTTTGATTCCTTCTGGCTCCCCTCATTGCCATGGCTGCTTACTTATGGGTGAGGTGGGTTTGGGATGGCAGAGGGCAAAACAATGTAAAGGGCATTATTCTTCTTAGGGCTCTGATACACACTCAGGACTATATGCTTCATGGTAGAGCTTCACGGTACTCATCACGTGTGGATCAACACCCCACCATCCTCACCTCTCACCTTGCCAAGAAGTTAGAGACTCGTAGAGTAGAAAAAGCCTTAGAAATAATCTTGTTTCCATTTCCAGGTGTGCTTTGTAAGGTGAACTTGTTATTAATATTTAACAGAACTCTTTGTCCTTCATTTCCAAAGAAATTACTCCCTCAGGTGTGCATCTGTGCTGAGACCAGAAAAACCATTAGGAGAAGGTGGAGGGTTGCATCACAACTTCACAGCTTAGAATTTGGTATTACATGTCCTTTGTCTTCGACATCCTGCAGCCACTCTGCCGTGTTCTCAACTGTCCGTCCCCACTGCCTGTGCTTCCTTCTCTGCTGATTCAAAGAAAATAAGATCCTTCTAATTTTACAACACAGGAACATTTACCGATTTCTGGGCCATGGGAGTCTCTCTTTGAACTCTGAGTTATTTATTAAACAAACTCTGACTCCATTGGCTGTGCCATTTTTCGCTTTGCCACCAGCCTTCATAAAGTAAAGAAGCCATACAGATGTTTACTTACCCTCAAAAATAAATTATCCCACCTTCCAACTACTTACAAAGCAAAACTGACTAAAATCAGATGGGATTCTACTTAACATTGTTTTCCTCTACATTTCACGTATAGGAAGTTACCATGTAGTTGCTTCTCCTCCCTCCCTCATGTTAACAACAGCTCCTCACAGAGTTCCCTGGCCTAGTGTGTCCACATCAGTGTCTCTGCTACGTTTTGTGATGGGAATAATTTTCTCAAAGTTCAGAACTTCTAGTTCCAGGCCACTAACTGCTTACCCACTCTGATACCTCTCCACTGCCAACACCATGATGCTTTTACCTGCAGTGCTGTAGGGTACACAGACTTTCCTGCCTGCTGGCATCTGATCTGAAGACAACCCCAGATGGTTCTAGACTTCCCCTCCCTCAAACTCCAGTGATCCCTCTATCAATACCACATGGAAGCAAGCTGACTGTCCTTCATCTGGCTCCATCATTTATTAGCTCTGAGACCACGGGCAAGGCCATTCATTAACCTTCCTAGATTCCAGCCTCATCTAGACTCATCTATAAAACAAGACTAACATTCCTCTCCATGCTTTATGAGGATTAACTGAGATACTGTGTAGTCTCTGGTAGGTTTGATAAATTTCTATCCTTTTATCCTTCCCTGATTCCTCATGCAGGAGAAACTGATAGAGCTCTCAAAACTGCTAGGACTAAGAGTGATGGAAAATCTGGAATCGTCAACTGGGTGCTGGGGTGAGGAGAACCTGGAAGCCTAAAGAGGCCATCCAGTCACTTTAGAAAAGATCTGGCAGAATTTAGGAATCAGACAATAGAGCACGAATGTACCTGTCTACCCTCATTATGCAATATGAAGCAGCTAATAGGAGCAAGTTAGATCTATATCAACCAATCTGGAACAATAAAGACCAAGGTATATTAACAGAAAACAGTATGCATGTGGCCGGTAAAGTGTACAGGTGAACCCATTTTCTGTAGGTGAACTTGGGTAGAAAGTTATTCATGAACACAGAAAAGAGAGGTGAAAAGAAGCACACCAGAGTGTTAATATTGGTGACCAGTGGAAGGTGGGATTGGACACACATAGACCTGTATTGTCAATGCTGTCTGCAATATACAATTTCAAATGAACTTTCCTTCTGGAGAGCAACTGAGGAAGAGGACTCCTGAGGCCAGAGCTGCAGGAGGGGCCTGGAAGAGAGGCTGCATCTGCTCACATCATGGTGATGTGCGTTCCCTTGTCCAGCTGAGACTGGCCTGGCAGAGAAGCTCAGCACAGGGAAGAGATTCCCATGCACAGAGCTGCTCAAAGCTCTCAGGGCCCCAGCCTGGGAAGTGTTAGGGAGATGCCTATGGGACAATGTCTTCCACTGCCCAGATCACCGGTCTCGTAAAGACAAGCCCGCCTATATCTTCCACTGAGCTTTGTGTGCAGAGGAAGGTGGCTGTGGGGTGAAGACTGGTGCAAGAGGGCACAGAGTTCTGGGAGAGACTGTCTGACACCAAGGCAACTTATTTGGCTTTGAGAGAAAGTCACAGAGATTCAGGGATTTCTCTGTAGTGTGTGCTGGCACGGATCAGCTGTGCACCAGCTTCGGCTCCTATTAACACCTGCACCTGTATTCCTGGATGGCAGTCTCAGGCGTCTCTGTGTCACTTCGCATCCTGCCTTTGTTCTCTGGTATCTTGGGATCAGGTTGTCCCAGCATCTGTGAAGTCTATGATAGAAGGAAGTTGAGTGCCTAAGGAGGGACCCCAATAATGCAGACCTGACGTAAAGGCTTATGCTAGGATGTGGTGAGCCAAGGAAAAGGCTTTAAAGATCTCACTTGACCCCAGAAGGCAAAAGGCCACACCACTGAGGAGTCTGGTGGCCATAGCAGGGCCAGGGAAAAATGGGCAGATTGTGGGGAGTTTTTTCACTTTGTGTGTTGGGAACATAATTCCTGGATGTCAGTAGAGTCACTGGTGATGCCACTGCCTCTGCCAGCCAGTGAATCTGCCCTCTGCCTGCTATTCCGCCCTCTACCTGCTGCCAACCTTCAACCTACAGTCAAGTCATAAACCTTCATCCATGTGGTCTCTGCTCCTGGGTGTCCCTCTTCTAACAACAACAGCTTGATAAGGTTCGTGATCATTTACCCTCCACCTACCTCTCCACCGTCAGCTCAGGGTGTCCATTCTGGGATCTTTTTGATAGGCTGTTGCTTCTTCACTGAACATATGTGCTTCCCTCCCATTCCTAGGTCTCTATGCTATTTCTTACATGAAATATATTTCAGGTACATTTATTCTTAATGGTGAAAAGCCAAACTTAAATTATACTGGAATAAATTAAGAAAAATATGTTTAGACATTTATATGAGAAAGGAGTTTGTCTACACACAAACAAAATTTTTTTTCATTTTTGTGGCATTAAATTAAACTCTTGTACATCAAAAAACACCATAAAAATGAAAATATAAGCTGCAGACTGGGGAAAGACAAAGGGAATGCATATAAATGATTTTTTTAAAGTGTGAAATTTAACATTCCTCAAAGTTGCGAATGAAGAGGCCATAGTAATGACCCCTGAAGACATCTGAGCCTCCGCTGAGGCCCTGCTGGTCACTAGAGGGCAGTGTGAGGGCTCTGACTTACTGACCAGGATGCAGAAGGTGATGATGGAGCAGGGAGGTAGGTGGAAAATGGATGGATTAGTTTATTTCCCACTTCTGATTCTTACAAGCCAGAAGACCCTGGGGAAAATGACTCAATGTCCCTGAGCCTCTCATCTGTAAAGGAAGAATAAAAATGTTTGATTTGCAAGACTTTGGAAAACCTTTAAGATATGTAACATATACAAAAATTTAGCACACACCTGGGGCTCAGCAGTCACTCTTCTACTGAAGTTACCCAGGAAGGGACAAGCTGCAAGAAGTTGCAGCAGAGAAGTGGGCACACTCAGGGCACAGGAAACCTGGGCTCTGTTGGTTGGGAGAGCTGTGCGCTCAGTAGGACACAAGACATGCCTTCCAAACAACTAAAAGCTACCCTTGAAGGAGTGAAAACTGGGTGGGGCCTGCAGCTCTCAAGGCAAAGCTAAGGCAGGAAGTTTATATACAGAATGTCAGTGATTCTGCTGGGCTGTGCCAAGCTGCTGGCACAGAGATACAGGGCCGAGTCCTCCAGCTCCAAGGTGTTCACATTCAGCTCAGAGCTATAGTTAGGGAATTGGTGACCTGAAAATCTACGAGAGAAGTTTCCTCTTTCTCTCTCTGCTTCCACATTATACCAAAGGAGGAACTGGAGGCCTTGACCCAGGACCTGTTGGTACCAGTACACACTGGTGTGCCCAGAGATAGGAGAGCATCTCAGAGTCACTTGCTGTCCTCTCGTTTAGATCAGGTGTGTGGGACTTTGGGTGACTCCAGTGTCCACTGGGCCTGTGGGAAAAGCAGATGGAGGATGAGCACAGCAGACAGCCTGGAAGACCTCCCCAAGGTAAAGTGGAGAACACGGGTGGGAAAGCTGAGAATGGGGCTGCTGTCCTGTGCACAGGACTCACCTGCTCCCAGGAGACAAAGCAGCGCCCAGCAGAGGAGCCTGGGGCCCATGGCCCAGTGGGGCAGGCAGCGCTGCATCTGATTCAGGGCTTGGTCCTCCTGGGGAAGAGCTGAGTGAGTTCTGGGCCTTGATTTTCCTGATGGGAGGAGTATCCTGTGATGTCACTGTCCTTTGTCCTCCCCATGCAGACTTCCTTAGGTCTAGTGCTCCACAGACCCTGGACTCTACCTGTCCTGCAGAGCTGAAGGGATGGGTGAAGGCAGAAGCTTCTCTGATGATACAGTTCCTCCTCTACCTACACTGCCCCAGCTCACAGGCTGCCCCATCACCCTCGTACCCTTCTCCCACCTCGTGCTGCGGTGGTCCATGCTGGAGCTCACACACCTACCCATCAGCAGAAGGTGTGGAGCCTGTGATTAAACCTCAAGTTGAAGCTCTTCCTTGCTGTCCTCACATCATCTTTCTGATGCTAGATTCACACCAATGTTTTTTATTATATTTTCCTGTCCCAGGCAACATTCCCAGCCCCTTTCCTCCATGGCCAGTGGTGCAGAGTCCCCAAGATTTAGTCCGTCTGATCAGATCCAAAGGAGGCCTGGGTTGTCTGTAAATTATCAAGAGTACAGATTCCTCAGAAATAATTCTAGGGCTTTATCAGTTCACAGCACAGACCTAGCCAGCTTGGGACTCAGCACCCTCAAGGCCATGCTACATGTAGTGCTCTGGATAGTTTATATTAATCCCTCCAGATCCACCCTGCTTTCAGAGGCTCATTCAGTGTATTATGTTAACTGTCTCCCCTTTTCTCTAACTCCAGAGTGAGATTGGCTTCTGGGAGACAGGACAGCAGAGGGAGGTAAGGTCACCATCTGTGCTGGTTTGCAAAATCTATTCCCTTGGCTCCCTTCTTGTTGGGTTAAAATTTCCTGGTGCCTGAAAGTAGTCACACAGTAGCCTAAATGCTTTGCTGCTTAGATATTTATTTCAGCAGATATCCTAGTGAATGGCTCATAATTTTTATATTCCATAAAGTCCTAGAACAGGACATAATTCTGGCAAGGATTTTGCTGCTTAAAACAAGGATGGCATTTACTTCAATTTCTGACACCTTGTTCCTCACTTCCCCCTGAACCTTCACCAGAATTGCCCTTAATGCTCTGTTTCAGCAATCCATGCTTTTGCTAGTCTGCTCCTCCCAATTCTTCCAACCTCTATCCATTACCCATTTCCCATTAACCAAAGCTGTTTCTACATTTTCAGGTACTATAGCAACAGCTACACTCTCAGTACCATTTTTTTCTTTCAATTTCTTTCTTACTGCTGTAGAGAAACACCACAGACTGGGTAATTTATAAAGACAAGAGATTTATTTGGCTTATAGATCTGGAGACTGAGAAGTCCAAGATCAAAGGGCCATAACTGATGAGGGCCTCCTGCTGTTATCCAAGGCAGAAGGAAGGGGAAGCAAGCACCCAAGACAGAGAAAATGACTGAATTCATCCTTTTTATCAGAAGACCATTCCCAAGACAATGAATTCACTCCCACAATAAGGGCATTGATCTCCTTCTGAGGGCAGATCCCTCATGACCTAGTCATAGCTGTCCCACCTCCCAATACCATTACATTGACAAATTTCAACATGAGTTTTTGTGGGGACACGCAAGCATAGCACACACATCTACACTGTGAGTCAGTATTTCCACTCTTAAGTCTATACCTCAAAGAAAAAAAAACAGAATTCATATTTCCACAAGAAAGAATTCCACAAGCGTGTTCACAACAACTTTATTCATAATAGTTGAAGACAGGAGTAACATGGATATCCATCAACGGGAGCATGGATAAACAAGTTGTAGTATATTTATGCAAGGGAATATTCGTCATAAGAAAGAATGATCTACTGATACAACAATATGAATACAGTTCAGAAATACTAATTTTGTAGGAAAATAACTCAATAAAAATATTACATGATACCATTTATATGAAGCTCAAGAATAGACAAAGCTAGTCAATGGTGATAAAAATAACAAGAGTTTTTATCTCTAGGATAGAAATTGATTGGAAAGGAGCATGAGGACACTTTCTTGAGTGATGGAAATTTTTTTAATAATCATTTCAGTTACAGTTGCACTGGCGTATGCAATTGTCAAAATGTACCAGGCTGTCCTTCTATAAATATTTGTGTTTTACTCTGTATTAATTATACCTTAATAAAAAGTATTACTAAAAAGTAAACAGCTAAATTGCATGAGAGTCATTTACAAATGTATGCTTGTATTCTGCACTGCCCAATTTAAAAATGAATCACACAAAAACAAGAAAAGACAGAAGCACACATATCTGTGTAAGATTTGGAGAATGTGAGAAGTGCTCAGTGACTGAAATAGGCAGCACTAGAATTTGGCAACAAATTAAGCTCAACGGATGAGTGGGCTGAAAAACAAGTGAGGATCAATATCAAGGAAAGCTGTAGACAAACAAAAGCTCTCTAAAAATATCTTCATATGCTGTTGAAATCATTCTGAGAACCCTGAGCTGCTATACATTTCATAAATTGGGAAATTGGGCATTCATGAGGCTTACAATTGAGGCTTTCATTTTGAATTTCAACAGACTGGCCAATTGATGAATTGATTTTTTTTTGCCAAGCTAACAGTCTGTTCCCCTCTTTGTGAGTGAGGTCCTGGGTAACCCAGCCCTCCCCCTTTGGCAGCCTCACAGAGGGGAATTGGGCACAGCACAGACACGTGGGGTTTGCAATCCCTGTGAAGTCCAGCTATGGTCCTCCCATTCCTGCAGTTAATCGATCCCAACTAAAGAAACCTTGCCTCTAGGTGTCTGCTTCAGCAGTAAGTGCTAAATAGGGATACAGGCCGGAGAAAAATGAAATGTTTGCTCAATATTATTCTGTAATATTTTGCAAGAAAATAAAATGAGGAGCTCATGGATTTTAATCCAAGCCAACGTGAAGATAATAACTGAATTCCTTCTTTAATCTACCCTGAGAGGACTCAAACACTGCTCGATGCCCACAAATACCTAGTAGAGACTTATTTATAGTCTCTTTTCGATAATTCTACTAGTCAATTATCTTCAGGTCTAACGGCTCAGTTTGGTGCATCTACTAACATTTTCCTTCAGTAGTTTGTTTAGTTAGGTGTTTTAGAAATTGTTATCAATATTTTTTGTCCTCCAGAGTACACGTGCTTGGTGTCCAATAGAATCGCAGCTAAGGTGATGTTATCAGTATGACTTATAAACTTGTAGAATCCCTGATCACTCAAGCAGGTTAAAGCTGTTGCCTGGCGAGACCTGCAGGGAAGATGAGGTGCAGCAGAGATGCAATGAGCTCAGGGCACAGTGTGCCCCTAGCTTTCCCCTGTTCCTCTGAGGCAGTTACTCCTCTGCAACTGCCCCTGACACCAAGGCAGCCCAGCCAACATTCTTCAACTGTAGATATCATTAAAGATTAGAGGGACTTCCCACCTCTTGCATAGCTGTAGGTAGCCTAGCAATAACTGAAAACTGCTGCATCATCTGCATAATATGGGATACAAGCCCTAATTTTTCTTAACCCTTTCCGTCCTAGGCTGCTGTCCCAGACTGCCCAGAGTACTTTAGTTCCCAGTGGACCACAGTGCCATCTTGTGGCCAATAAGTGAAGTTTCATCATTGTTTCTTCTGCAATGGCCCAAGGAATGCTGGGAAGTGTCTACAGAGTGAGCTGCCAGAATATTCCAGAAGTGCCATCCCACAGGTTTTATGAGCAGCTTCCCTAAAGCCTCATCCCAACACTACTTCTAACCCTGACTACTGCTTTGAGTTACCAATCTTAATATCCCACCCTCATTCTGAATAACTCTTATCACATAGCTCCAGTTATAGTCTAACTTTTTCTCCCTTAAAACTACCATCTAAAGAAAGAGGAACAGAAGGAGAGGAATGAAAGGAAATAATATTTGGTTTTAAATAGTAAGAAAACACAGACGTTGAGGTATAAAGAGATTATTTAATCTGAATGACTAAAGATAAACAAAAATGCCCTCCAAAAATGACAATGTTATCCCAAAAGTATAGATAAGCAAAAGATGAAGTTAAAAATGTCTATTAATAAAAAGTAAAATTGAAATATATAAAGAAGACCTCTTACAAGGAAATAAGCAATGGTGGAGGGAGCAGTATCTAATGCAATAAATAAGGATGAACATAAGACCAGCAAAGGGGCTGCTACAGGAAATGATCAGCTTGTACAATGCACATCCACTGATCTGAGCAGCAAAGAGGGAAGAGATGATTATGAAAGAGGCAGAGGAGCAGCAGGAGATGAGGACACACTCGTGCAAAATACTATCATAAGGAAGCAAATCAGCCAGGGGACTGTGGAATGCATGACTTTTCTTTCTTCTGTCTCCTGTGACAGCTGAAGTGGACCATTTTCATTTCCAATGATTTGTTCCTGCACCCTGAGTTAGATGCCCCTGGTATTTTCTTCTCCTCAGGTTCCCATGGATGAACTCCGTCTCCCTCCTTGTTGAGCATGGTCTGAAAGAGAGGTCATCTCTCCATACCCTTCAATCCCACAGTACTGGGGATTGGCGCAGACTTCTCAATTGGCATCGACCTCTCTCATGGCATGCTCACATGCCCCCTCACTGTGCCTTTTCATTTCCACTAGACTGAAAGTTAGATGTCGGCAATGAAACTTAACACCTTTATCATAGGATGCATAAGTGACTGCTTTCAAAATTATTGCTGTTTCTTTCACTGCCTTGGGTTATATCTGAACAGGAAAAAAAAAGGCACAATTTCTTAATGTGACTTAACCACAAAAACCTTCCCTAGTGCCGAAAACAATATAACTACCAAGGGATTGCTCTCCTCATTGGTGAGATGGCAAAATAAAACAAAAAAACAAAGAAAATATGGTCAAATACTTTAATGGAGACCCAGAATCCCAGTCCCTCTTATAGAAACATCATTGCATGGCCTCCCTCTAACTAAGAGACAGACAGAGCCATTCCTGTGCCCTGCACCTGGCAGGAAAGCCCTGCTGGAGCCTGTGGGGAGCTGGCGAGGATGAGCCTTGGTGATTCTGCCCCCAGAGCAGGGATTCTCAGGGAGCTCTGGACAACTTCCAGGGACTGAGATGGAGAGTGGCCATACTCCGTTTTAGAGAGGAGAATACATAGGGTGTGACCCTTCTGACCTCTCAGCCTAAAGTAAAAGCAGAATCATTCCTGACTGGTGCGGAGCTGCTTAGTCTCCAAAGCAAAATTGTCCTTTTTACAGGGTCTGTTGTTGCCACAGAAGAATAGTTGCTGCTTGGCCATCTCTGTTCCCAATGACTCCAGCATCTGAATATTCTATGCGAGGAAAGATAATTTGTAAATAATGAACTGGTTCAGTGATACCTTTAGTTACATTCAAAATAGTTGTCATGTTCCAGACTGGCATGCTTGTAGGAGACACAGAATTACAGAGCAAGAGGATCTGGAGGTTGAATAGAAATAGGAACAATCAAGGCCCCCTTAGATGATGGCTTCTACGAACAAGAGCAGAGAGGAGGTGAATTCTGAGCCCTTTTAGCCCCACAAGACATGGCATAACAGGGACATCAGAAAATACTTCAGCCATGTGCCGCTATACTGGGTATCTGTGAAGGTGGGGGCATGTCTGGTAGCATTTGCTAATTTCTGTTGTACCAGTATACCCACCATGGCAGATTTCAAGCGGCCAACATGGCTTCACTGCTTGGGAGCTGGGAAGAATATGCCTATTTGGTTCTTCTGAGTCATACAAGCTGGCTCCAGCACATCCCTAGACTCAAGGGCAAAGCTTTCAAAGTTCTTCAATGCTTCCTACTCAACACACAAAAAATGAGGCCACAACAACTATAGCACACCTCATTATTTTCATGATAGGATCAGAGTGTGTGATCCTGGGTCTTGGAATGGACAAAGGGATGTTTGTGCAGAGAAAGGATTTCTGAGTCCTTTGAAGCTGCCAAGATCACAGAGAAAATAGCTATGCTGGTTGGTTGGGGAGCTGCTACATTTGACTTGAAGTAATTGCAATGAAATGTTTATCCTGCTTAAGACAACAGAATGATTTCATTAGAGCAGAAACTGATTCCTTCCTATTTGTTCATTAGTAATATCTGCCCTTTGCTAATCTTCTATGTTCATTCTCTGTAAAAGTTGGAAGTCCTGATTGCTTCTGTTTCATGTTGTTGCAGCACCGTTTACAATTGTGGACTGTGTTCTGTTCAGCCTCAGTGTCAGAGCTTGTCCACTGTTAAGAGCAGGTGTCTCAGGAGTCACGTGGAAGAAGGTGGCAGCAGTTAGAGACAAGGTCTAGGAAGACAAGGAATTCCCATCTATGCCCTAGCCTTACTCAGTCCCAGGAGACACAGGGTACCTGAGCAAGGAATGATTTGATGATAGCACAATAAAAAATGGGTCTAGAGCAACTCCCTACCAGAGACCATCATTCTCTGGGGAAAGAAATTTGGTGTCTGTACCACCACAATTTCTGATCAGAGAATTTGGGAGGGCTATGATGCCCCTACTAGCTATGAAAGACTCAGGGTACCTCTATCATGGCTGCATCTGGGACACTGAGTCCCAGACTTGGAGAAGTGGTCTGATGCCGAGGACTCCCTGAAACCCATGATCCATAATCACATCAGCTTTGGCCAGTGCATTCGCTTTCATAGATACAAACTGCAGCATCACCCACAGACGAGTTGAAGATTCCATTACAATATAATCATTGTACTTCTATTTATAACAAGTACTATATAATAATATATTATATGAAAAATAAAATAAAAAGAAATAGAATAAATATTATAAATAAAACACTTCTTGAGTTAAAGGCCTCGGGAAAATTATTTCAAATCAAAAGAGTTGGACAGCAATGAAAACCCTCAGAGTCTAGAAATTAGATTTCCTGAGGGAATCAAGGTGAACGGGCAGGGGTGGTGAATGCATGCTTCTGTCTATCAGGACAGCAGCAATGGCAAATGCAAACAAAATAAAGGATACAAGTGGCTTAAAGTAGGCAAAAGAAGTGAAGTCTTATTGTTATCACCATTGTATTTATCAATAAGGACCACAAATTTGCAAAGACCTTTACTTCAAACAGGAAGAAATGTTTGATATTTTGTTGCAGAAACTTCCAAGGTGACAGGGATAGAACAGGCTTCAGAAGAAAGATGTTCCTGGGGATGTAGCCTCAGACCTTCCAGATGCCAGATGCCCCAACATATGAAGAAGAGGCGTGTTTCCTGCCTACGACAACCTCATGGATGTGGGCAGCACAGCAGCCTCCAAGACCTACAGAAGATGCACGTCTGCCATGAAGGCCAAGGCTAAGAGACTGACTCCTTGCTTGGAGCAGTGAGCTGGCTCGGAGGATTCCCAGAGTGCAGTGGGCCCTGATTGTTTTCACCACCTACATTTGCACTCACTGTGTTTCAGGAATTAATCTGTGGTCTCTTTCTACCCAAGGGACAGCCGAGGTCCAAATCTAACTTTTTCCCACGAAAAGTAAGGAGCAAAGAGAGGCCTCTGTGAAGGGTTTGTAGGAGCTGCAAGGAGAGAGAAGGATGAGGTTTGTGAGCAGGAAGGAGGTGACTGTGCCACACTGTGGCTAAGCTGCTGGCACAGAGATACACAGCTGAGTCCCCCTGCTCTGTGCGCTGGATCTTCATAGTGGAGACAGATCCCTCAGGCCTCTCTGCAGAGAACCGACCACTGGGAAGCCCTGATTTGTCTCGTTGAGCATCACTCCGGAAGTAAGTCAGAACCTCTGGGCCCTGCCCCAGGGTCTGTTGGTACCAATAAAATGTTACATGACCAAAAATTGAATCACACCTGAGAGCTACATCCTGTCCCCTCTTTGCGACTTTGTACCTTGGGGACTGGGAGACTCCAGCACCTGTGTGATCTGTGGAAATAGAATTTGGCAACAGAATAAGGAAAACATTTGTAGTCATCGCACACACACATATACACACACACACATGCCTACACGCAGAAAAGAAATGAAACTACTTTGTGTTCTGAGGACTCACCTGTCCCTAGGAAACCCAGGACCACCCAGCAGAGGAGCCTGGTGCCCATGGCAGAGTCAGGCCAGGACGGGGGTTTTACCAGGTCAGTGTCACTATGAGCAGGAGCACAGGATGAGGGACGTCCTTGTCTCCACACGGCAGTTCCCACCGTGACATCACTTCGTCTCTCAATCCCCAGGACCTCAGGGTCACAGCATTTATATTAGAACACACTGGGTGATGCTTTAAATATTTATAAGCTCCTTTTTAACAACGTCAATGCATGGCTCATTGCTCTGGGCTCCAGAGCTGTCTGGACCCGGAGGCCTCAGGCTGCATCTCTGAGTTCATCTTGCCACCCCACAGCTGCTCTTCTGTCTGCTGGGCATGTCCTGTAGGATGCACCAACAGTGCCCCTAACATAGAACACAAAAGGGTGAGCTCATTGTCTTTCCTGCAAGTCAGGGTCCCCTCTGCCATCCCCATTCATGCCCCAGCCTCCTCCATTCCCCCAGTCACACGTGCCCAACGGGGCTGTCCCATCACATGGGTTCCCTCATGAACTGCCCTCATGCCTTTCTTTGGGATCATTTCCCACCTTTGTTAACTGTAATCCAGAAAAGATACCTTGGTAGCAAACTCACAGTGGTTATTTTTCATATTCCACGCATAAAAGTTTTTTTTTTAAATCAATCTCACCTTTAATGAAGGAGAATGACAATTGAGCTAATGGTTATTTTTAACCACTATCTTGACTTACTGTTGTTCTCCATCTATTCCTATGGGAGGTATTTGTCTTTTCTTTCTGACTGCTTTCAAAATCTTCTCTTTGTCCCTCATGTTATACAATTTCCCTATGACTTGACTATTTGTCTTACTTGAGATTCATTTTGATTCTGGAAACTCTGAATTTAGGTCCTTAAACACCTCTAAATAATTGTCAGCTAACACCTCATAAATATCACCTCATAACATTCTACCTATTTTATCTGTTTGAAACTGCAATCATATGCAAAAAAATGGTAATTTATGAAAAATTTGCATATTCTAATATATGGGAAACATCCATTTCTTTTCTTCCCTGTTCTTTAACTTTTTCATATTTCACTTTTAATTTCCTGTGCTGCATTCTAGATCACTCCTGCAGATCCATCTTTGACGTAGGAGCAGCTAATCAACTGTTTGACTTTCCATTTTGTTTTCAGTGGTTGTATGAGGCATTTCTAGATATATTATTTGACAATTTTTATGAAAGTTACTTGATGGCTTCAGACATTCTCTTTTTCCTTGTTTCTGTTTTTCTCCCTCATGTTCATTTAAATGTAGCTCTCCAAACTTTCATATCTTATAATGCCAAAATTTCGAGTCTTCGGGTTTGCACTTCAAACGTTTGTTGCTTGTGCTCACATTTCCTCATTGCTGACTCCTAATATGTCCTTATGTTCTTCATACTGGGGATCTATTTGTTTGATGGTAGTCTGTGACATTCCAGAGAGGCCCAGACTGAGAGGGAACACCACCAAGAACCTGTCATGTTTACAGGCATCTCCAGTCTAACTCGCAAATGTATCGGCCCAAGAACTGTCTGCTGCACTCTGGGCTGCCAAATACACTCACAATATAGGTTAGTAGGTCAAAAATGCTCTCTGGCCAGTCCCAAGGAAAGATTCAGAATAGAATTCAAATTTTCTATTTTTTTTAAAATAAATCTCACACATATATAGACCCTCTGGGTGGAGGGAGATTTCAGGTACAGGAATAAAAGAAAAGTTAGTAGCCAGTGTCTGGAACATCCACATATAAATTGTGTCCACATTCACCTGGGCAACACAGGTGTCCATGGAGAACAGTCCAGGGACCGTGGCAGGTTGAGGCAGTTGTGTGATCTGATGCCTTAATCTGGAAGAATCCATCGTGGGCTGAATTGTGTTAAGTCAACTTTGCAAAGGCAAGAGCCTGCCTTTCCCAGAATGCCATTTCTCTTATCATTCTGGGTTAGAAATGGTCAACGATACATTTGGTAAAATTTGGAAGACAGATATAAAACAGTCACTATTAGACTTGGCAGGTCATTGTGGTCAGACAGTGAGAGTCTGTGACCAGCAGATACAGAGGCATCCAACACACCTAGGAAGTCTTGTTCCTTCTGCACTCTGTGTCCAGTTCATCTTCCCAAATGCTGGCAAACAGCAGCCAGGCTGCTGTTTTGGCAGTGCACCTGCAGGGGTGGCCCCCATAGAGTGGGAACAGCTTCCCCAGAAGCAGGTTTCCTTGACCTTTTCTTGTGCTCGCGGCTCAAGGTCCCACTGCATGGCCTGGTATGCTCTGATCCTCTCATGTTCCTGCTACTCCAGCCTGTCCTGCCCAGAGCTCCAGGAGCCCTGGCTACTGACTGGCTCCCTCACCTTCTGACTTCTGTCCTCCAGACCTTGTCTTTCTCAGCGACTCTCACATCTGCTTAAAGTCTAATTCTGATCATAAATCTGTTACACACTCAAACTTGTAGTGGCCCTGTTTTATTGTTGCAAACTTAATGGAGATTTTCTTACCACAAGTGGTTTCAAAGAACGACCTTTAAGGATGGAATTCTAGAAGTGGATCTCTGATCTGTCTAGATTTGTTGTGGGGAAAGATCCTGAAGGAGAGCACAGAGACCTGGAGGAGATCAGGTGCTGCAGCCACAAGAGGAAGCCTTGAACCAGGTGTGGCCGCCATGATAGTGATTCCCCATCAATTTCCAAGACTGACCTGAGCCCAGCAATCAAGTGGGTGGGCTTTCTTGTACTTAATGCTAGATCTCTGCCAGGTTACAGTAGATGGAGCATGTTTTTATTATTGGTTTAGCCAGCCACTCATCACTCACTCAGCCTGTCATCCACTCATCTATTCTTTGTGAAATGGGTCTCCCTACATGCCAGACACCAATGTTGGTAAATGCAGCAGGCACAGCCTTAGCTCTCATGGGCTTAAAAATTGGGTGGAGTACAAAAATGACCAGACAAGTATCTGAGAAAGCCCAAAGCCCAACTGTGCTAAAGGTTACTAACAGACACATGAATCTGTGAGAGTTTATGAGAGGAAAGTTGATCTCAGCTGAGAGGGGAGGGAGTGCTTCCCACAAGAGGGGCTGATCATGCTGAGATCTGAAGCACAGGTAGGAGTTGGCCACTGCAGAAAGGAAGCCTCCAGCCCAGGGCAGAGGAAATGGCCTTTGAAGTCTCTATGATGGGAAGGAAGGAGGCACAGAAGAGGGGCTGCCCTCATGGCTGCAGTAGAGAGGGGCGGGGAGGTGAGGGGAGGAGAGACCCAGCAAGGCCTTGGAGGGAGACTGCCCAGATGGGAAATGTGGGCCACAGGAGAGACAACGTGAGGGTGGGGCTGAGGAAACCCTAGAGAGAGGAAGCAATAAGGACACTAGAGAGAGACATGAGTCTAGATGGATCTGAAATACAAATCCTGTTTTATCCTGGGGGCCTCGGACCCAGGATAATGAGTAGAAAAGTAGGAGCTTGGGAAGCCCTGGCCCCACCCCAAAAGGAAAGCTTGGAGGACAGACCAGAGAGAACAACAAAGGAGACATCTGAGGGCCTGGGACCAGTCCAGCCCTGGGTGAGACTGCCTGCAGAGGCACCTGGCACACAGCGAGGCTCATACTGTCCGGGTCACTTGGGGCCACTTGGGGTTCCAAGGATACTGGTGTAGAAAACTCTGCCCAGGGCATCGCTGAATCTTGGGTGAGGGAGGAGGGCAGAGACTCCCTGCCTTTATGTGCAGAGAGGAGACAGCCTTGCAGCGCTGTGGAGTAACTGCTGGCACAGAAGTACACAGATGTCTGGGAGGGAGCAGCTGACTCCAGTCTGAACTGGAAATCCTCCGTGTTTAATCTGGAGACATTGTAGCCATTGGGGACTTCTCCTTTGTCAGTGATACCAGCACCAGCTGAGTAATGAATCAGCCTCAGCCCCATGCCTGGGTCTTGTCGATACCAGGACATGTAGTCATGGTTCATATCCTGGGCACACTGCAGTGTCATGCTCTGTCCTGTCTTCAGGACATGGAATTTTGGGGTCTGAGTGACACCGGCATTCACTGGACCTGCAGAGAAGGAGAACAAAGCTGATGCTGCAGCCCCAATGGGAAGGCGCTGGGCCTTGAAATCCACACGAGGGGCCCTGCCCAGGACCTACCTGCCCACAGGAGAAAAAAGGCTGCACAGCACAGGAGGCCGATGCTCATGGCCGATCCTGCAGGACGGAGGGGTCTTCTGGGTCTGTGCATTGGTGAAAGGGGAACAGGACTCTCAAGGAAGTCATTCTGAGCCCTCATTCTCCCTGCCTGGGCCCCAGGGAGGGAGAGGCCAGGAGAGGCCACACCTCTTCCCTAGATGGTCAAATCCAAAATAAATGCACCAGTGAACAGCTGAAAACGAGAAGAACACATTTGTCTGAATTGAAACAAGTCTAAAAGATTTTCATGACCTTTTGTAAACAGTTTGTAATTCACTGTAAATTTTATTTTTTCAGTGATATAATTAATAGTCTGGTGTTAGTTATCTACATAGTGCTGTAGTCTAGAGTCTTTGGGAAACTTCCCATGTCTTCCTGGTGTTTTTGATTCCTGTGTCCCAAATACTTCTTCAAGTATCCTTTTCTAATTTGCGTAATTGACCTTAATCCTGTTCAAAATCCTTTGTCTATATTGGTTTTCTCTGTTTTCAAGTTTCCAAATCCCAGGAGGAGGCTCATCAACATTGGAGGAGTCGTTTTGCTCTGTTTCTTGTCAACTCACTGACAGATATGACTCCTGACAAACCCAACTGAGCACCTTCAGCTCCTCCCAGGGCTCTTGCTTTCCATGTCTGGGGTGAGACCACAGTAGGCAGAACCACTTCACGTTGCTGACTGCCTTCTCTGTGTGGACGATGGTGGCCACCCAGCTCTGCCCATGACCTATGCGTGAGGGACTCGGGGAGAGAGGGTAGATTTTAGGGTAAGGAAGAGTGCTCTTTTTTAATTTGAGTTGTTGTGTTTCATAGGGAGTATCCATTTGTTTGGGATTCTTGCCATTAATTTAGTAATAAATAAAAAGGAACTCAAATAATATATCTTGGTGTACAGAGTCCCACACTTATTAGGATGTCACAGTCAGTATAACATTGTCATGTTCTTCAAATTCTTACCAATTTTTGAACAAAGGAGATGCTAATAAGTTGTATGGCTGGTTCTGAGTACATAATTGTGTTTCATATTCTGCTCACCTCCCCATGTGCTGTTTTCCTTTTTAGCACAAGCACATGACCAGGGTCTGGGTCACTCAGTATCAATGCTACTTTGGATCCCATCAATGGGACTGTGTTCTGTGAAGAACACAGAAGTTAAAGTCACAGCAAAGGAACACCTGGTACTATTACCTGCAAGCTGGGGTCCAACAAACCAATGAGTGGATGTCACATATGTGCCCGCTATTTCTCTGGTCCAGAAAACAAAGGGACACACAGTAAAAGAGCCTGGTGCCCAGGCAGCGCCAGAACAGAAAGGGGAATTTTCTAGCTCAAGGCTCACGTTTGATGGGTTGGACACTTGCGGTCAAGGAAGAGAGAACCCTTCTCTCAATGTGACGTTATCTCTCAATGGAGTCACCATTGCACATGGTTCACTTGGCCCCAGTGCACTCTATGTGCTCAGGAAGCAGAGCTAAATCACAGCTAAATATTGTCTGATGGAAACTCAAAAGAATGTTCTTGGAGATGATTAATTTTTGTCAGAATATCAATATAAAATAATTTAAGTGAATGAGTGTATGAGAAAAAATAATGAAAATGAATGAACAAATTATGTGGAAATAGCCTCTTCCATGTGGGAAGATTTTTGGTGTCATTTCTTCATCTTGTCTATCTCCAGGCGGGATTATCCCTAACATGGATCAGGCGTCTCTCAGGGTTCTGAAAGTGTTTGAAACCCTTCTAAAGCCATAAAAATCTTTTTTTTTTTATTTTTTAAATTTTACTTTAAGTTTTGGGATACATGTGAAGAATGTGCAGGTTTGTTACATAGGTAAACATGTGCCACGGTGGTTTGCTGCACCCATCAACCTGTCATCTAGGCTTTAAGCTCTGCATGCATTAGGTATTCATCCTAATGCTCTCCCTCCTCTCACCCTCCACCCTCCAACAGGCTCCGGTGTGTGTTGTTCCCATCCCTGTGTCCATGTGTTCTTTTCATTCAACTCTCAGTAAGTGAAAACATGCGGTGTTTGGTTTTCTGATCCTGTGTTAGTTTGCTGAGGATAATGGCTTCCAGCTTCATCCATGTCCTGCAAAGGACATGATCTCATTCTTTTTTATGACTGCATAGTATTCCATGGTATATATGTGTCACATTTTCTTTATCCATTCTATCATTGAGGGGCATAGCCATAAATGTCTTTGGGAGAACCTCCCTCTCTTGAATATTTACCTGTGTACTAAAGAGGAAGTATTTTAATAGTTAGAGGTTGTAAATTTCCATTAAAAATATACCTGAGCAAAACAATTTTCTAGTGGTAAATATCACTGGTTGTCAGGGATGGAGGGAGGCATTGCAGAGAGGAATGAAAAAACTCTCTGTGTGACGGAAATGTTCGACATCTTAATAGGGGTGGGGATTAGAAGGATCTATACACATATGTTGCTCCAAAATCACTGATTTGTTCATTTAAAATGTGTAATGTTTATATAATCTATATATTAATAAAGTTGATATTTAAATATCTGAGGAGATCTGTATGCTACATTCTTCGGTTGATTTCATGTAAGGAATCATCAGGTATATATATTTCCACTTCTGTGACTTCTAAGTTCTCAGCTTAAGATTTCTAGCCAGAATGTGTCTGAATCTGCCATTGTGCATGGCGAGGGTGGAAGAGGCTGTCTGAGATTAACAAAGGGAATCAAGATATTTAGATTCCAATTATAGGCTAGATATTTTATGATACTAAATTCTATATACAGCCCTATAGACGGACTGTATTAGTCTCATTTTATAGATTAACAAAACAAAAAACAAACTAAACGTAACCCGTCAAGAGCTGGTCTCAGTTAGTGATGTGGTGGTGTTAGAGTGGGAGTTAGGGCTGGGTGCAATGGCGTCTTTTCAGAGTTCTTTCCCCACGCTGTCTCCAGGATAAACTCATCTCTGTCTATGATGTTATTGGAGCCAGCAGGTCTGAAAGGGATGTACAGAGCACATACTCTGATTTTGAAAGGTAGGCCTCTCTCTTCATGAAAATGCCTTATAGCACAGAGCTATAAACACAGGGCTTAGAGACTGACAGGTCAGAGCTGGACCCCCAGTACTGCATCCTAATAGCCATTTAATGTGATCATGTTATTTAACCTGTGGGTCAATTCCCTCTTCTTTGTAAAATGAGAATAGCATTTGTGTCTTAAGGCTTTTTCTAACAGTTGAATTTCTAACTAATTGCAGTTTTGCAAAGGAAGGACTTCTATTTTCTGTATAGTAAAATGGCAATAAAGGATGGAATTATGATTTTTTTTCTGAGTCTTCTCCATGCAGCATAATTGAACCATAAAGGTGCACTGATGTACTCAGAGCCTGCACTTCTGCAAATGACCCTGCCACTCATGTGATGCATGGTTTTACAGAAACAGTCAAATACTATCCATTTATTACCACAGACCTTGAATGTGTTATATACACACAAGGAAATAATATCAAAAAAGAAGAAAATCTAGCCATATGTGACAATGTGGATAAACCTGGAGGACATTATGGTAAGTGAGTAAGCCGGACACAGAAAGACAAATACTGCATGACTCTTTTTTTTTTTTTTGAGATGGAGTCTCTCCCTGTTGCCCAGGCTGGAGTGCAATGGCGTAGTCTCGGCTCACTGCAACCTCCACCTCCCAGGTTCAAATGATTCTCCTGCCTCAGCCTCCCGAGTAGCTGGGATTACAGGTGCCTGCCACCATGCCCGGCTAATTTTTGTATTTTTAGTAGAGGCGGGGTTTCACCATGTTGGCCAGGCTGGTCTCCAACTCTTGACCTCATGTGATGCGCCCACCTCGGCCTCGCAAAGTGCTGGGATTACAGGCGTGAGCCACTGTGCCTTTTTCTACTTATATGAGGCAACCTAAATAGTCAAACTCATGGAAGTAAAAACTAAAACACTGGTTTCCAAGGGCTAGGGATTGGTGGAAATGGGGGGAGTTGCTGTCAACAGGTATAAAATTCCCAGTTAAGCAGGATGAGGAAGTTCTAGAGATCTACTGTAAAGCCTTGTGTCTGTGGACTACGATACTCTACTATATTCTTAAAAGCCTGTTAAGAGGATAGATCTCATGTTAAATGTTCTCACTAAATTTTTTTTTAAGGTGGTAAAAGGAGGTAGGTAACTAAAGAGAAAGATTTTAAAAAATGATATTTGTATAATTCAGAAACATTAAAGTACTTTGAATTAGCAAAATAATTTAATAAATAAATTTCAAAATAATTCAATAAATACATTTCAATATTAATTGCCTTAATACTGTCAAAGGCAAGAAACATACTTTTTTAAAAATTGTCTTATCTGTTTTTCTAAATTTTATCTTTCATTTCATTTTTAAATTTATGTGGCACAATCCCTTGTACAAAACAGGGGGCTTAAAATGTTTATGAAATCAATAAATTAACTAGTGAATAATAATGATTTGTGTCTTTTCCCTCATAATAAATTACATCGGGTAAAGGAAAACTACACTTTCCTTTAAAAACATCCCATTCCCTTTGCTGTGCACTGAGAAAACTCTCTCCTCACATACCCTTCATGAAAGAGATCACCTGGCCTTATTCATAGGACAGCTATGGTGCAGAAAATTGCACCTCTCTTTTTTATCACGATGAAGGATGAATGAATATGTTTAGCTTGGAAGTTATATGTTTCTTGGACTTTTCAGCAAAGAGAGTATAACGATCACATATAATGCCTGACTTTCTCCTCCTGCCAATGGGGACCTGGAAAGGCAAGGCCATGTGAGAGGACAAATCTGCAGAGTGGGGACAGCAGGTAGAGGTGCTGGAGGAACAGACTTCAGCTAGTTATCTTCTTTTCAATTAACTATTTATTGATACATATTAGATGTACATATTTTTTAAGTAGATGTGATCATTGATACATTAATATAATCAAATCATGGTCATTGGGATAGTCATCACTTTAAATATTTGTCTTTTCTTTACCTTAGGAACATTTGAATTATTCTCTTCTAGCTATTTTGAAATGCACAATTGGTTGATGTTAACTATAGTCACCCTACTACTGATCTATCCAATGCCAGGTCTGGTTTCTTCCATCTAAGGGTATATGAGACCCAGGAAAGCTGTTTCAGTCAAATGTATACACAGTTAAATAACACTTATTTTGCATGATTTCTGTCAGAATCAAAACATAAAGAAGCAGCAGAGGGTACCTGGGAAAGGCCTGTCGGATCACCAGATCCTGAGCCCCTCTGGCTGCCAACATCCCATTCATGGTCTTTTTCTGAGTGGGGACAGGAATGTTTTGGCATTACCATAGGAAACTTGCCTTTCTATTTACTTCCTCTGCGGGACATCCTTTGCCCACTGTACCCTTAGGCAGGTCCCTGGCTCTGCTACCCCGTGTATTATTCCTGCCCTGAAGGGTCCCGAAACTAAAGGTGGAGCAGGTGGAGCACAGTGTCCACATGTCCATGTCACACCTTACTCCGCCCACCGCTGTCCCTGCCCTGACACTGATTCCCAAGCCCTGGATGTCCCAGCCCCTTCACTATCCACTGGCCAGACAGACACAGAGATACTCTCTTGTTGTTACAAACTGAGGCCTTTCGCACCCCTTCCCTTCTCTGGACAGTGAGGAGTCTGTGTTAAACTCAGAACTCACTCTGAACTCAAATGGCCCCCACCTGATGCTAGCAGGCAGCCAGGCATTCTCTTCAGCCTTCCTCTTCTGGGTCACCTGCCCTCCCCTCCCCAGGGTTCCCTGCAGCATTGCAGAGACACAGCGCCTCCAAGTGGCTATAGATCCATAGTTCCACAGATTCATACCTTCTGATCTGATGAGCTCTAGGTTGTCCAAATCAGTAACAGAGACCCCTGCATCCTGCTCCTGCAACCCCCACCCTCTCACATACACCCTCTCTAAGCTTTCCCAGATAAGCCAATTTAGGGTTAATCTTCAAATCCTCCCTTAGCCAGTGGAGACAAAAGAGTGCATTAACCAACATTTTGATTGCAAAATTCATCGTTGTTATGTCATTGTAATTCGTATGACAAGGTAGAAGAGAGAAGCCTGAATAAGACAGGGCATACAATTAAACAGTGTGACGATATCCAGCAGAATGATCTTGGAAAAATATTTAATATCTCCTTTTGATTTATAAGACCCATGTGTCTTCACATTTTGTATTTAGAGTCATTATTACCAAATTTTAAATAGTGCATTTAATAAAAGGCGCTTCTAGTTTTTACATATTTAATTCTGAATTTATAAAAAGTCTTGAAATAAACAACCCTATTGGCTATAACTTAGGCAGATTGAGTGGTCTGACACTTCCCATCACTAGCCAGAAGTGCCTATGAGCTCCCAGTGGTGACCCAGTGCCTCTTAGTAACGCAATCCAAAGATAAACGTTTTCATGTGGATGAATCTGCATGAGAAAATACACACACACATTCACGCACGCAGATGCACATACACACACATACACTCTCACCACACACTCACGCACATACACACACGGTATCTTCTTATTGCAAGGATGATAAGATTCTACTACTGAGCACAGAAAATTTTTCTCTCAGTGTTTTAGGTTAATTTCTGAAATGCACCCCTGATAATGTTTCCAGACTCATAAAGATGTGGTTTTGGAAAAGTGTGGTTGTTGTGAGGAATTTCTTTTAGTGGATCATGGGACTGGATAAATATAACATAAATTTCTTTGTTCCAAAAGGACATTTGTGAATTTCAGCTTTAGATATAGTAAGGGTACTGGGTAGTACTGGTCATTAATCCTGACTGGGAAAACACATTTGCTTGGCATATTGCAGAAATTGTATGGATAATTGAGACTAGCCATAATGACTCTCCGCTATATTTCAGGTAAAAAGAGCCCCTTTTGAAGGGAAAACAGTAATAGATAGTATTTCAGAGCTCTGTATAAATGGACATTAATTTATTCGTTTCACAAACATCAAATAGTATCAATTATATACCTGAATTTTCCTCTGAATGTAAAGGAAACAGAATGATACACTACAGTGCCAGGGAATGTCAGGGTAAGAAGCAAAGAGGAAGGTAGGTGTGAGTCAGTCCTTGATAGATGAGGAGTGTCTGGCCCTGTTTGGGGACAATACAGTTTGTTCCAGGCTGTGGAAACAGCCCAAATACACAGGATGTAAAAGCCTGTAAAGGGTCTAGAGCCTGTGATTTCCTAACCAGCCGTATTTCCTGCACAGCTACACTTCCCTTTCCCTGCCCAGATGAACTTTAGAAGACATGGGCCCTGGGAAAGTGGGGTGAGCTGGGTCAGAGGCTCTGGAAGCCTTAAACGTCTCCATTCCTTGTACCATCTGGCCGTATGTCATTTTTTACCCCAATTCTTGGCAAATGCTAATTTTTGAAAATAATGTTTTTAAAGTAATCATTTATTTTGTCATTTTTGTAACACACAGCGCTGTCAGTCAGGGTTTTTAATCAGCATGAGATGAGCCCATAAGTTAATTTCACAGAACTTTAATATAATTCCATCTCAGCAAAGACATGAGTCAATTTCCTTATTATGTATAGCTTGGGTCATGTGCATAATTTCCTTTCATTTTCAAAAAATATTAAAAAGAAATTAAGGACCTCGATATTATCTTTGAAAACCGTAGGTTAGGGACTGCTACCCTAGCCAGTTCTCGCCTCCTAACCTTTTTGTCTCTCTTTCCATCTATGATCCCTTGACTCCCCTGGAGCTGTTCTGTCCAAAGATTCTAAAGATAAATTGAAATTACCAGATGATTTTATTATTTCTTACATGGTCTATCTGTAGTCCAGCCCAGAACAGCAGCTATGAACAATTTTGTTTTGCATTTGTCTCTTTAAATCTATTTATTGATTCAAAACATGTGATTTTTAATACCTTCCTTGTCAGATATACAATGTTAGGATTAACGGATAAAATGTCCAACAAAGTCCCAACCCACTGGAAGCTCAAAGCTGAGAAAGATACGCATTTATTCAATAGATATTTACTATAATCATGGAAGCAACTCTTAAAAACACTGTAGGTTAAAAAACCCCTCAAAAGTGAGGAAGTCAAGAAAGTGAGAAGCAAAACCAATGAAAAATGGTCTGTGTGATGAGTAGTCATTAGGAATGATGACAAGATTAGTAGCAGACAGAAGGACTTAATGAGAAAAGAATTCTGAAGGGAAAGAAGCAAGTGCAGCAAAGAAGGGTCCTGTTCTAATGTCATGTGTGTAAAGGAGCTGGGCTTCAAAGGAGGAAGGAAAATGATCTGGAGGCAGCAGAGAGAAGCCCAAAGATCAAGGAAGACACCAAAACAATATATAAACACAGAGTAGGTCTCACGATGTACATTAAAGGATACCCCCAATTTCATTCTGCATCATTCTGATCTTGAAAGTCTCGGCCTTTGAATAACAAAAATAGGACAGTGACAAGTGAAACCAGGGCCTCTATGGAAGAACTCGGGTAAACCCAAATTGTCTTGGGCACGCAAAATACAGGCACATTTTGCAACAACTGCCGATGATACACTGATAGGGGTTGAGAAATCATCAGTGTGTAAATACTACTATAGAAGAAAGACATTATAACTCTTCATAATAAATTGCAAGTGCTGTGTAGAAATGTGTGGCATAAACCAGAGGAAAAAAAAATACAGATTTGGCTGTTCAGGACACAGCATCAGGGAGGAAAGAGGGCAAAGTAAGACTGGCCAGGCCTGTGTATGTTTTTTAACTTTATTTATTTATTTTGTGTGTGTGATTCGGGGTCTTACTCTGTTGCGATGATCGTGGCTCACTCCAGCCTCCAACTTCAGGGCTCAAGCAATCCTCTCAACTCAGCCTCCTGAGTAGCTAAGACTGCCATACCAGGCTAATTTTTAAAATATATATGTATTTTAGAGACAAAATCTCACTGTTTCCCAGCCTAGTCTTGAACTCCTCACCTCAAGCAATCCTCCTGCCTCAGCCTCCCACAGTGCTGAGATTACAGGCATGAGCCACCACACCTGTCCCTGTGTGCTTTTAGACACCCTGTGTATATTCATATTGATAGTTCCAGAACAGGCAGTGGAGGAGATCTCATCAGTGTCCTGTGAGTGCACACAGACCTTTAGCTAGCACCTGGCTTGCTTTATGCAAGATAGAAACAAATGGATCCCTGTAGGCCAAGAGGGGTAGCTTACTTCTAATGTATTAAACTGCCTGTATTATCCACACTGAAGATCTCTTTAAGTGTAATGTAAAAATCCGTATATAAATGGTAAATTGAAATTAGCATCATAAAGGAATGTCCACAATCATAGAAAAGAACTTTCATTTACAATGAAGAGCCCTTGTAGGGGAAATTTCTGTTCATGGCTTAGAGTGAGAAGGGAATGAAGTGGGCAGAGTAGTTCACAAGACATAGCCATTCTCAGGAGCTCCCACGGTTTGGATGGGGGTGGCAAATATAGGAAGGCAGGGAAACCTACGGTGTGGGTAATTAAGGTTTATCCTACCTGTGTGTGAGTTCTGACCCCATATGCAATTTGTGAGAAATTTACAAAACATGTTTTCGACATTATCTCCTACACAAGATTTTGTATGTTGATATTGTATCATCTTCTGTCTTTGCCACGCTCCAAACCCACTTAATTATTCTTGTGGGGAGGGTGAGGCAGGAAAGACTTTGCTCAGGACTGCTGGGAGCTGTGGGGAAAAGAGGAAGCACCAGAGTTTCTGCACAGGGAGGGGGAGATTCTGCAGTGCTGTGGCTAAGCGGCTTGCACATACATACACGGCCGAGTCCCCCTGCTCTGCAGGCTGGATCTTCGGAGTAGAGAATGATCCATCAGACCTCTCAGCTGAGAATCGATCTGTGGGCATACCTGCATCATCTATAATAGATCGGCTCCGGAAGTAACTCAGCAATTCCAGTCCCTGCACGCAGGTCTGTCTGTACCAGAAAAGGAGTTTGTGGCCGAAAATTGGCTCACATCTCAGAGTCACTGTTTGTCCCATTTCTGTCACCTCATGCTTGGGTGACCGGATAATGCCAGCATCTGTGCATGCTATAAAAAGAAGGCAAAATTAGGAAACAGAATAAGGAAAATACAGGAAGTCATCTATACAGAGGCCCAGCATGAGGATGATAAATATGTGAGGACTCACTCGCTACCAGGATACAAAGGGACACACAGAGGGTCCAGGAGTCCATGGCAGAGTGAGAGCAGATGTGGCACATTCCAGACCAGGGCCCTTATGAATATGAGCAAAAAAAGATACTTTGGGACATTTTACCCCCACAAGATGCATCTGTTAGTGACATCACTGAATGGGCCACCACCCCCAACTTGAAAGCTCCTTTAAGCGGAGGCTACATTTTTGGGAGATGAATCAGGCAGGCTACATTTTTGGGAGATGAATCAGGCAGGACTGAAGTCAATTATAATTGATCTGAGATCCAGATGCACACTTGCAGAGGATCCCTGTAGATTTGCTTTGATATTATCAGTTCATAGCACCTTCTCCATCACATGCCTTACCTAGGAGCCTGCCAACTATATCCATCTACACCTCAAACTCCAAGTATTTAAAGATGAACTCATTGCCTTATTGCAAGCCAGCTTCTCTGCAAACTCTCCTATATCTCTCACTGGTGGCTCTGTGCTCTTAGTTCTTCAAATGCCTTTAAATGAGTTAGAAGTTAGCATCTGAGTACCCAGGAAGAGCAAGCATGTCAACTGCGTTGTTAAAGATACAGGAGCTGAATCAGTGTCCTGAAAGCTTCTTTGCAGTGAAGGGTCTCTCCGAGTTTATTGATCCTTGAACTCTATTGAGTTTGCAAAGCCCAGAGCACAGAATCTCTCACATTCTCTATCCACACAATAAATCAGAAACAAGATTGTCTTTTTCACAAAGATTTGGAAATTAAATGCTCCAGAGTTGATTTACATCTTATTCTTACCTCTAGCAAAGCTCAGCATTTCTTAATCTTTACACCTGGCCTTTTGCCTATAAAAGAATCTTACATCTCACTAACTGACTTCCTCTCGGGGTGTAGAGTGTAGAGAACTGAGAGAACCTCTGCTCTATGAATTGGCCAACTAGCTTATTTGCTAACAAAGAAGAAGGAACAGTTTAAGGCCACATTTTCGCTGTTGGCACAGAGGCATACAGGGGACTTGCCCATCCTAAGGAGCAAATAGTTTACAGATGAGCTTGTGTGACCTGAGGTGCCTGTTTCCTTATGGGCTCCATCCCTTTGTTGTGTGTGTTAGATCCAGAATGTAAAATGGTAGTCATCAATCAGTTTTCAAGGGGACCAGCATGTTTTCCTCCCTGTTACCAGGTGCCTAGGTTTGGAAGGCAGAACGATGGCCCTTCAACCATGCCCAGGCCTAATCCCTGGAACCTATGAATGTGTTAAATTACCTGATAAAGGGGAATTAAAGTTCCAAGTGAAGTGAGGTTGCCAATCAGCTGACCTTAATATAGGGGCCCAATGTAATCACAGTGGTCCTAAAATGTGGAAGAGGGAGGATGAAAAGTGAGCATCAGAGTGATGCAGAGTGAGCAAAGTCTCAGCCATTCCTTGTTGGCTTTGAAGACTGAATGGGGCCATGAGCCAAGGAGCGCTGGTGGCCTCTAGAAGCTGAAAAGGAGAGAAAAACAGTTCTTCCCTAGAGCCTCAGGAAGGAATGCAGCCCTGCCAACACTTGGATTTTAGCCCAGTAACATCCATTTTAGACTTCTGACCTCCAGAACTGTAAGGTAATACTTGTGTGGTTGTAAGCCACCCAGTTAGTGGTGATTCGTTAGAGCAGCAATAGAAATTGAATACCTTATAGTAGCCATAGGACTCATGAGAGAGGGAGGCAGAAGCCGGGTACAAAATACTGGTAGAGTCAGATGCACAATCACATGGAAAAACGAAATCAACCCAGGCAAATCAAACCAACAAACAAAACTTTTATATGCCCAGACCCCACCTTCTTCCAGGGACACAGAGACATCTGGAGTAATAGAGTTAGAACTAGATTGCGGCATTTTCCTGCCCAGAGCAAAAGTTCTTGGGGGAGAAAATTCTGTCCTACTCCACCCTAAGCCTTGCTAATAAGCGTTTTTATGCTGCTGGTAGCATCATTGTGATTGAAGCTCCCTGAGGACAGGCTCCCTCTGACATGGTCCAGGGTAGCGCCTCCATTTCTACCTGCTCTTCCCTCTACATTTGACAGAACAGGTAGGGCTAGCCTTGGCTGGCTTGGGGCCAGGCTCTACCAGGCTCCTGTGACACAAAAACTGCTTCTCTGCTTTCCCCAGCCCAGAACACGGGCACTGCACCACCCCAGCTCCTTGTGCCTCCACATCTTCAGTGAGCTCAGAGGTATATCCACTTGCAAGCCCATCTGCCACTCAGAGCCCCATTCAAATCTCAATTTAGAGCAAAACCCATCTCCGCATCAATAAAGGCAAAAGCGTTGGTCTCTAATCCCTTTATTCTCAGCCTTCATTGCAGACACCTCCAACCCAGCTCCCTGAATCTAGGTCCAACTCCAGGGTTTTCATTAAGGATCCTCCAGGGAGCAATCCCAGCCCCTCCCCCATAGACTCTGGATGACAATGAAGCCACAGTGCCTCCTAGTGGCCAGTAGGCAGGAACAGCACAAATGTGCTCTTTGTCAAGACAGGACTTGCGCTTCCCTTTATTGAGCCGTGGGGAAACGAGGCATCATAATTTGTGGGTGTTGGAGGGTCACAAAACAATGTTATGACCTAAGATGGAACCACCTGAGAGATGGACATTACAGTCTGACAGATGGAGACATAATATCAGTTTTAATATCCGTAAACAACCCGGCTCAGATGGGAGAGCAAAAAGACCAGCCAACACTGTCTTGAATCAAAATTTAATCCATTTTCTCTCCCCTCCAAATTACAGGCCATCCCTATAAGGAAAAGAAAGTTTCCCACTGATCTTAGTGCGTTTAAAAAAAGCACCAAAAGAATCTGCCTTTATTCCCAGTAGCCAGGATGAAAGGGAGATGATGAAGAGAGACAAACCTCAGATGAAGAGGAGACTAAATAAAATAACTTATTTCGCTTCCTATAGGGAAGATTTGGCAAGCGATAGAAAGAATAAAACTGGAGCATTGCTTTAGGCAAGTTCCCCCAAATGGAAAATTGGAACAAAGTGTTTTCCCAAAAGCCTGGGCTTAAGCAGGAAAAGATGATAGTCACACATCTGTGACTCCCTCTAGTTCTGACCCCTGGCCCTCAGGTGTACTCAGAAAACATGGCGCAAATGGGCACAACCATGCAGAAATGAAGTGTAAACCACAAATAAAATTCTAAGGCCCCCAATCATCTGAATGGACTTCCTACCCAGCCAGGGCTCTCTTAAAATTTAACCTGAGAGACAACAAATTGTCAACCAGAAAAATTTTAAATCTACCTTTAAGCTAGAACCTCTCCCCACTCCCACCTCCAGGAGTCTGCCTTTCTGGCCAAAACCAATGTATCTCTTAATTGTGTTTGATCGAAGTCTCAAGTCTCATGTCTCCCTAAAATGTAGAAAACCAAGCTGCACTCGGACCACCTTGGGCACTGATCTCAGTACCTCCTGAAGGCTGTTTCACAGGCCATGGTCACTCATATTTGGCTCAGAATAAATGTCTTCAAATATTTTACATAGTTTGACTCTTCATCAACAGAAATTAATTCCATGTTCACTTTGTGCTCTCTGATCAAGTCTAAATATTCACTCTCTATTCTCATCTTGTCGCATGACCCAATGAAGCATCAAAGATTATGTAATAAATAACATAAAAATACTCAAATGATAAAATCTCAAAACCAAGTGAGGGTCCCAATTTGATTATAAATCCACTTCAAGTTTTTAAAAAGTTCTTTCCTTAAAATTAAAGTTTCTGTATAACATCTCTACGCTATTTAAGTCAAATATCAAACAAATCACAGACTAAGAATCTGACATTAAAATTCAAACAAAATTAAAACCTCAAATAAAATGTTTTGACCTTCATCTGTATAATTACAGAAGAGGGAACTCAGATTAATGTTTTTGTTATTATTTATGTACTTGGGTAAAATAACCACACTAACTCATTGCAACCAATTCATATCCTAAAGATACAATGAGGAATAATGGGGCCAGAATCTTGGAGAAGGCAGGAGCCTCGGGAGTGAGCACAGCAGTCACTGCCCTTATGGGCATTTGCTGATCCCAGCCCAGAACTCAGGAAGCTGACTCACAGTCCAGAGGGGTAAAGGCAAAGACCAGGACTTACTTAATGTGACCATTGAGGGACTTGAATAGAATCAATGAACTAGAAGGAAGCCTGTCCTCCAGGTGCTCCAGGACACCTCAAGTCTTTAATTCTGTTTCAGGAAGCCCTGGATTGTTTATGCGTCCATGCACTTTACAAAGCACAATAAAATTATCTCTGGAGAAAGATATGTCCATCCTAGACCATAAATTATTTCTACAACCATAGTGTCTGGCATGATGTCAAAAATAATCAGGTTTATAAGGAAAAATACAAACAAATGACTGCGAAGCAGCACACATGCAAAAATGTCCACAAAGACCACAGAGGTGAAAATAAGCAGACAGACTGAAATAACTGAGTGTCCTATGCTCAATGAAATAAAAGATACGCTCAAAAAAGATTATGAGGGAATGACTGACCATAAAAGGTGACCTTATAGATTAGAAAAAGAATCAAATGAAAATTCTGGCAAGGAAGTGGAGGATGGCCATGGTCACCCACCACCTGACTGAGGTGTTGTTAGCTGAGTAAATTGCAGGAAAGGAAGGGAGATGTGTAGTGAGTTCATGGCCATCAGTTAGGACCTACAGTCAGGTGGATGGAAAGGGAAGTCGGGAGGGGCTGAGGGACAGTGACAGTCCTTCAGAAGACTCCCAGGAAGCTGCATTTCCAAACATTCTAACCAATACTTCAGAATGATTGCTAGTACAAGACAGTCTGGGCAGAAGATAGGGTAGAGACTAGAGTTGGACACACACAGTGCATTATCAGAGGAGGCAGCTGGACCAGGGGCAGTTCATTGCTTCTGAAGTTCTTTCAGGAATATCTAATGCACTGATGTATTAGTCTGTTTTCATGCTGCTGATAAAGACATGCCCAAGACAGGGAAGAAAAAGACATTTAGTTGGACTTACGGTTCCACATGGCTGGGGAGGCCTCAGAATCATGGCAGGAAGCAAAAGGCACATCTTACATGGTGGCAGCAAGAGAAAATGAGGAAGAAGTAAATGTGGAAGCCCCTGATAAACCCATGAGATCTCGTGAGACTTGTTCACTATCATGAGAATAGCATGGGAAAGACTGGCCCCCATGGTTTAATTATATCCCCCTGGGTCCCTCCCACAACACGTGGGAATTCTGGGAGATACAATTCAGGTTGAGATTTGGGTGGGGACACAGTCAAACCATATCAACTAAGGAGCTATTTTAATATATGGGGACAGACAAGTGGAAGTGTCCTCATCAGTCTCTGAACTAGCTGGCCAAGCCCTATATAATGTTGGGATATGTTTGTTACATGGAAGAGTTAGAGAGCTCTGGAGTAGCAGAATTCATTTTGAGCTAAGATTTTGGACTCGTTGCCAGGATATCCATTTGTGTGCATTTCTTTGAAATTTAAAGGGTGCTGAATGAAATAGTTGAAATTATCAACATCATCATCTTTAACATTACTCTTATTAACATATTTCCACAAAAACAGGGGGAAAAGATTTCCAAACAGATAGTACCTGTTGAGATTTTGTTGCATAATACATCCAATGAGAGGTCTAGAGGAGGCTCCAGAGCCAGGGTGTCACCAAGCATAAGATTCAAATTATTCATATGCTGACAACTGCAGAGAGACAGCCTGCTGATTGTTACTCACATACAATCATTATCTGTATTATTAAAGTTTATCACACATGTTTATTGACTGCATGTTTTTATTTTTCAAATTTATGTATTTTTTAATTGATATAAAATATTGTATGCATGTTTTTAATAGAAGAACAACTATTCGTATCCCAGAAGACTAAGTCTGTGATAAGTCACTTTCAGTTTTGGTTTCTTGAATTCTCACTGAGAGGTATTTCAAATTCCTTAGACATATTTTCAAATAACAACTGCAGCCTTCATGTTTTAAGAAATAGCTTATTTCCAGCCAGGCACAGTGGCTCATGCTTGTAATTCCAGCACTTCGAGATGCCGAGAAGGGCGAATCACTTGAGGTCAGGAGTTTGAAATCAGCCTGGCCAACATATCAAAATCCCGTCTCTACTGAAAATACAAAAATTAGCTGGGCGTGGTGGCACATGCCTGTCATCCCAGCTACTGGGGAGGCTGAGGCAGGACAATCACTTGAACCCAGGAGGCAGAGGCTGCAGTGAGCCCAGATCACACCACTGCACTCCAGCCTGGGCAATGGAGCGAGACTCCATCTCAAAAACAAAAAGAAAAAAAGAAAAGAAAAGAAAAAGTTTATTTCCTCCCACTATATGAGTCATAGCTATATCTGAAAACTCACTTCTTCCTTGGGAGGATGAGGAATAAGGAAAGGCTTCTGTCAGCTGAGTAGAGGAGACAGTCCTGCAGTTTTGTGCACAGGAGGGAAGTGTCTCTGCAACGCTGTGGCTAAGCTGCTGGCACAGAGATACACGGCCGAGTCCCCAAGATTTGCAGGCTGGATCTTGAGAGTGGAGTCTACTCCTTTGAGCCTCTCTGCAGAAAATCGATCCTTAGGCAACTGTGAATCATCCACTACACCGTCATTCTGAAATTGAATCAGAAGCTTTGGGCCCTGTCCCAGGATCTGCTGGTACCAGTAAAGCGTAGCATGGCCAGATATAGGATTGCACCAAAAAGCCACACTCTGCCTTTTCTCTATAATCTTATATCTGGGAGACTGGGCAACTCCAGCTTCTGTGAGTTCTGAGAAGGAAAAAGACAGAATTTGAAAATAGAAGGAAATGATTGAAATAATCACTGAGAGATCTAATGTGATCATGGTGTTCCTAGGACTCATCTGCTCCCAGGAGACAGAGGGCCGCCCAGCAGAGGAGCATGGTGCCCATGGCAGGGTCAGGGAGGTATGGGATCTTTGCCCAATCAGGGTCACTGTGAGCAACAGCAGAGGAGGAGGGACGTCCCTGTCCTCTCATGGCAGTTCCCACAGTGACATCATTGCCTCCACAAATGCCTACATTGTTAGAAACCAATTATTATAAGCTAAAAGAGAGCACGAAGTTGCTTTACCATATTCACAGATTGTGTAAGTTCAGCCAAGTGTCCTCACCCACATCTCTAGGGCTTGGGGATTGGATCTCCTACTCCATCTCTAGGCCCATCCTCTGCTGGATGTTTCGAGTTGAAGGCAACTGGAAACAGAGACATCAGTTAGTGACCTCTTTGTCTTATCAGCAATTATCCTTCTCTCTGGGCATTTCTCTTTTACTAGGTTCTCTATCTTCCTGGTCCTATGCGCTTAGAAGCTGGGGTAATTGACACAAGTTTATCCTAGAAGCTTGTTGAATTAGCTGACACGCTGTAAGCTAAAGGGATAAAACAATACCCCGAGCACAGAGTTGGAAGGGTTCATTTTTAGTGAAGGCCAATGAACAGTTTCCTCTTTGCTGTTATCATTCATGACACATTGTGTACCAAGCCTTCATCATGGTTCTGCCTGTAGTTTTGGGTCACCAATGCAATGAAAGTAAGTTCTCATTTTTATCGAAGATGGGTGGGGAATTCTCTTATCCCTGAAAATATCAGTATATATTGTAAGCAAGGCAAAATCAAACAGACTTGCTGAAATCTAAAAATAACCTTATAGCTACACCTCTAGTGTAAATTACAGTTGAACAGTAGTGGTCGTTATCTATTTTTTGTTTCTAATGGAGCAACATTAGTCACAAACACACTTTTTTTTTTCTTTTTATTATTATTATTATTATTATTATTATTATACTTTAGGCTCTATGGTACATGTGCGCAATGTGCAGGTAAGTTACATATGTATACATGTGCCATGCTGGTGCACTGCACCCACCAAGAGAGCACAAACACACTTTTATTCCTTGCCTGAGTAATAAGAAATAAAAGGAGTTAGGGGATGGCGCTCCTCAGAGTTGGCATAAGACAATAACTCAAGGAGATGCATGTCCAGAGAGGTGGGAATGAGGATATATGTGTTCAGTGAGGTGCACTCAGAGATATTCCGCCAAACCCACAAAACCTAGGGGACACATGTCAAGGTTATCAGGTGAATACCTGTGGGTATAGAATTACCAGAGCCATCAGTTTCTGTCATAAATCCTTCACTACTGAGGTAAAAAGCTGCTGGTTTGAGTCCAACTCATGTAGGTACCAGGTAATAATTGCACGATGGAAAATTTCTTCACATTAAGGGGCCACTACCTGCTCCATCTCTGTGACCAGGGTTATAGTTCTGGGTGACAACAGCATTCGGGGGATGGAGGCTGGTAGCTGGAAACAGGACTTATCCATCTATCAAACCTGTCGGTCACAGGACCTGCATGTGGTGTGCTTGCAAGTCAGGCATGCCAAGTCCAGGGAGGACATTCCTCATTGTTCCCAGGCCCCATCTGCTTCCTGGGCAGCGCAACTGAGAAATCCATGACAGAATTCTTGTCAAGGCAGGAACCGGTCATTGTGCTGCTCAAGGAAGAAAAAGAGCCCTGGGAAATCTGGTTTTTGTTAAGAATATCTGTAGTTCCTACCCACAATTTGGAATAGCCTATCTGGCATAAACTAGAATTGTCCACTCTCCTATATTTCCCTTACATCATCATATACATTGTGCAGGGCACGACTAGAATAGGTAAGGTGTGAGGTACAGGTGCATTGCTCACATTTCTCTGAATTCTCGTGAGGAGGCAGTCATTTTCCCTTTGCATGGGTCTCTGAGCATTTAGGCTGGCTCCTGGTTCCTTCCATCTACCTCCCAAGCAAGCCCAGAACAGTCTCCACTCAAAGATTTGCTACAGTTCAGATTTTACTGCTGAGCAGAACATGCCAGCACCAATGAAAGATAAAGGGTTTTTTTTTTTTAATATTTCACATTTCACTGACTACTCACAACTTTTGCAAACAAGATACTGGATACTAGGTTACACATTTTTCCCTTAAACTTAACATCTCAGGCAGCACTGAGCCCTGTTTCAAAAACATTTGAGCATCATCAAACCCCAGTGCCTTCTGATGGCCAGTGTCACTGGACTCAGGTCCTCGGTCCATGGCTTAGAGATACTGGTGGGACTTCTATACTATCTTCAATAGAATCAGGGCTAACATAGGACAGTGTTTGTGAGAAACCAGGGAAAATTTTTTCCCTGTTCTATCTATTCTTACTGTCTTGCTAGAGCCTGTCCTATAGTTTAGATATGGTTTGTTCCTACCAAAACTCATGTTGAAGCTTATTCCCCAATGTAGCGGTGTTGCTACAGGCACATTGCTCACATTTCTCTGGGGTAGTGTGAGCCTTATGGGAGTTGAAACTTATAGGAGTTGTTTGGGTCATGGGGGTAGATCTCTCGTCAAAGATTAATGCCACGAGTCAGTTCTCTCTCTCCAGGATCTGGATTAGTTACCATAAAAGCAGGCTGTTATAAAGTGAGGGTCTTGCTCATCCTGGCTCTCCTTGCACAGGCCTGCTGATTCTTCCACTTCTCTTCCATGTTGTGACACAGCACAAAGCCCTCAAAAGAAGTCCAGCAGATGTTGATGCCCTACTGGTCTTTCTAGCCTCCAGAATTGCAAGCCAAATAAAGCCCTTTTCCTTATAAATTTCTTTATACATTTTCCCAGCCTCAGGTATTCTGCTATAGCAGCAGAGGACAAACTGAGACAGCCTCCCTCTTTGTTGCACAAATACATACTGTCCAGCTCTAACTTTGGAAAATCACTACTCTTCTCTTTACATTCAGTCACCTTTGAAAGTTCTTAAGTTTTCAGCCAAACTGTAGAATACTCAGAATCTCTTGACACAGAGAAAACAGTCCTGTATATTTGCTAAAAGGCTTCTTGACATGCATTACTAGCTAAGTTTTGCACTGGTCTCAGAGATACCAAGCTGCTTTGTCCTCAGACTGCAAATTCTCTTGTTTTCTTTTGGGACTTTCTTAAAAATCGTAGCCTGTCTCCTATTAAAAAATGTATACCCTAGACTAAAAGATACCTTATTTGATATATTTATTTTATGGTAATGACATAGTATTTCAAAGATATTAAAAATGAATATAAGAAATACCCAACAACATTATTACTCTGAAATAACACCAACATTTTATTTTGGTCTGTTAATATTTTTCTTCAATTTTTTAAAACTGAGCATCTATGGAAAAGGTGAGAGAATAATGAAACAAACAGAATATTAAAATGTATATCTGTGTGCCGATTGTACATTTTGTGACTTTTGCTTTATCTCTCTCTACATATTTTGCCCTCAATTTCTGAAGCATTTTATCCTTAATAATAAAATGAGTCTCCTAAAAAATTGACATTATCTTATATAACCACAAATGTCACTATTACGCTCAAAACATTAGCATTCATATAGCATTGTCATCTAGTACATACTTCACATTCAGATTTCTCCAGTTGTCTCAGCATGTCCCTTGGTTTTGATTCACTTTTCCTCTAGAACAAAATCAAAGATCACGTATTTCATGAGGTTAGCAGTTCTCCTTAGTTACTTTTAAATTATACATCTCTTCCACACACTTGTTTTATTTTCTGTTTCTCATGACTATAAGTTTTTGAAGTGTCCAGGTCAGCTTAGTTGTAAAATGACCCACAACAAGAATTTCTATACTATTAGAGGTGAGTTACTTGGCAAATATACACCATAGATGATGTGTATTTCCTATTGCATCTGGTCAATCACAAGAATGTGGAATGTCATTTTTATGCAGTTTTGTCAATGTATATTTGAGGTAACTGACACCAGATCTCTTCATTTTTAATATGCCTTTACCCTCTGTAACTGAGTAGTAATCCGTGGAGTGATGCATTGGAAAAATGTACATATCCTGTTCCAGTCCCAAAAGCATATATAAAACATGGTTGAAAATTCCTTAAATCTGGATAAAGTCAGCAATATCCAGGTACAGAAAGCTCAGAGGTTGCCAGTTAAATTCAATCCAAAAAGTAGTTCCCTAAGACACAATATGTATTAGCTCGTTTTCACGCTGCTGATAAAGACATACCAGAGACTGAGAAGAAAAAGAGGCTTGATGGACTTACAGTTCCACATGGCTGAGGAAGCCTTACAATCATGGCAGAAGACAAGGAGGAGCAAGTCATGTCTTACTTGGATGGCAACGGGAAAAGAGAGAGCTTGTGCAGGGAAACTCCAATTTTAAAACCATCGGATCTAAATGAGACTCATTTAGTATCATGAGACAGCAGGAAAGACCCGGCCCCCATAATTCAATCACCTCCCCACAGTGTTCATCCCACAACATGTGGGAACTGTGGGAGATACAATTCAAGATGAGATTTGGGTTGGGACACAGCCAAACCATATCACAATGTAATCAAATTATCAAAAATCAAAGACAAAGAATACTGAAAGAAGCAAGCAATAAGAAACATATCACATTCAAGGGATCCCCAATACAGCCTTCAGCAGATTTCTCAGCAGAAACCGAATGGGGCAGGAGAGAGTAGAGTACTATAATTCAAAGTAATGAAATTTAAAAAAAAAACAAAACTGGTAGTTCTGGCATCTACTGATGGTCTTTGTCTATAATTATGTTGATAGTTACATTGACTGCATATTTAGATATATCAATTAGCATTACTTGGTAATGAAAAGATGCTCACCTAAAAATTCTTATTATTGTAGCCTCATAGATTTTTAAAACTTTGATTTCTGCCAAAAGGTGTTCTAGCACTTTCCCTGCCCCAGTTATGAAAGAAATCATTTATGCTTTGTTCCTTTTAGGGGGAATAACATTTAGAAATAAAATACTGTGCCTATTGCTATTGGGAACACAAAGAACAAATAAAGCAATTAGTCAATTTACTTTGTATTGTTTCTTAGACCCTTCCTTAGATAGAGTTAGGAAATACACAATCTTTAAAACCACAAGTTCATATTAATACCTCCAATTCAAATCAGCACCACAGATGTCTTCCTTATCTTATCTTATTTCTTATTTATATCTCTCTTTGCTTTGTGAGAACGCTGGTTCCAAATAATATCAACACATTTCCTCATTTTCTCTCTTCTATGGTATATTAAAAGTGTTTAAGAAGTACTGTACTAAAAACACTACCAACTACAAACCTCCCAAATGAAGTTCAAACTCAATTTCTTTTAGCATTGTCACAGTACACCAACAGAATTCTAAAGTCAAGAGAGACCCCAAAAAAGCCAATCAGACAAAAAAATTTCCTCCAAAGAAGGTGTGCAAATTGCTCATAGGCATAAGAAAAGGCACTTAACATTTTTAGTCATTAGAGAAATGCAAATCACAACCACAGTGAGATATCATTCACACTGACTAGGATGGCTATACAAAATAGTAATCATCATCATAATAGTGTTTTTGAAAAGAAAAACAAGAAGTAAGTTCTGGTAATTCTATGAAGAAACTTGACATTGCTGGTAGGAATCTAAAATTGTGCAGCTGCAACAAGAAAACGATTTTGGTAGTTACTTAAAAAGAGAAACATAGAATTACCAAAGGACCCAGAAGTTTCACTCCTAGGTATATACCCAAAAGAATTGAAAATAGGGAATGAAACAGATATTTTCAAGCTAATATTCATTGCACCATTATTCCCAATATCTACCAGGTGGAAACAACCCAAATGTTAATCAATCAATGAATGGATAAACAAATGTGGTATATACATACAACAAAATATTATTGAGAAATGAAAAGGAATGAAGTTTTGATAAATGCTACAATATGAATACACCTTGAAAGCATTAAGCTTAGTGAAAGAAACAAGACACAGAAGGACAAACAGTGTATGGTTTCACATAAATAATCTACAATAGGCAAATTCATTCAGAAAGAAATTAGATTAGAGGTTAGGAGAAAGAGGGAGAATGTGAAGTTATTCTTTAGTGGGTATTGAGTTTCTGTTTGAGTTAATGAAAAAAAATTTGGAAACAGATAATGGTGACAGTTTCACAACATAGTGAATGTACTTAATGCTGCTGAGTTGTAAAATTTAAAAATAAAGTGTCAAAATTATATATTACACATATTTCACCCCCCACCCCCCCTTTTTGTTTTGAAATGGAGTCTCACTCCATCACCCAGGCTGGAGTGCAGTAACATAATCTCAGTTCACTGCAACCTGTGCCTCTGGGTTCAAGTGATTCTCCTGCCTCAGCCTCCCAAGTAGCTGGGATTACAGGTGTGAGCCACCGTGCCCGGGCCAATTTTTTAAAAGTTTTTTTTAAAAAAAACTACCTTTACAATCAGAAAAATAAATACTTAAAGTTGAGTTCTCCATGATTGAACCTAAAGACAAGAAAAGGAACCCAAATGATTTATATACACTGATAATTTCTCAAGAAATGCTACTAGTCACAATACATCCTACAGTGGGTTTTCTGATGTAGTTGTCATTATCTCTTGTAATGGATATTTAAGCAGTTTTCATCAGTCCAAATGTCTACTCAAATTTAGGACTATTACTCCTTTGAAAAGTTTCCGATCTAGTAATTTTTGAATCATAACTTATTATTTCAGGTTGCTATATTCTGATTATAAGTAAGGTTGAAAAGTTATTCTTATGTTTAGTGGTAACTTATGTTCACTTGTGTGAATTGCCTATTCAGCTTCAGTATTGCCATTTTTATTGGGCTGTCTTCTTATTAATAAGAATGTTTTACTCATTTACATACTAACTGTATTAGAAAAGGACACCTATGCTACACAAAAATAATAATAAAACAAATCCTAAAATCTCAGTGGCTGAACTCTATCAAGTCTGACCTCTCATGACCACAAAACGCAGTGGGGCATGAACAGCTTTTTTCCATGGCTGTCCACCAAATTATGACCAAGGGAGCCAAGATGCTTCCAGTTTATAATCTGTGCCATGAAGCTCCCAAATTCATCCACACATGGCAAAAGAGAGTTGACGAGTGTCTGTGCAGAAAAGAGTTGACAGCAGGCTTGAGACTGCCTGCTTGCAAGATTGGACTTTAGCTGATCTTTAGCAACTTGGCTGATGAGCAGTGCCCTGCACTGACAAAGTTTCCCCTAACTGAGAGGAGCGGCTCATTGTACCTAGACTGGTGTTGCAAACAGTATTGTACTGAACACCAGATTTCCTTCTGGAGTCTGAATTTTTGGTTAATACTAGGCAGTATGTGCTTGTGACCAGCCTCGTCTAAAATCTCATGAGTGCTGAGTCTCTGATGGACTCACATGGCAGAAACACTGCACATGTGTTAATGCATTTTTGCTACTGAGTGAAGCGAGAACGCTGTGTGACTCACCTGGGAGGAAGAGAGCATAAGAATGCCTGAGTTTGGATTCTTCCAGATTCCACCTGTGTGTTTTCTCCATATGATCTGCTGCTGACAACTTACTATGACATGTTAAAAAATCTTAACATGTGACTACAACTCTGTGCTATATGCCAAATCTCTAAACACGGGAGTACGCTTAGGGACCCTCAGCACAGAGCTATAGGATAATTTTAAGGGCAAGACTTGAAATTGGGCTAGTATTATTTTTACTCACCTCCCACTATTCAGAACCTGGTGACGTGCTCCCAGCCCTCCAAGTGCAAGTGAGGCCAGGAAGCATTGAGGAGCCATGGGCGAGCCTGACTCTTTATCACACTGGTTTTTCATCATCTGCATGCATTCCTCATTTTTTTCCCGAGCTGTGGCTTAACATTTCATTTCTTATGCTATGTTTTGGTGTACAAAAGTTTAGTTTAATGCAACTGGAGTTACAATTTTTTTTTTTTTTTTTGAGACGGAGTTTTGTTCTTGTTGCCCAGGCTGGAGTGCAATGGCGCGATCTCGGCTCACTGCAACCTCCGCCTCCCAGGTTCAAGCGATTCTCCTACCTCATCCTCCCAAGTATGTGGGATTACAGGCATGCACCACCACACCCAGCTGATTTTCTGTTTTTAGTAGAGATGGGGTTTCTCCATGTTGGTCAGGCTGGTCTCGAACTCCCAACCTCGAGTGATCTGCCAGCCTCAGCCTCCCAAAGTGCTGGGATTACAGGCATGAGCCACCGTGCCTGGTCTCAAATATTTTTATGGCTTGTAGTTTTCTTGTGTGTCATCTAAAAAACTAATTCCTCCAATGAGTGCTAAAAATATATTTCTTAATTTTTTTCTCCTAAAATTTGTTTCGCTTTTTACAGTTAAGAGTAAATGTACCTGAAATAGACTTTTATGTAAGGAATGAAGTAGAGGCCTGGGAATAAGTTGGAGGCACATATGCTCAGTGAAGTAGAAATAATCTATTATTCATAAACAATCCTCAGGGTGGAAAACAACACTACACCTACGAAGCTGTAACTGAATGTAGGGGAGTGTGGCTAGTGTAGAAAGCCAGGGGAAACTTAATGCAAAATGATGATGGAGGCTGGGCGCGGTGGCTCATGCCTGTAATCCCAGCACTTTGGGAGACCGAGGCGGGTGGATCACGAGGTCAGGAGATCGAGACCATCCTGGCTAACACCGTGAAACCCCGTCTCTACTAAAAATTCAAAAAATTAGCCGGACACGGTGGTGAGCGCCTGTAGTCCCAGCTACTCGGGAGGCTGAGGCAGGAAAATGGCGTGAAACCGGGAGGCAGAGCTTGCAGTGAGCCGAGATCACGCCACTGCACTCCAGCCTGGGCAACAGAGCAAGACTCCATCTCAAAAAAAAAAACAAAACAAAACAAAATGATGATGGAGAGGCAGGTGAAGGGCCAATGACAGATGACCCTGTAGGGCTATTGCCCTTAGAAGAAGGGCAGCCAGGAGCAGAGACCGCATGGGGGAAGGTTTTTGTCTGTGAGTTGAAGGGTAGTAGAGGTAAGGTTTACATGAAGAAGTCACTGATCCCATAAGGGAGAGAAGAATATGTTGGCTTTGAAATTATGAAGGGAATTAGGAATATCAACAAAATATCTCTTCCATTCTGCAAGCAGAAAAAGAGAGCTGCAGAAGACAGACCCAGCAAGGTTAGGGTGTTGGGGCAAACTCCAGATGGTCCGAGACAGGGGTAGGAATAGAGCTGCAGCACTGAGGGTCATATGGCCCCTGCTCTAAGACCCCCCACTCCCCACTGCTGGGCAGGACTCTGTGACTCCTATGGGGGCTGAGACGTCCCAGGGTGGGGCCCAGACTTGCGTGCACAGGCAACCTCAGTTTTTCTAACTGCCCTTTACTTGCAGAGAGGAGGCAGCTGTGCTGCACTGTGGACTCACTGCTGGCACAGAAATACACAGATGTCTGGGAGCGGGTAGCTGACTCCAGAGTGAGGGGGAAATTCTCTGTCTTGGATCTGGAGACAATGTAGCCATCGGGGACTTCTCCTTTATCTGTGATACCAGTGGCTGTTGAGTAATAGATCAGCCTCAGCCCATGTCCCAGGTCTTGTCGATACCAGAACATATAGCTGTGGCTCCAAGTCTGGTGACACGTCAAGGTCACCTGCCTTCCTGTCTCTGTGACTTTGTATCTCGGGCTCTCGGTGATTCCAGCATCCCTGTGTCCTGTAATAGAGAACAACAGACACTGATGCTGTCATCCCAACAGAAAAGCTTGCATTGAGGCCTTGGGAATTCCAGGGAAGGAGGCCCTCCTGTGACCAGCCCTCACCTGCCCACAGCAGACAAAGGGCCACATAGAAGAAGAGCCTGGTGCCCATTTCAGCTCCAGCACAGGATCTTGTGTCTCCCAGCCCTGCTGTGGGCAAATTGAAGTTGAGCTCTCAGTGACTTGATGATGTCACTGTCCCTGCTAAATGCTTGAACCTCAGAGCTAACCTGCCACATCTATACTCTTCCCCACAAGAACAAATCATTTATTATAGAGATACTTGAGAAGCTTAGATTGGGAAAAATTTTTGAAAGGAATCTTAAAATTTGCAATCTCCTTCCCTGATTTTAGTAGGGGAATTTGTTCTTCTATGCGTATTTTACTCCCATTATGCTAAATTCTTCATTTGAATGCTGCTTTAACATTTATGAATATTTATGTAGTCTAAAGAACATTGTCATAGCAGTCCTGGTGCCTTTTATGACTTCTCTGTACAAAATTCAACTCCAAGTTGAATTATTTTCCACTTTGTTTAACCTCTGGATATTTGTATTTCAGCCTACAGAGATACCCTTGGTTAAAAGAGTCAACTGACATCCAGAAAGGTTTCAAAGTTGTGGATTCAAGGTCTTTAACATTTGAAGTCTTGTTTCAAACTGTAGCACCTCATTGCACCTGATGGGATCCTCACCATCCAAGCTCAGGCTGCGGTGTGTTCTCATGAGGATGATTTTTCCCTTTGCTTCAGGTGAAGCCACAAACACTGCACCACCTAAGTCCCATAAGTGACTGTACTTCCTGTGAAGAAAAGAGGAGGCTCATTAAGAATGTGGATGAAATGTTCACCCAGAAATACACCTATCTGGAGTCTCTAGGGTCACAGGGAAATGTTCTATTTCCATTCAGAAGATCTCGTATTCACCAAATGGGAGAAGATTGGAGGATGTGTAAACGTTCTTTGGCACCAAACTTACATCCAGTCAATAGCACTGCTATTGTTATTTCAGACACAATAGATTATCTATTGCACATCTTGATGCAACCTGGATGGGTAATTCCCACAATCATGCTCCAGTGAGAGAGGACACAGAATCAGAAGTGGAGACAGGGAGGAGGCCCATGAGCACCCCCACGGGAGGCCGTGGTTGGGGCCCGACAAGCCCAGGAAGGACTTTCCCATCTATGCCCAGAACTCACCTGGTCGGAGACAAAGAGCCACACAGCAAAGGAGACAATCCTCATAGTTGGGCCAGGGCAGGAAAAAAAGAAAAAAAAAAGCTTTCTAGTGCAGGATTTTCTTTTCTGGGGTAGGGCACATAGAATCCCAGAATGCTAAATATCCTTCCCTAAATGAGGTGTGAGCTACCAATAATGTCAGTACTTTCAACAGCACTCTAACTTCTCTGGGGAGATAAGCATCTACAAGGAATATATCCTTTTACTTTTTAATTCATTCATTATTGAGTGTAATAAGTTAAAACAATTTTTTGGAAGTGTCTACCTCAACTTGAAGCTTTATCTGGTTTCTGTGCTGGTGTTTCCCAAGAACCTGGAGAGTATTTATGCAGTTGCCGTGAAGTCAATGAAGAATAACCTCAGGCCTTCTCACTCACACAGGACCTTTCCAACACTTTGTCATTTTGCATTCTCCTTTGCAAGGAGCTCCTTAACATTGTATCAGCTTTGTGCCCCACAAAACTTGAATCTACTCTGCACCTATAGCTCATTAAAGATTCGTTGAATGAAAGAAAAATGGAATGAATGATTACCTGGGTCCAGGCAAACTCTGCTTCTGTAAAGAGAACCCAAGTCTATTCAGTTCAAATTGGGTTCAGAGCTTTAAGGGAACAGAAAGCCATCCTGAGGCTGCTGAGAATTCAGAAATAATTCCAAATGAACCTGGAAGAGATTAGTTTATATATGTCATCAAAAGACTTTTTAAACGAATGGGTAGCAGTATGAGTAAAAGAAAAACAAAGGTCTCCTTCAAAGGCAAGGGTCTTTGGATGGTGGCTTCATTCCATCACTTCCACAGTATAGGCTGTCCCTGAAGACAAAGTCTGTGATGGGGACTTAGGTGCATGTAGATTATTTGGGAAATGATTCCAGGAAGAAGAATTAGGAAAGAAACATAAAATAGGGAAGGAAGAATCCAGGATAAAAGTGCAATATTGAGTTTGTGTTGGAGCAACAGGAGATAGAATCCATCAGAGCCTCTCAGGAGCACATAGAATGCTGTCTGAAGTTTCTGCATGAATGGGCAGGCTGGAGCATTAGTCCTCAGTCTCAGCAGGAGCATCAGGACCTCTGGCTGTCTTTGAGTACAGGCCAGGTGGGCTCAGATAATATCATGGAAGAGCCCTGGGGAGGAAGCAGAGAGACTCCCAGCATGCACCTGTGGAAGGGCACTGCCAGATCGAGGCGAATGGGGACTTGCACATAACTGTCCACTACAGCAAGCCTGAAATCAGAGGTGGGCAGGGAGCATGTCATGGAAGGCACTAGAGGCTCCTCTTCTTCCTAATAAAACCGCCCATTCTTCTATCAGCTCTCTTGTGGGATTGCCGACTGCTCTGAATTCACAGTTTTCTGGGACCATCATACCTTCTTGCATATCAGACTCAGTATCAACCAGGAAGTGCTGTAAGGGGCAACATTTTTACTTTCCCTTAAGACACAACCGTTTATGTTAGTTTTACCTAATTATCAGACTACTATCTTTGCATTTTAGATGACTTTGTGTCTTATTAAACAATAATAAAATTAACTAATGAATAGCAATTATTTGTGTCTTTTCCCTCATGGTAAATTACATCAGGTACTGGAAGACTGCACTTTCCTTAAACAACATCTTGTTTCCTTGCTGTGCAGCTGAGAAACCTCCCTCCTCACACAGCCTCCATAAAAGCAATCACATGGCCTCACCCATAGAACTGCTGTAGTGGAGAAAACTGAACCTCGATTTTTGTCACAATGAAAGATGAAAAGATGTTTTACCTGGAAGTCATACCCTCCTTGGACTTGTCAGTGGAGGGGCTATAATGATCACATATGCGGCATAATCTTCCCCTCCTGCTAATGGGGACCTGGAAACGGAAGGCCAGGTGAGAGGGGAAATCTGCAGAGTGGGAACAGCGGATAGAGGTGTTGGAGGAACAGGCTTCAGCCAGTTATCTTTTTTTTTAATTCACTATTTATTGATGTATATTAGATGTACATATTTTTTAGGTAGATGTGATCATTGATACATTTGTATAATCAAATCATGGTCATTGGGATAGGCACTATCTTAAATATTTATATTTTCTTTAGACTAGGAATATTTGAATATTCTCTTCTCACTATTTTGAAATGCATAATTGGTTGATGTTAAATACAGTCACCTTACTACTGATCTATCCAACGCCAGGTCTGGTTTCTTCCATCTAAGTGTATGTGAGACCCAGGAAAGCTGCTTCAGTCAAATGTATAAACAGGTAAGATAATACATATTTTGAATGATTTCTGTCAGAATTAAAACAGATCACATAAAGAAGCAGCAGAGGGGCTGGGCACAGTGGCTCACACTTGTAATCCCAGCACTTTGGGAGGCCGAGGCAGGTAGACTGCTTGAAGTCAAAAGTTTGAGACCAGCCTGGCCAACATGGTGAAACCCCATCTTTATTAAAAATACAAAAAATTAGCCAGGCGTTGTGGTGGGTGCCTGTAATCCCAGCTACTTAGAAGGCTGAGACAGTAGAATCGCTTGAACCCAGGAGGCAGAGGCTGCAGTGAGCTGAGATCAAGTCACTGTACTCCAGCCTGGGTGACAGAGCAAAGCAAGACTCCCTCAAAAAAAAAAAAAAAAAAGGAAGAAGCAGAGAGTGCGTGGGAAAGGCTGCCACCAGATCCTGAGACTCAGTCAGGGCAGGAATATTTCTGGCATTTCCATAGGAAACTGGCCTTTCCAGTTACTGGCCCTGCAGGACACTGTGAGCTCACTGCATCGTTAGGCAGGCCTCAGGCTCTGCTATTCCATGTTCCATTCCTGGTCTGTGGGGCCCCTAAATGAAAGCTGGGGCAGGTGCAGCACGGTGCCTACATGCTCACAACAAGCCCTACTTTCCTATGCCTGCCCACCCTGTCCCTGCCCTGAGAAGCATTCCCCAGCCCTTGACACCCCAGCCTCAGCACCCTCCACTGCCCATACAGACAGAGAGACACTTCTTCCTTCGGGCAAATTGAGGCCTTTGGCACCCCTACCCTTCTCTGGCAGTGTTTAACTCAGGATCCACTCTGAACTCAAATTGCCCCGCTGATGCCAGCAGACATCTCTGGCTGAAGCCAGAGAGGAGGGCTTCCCTTCAGCCCTCCTCTCCTGGGTCACCCTCCCACCGCTCTCCAAGGTTCCCCGCAGCATTGTGGAGCCACAGCGCCTCCACGTGGCCAACTGTCCACAGTCTCATGGATGCACACTTTTCGACCTGATGTGCTCAAGATTGTCCAAAGGAGAAACAGGGATTCCCGCATCTCCGCTGCTACAAACCCTACCCTCTCACACACACAACCTCAATGCTTTCCCAAGCAGGCCAATTTAGGGTTGATCTTCAAATCCACCCTTAGCCAGTGGAGACAAAAGGGTGCATTAACCAATATTTTGATTGCTAATAAATGTTACATAATTGCAATTCATATGATAAGATGAAAGAGAGAACCCTGAATAACACAGGGCATAAAGTAAAACAGTTTGAAGAGATCAAGCAGATCCAGCCTGGAAACACAGTATTCCATGTCTCCTTTTGATTGATGAGACACATATCTCTTCATATTTTGTACTTGCATTATTTACAGAATTTTAGACAGTGCATTTTATAATGGAGGTCTCTGGGCTTTTTCTTATTTAATTCTGAATTTATAGAAAGTCTTGAAATAAACAACCCTATCAGCTATAACTTAGCAGATTGAGTGGTCTGACATTTCCTGTCACTCCCCAGAACTGCCTATGAGCTCCACCAATGACCCAGTGCCTCTTAGTAATGAAATCCAAAGTGAAACTATTTTCATGTGGATGAGTCTCCATGAGAAAATGCACACACACACGTGTACACACTCACACATATAAACACACACACACTCTCACACTCACACTCATACACACGGTATCTTCTTATTGCAAGGATGATAAGATTCTATTACCGAGCACGGTGAATTTTTCTTACAGTGTTTTAGGGTGCTTTTTGAGATGATGATGTTTCCAGCCTTATAAAGATGTGGTTTTGGGAAAATGTGGTTGTGGTGAAGAATTTATTTTACTGGATCATGAGACTGGATAAATATTATTATAACATAAATTTCTTTGTTCCAAAAGGATGTTTGCAAATTCCAGCTTTAGATGCGGTTAGGATACTGTGTAACATCGGTCATTAATCCTGACTGGGGAAACACATTTGCTTGGAATATTGCAGAAGTTGTATGGAAAATTTAGACTAGCCATAATGACTCTCCATTATATTTCACGTGGAGGACGAAGCCCCTTTTGAAGTGAAACCCTGCTAAGTAAGAAGGTACACATAGAATTCAACTATTATATTGAGAGAATGTGAAATATTATTGTCATTTACTCAATAGAGTCAAAATAAATTTACTTATCATCTATTATGTGCCAAACTCTGTGTGACATACTGAAGATAAAAAAAGGTGAACAAGGTTGGAGGTCATTGCATCAATTTTTTTTTTTGCAAAATTAAATATTTCACATAAAATTTTTGTAAGATTTGGCTATGATTCAAATTTGATCATGCTTTTTTTTTTTTTTTTTTTGAGATGTAGTCTCGCTCTTGTCGCCCAGGCTGGAGTGGAATGGCATGTTCTCTGCTCACCGCAATCTTTGCCTCCTGGGTTCAAGTGATTCTCTTTCAGTTTCTATTCCATGTAAGCTACAGGATTCCCAGACCTCTTGAGGGAGTTACAGTTTTCAACAATTTCTTTCTCCATTTTTTTAAACAAGTTCCCAACTACTACAGAATAAATCAACTCATTTTATTGTCTACTAACTTATCTTGTCTTCTCAGCCTGAGTCCCAAATTCCTTCATCAAAGCTAACCTGATCGTTACATAAGCCTTCTAACATTATCTCGGAAGTTTACTATAACTTTTTTTGTGCACAATTCACATATGAAAGCTTTGTTACTTAACAGAGATCATTATTAATTTAAAAAAAAAGATCTATTTAATGTATTTCAAACCCCAGTGTTCTGCAAGTCTCTGGGAATGGCAGAGGAACTTTCTGGAAGAAGGGAGATGGGGAGGGCAGGGAGAGAGGTTTAAGTCACAGGGAGGAGGAACGAACAAAGAAAGGTGGTGTCACAGTGAAGTGAGGGAAATTGTAGCAGGTCTACAATCACCTCTGGGGAGATTTGTAGGAGCAGTGAGCAGGCAACAGAACCTTGTCTTTTTCTGTTCTTTTCTCTTTAACCCACATCAGAGACAGCTCTCAGTGATCCCTTATATGTTTAGTTCTTGAGAAGGACTAGTTTGAAAACTGCTTTAAAATCCTTATGTCTCTCCTCGCATTGTAATTAGGGTTTCTCCTGCAGCTGTTCTTGCCACGGCTCTTTAGACTAGTGATGAAGTCAGTTTATAGCTTGATCAACTTGATTGCTCTTGGCGAGATCACAGCCTGCCAGGAAGTGTTGTTTCATGAGCGCAGCTGGTGAGAGTTTGGGGATTTGTTTCTGCCTAGGGTGAGATCCAGGGTAGTGCATGAAGAGTTGGAAAGAGAAGTAGCCAGCCATACTAAAGAAGTAGATGTGGAGGACAACTAAAGTAACAATGATAATAAAAATTAATTGCTGAAGGAAACAAAAGGAACCATTTTTGATGCACAGCTTACCCTAGCAGCATGCCCTCTAATCCCCTGTGATCACCAGTGCCCTGCCCTCTTCTGGGAGCCTCGCATCAGCCCTTGAGCCTGTGTTTTCTAAATTGCAACTTTTCCTGCACAGCCACATTTCCCTTTCCCTGAGTAAATGCACATTAAAAGACATGGGCCTGGGAAAGGAAGGCCAGCTGGGTCAGGAGTCCTGGAAGCCCCCAAGCTTTTTTATTTCTTGCACCACCAAAATCCGATAGTATTTAATTTTTCCCCCATTCATGGAAAATGCTGATTTTAAAAAAATAATGTTTTTAAAGGAATCACTTTTAATTTATTTTTTGTAACACACAGCATTGCCAATCACAGTTTCTAATCAGCATGAGATGAGTTTGTGAGTTTCACAGAACTTTAATATAATTCCATCTCACCAAAGTCATGTGTCAGTTTCCTTATTGTGTATAGCTTGGGTCATATGCATAATTTCCTTTCATTCTCAAAAAATATTAAAAATAAACTGAGGACCTTGATATTATCTTTGAAAACCTTAGGGTAAAGAATGCTACCCCAGCCAGTTCTCACTTCCTTAACCTCTTGGTCTTTCTTTCCACCTATGATCCCTTGATTTGCCTGGAGCTGTTCCGGCCAAAGATTCTAAAGACAAGTTGAAATTACCAGATGATTTTACTATTTCTTACACAGTCTATCTGTAGTTCAGCCCAGAACAACAGCTCTAAACAATTTTGTTTTGCATTTGTCTCTTTAAATATATTTATTGATTTACTGATTTAAAACATGTGATTTTTAATACCTTCCTTGTCTAATATACAAAGTTAGGATTAATGGATAAAATATTCGACAAAGCTGCAACCCTCAGAAATCTCCAAGCTGAGGAAGATATGCATTTATTCAGTAGATACTAAGTATAATTATGGAAGCAGCTCTTAAAAAAAATGTAGGTTAAAAAAAATCTTCAAAAGTGAGGAAGTCAAGAAAGTGAGGAGGCAAACCAATGTAAAAATGGTCTGTGAGATGAGTAGTCTCACAGACAGGATGAGACAGGATGAGACAGGATGATGACAGGATTGGTAGCAGACAGGACTGAATGAGAAGAGAGTTCTGAAGGGAAAAAAGGAAGTGCAGCAAAGAAGGGTCCTGTTCTAATGTCATGTGTGTAAGGAGCTGGGCTTCAAAAAAGGAGGAAAGAAAGTGATCTGGAGGCAGCAAAGAGAAGTCCAAAGAGCAAGGGAGACACCAGAACAATAGATAAACACAAAGTAGGTCTGTCAACGTACATTAAAAAAAAATCCTGTTGGGAGGCCGAGGCGGGCAGATCACGAGGTCAGGAGGTCGAGACCATCCTGGCTAACATGGTGAAACCCCGTCTCTAGTAAAAATACAAAAAATTAGCAGGGCGTGGTGGCAGGCGCCTGTAGTCCCAGCTACGCGGGAGGCTGAGGCAGGAGAATGGCGTGAACCCCGGGGGGCGGAGCCTGCAGTGAGCCAAGATCGCACCACTGCACTCCAGCCTGGGCGACAGAGCGAGACTCCGTCTCAAAAAAAAAAAAAACAAATTCCTGAATTTTATTCTGTACTGTTGTGATCTTGAAAGGCTTGGCCTTTAAATAACAAAACTAGACAATGACAAGTGAAACCTAGGCCTATATGGAAGAACTCAGGTAAACCCAAATTGTCTTGGGCACTCAAAATATAGGAATAGTTTGCAACAACTGCCAATGATACCCTGATAGCGGTTGAGAAGTGATCAGTATGTAAGTACTACTATAGAAGAAGAAATTATAACTCTTCAGAATGAATTGCAAGTGCTGTGTAGAAATATGCGGCATAAACCAGAAAAAATATATAGATATGCGTGTCCAGGACACAGCATCAGGGAGGAAAGTAAGACTGGCCAGGCCTGTGTGCTTTTAGACACCCTGTGTGTATACATGTGGATAGCTCCAAGCAGGCAGGGGAAGAGACCACGTCAGTGTCCTGTGAGTTGGCACAGGCCTTCAGCTAGGACTTGGCTCTCCTTAAGCAGGATAAAGACAAATAGATCCCTAGAGTCCAGGAGGAGCAGCTTACATCTAACCTATGTCACTGCCTGTATTACCCACAGGAGGTTTACTCTTTAAGTGCAATGCAAAATCCCTATATAAATGGTAAGTTGAAATTAACATTATAAGGAGTGCCATAGAAAAGAACTTTCTTTTACAATCAAGAAAACTTGTGGGGGAAATTTCTGTTCACAGCTTAGAGTGAAAATAGAATGCAGAGGGCAGACTAGTTCAGAAGACATAGCCATTCTCAGGAGCTCTCAGCTTGCTAATGCAGATGGCAAATACCTGGAGGCAAGGAAACCTACAGTGGGGGTAATTAAGGTTTATCTTACATGCCTGTGAATTCTGACTCCTTAGACAATTAGTGAGAAATTCACAAGACACATTTTCTACATTATCCCCTACACATGATTTTTTTATGTTAATATCCTACCATCTTCTGTCTTTGTCATGCCCCAAACCCACTTAATTTTTATGGCGAGAGGGGAGCAGGAAAGACTTTTCTCACGACTGCTGAGAGCTGTGGGGAGAAGAGGAAGCATCAGGGTTTCTGCACAGAGATGGGGAGATTCTACAGTGCTGTGGCAAAGCTGCTGGCACAGAAATACAGGCCCGAGTCCCTGGGTTCCGTGGGCTGGATCCTCAGAGTGGAGAATGATACATCAGGCATCTATGCTGAGAATTGATCCTTGGGCATCCCTGAGTCATCTACGAGGGTCCGGCTGCGGAAGTAATTCAGCAATTCCAGTCCCTGCACCAAGGTCTGTCTGTACCAGAGAAGATCACTGTGGCCTGAAATAGGTTCGCATCTCAGAGTTATTGATTGTCCCATCTCTGTCACTTTGTGCCTGGGCGACTGGATAATGCCAACATCTGTGTGTGCTATAAAAGAAGACAGAATTGGGGGACAGAATAAGGAAAATATAAGGAGTCATCTAGACAGAGGTCCAGCATGACCATAATAAATATTGGAGAACTCACTCACTACCAGGATATAAAGGGACACACAGAGGGTCCAAGAGCCCATGGCAGAGTGAGAGCAGATGCAGAACATTCCAGACCAGGGCCTCTGTGAGCATGAGCAAAGAAATGAATTTGGTGACATTTTATCCACACGAGATGCATCTGTCAGTGATGTCACTGAATGGGCCACCACCCCCAATTTGAAAGCTCCTTATTTAAGTGGAGGCTGCATCTCTGGGAGATGAATCAGGCAGGACTGAACTATAATTGATCTGAGACACAAATGCATACCTACGGAGGCTCCCTGTGGATTTGTCTTGATATTACCAATTCATAAAGCCTTCTCTATAGTATATCTTACCTAGGATCTTGCCCACTATATTCATCTGCACCTCATACTCCAATTATTTCAAGATGAACTCGTTGTCTTACAGCAAGCCAGATTCTCTGCAAACTGTCCTATTCCTCTCCCTGATGGCTCTGTGCTCCTACTCCTTTGAATGCACTTCAATTATCCACAAGTGAGTTAGGAGTTGGCCCCTGAGCTCCCTAGGAAGAGCAAGCGTGTCAACTGCATTGTTAGAGATGCAGGAGGCGAACTGATATCCTGAAAGTTCATTCGATTTCAAAGCTCTTCTTTGCAGTGAAAGACCTCTCTGAGTGTATTTATTCTTGAACTCTAGTGAGTTTGCAAAGCCCAGAGTACAGAATCTCTCTCATTCTCTATCCATACAATAAAACAGGAAGAAGATTGTCTTTTTCATAAACATTTGGAAATTAAATGCTCCAGAGTTGACTTACATCTTATTTTTACCTCTAGCAAAGCTCAAAGTTTCTTGATCTTTACAACTGGCCTTTTCCTTATAAAAGAGTCTTGCATCTCAGAAACCGACTTCCTCTCAGGGTGTAGAGTATACAGAGCTGAGAGAAGCCTCTGCTCTGTGGGTTGGTCAACTAGGTTAATTGTTAACCAAGAAGGAGCAGTTTAGGGCCACATTTTTGCTGTTGGCACAGAGGCATACTGCTGAGTCCCCTGCACCCCAGAGTACTTGCCGATCCTAAGGTGCAAATAGTTTGCAGACGAGCTTGTGAGACCTGAGGTGTCTGTTTCCTTGTGGGCTCCATCCCTTTTTGTGTCTGTTAGGCCTGGGATGTAAAACGGTGGTCAATAGTCTGGTTTCCAGATGATCATTTTGTTTTCCTCCCTCTTACCAAGTTCCTAGGTTTGGTAGGCAGAACAAAGGCCCTCCAACCATGTTCAGGTCTAATCCGTGGAACCTAGGAATGTGTTAAGTTACTTGTAAAAGAAAAATTAAAGTTACACACAAAGTAAGGTTGTCAATCAGCTGACCTTCATACCGGGAGAGTGTCCTGGATTTTCCAGGTGGGTCCAATATAGTCACAAGGGTCCTAATGTGGCAGAGGGAGGACAGAGTGTCAGAGTGATGCAGCATGAGCAAAGGCTCAGTCAGTCCCTGTTGGCTTTGAAGATTGAATGGGGTCATAAGCCAAAAAATGCTGGTAGCCTCTAGAAGCTGAAAAGGGGAGAAAAACAGTTCTCCCCTAGAACATCGGGAAAGAATGCAGCCCTGCCAACACCTTGATTTGGGCCCAGTTACACTCAGTTTGGACTCTTGGCCTCCAGTATTGTAGGAAGCAAATGTATTTTGTTTAAGCCTCCAGAATCAGTGGTAATTCGTCACAGCAGCAGTAGAAATCAAATACTTTATAGTGTCCAAGGCACACGTGAATACAAGAGGCAGAAGCTAGATACAAAATACAGGTAGAGGCAAATGAACGAGTCACATGGAACGAACTTTAATTCAAGCCAAAAGAAAAGACACTATCTCAACCCAGACCCCACCTTCTTCCAGGGGACACACAGGAGTCTGAAGTGAGTAGCAGAGGTAAACTATTAATAGACTGGGGCATTTTCCTGCTAAGAGCAAAAGGTCTTGGTGGAGAAAACTCTGTTCTACTCCACCCTGGTGTCTGCCTAATAAGTGTATATGCTGCTGGTGTTGTAATTGTGATTGCCCCCTCACTGGGGAACAGGGTCCCTCCGATGGTCCAGGGTAGCACCTCCGTCTCTCCCTGCTCTTCCTTCTACTTTTAACAGAGCAGGTGGGGCTGGCCTGAGCCGGTTTGGGGGTTTGGGGCCAGGCTCTCCAAGGCTCCTGTGATGTGAAAACTGCTTCTCCGCTTTCCCAGCCCAGAACATGGGCCCTGCACCACCCCGGCTCCTTGTGCCTCCACATCTTAAGGGAGCTTGGAGGTATATCCACTGCAAACACACCTGCCACTCAGCCCCATTCAGAGCTCAGTTTAGAGCAAAACCCATCTCCATACCAATACAGGCAAATTGGTTGGTCTCTAATTCCTTCATTCCCAGGCTTCATTCCAGATATCCGCAGCCCAGCTCCCTGAATCTAGGGCCAACCCCAGGGTTTCCCTTAAGAATCTTCCAGGGAGCCATCTTCGCCCCTCCCCATTTGACTCTGATGACAACAAAGCCACAGTGCCTCCTTGTGGCCAGTGGGCAGAAACAGCACAAATCTGCTCTCTTGCCAGGACACAGGGGACTTGTGCTTTGCTTTATTGAGTCATGGAGATATGGGAATTATGATTTGTTGGTGTTAGAAGGTCAGAAAGCAATCTTAATGTTGTTATGGCCTAAGATGGAACCACCTGAGAGATGGACATTGAAGTCAGACAAGTGGAGATAAAATATCAGTGTTAATATTAACAACCAACAGTGCTCAGATAGGAGAGCAAATAGGCCAACCGACACTATTCTGAATCAGAATTTAATCCATTCTCTCTCCCCTGCAAACTACAGGCCAACCCTGTAAGGAAAGAAAGTTCTCCACTGATTTTAGTGCATGTTGAAAAAGCATCAAAAGTATCTACTTTTTTTCTCAGTAGCCAGGATGAAAGGGTGATGATGAAGAGAGACTAACCTCAGATGAAGAGAAGACTAAATAAGATAACGTATTTCCCTTCCCATAAGAAACATTTGGCAAATAATAGAAAGACAAAAACCAGTGTATCACTTTAGGGAAGTTCTCCCAAATGGAAAATGTGGAACCAAGCACCTTTCCAGAGGACTGGGTTTAAGTAGGAAAAGATGATAGCCACACACCTGTGACTCCCTCCAATTCTGACCCCTGCCCCTCAGGTGTGCTCACAAAATGTGGCACAAATGAGTCACGACAGTGCAGGAATGAAGTAAATTCCATGTTCACTCTCTGCTCTCTGATCAACTTTATTTTATTTTTTTTTTTATTATACTTTAAGTTCCGGGATATATGTGCAGAACGTGCAGGTTTGTTATATAGGGATACATGTACAGAACGTGCAGGTTTGTTATGTAGGTATACATGTGCCATGGTGGTTTGCTGCACTCATCAACCTGTCATTTGCATTAGGTATTTCTCCTTATGCTATCCCTCCTCCCCTTGACCCCCTCCCCAACAGGCCCTGATGTGTGATGTTCCTGTCCCTGTGCCCATATGCTGTCATTGTTCAACTCCTACGTGTGAATGACAACATGCAGTGTTTGGTTTTCTGTTCTTGTGTTAGTTTGCTGAGAATGATGGTTTCCAGCTTCATCCATGTCCCTGCAAAGGACATGAACTCATTCTTTTTTATGGCTGCATAGTATTCCATGGTGTATATGTGCCGTATTTCCTTTATCCAGGCTATCATTAATGGGCATTTGGGTTGGTTTCAAGTCTTTGCTATTGTGAAGAGTGCTGCAATAAACATACATGTGCATGTGTCTTTACAGTAGAATGATTTATAATCTTTGGGGTATATACCCAGTAATGGGATTGCTGGGTCAAATGGTATTTCTGGTTCTAGGTCCCTGAAGAATCGTCGCACTGACTTCCACAATGGTTGAACTAATTTACACTCCCACCATCAGTGTAAAAGTGTTCCTATTTCTCCACATCCTCTCCAGCATCTGTTGTTTCCTGACTTTTTAATGATTGCCATTCTAACTGGCATAGGACGGTATCTCATTGTGGTTTTGATTTACATTTCCCTAATGACCAGTGATGATGAGCTTTTTTTCATATGTTTGTTGGCTGCATAAATGTCTTCTTTTGAGAAGTGTCTGTTCATATCCTTCACCCCCTTTTTATGGGGTTTTTTGTTTTTTTCTTGTAAATTTGTTTAAGTTCCTTGTAGATTCTGGATATTAGCCCTTTGTCAGATGGATAGATTGCAAAAATTTTCTCCCATTCCGTAGGTTGCCTGCTCACTCTGATGATAGTTACTTTTGCTTTGCAGAAGCTCTTTAGTTTAATTAGATCCCATTTGTCAATTTTGGCTTTTGTTGCAATTGCTTTTGGTGTTTTAGTCATAAAGTCTTTGCCCATGCCTATGTCCTGAATGGTATTGCCTAGGTTTTCTTCTAGAAATAGGATCATACCAAAAAGCCACAGCCTGGCTTTTCTCTGTAATCTTATATCTGGGGGACTGGACAACTCCAGCTTCTGAGAGTTCTGTTGGGGAAAAAGACAGAATTTGAAAATAGAAAGACAGAAATGATTGAAGTAATCACTGGAATTTCCAATGGGATGATCATGGTGTTCTTAGGACACACCTGCCCCCAGGAGACAGAGGGCCGTCCAGCAGAGGAGCCTGGTGCTCATGGCAGGGTCAGGGCAGGATGGGAGCTTTGCCAGTTCAGGGTCCTTGTGAACAGGAGAGGAGGAGGAGGGACATCCCTGTCCTTATACGGCAGTTCCTACAGTAACATCATTGTCTCCACAAATGCCTAAGTTCTTAGAAACCAGTTGTTATGGAATAAAATAATGTACCTATTGTTACTGGGGAGCACAAACAAAAAGCAAATATAGCCATTCGTTAATTTACTTTGTATTGTTTTTTAGACCCTTCTCTGGATAAAGTTAGGAAATATATAATCTTTAAAACCTTAAGTTCGCATTAATAACTCCAATTCAAATCAGCACCACAGATTTCTTCCTCATCTTCCCGTTTCTTATTTATCTCTCTTCTCTTTGTAAAAAAATCTAATTCCCAGAAATATCAAAAAATTACTTATTTCTCTCTTCTACAGTATACTAAAAATGTCTCAGAAGTACTGCACTAAAAACACTAGCCACAACAAATAGCCCAACAGAAGTTTAATCTCAATCTCAATTTCCTTTAGTATCATCACAGTATACCAGCTTAAATCTAAAGTCAATAGAGACTCTAAAAACACAATCAAATAAAATAAATATTACCTTCAAAGAAGGTGTGCAAACTGCCCATAGGCACAAGAAGAGACACTTAACATCTTTAGTCATTAGGGAAATGCAAATCAAAACCGCAATGAAATATCATTCACACTTACTAGGATGGCTATAAAAATAGTAATCATCATCATCATCGTATTTTTGAAAAGAAAAAAGAAAAAGAAAAGGAAATAACAAATCCTGGAAATGTTGTGAAGCAACTGGACATTGCTGGTGGAAATCTAAAATCAAGCAGCTGCAACAAAAAAATATTTTGGTAGTTACTCAAAAAAAGAAACAGGATTACCAAAGGACCCAGAAGTTCCTCTCCTAGGCATAGACCCAAAAGAATTGAAAACAAGGAATTAGATATTTTCAGGACCATCTTGACTGCACCATTGTTCTCAATATCTACAAAGTGGAAACCACCCAAATGTCAATTGACTAATGAATGAATAAACAAATGTGTTATATACATACAATGGAATATTATTGAGAATGAAAAGAAATGAAGTTCTAATAAATGCTACAATGTGGATGCACCTGGAAAGCATTATGCTAAGTGAAAGAAGCCAGAAACAAAAGAAAAAAATAGTGCGTGATTTCATATAAATACATTATCTAAAATAGACAAATTCGTTCATATACAAAATAGATTAGAGTTTGCCAGAGGAAGGAGAATGTGAAGTTATTTCTTAATGGGTACAGGGTTTCTGTTTGGGGTGATGAAAATAATTTTGGAAATGGATAATGCTGATAATTCCACAACAAGGTGGATGTACTTAATGCCACTGAATTGTACATTTAAAAAATAAAGTGATGAAATTATATGTTACATGCATTTTATCATACTTTTTAAAAGATGGAAAGACTACCTTCAAAATAGGAAAAACACTGACAGTTGCATTCTCCATTATTGAACTTAAAGACAGTGAAAGGAACCCAAGTGATTTAAATACATTGATAAATTTTCCGGAAATGTGGTTTGTCACAATATATCCCATAGTGGGTTTTCTGATGTAGTTGTAATTATCTTTTGTAATAAATATACGAACAATTTTCACCAGCCCATATGTCTACTTAAATGTAGGACTGTCATTCCTTGGAAAAGTATCCAATCTAGTAATTTTGAAATCATAATTTACTGTTTCACGTTGCAATATTCTGATTGTAAGTAACGTTGAGAAGTTATTCTCATGTTTAGTGCTAACTTATGTTCACTCTTGTGTGAATTGCGTACTCAGACTCAGTATTGCTATTTTTATTGAGTTGTCTTCTTAATACTAAGTAATAAGAATATTTTACTCATTCTAGATACTAATTCTCTTAGACAAGAACAGCTGTGCTACAGAAAACAAAACAAACAAAACAAATCCTAAAATCTCACTGGCGTAGCTCTATGAAGTCTTACTTCCCATGACCACAAAGCCCAGTGTGGCATGAGCAGCTTTCTTCTGTGATTGTCCACCAAATTCTGACTCAGTGAGCCAGGCTGCTTCCATATTATCATTAGGCAATCTGTACCATGTAGCTCCCAAGTTCAGGACGTGGCAAAAGAGAGTTGAAGAGTGTCTGTGCACAAGAGTTGACAGGAGGCTGGAGACTGCGGTGCTTAGAAAGTCCTGCTTGCAAGATTGGACTCTGACATCTAGGAACTTGGCTGGTGAACAGTGCCCTGAACTGATGTAAAGTTTCTCCTGACTGACAGGGGTGGCTTATCATTCCTAGGCTGGTGTTGCAAATAATATTATGCTGAACATCAGATTTCCTTTTGGGATCTAGACTTTTGGTTCATGCTAGAAAGTAGGTGCCTCTGTGACCAGCTTCTACTAAAACCTCTTGGGTGTTAAGTCTGTAATGTACTCCCTTGGCAGATACACTGCACGTGTGTTAATGCATTTTTGCTGCTGGGAGGAGAGAGCTCTGTGTGACCCCTCCTGGGAGGAAGAGAGCATAAGGAAGCCTGCATGTGAATTCCTCCAGATTCTGCCTGTGTGTTTTCTCCATATGATCTGCTGCAGAGTATTTACTATGACACTTTAATAAATCTTAGCCATGAGTACAACTCTATGCCATATACCAACACTCTAAACATGGGAGTACATTTAGAGACCCTCAACACAGTGCCACAGAATATTTTTAAGGGCCAGGCTTGAAATGAGCTGACATCATTTTATCCCACTATTCAGAACCTGGTGACATAGTCCCAACCCTCCAACTGCAAGGGAGGAGCTACAGGTATTCAGTGATGTTCTGAATGTTCTCTGTTACACTGAATGTTCTCTGTCACACTGATTTTTCATCATTTGTATGCATTCCTCATGCCTTTCCCAGGCTGTAGTTTAACTTTATTTTTTATGGTGTGTTTTGGCTTGAAACAATTTAATGCAACCAGTGTTATGAATGTTGTTCTTTTGGCTTGTGGCTTTTTTTGTCTTCTCTAAAAAAGTCATCCCTCAAATGAATGCATAAAATACTTTTCTTAAATTTTTCTAGTAAACTTTCTTTTTTGCTTTTTACAATTAAGAGCAAGTGTGCCTGAAATACATTTTAATTTAAGAAATGAAGTAGAGATGTAGGACTAAGTAGGTGGTATGTATGCTCAGTGCAGAAGAAAGAATTTATGTAAACAATCCCCACGGTGGAAAACAATGGATACATATGAAGAAATAACGCATGTAGGGGAGTGTGGCTGGAGCAGAGAGCCAGGGAAAACGTGGTGCAAAATGATGATGAAGAGGTACCTAAATGGCTAATGATATAGGACCTCGTGGGTCTATTGCCCTTAGAAGAAAGGCCCCCCAGGAGCAGAGACCACATGGGCAAAGATTTATGATTGTGAGTTGAAAGGTAGTAGAAGGTAGGGGAAAAGGTATATGGAAAAGTCACCCAGCCCTTAGGGGAGAGAAGAATATGGTGGGTTTCAAATTTTCAAGGAAATTAGGAATCTCAATTAAAGATGCCTTTTCCATTTTACAAAAGGAAATAGGGAACTGCAGAAGCTAAGGGTGTTGGGGTGACCTCCAGTTGGTCTGAGACTGGGGTAGGAATGGACCTCAACACCAAGGGTCATATGGCCCCTGCTCTATGGCCCCCAGGCTAGCCAGGGCTCTCTGACTCCTATGAATACTGGGACTTGGGAGCACAGGCAACCTCAAGCATTCTAACTGCCCTTTATGTACAGAGAGGAGGCAGCTGTGCAGCACTGTGGACTCACTGCTGGCGCAGAAATATACAGATGTCTGGGAGGAGGCAGCAGACTCCAGAGTGAGGGGGAAATCCTCTGTCTTTGATCTAGAGACAGTGTAGCCATCTGAGACTTCTCCTTTGTTAGTGTCTGGAACACCAAGTGAGTAATGGATCAGCCTCAGCCCATGTCCCAGGTCTTGTCGATACCAGAACATATAGCTGTGGCTCCAAGTCTGGTGACACGTCAAGGTCACCTGCCGTCCTGTCTCTGTGATCTTGTGTCTTGGGCTCTGGGTGATTCCAGCATCCCTGTGTCCTGTAATAGAGAACAACAGATATTGATGCTGTCATCCCAATGCAATGCCGCTGCATTGAGGCCTTGGGAATTCCAGGGAAGGAGGCCCTCCTGTGACCAGCCCTCACCTGCCCACAGCAGACAAAGAGCCACATAGAAGAGCCTGGTGCCCATTTCAGCTCCAGGGCAGGATCTTGTGTCTCCCAGCCCTGCTGTGGGCAAACTGAAGTTGGGCTGTCAGTGACTTGATGATGTCACTGTCCCTGCTAAATGCTTGAACTGCAGAGCTAACCTGCCACGCCCCTTCTCTTCCCCACAGGAACAAATAATTTATAACAGAGTTGAATAATTTTTAGGTCTATTTTGAAAGAAATCTAATAAACTCCTGAGCTCTTTCCCTGATTTTAATAGGGGAATTTGTTCTTCTATGTATATTTTATTTCCAACATGAAAAATTCTTTATTTGAATACTATTTTCACTTTTATGAATATTTCTGTAGGCTAAAGAACATTGTCATAGCAGTCCTGGTGACTTTTATGACTTCCTGCACAAAATTCAATTCCAAGTTGAATTATTTTCCTCTTTGTTTAACCTCTGGACACTTGTATGGCAGCCTACAGGGATACCCTCGGTTAAATGACATCCAGAAAAGTCTCCAAGTTCCAAGTTCCAGGTTCAAGGTCATGACCGTTTGAAGACTTGTTTCATGCTGTAGCACCTCATTACACCTGATGGGAGTGTCACCATCCAAGCTCAGGCTGCTGTGTATTCTCATGGGGATGTTTTCCCCCTTTGCTTCAGGTGAAGCCACAAACACTGCACCATCTAAGTCCCCTGAGTGACTGTACTTCCTGTGAAGAAAAGAGGAGGCTCATTAGGAATGTGGATGAAATGTTCACCAAGAACTACACCTGCCTGGAGTCTCTAGGGTCACAAGAAAATGCTCTGTTCCCATCCAGAAGATCTTATATTCACCAAATGGGAGAAGGTTGATGGATTTGTAAACGTGCTATGGTGCAAAACTCACATCTAGTCCATAGCACTGCAATAGTTATTTCAGATACAATAGGCTATCTGTTGCACATCTTGATGCAACCTGGATGGGTAATTCCCACAATCATGCTCCAGTGAGAGAGGACACAGAATCAGAAGTGGAGACAGGGAGGAGACCCATGAGCACCCCCACAGGAGGCCGTGGTTGGGGCCCGACAAGCCCAGGAAGGACTTTCCCATCTATGCCCAGAACTCACCTGATCCTTAGAGACCAAGAGCCACACAGCAAAGGAGCCAATCCTCATGGTTGGGCCAGGGCAGGAAAAAAAAACTTTTCAGATCAGGACCTTCATTTTGCAAGGTAAGGCACGTAGAATTCCAGAGCTCTAAGGATCATTCCCTAAATCAGGTATGATTTACCAAGAATGTTGATATTCTCAACAACACTCTAACTTCTCCGGGGAGATAAGCACCTACCAGGAATATATCCTTCTACTTTTAAATTAATTTATTATTAAGTATAATAAATTATAACAATTATGTGTTAAAATTGTCTACCTCAACTTGAAGCTTTGTCTTTTTTTTGCACTGGTGTTTCCCAAGTACCTGGACAGTACCTGTGTAGTTGCCATGAAGCCAATGAAGAATAACCTCAGGCCTTCTCGCTTGCACAGGGTCTTTTCAACTCTTTGCTATTTTGCATTCTCTTTTGCAAAGAGCTACCTAAAATGTATCAGCTTTGTGCACCACAAAACTTTAATCTAATCTTCACCTATAATTCATTAAATGTTTATTGAATGAATGAAGAAAGGAATGAATGATTATCTGAGTCCAGGCAAATTCTACTTCTGTAAACAGAGTCAAAGTTTATTCAGTTCAAAATAGGTTTGAAGTTTTAAGGGAGCAGAGAGCCATTCAGAGAATGCTGGGAATTCCAGATGAATCCACATGGATTTGGAAAAGATTAGTTTATATACATCATCATAAGGCTTTTTAAATGAATGGGTAGCAGTACGAATAAAAGATAAACAGTTGTCTCCTTCAAAAGGTAGGGTCTTTTGATGGTTGCTTCATTTCATCACTGCCACAGTTTAGTCTGTCTCTGAAGACAAAGTCTGTGATAGGGAGACTTGGGTGCATGTAGCTTATTTGGGAAATGATTCCAGGAAGAAGTAAGAGAGCAAGGAAAACAAAATAGGGAAGGGAGAAACCAGGATAAAGGTGCAATATTCTATTTGTGCTGGGGCAACAGGAGATGGAATCCATCAGGACCTCCAAGAGCATAGGGTGCTCTCTGGAGTATCCGCATGAATGGGCAGGTTGGAGCTTTTGTCCCCCTGTCCTGTTCCACCAGGAGCATCAGGATCTCTGGCTGTCTTTGAGTACAGCCCAAGTGGATTCAGATAATATCAGAGAAGGCCCCAGAGCAGGAAGCAGCAACATTCCAAGCAGGCACTGCAGAAGGGCACTGTCAGCAAGAAGTGAATGGGAATTGGCACCGTCCACAGCAGCAAGGCTGAAATCAGAGGTGGGCGGAAAGGATGTCATGGAAGCCACTAGAGGCTCCTCTGTGGTCTCCTTTCCAAGAAAGCTGTGCCTTCTTCTATCAGCTCTCTTGTATGATGGACAATTGCACTGAAGCCATATCTTTCTAGGAGCACCACACCTTCATGCACATCAGACTCAGTTATCAAGCAGGAAGTTCATAAGAGGTAACATTTTCATATTTCCTTAAATGGCAACTCTTTATGTTAATTTTACATAATGAACTATCAGACTACTATATTTGCATTTTAGATGACTTTGTGTCTGAAACATGGTTGAATCAGGCAAAAGTAATCTGTGCTTGTCTTTGTTACCAGAATTTCAGAGAGTAAATAACTGTGCTAGATTGGAGATTTGTCAGAGAATTTATAGGGACCTAAGATTTCTTGAACCTACACTTTATATGACTCTAATTTTTAAAGTTACCTCTCTCAAATCTCTGCAAGACTGGCCAACATGGTGAAACCCCGTCTCTACTAAAAATACAAACATTAGCTGGGCTTGGTGGTGTGTGTCTTTAGTCCCAGCTACTCGGAAGGCTAAGGCAGGAGAATTGCTTGAATCCAGGAGGCAGAGGTTGCAGTGAGCCGAGATTGCACCACTGAACTCCAGCCTGGCGACAGAGCGAGACGCTATCTCCAAAAAAAAAAATCTCTGCAAATTGAATTCAGTTTACAAATAAGAACACTCAGCCAAATATATTTCAGGTCACCAGTCCAAGGGGTCAGAATATGAACTGCTAAGGTCTCCTTGTCTCTTTGATGAATGAGGACTATAATCTGCATTTATAGATATTTTTAATTCCCTTTATTCACTGTTCCTGTTGGTCTCAGTCTATTCCTTTGTGAGATATTTGTCTTTCTTGGACTGCTTTAAAAATTGTGTCTTCATCATTCATATTCTTCTATTTTAACACTGAGGTAACTATTTAACCTGAGATTTATTTGAATTCTTGAAACTCAGGTTTTAGGTCTTTAGTTGTCTCTGGAAATTTCTCAGCTAGCATCACACACAATATCACCTCATATCATTCTCCTTATTTTCTTTCTCTGACACTTCAATGACACATAAGAATAAAGGGGAAATTCTTATGAAATGTTACATATATTCGAATATAACTGAAACCTCCATTGTTTCTTCTCTGTTGCTTCTTTCTGTTTCATATTATACATTTAATTTTTTGTATTGTTCTGGGTAACTTCTTCAGATTTGTCTTTGAAATCAATAATAATCTCTTCAATGAGCATCTAATCTGCTCTTCAATTTATCTGCTTTCTTTCAGTCATTTTAGGGATCATTTCTAGACATCCCATTCAATGCTTTTAAAAAAGTTATCTAATGGTTTCTGAGAGTCTCTTTTTTCTTGTTCAGGTTTCAATTGTCTTTTGTATGCATTTAACTATAGCTCTTCAAACTGTCATATGTCATGATGCTAAACTTTAAACCTTCAGGCTGCCTATTGCGAGTGTTTATGAATTCTGCTAACTTTTCCTCATGGTTTTTTTGTTTTAATATTCTTCATAGTGGCAGTATATTTGTCTGACATTCATCTCTGGGGTTTTGGAGAGGCTACAGCACAGCCTCAACGGCCCATACCTTCCACAAGTGTCTCCAGTCTCATCCCCAAATGCATGAGTCAAGAACTGTCTGCTGCACTCTGGGCTACAAAGCACACCATGGATTATGTTCCTCATATCATAATCTTTTCTCAGGACGACCCCAATGTAGGCTCCAGAAGAGAATTCCGATTTTTTTATTCTTTTTCATTATAGTATCTCCACAAATTAGAGCCCATGAGCCCTTGAAGTTTTATATAATGAAACTTCCTAAATCTGCAAATCTTATCTCTTCTTTCCTTTTTGTCCTACCCAAATCTTCAGGCACTAGCCTATATATGCAAATTATATTTGTAGACTTTATACTTATTCAAGTTAAAGAACATACCATATTTTAAATTAAAAATTCCCAGACCAGCTGACAAACTGGCTTCCATAAAAAATGGCCCTAGGCTTGTTCAACAAGTGAATGCTCATTTATAAACCCCCGCAGACCATCTCAGTCATAGAGAGACTCTTCAACTCTTAACTATTCTGGACTCTGGGTAACTAGGAACTAAAATGTGAAAAAGAAAGTCCTAGTAAAGAGATTTGTTTTACCATGGGTTGTTTTAAGACTGTAATGGAGTGATATCCTCAGTTTACTACTTAGTTCCAACTCATTAAAAATAAAATAAATATACTTTACATTGAAACCATACGCTCTTCATTCTCCCTTTAATGGGATTAAGAGATCAAATTAATCATAAATTAAATCTGCCTAGATATCTAGATAGACCTGGTGGTCAGAGGACAAAACTCTTTTTTTTTTTTTTAAGAGATGGAGTCTTGCTCTGTTGCCCAGGCTGGAGTGTGCAGTGATGAGATCTCAGCTCACAGCAACCTCTGCCTCCTGGGTTTAAGCAATTCTCCTGCCTCAGCTTCCCACAGGTATGCGCCACCATGACCAGCTAATTTTTGTTTTTTTTTTTTTTTTTTTTTTGAAGAAACGGAGTTTCACAATATGTTGGCCAGGCTGGTCTGGAACTCCTGACCTCAGGTGACCCGCCCACCTCGGGCTCCCAAAGTGCTGGGATTACAGGTGTGAGCCACCGCGACCGGCCAAGAAAACTCTATTGGCAAGAGCATTTGTGGAGGTTGGAAAGAGGCCAGTATCTGAATTAGTTGCTGTGGGGTTAGATACTAGGACATGTGATATCCTAGGTACTCAGCTGATATGGGGGTCAGAGGGTGAGGTGTGTCTTACTGGGAACTGAATGAAGTTAGGAGAAGGATTTTCTTAGGAAATTTTCTTTCAGTCTTCTCAGACATATTTGGGCACTTTTACCCTGTCTGGTTTTTCCTGTTTAGGGCCAGGTCTACACAGGGAAGAAGGCATCTCTACAGCACTGTATTCTTACCCTCATCAGAGAAATGCAGGGCTAGTCCCTCAGCTCTGAGAGTTTCACTTTGAGTTTGTCATCAGATTACTGAGCTAGGGGTCAGCTGTGAATCCATGAAGCGCATTTCTCATACTGTGGAGCCCGAAGGGAGACCAGAGCACTTGCTTGGGGTATAACAGAACTGGGCCCCCGAAGGCAGCTGGAGGTGAGCTTCCACCCACTGACTCAGTGGGTCGCTGCACTTTGACCAGGGGCCCTGATATCCATGTAACTCCAGCAGGGTGGAAGCTCAGGAAGGAGATGAGAGCAGGAGGCAGAGCCCTGCGTCTGAGTGGAGGGAGACTGCAGGCACAGGTTAAAAGAAAAGCCAGTAGCTGGGGCCTGGAAAATCTAGGGCAGAGACATCTAAGTTGTGTCCACATTCACCTGGGCAGCAGTGGTGCCCCCAAAAGTGGAGCCTGGAGACCGTGGTAGGTTTTAACAGGTATGTGACCAGATGCCTCAACCTGGGAGAATCCATCCCGTACCGGGTGGTGTTAAGTCAACTTAGCCAGGACAAGAAGTTGTATTTCTAAGAATGCTTTTATCTTTATGATTCTGGGTTACAGTTGGTCAAGGAGCTATTCGTGTGAACTCTGGAAGATAGAAGTAAAATTGTCACCACTATACTTGGTAGGACATTAGGCTAAATGAGATAAGCTAATCACAAAAAGACAAAAATCTGCATAATGTCATTTACATGAGTTATCTAAAATAGTCCAATTCATGGAAGCAAAGACTAGAATGGTAGTGGTCAGGGTCTGGGGAATGGGGTAAATGCGGAGTTGCTGCCAATGGGTATAAAATTTCAATCATGCGAGATGAATAAGATCTAGAGATCTGCTGTACAATATTATGACTACAGATTATAAAACTGTGTTGTGTGCTTATAAGTCTATAAAAAGGGTAGAACTCATATTAAATATTGTTACTGAAAACTTTTAAAAATCTGGCAAAAGGGTGTAGGTAGCCAAAGAGAGAAAGAGAAGAAAGAGGAAATTTTTTTTTTAATTTTTCTATTATCTTTAATGTTTAAAATCACAAATTCAACTTTCAAAAAATAAAGAAAATGGATAAAAGCAATATCATCCATGTACTATAAACTATAATATGCAATATTATCATCAATCCATTTCATATTGATATATATACTTTTTAAATTGTCTGGCAATGGTCATCCAGCTTTCACAGAGTAATCTATCTTTTTATTTTATTTTATTTATTATTATTATACATTAGGTTTTAGGGTACACGTGCGCAATGTGCAGGTTAGTTACATATGTATACATGTGCCATGCTGGTGCACTGCACCCACTAACTCGTCATCTAGCATTAGGTATATCTCCCAATGCTATCCTCCCCCCTCCCCCCACCCCACAACAGTCCCCAGAGTGTGATGATCCCCTTCCTGTGTCCATGTGTTCTCATTGTTCAATTCCCACCTATGAGTGAGAATATGCGGTGTTTGGTTTTTTGTTCTTGCGATAGTTTACTGAGAATGATGATTTCCAATTTCATCCATGTCCCTACAAAGGACATGAACTCATCATTTCTTATGGCTGCATAGTATTCCATGGTGTATATGTGCCACATTTTCTTAATCCAGTCTATCATTGTTGGACATTTGGGTTGGTTCCAAGTCTTTGCTATTGTGAATAATGCTGCAATAAACATACATGTGCATGTGTCTTTATAGCAGCATGATTTATAGTCCTTTGGGCATATACCTAGTAATGGGATGGCTGGGTCAAATGGAATTTCTAGTTCTAGATCCCTGAGTAATCGCCACACTGACTTCCACAATGGTTGAACTAGTTTACAGTCCCACCAACAGTGTAAAAGTGTTCCTATTTCTCCACATCCTCTCCAGCACCTGTTATTTCCTGACTTTTTAATGATTGCCATTCTAACTGGTGTGAGATGGTATCTCATTGTGGTTTTGATTTGCATTTCTCTGATGGCCAGTGATGGTGAGCATTTTTTCATGTGTTTTTTGGCTGCATAAATGTCTTCTTTTGAGAAGTGTCTGCTCATGTCCTTCGCCCACTTTTTGATGGCATTGTTTGTTTTTTTCTTGTAAATTTGTTTGAGTTCATTGTAGATTCTGGATATTAGCCCTTTGTCAGATGAGTAGGTTGCAAAAATTTTCTCCCATTTTGTAGGTTAAGAGGAAATTTTTAAAATCAGAAATTGAGTAAACTAATTAGAGTATACCAAAAATTGCAGACCTTGAAACCCTCAAATGCAAGAAACACCTTTTTCTTCATTTTTTAAAAATTCCCCTTTTTTCCAATTATCTTTTTTTCATTGTATATTTCATGTGATATAATCCCTTAAACAAAGTAGGATGCCCCAAAAGATTCATTGATAAAGAAAAAAAATGGGCCTGGCGTGTGGCTCACGCCTGTAATCCCAGCACATAGGGAGGCCAAGGCAGGCGGATCACCTGAGGTCAGGAGTTTGAGACCAGCCTGGCCAACATGGAGAAACCCCATCTCTACTAAAAACACAAAACTGGCCACGTGTGGTGGAGGCCACCTGGGAGGCTGAGGCAGGAGAATCGCTTGAACCCAAGAGGCAGAGGTTGCAGTGAGCCGAGATAGCACCACTGAACTCCAGCCTGGGCAACAAGAGTGAAACTCTGTCTCAAAAAAAAAAAAAAGAATAAAAGATATTAACTAATGAGTAACAATTTTTCATGTCCTTTCCCTGATGGCAGATTGCATCAGGCACAGGAAGACTACACGCCCCATAAAAAACATTTCCTGCTCTTTGTTGTGAACCTAGGAAAGCTCTGTCCTCATACAGACTCCGTAAAAGAGATGACCTGGCCTTGCCCATAGGAGGGCTAAAGAGCAGAAAACTGCACCTTTCTTTTCTTTCTTTTTTTTAATCACAGTAAAGAATAAATAGATATGTTTTGCCTGGAAATCATGTGTCCATTGGACTTGTCAGGGAAGAAGTTATCATGACCTTAGCATCCTGCTCTAGGGGACACAAAAAGGGGACACCAGGTAAAAGGACAGATCTCCGGAGTGAAGAGGGACAGTGCAGAGGTGTTGAAAAAATAGACTTCAGCTAGCTACTAAATATGAGCCCCAGGACATCTGCTGTCCCTCAGATATATAAACAGGTAAAATAATACTTCACTTACACAGTTTCAGTGAGCAGTAAACCAGATCACACACAGAAGCACCAGAGAGTGCCTGGGAAAGCCCTGTCCACTCTCCAGGGCCTGAGCCGCTCTGGCTGGCAGCCCTCCCCTCACCGTCACTTCCTGAGTGGGGCAGGATTGTTATTGCACAGAAGTCTGATGCTCATGCAGGGCTGTGCTACGCTGCTGGCACAGAAATACAAAGCCGAGTCCCCCAGCTCCAGAGAGCTCAGGTTTAGTTCAGAGTGCAAGTCAGGGAACTGTTGTGCGGAGAATCGTTCAAGAATGTTTCCTTTTTCTCTCTCTTCTCCATTATAATACTGAATGAGGAACTGGAGGCCCTGGTCCAGGCTCTGTTGGTACCAGTACACAGAGAGGTCTCCAGACCTAGGGGAGCATCTCAGCGTCACTCGCTGTCCTGTTGCTGTGATCAGGTGCTTTGGGGTTTGTGTGACTCCAGAATCCACTGGGCCTGTGTGTCAGAAGACAAAAGTTAACCATAAGGCACAGAAGAAAGCCTCCTGCTGAAGCCATCATTGGCCCGCATGTATTTCAGGGACAAGAAATGAAGACCAGAGACTTTCAAGCTGTGCCCAGGACTCACCTGCTCCCAGGAGACAAAAGACCACACAGCAGAGGAGCCTGAAGCCCATGGCAGGATCTCCTAGCTTGGGGCTGGTGTCTCTGTAGTAAGCATTCTGCAGTTCCCAAGCTCCCTTCTTCCTGATAGGAGCATTGACCTGTGATGTCACCGCACTGACATACTTTCCCCTGCAGACCACTCCAGCCCACTGTACTCTTTGGCAGGCCTCAGGTTCTGCTACTCCATGTACTATTCCTGTCTTGCACAGGCCAGAAGCTAAAGGTGAGGAGGACTGAACAGTCCCAACATACCCACATCACACCTTACTTTCCTCTGCCCGCCCTGTCCCTGCCCTGACACTGATTCCCCAGCCCTTGCCACCCCAGCCCCTTCACCCTCCACTGCCTGTGCAGCAGCAGAGACACTCCCTTCTTGGTGCAAACGGAGGCCTCTGGCACCCCAACTCTTCCAAGGCAATGAGAGTTTGTGCTTAACTCTACAAGTCCAGGCCCCACTCAGGGAATTCCATCCACCCCTCTGATGCCAGCAGGCAGCCAGGCATCCCCTTCAGCCCTCCTCTCTTGGCCACTCTCCCACCCCTCCACTGAGTTCTCTGCAGCACTGTGGAGCCACAGCGCCTCCAAGTGGCCAACAGTCTACAGTCTCACGGATTCATACCTCCTGACGTGATATGCTCAAATTGTCCAAATCAGAAACAGAGATGCCCCCACTCCTGCCACCCCCACTCTCTTACACACCCCCTCCATGCTTTCCCAGAAGAGTCCATTTATGGTTGATTTTCAAATCCACCCTTCACCAATGGAGTCGAAGGACACATGAACCAACATTTTGATTACAAAATAAACAATTGTTACATAATTGCAAGTAATATGTTAAGATGGTAGAGACCAGCTAGAATTATGAAGGCCATACGATTAAACAGTGTGATGATATCAAGGAGACCCAGCCTGGAAACCCTATATTCCACAGCTAATCCCGGTTAATTACACCCATATGTTTTCATATTTTGTATTTAGGTTCATTATTACCAAATTTTAGACAGTGCATTTTACAAAAGGGTTTCTAGATTTTAAAAAGTTACTTCTAAGTTATAAAAATTTTGAAATGAATAACACTGCCAGCTGTAATTCAAACAGATTCAGTTGGTTCTCACATTTGCTATCACTACGCAGAAGTGACTTTGATCTCTAACCAGGAATAGTTAGTGGTTAATAATATCCCTCACATTAATAAAAGTAATAATATTCCAGAACTCTATATAAGCAGGAATTAACATACATTTCACAACATCAAATAACTTTCATTATATATTTAATTAATACTTGACTTTTCCTAGGAAAATAATAAAGATGGTGGTATAGTACAATGCTGGGGAATGTCATGGTAAGAAGCGAAGAGGAAAGCAGGTGTGAGCCCATCCTTGACCGATAAGCAGAGTCTGTCTGTTTCTTGGGAGACAAAAGGTCCTTCCAAGACATGGAAATACTGAGCACAAATGCAGAGAATGTAAAGGCTGCAGAGTTTTAGGAAATATTCAAAGAGGTGTTTGATCACAGAAGGTGATAGATCTGGGCGGTGAGTGTCAGAAAGAGATACAAGGGAAGGAGGATGTATCTTTGGGGAAATGGGAGAGCCTTTTTCTGTTTACCTTCAGCAGTAAAATGAATTCCTCTGTTTTGAGAATTGAGATCTAAGTCCAGAAGGAAGACACTGGAACCAGCGCCAGGGCCCTCCCACGGGGCAAGTGGCTACGTGGTGATGACCATCCTAGACTGGCCTTGGGGTGATGCCAGTTGCTACAAGGTCTTGCTGCATATTTTCTAGCAATTGAAAACTTTGACAGGTTATGTTGCAGAGAACACAATTTTTTATCATCTGGTAGCTCTACTTCTATTTTTTTAATAATCTTTAATCATGTTCTGTCTCCTCAAATTTCTCCAAACCAAATCTCAATTTCCTCTCCCTTAATTACATAAAGCCAACCCTTGAGATTTTACCTTCTATACTACACATCTGTCGAACAATCCTGACACCAAAATGAATTTCCTTTTCTAAAAAGGAGAGTGCCAGCTACTCTATCACTATGGTGTACAGCATCCGACAAAGAAAGTAATTTTGCCGTGAACATCTTGAAGCAGCACCATCCTCTGAGCAGATCCTCCTGTCCTTGTTTCCGCCAGCCTTGTTCAGAGTCCTGAAGTTGTTTTTCTTTCCCCCTGAAGGCCCCAGGTTCTCACAGCTGTCTGGTCTGAGACTGCCATATACGGAAGCAGAGAGATTAGTGCACAGAGTTCCAGTGACTCTGCAGGGCTGTGCCAACCTGCTGGCACAGAGATACAGGGCCGAGTCCCCCAGCTCCAAGGCACTCACATTCATCTCAGAGTGATAGTCACGGAACTGGCGACCTGAGAATCGATCAGGGAAGTTTCCTTTTGATCTCCTTAACTCATTAGCATATTCGAAGATAAATTGGGGCCCCTGACCCAGGGACTGTTGGTACCAGGACACGCTGGTGTGCCCAGAGAAAGGAGAGCATCTCAGAGTTACTTGCTGTCCTCTCATTTTGATCAGGTGTGTGGGACTTTGGGTGACTCCAGCCTGCACTGGGCCTGTGGGAAAAGCAGATGGAGGATGAGCACAGCAGACAGCCTGGAGGTCCTCCCTAATGTAAAATGGAGGACATAGGGGTGGGAAAGCTGAGAATGGGGCTGCTGTCCTGTGCACAGGACTCACCTGCTCCCAGGAGGCAAAGCAGTGCCCAGCAGAGGAGCCCGGGGCCCATGGCACAGTGGGGCAGGCAGCACTGCATCTGATTCAGGGCTTGGTCCTCCTGGGGAAGAGCCGAGTGAGTTCTGGGCCTTGATTTTCCTGATGGGAGGGGTATCCTGTGATGTCACTGTCCTGTGTCCTCCCCCTAAAGGCTTCCTGAGGTCCAGTGCTCCCCTCCCTGTCCTGCCGAGCAGAAGGGTTGGGTGAGGGCAGAAGCTTCTGTGATGAGACAGTTGCTCTTCTGCCTACACTGCTCTAGCTCCCAGGCTGCCCCACTGCCCTCTCACCCTCCTCCCACCTAGTGCTGTGGTGCTCCATGCTGGAGCTCACACACATGCCCATCAGCAGAGGGTAAGGAGCCTGTGATTAAACCTTCCTCTTCCATCTCTCCCTGGCTGTTCTAAGGTCATCTCTCTGACGCTAGATTCAACCAAATTTTCTAATTCTATTTTTTTTGTCCTCAGAAAATATTTCCAGCCCCTCCCTTGAGTGGCCAGTGGTGCAAAGTCCCCAAGATTTAGTCTATCTGATCAGATCCAAAGCAGACCTCGGTTGTCTGTAAATTATTAGGAGTACAGATTCCCCAGAAATAATACTAGGGCTTTATCAGCTCACAGCACAGACCTAGCCAGACAATTTGGGATTCAGCACCCTCAAGGCCATCTTATGCATAGTGATCTGGATAATTTAATTTCTCCAGATCCACCCTGCCTTCAGAGGCTGACCCCAGTGTATTATGTTAACTGGCTCTCTTCTTCTCTAACTCCAGAGTGAGTTTGGCTAATGGGAGACAATGGCAGGAGAGTAGAGGGAGGTAGGGTCACCACTTGTTCTGATTAATCTATGGCCTGGCTCTCCTCTTGCTTAATTATTTTATATTGGTTACTTTTCCCTACCAAAGGCTACAGCACCTTATAGGCAGCCTTGCCTTAAAGCTACAGTACCTGATGCTTTGGGATTTACATCCTCTCCTACTTATTTCAGGCCAATGTGAATAAGAGCCAAAGATTCTGCTATTCTTAGGCTACTTCTACTTCTCTTATTGGGTTCCCTTAACCCTGCCACACCTTTGCAAATATTCCTTTTGTCCCTCCTTGATATCTCCAGGACCACGACTAATAGACACAGCAATGGAAAAGCGAGTCCGGGTATTTTATTTTGCCTTAAGAGTCAACACAATTTCTAACATTCTGCCATTAAAAGTAATAAAATTTCTAACATCCTGCAATGAGCATTGCTAAAAGAGTCAGGAGAACCATGAGAAATATGCATATGAAAATAAACCATGTGACAGGGGACATAGAATCCAAAGAGATTCCAGCAGAGAATCATGGTGCACGCTCACCTACTCTGACCTCTCCCCATAAAAGATGAGAGTCATATACAAATAGATGCTTGTATTCTGTACAGTCCTATTTAGAAATGCATCACATAAAATCAGGATAAGACAGGAACACACTCATGACCACATAAAATATGGAGAATGTGAGACGTGCTTCTTGCTGAGATACACAACTGTCAAATTTAGTATTAAAATGAGCTGGACTGATAAGAGGCTAAGACACAACCGAGGATCAATGGCTGAAAGAAAGCTATAAACAAAGAAAAAAAAATGCTCACTTGCTGTTGAAGTCATACCAAGAACCATGAACAGTTATAAATTTAATAATTTGAGAAATTGGGCATTCATTGGTCTCACATATTAGCCTTTCATTTTGACTTTCAGCAGATTGGCCAATTGGTGAATTGATTTTTTTGCCAAGCAAGCAACCTGCTCCCTTTTGTGAGTGGGGTCCTGGGCAACCCGGACTCCTTCCTTGGCAGCCTTACAGGGGGACACTGGGCACAGAAGAGACATATGGGGTTCTCTGCACATAGGGCTTGCACTTCCTGTGAAGCCCCGCTACGGGCTATGGACCTCCCAGTCCTTCGGTTAATGGATCCCAACATAAGAAGTCTTAACCGGGCATATGGGCTTCTCCCTGTAGGTGCTAAAGAGGGCTACAGGCTAAAGGAAAGTAAAATGTGTGTTCTATATTATTTTGTAATATTTTACAAGAAAAACAAGTTAAGGGGCCGAGCGCGGTGGCTCATGCCTGTAATCCCAGCACTTTGGGAGGCCGAGGTGGGTGGATCACAAGGTCAGGAGATCGAGACCATCCTGGCTAACACAATGAAACCCCATCTCTACTAAAAATACAAAAAATTAGCCGAGCATGGTGGCAGGTGCCTATAGTCCCAGCTACTTGGGAGGCTGAGGCAGGAGAATGGTGTGAACCTGGGAGGCAGAGCTTGCAGTGAGCCGAGATCGCGCCACTGCACTCCAGCCTGGGCAACAGAGCGAGACTCCGTCTCTAAAAAAAAAAAAGAAAAGAAAAACAAGTTAAGGAACTCATGGATTCTAATCCAAGCCACTGTGATGGTAAAAATTAAGTTCCTTCCTTCATCTATCCTCAGAGGAAATCAAACTGGTACTTAGTAAGAGACTTGCAATCTCTTTTTGATAATTCTACTAGCTGATTATCTTCAGGTCTAATGGCAGAGTTTGTTGCATTTATTAACATTCTCCCTAAGTGGATTATTCACTTGTGTGTTTATAACTTTATAACAAAAAAATTGGATTTTCTTGTCCTCCAGGGAACACATGCTTGGTATCCAAAGGCACCAAAGCCAAGGTGGTGTTTTGTGTGCTATGTGAGAATCCCAGATCACTCAAGCAGGCCAAAGCTTTCCAGCTGCTTTCTGCTTTTTTCTTCTCCCCTGAAAAGAAAGTGAAATATGAATTTCTTGTTGGAAGCTACTGTTCCTTTGCACAATTACCAGAATATTCCAAATTGACCAAAATAACATTAAGTTGTTTGCATTTACACATCCACACTACAGTGATAGACCCAGCTCACTCTAAGTTTTATGCTGCAGGAGCACACATAGAGTGAGATCCCATTGCTGGGAAGTCTGGGAAGAGCTTCAGAAAGGGCAGCTTTTTCTTCTGGTTGAGACACGGGCTTCCGTAAGGAGTGCCCACCTCCAGCTTGTGACTGCCTTTTTTGTGCAGAGAGCAGCTGGCTGTGCAGGGCTGCAGATGCACTGCCACAGAGGTACAGATAGGTCTGGCTGGTGCTGGTGGATGCCAGGGTTGGGGAAATGCTCAAGCTTGTTTCAAGAGACACAGTACCCCTCTGTGACATCAACTTTGGTCCTGCTGTGACCACTACCTGAATAGTGGATCAGCTTCAGCCCCCATCTTGGGTCTTGTCATATCAGAACACTGTTCCTAACCTGAGCACATTCCAGGATCATCTGTTTTTCTTCTGTACAATGTGATATCTTGGCATCTGGGTGATCCCAGCATCAACAGAGCCTGCTGGAGACGCAGACAGAAAGTGAAGACAAGACTTAAGAAATAGGGGGACTCTGCAGAGGAAAGGTGAAAAAAGGCTTGGAGCCCAGACATTGCAAACCCATGACAGGGTTTTGCAGCTGTTTCCAGAGCTTATCTGCTCCCAGGAGACAAAGGGTCACACAGAAGAGTTTGGGGTTCATGGTAGGGTCAGAGTGAGGAGGGGCTGTCCCAACTAAGTGCAGTGATCTTCAGGACTGTGAGCTGGGGCTCAGAGGCTGCTCTCTAGGGAATAGTCTGGTGGGCCTGTGGTGTCACCCCCCATGCCTACGGATTCCAGGTGGTCCAAGGCCTTCTGACTGGTCTCAGGCAGGATCCACCTCCTCTCATGAAGGCTGTTGCCCGGCGAGGTCTGCAGGGAAGATGGGGTGCAGCAGAGACATACTGAGCTTAGGGCACAGCCCGCCCCTAGCTTTCCCATGTTCCTTTGAGGCAGTTGCTCCTCTGCACCTGTGCTTGACACCAATGCTGCCAGGCCAAAATTCTTCAACTGTGGATCTCATTAAAGATTAGAGGTATTTCCTGCAGCTTGCATAGCTGTAGGTAGCCTAGCAATAACTGAAAACTGCTGCAACAATCTGCAAAATATTGGATTCCAGCCCTAATTTTTCTTAACCCTTCCTTTCCTAGGTTACTCTCCCAGGCTCTCCCCAGAGTCCCTTAGATCCCAGTGGACCACAGTGCCATCTCATGGCCAATACGTGAAGTTTCATCATTGCTTTTGCAATGGCCCAAGGGATGCTGGGAAATGTCTGCAGAGTGAGTGAGAAACTATTCCAGAAGTGTCATCCTGCAGGTTTTACGAGCAACTTCCCTAAACCCTGATTCCAACACTAGTTCTAACCCTGACTATTGCTTTACTCAAAGCTTAATATTCCACTCTCATTCTAAATAACTCATCACATAGCTGCAGTTAGAGTCTAATATTTTCTCTCTTAAAACTATCATATAAAGGGAGCGGGATAGAATGTGAGGAATGGAAGAAAATTGGATTTACTCTAAAGTAGGAAGAACATACAGGAATTGAAGTGCGTAGTTATTTCATTTCATTACCAAAGATGAAATACATGTCCCCCAAAATAACAATCAATGTTACCATTAACATAAAGATTAGCAAAAGATTGGGACAGTAATGAGATTGCCTTTAAGATGGCATCAAATACGTATTAATAAAAAGTAAAATTTGAATGTAAAAAGTAGGATCCCTTGTAGGCAACAAGTAATCTTGAAGGGGGCAGTATCCAATGTGGAAAATAAAGATGGATAATGAAGACCAGCAAAGGGCCTTCCACAGAAAATGATTAACGTGTACAACGCACATTCACTGATTAGCAGCAGACATGCAAGAGATGATTCTGGAAGAGGCAGTGGAGTGGTGTGAGATGAGGATGTGCTGGTGCAAAATAGTATCATAAGGAAGCAAGGAGAGAGAAGAGGAGATTTATGAGAAGGAAGGAGGCGATCGTGTCATGCTGTGGTTAAGCTGCTGGCACAGAGATACACGGCTGAGTCCCCCTGTTCTGTGCGCTGGATCTTCAGAGTAGAGACGGATCCCTCAGGCCTCACTGCAGAGAACTGATCATTGGGCAGCCCCGAGTCATCTGCTGCACCCGTGCCTTGGAAGTAAATCAGAAACTCTGGGCCCTGCCCCAGGCTCTGTCGGTACCAGTAAAGGACATTATGACCTGAAATTGGATCACACCTGAGCTCTACATCTTTTCCCTTCTCTGTGACCTTGTTACTGGGGGTCTGGGAGACTCCAGCACCTGTGTGATCTGTGGAGACACAAGTTGAGAACAGAATGAGGAAAACAGTTGTACTAATCACACACACACACACACACACACACACACAATGAGACTGGTTGGTGTCTGAGGACTCACCTGCCCCCAGGAGGCACAGGACTGCCCAGCAAAGGAGTCTGGTGCCCATAACAGAGTCAGGGCGGGATGGGAGCTTTACCAGATCAGGGTCACTGTGAGCAGGAGCAGAGGAGGAGGGACGTCCTTGTTCTGACCCAGAACAGTACCCACAGTGACATCACTTCCTCTCTCAATCCCCACAACCTCAGGAACACAGGATTTATATTAGAACACACTTGGATGACTGCTTTAGGTATTTATCAGCTCCTTTTAAACAACATCAATGCATCGGTCTTCACTCTGTGCCCCAGAGCTGTCTGGAGCTGGAGGCCTCATGCTGCATCTCTGAGTTTATCTCCTCACCCCACAGGCGCTCCTCTGTCTGCTGGGCATGTTCTCTAGGATGTGCCAACAGTGCCCCCAACAAAAGGCACCAAGGGATGAGCTCATTGTCTTTCCTGCAAGTCAGGGTCCCCTGTGCCATCCCATTGATGCCCCAGCCTCCTCCATTCCCCGAGTCACATGTGCCCAACAGGGCTGTCCCAACACATGTGTTCCCTCACAAGCTGCACCTCATGCCTTTCTTCTGGGACTACTTCCCACCTTTGTTGACTATAATTCAGAAAAGATACCTTGTGGGAAAACTCATAGTCTTTTTTTTTATTTTTCCACTTGTAAATATATTTTCCTCCATCTCAGTATTTAATTAATGGGGATTATAATTCTGACTAAATGGTTATTTCTGATCCTCTTTCTTGACTTTCATTGATCTTTTCAGTCTATTCCACTAGGAGAGATTTATCTTTTCATTTCGACTGTTTTTAGAATCATCTATTTGTCACTTATATTCCACAATCTCATTATAATATAAACATTTAGCTTATTTCATATTCATTTGAATTCTTGAAATTGAGAATTTAGGTCCTGAAACACCTCTGGAAAATTCTCAGCTAATGTCTCATCACAATCACTTATTCCCTCTACTTTCTTTTTCTGAAACTTAAATTATCTATAAGAAAAATGGGAAATATATATATTTATATATATAAAGCAATATATATAATTAAAAATTATATATTCTACTATGCTGGAAACCACCCTTAAGCTCTCTCTAAGGTTACATATTTAATTTTCGGTGCTGCATTCTATGTAACTTCTTCAGCTCTGTCCTTGACATCACTAATAATCTCTTAGAAGCATTTCATCTTTTCTTCATTTCCATTTGGTTTTCAGTGATAATCTTAATCATTTCTGTATTGAATTTGATTATTTTTAACGTTACCTTGATGGCTTCTGACAGTCTCTTTTTTTCTTGTTCACATTTCAATTTCCTTTAAATATAATTGTACAAACTTGCATATCTTTTAATGGTAAAAATTTCTTGTCTTCATACACTTCAATTGCTTTTTGTTTCTGCTCACTTCTCTTCATTGGTTCTTGTTTTAATAGTCATAATAGTAGAAGCATATTTGTCTGACATTAATCTGTGGTGTTCAAGAGAGGCCTGCATTGAGAGTGAAGAACTTCAAGACTCCATAGTTTTTCCAACTGTCTCCAGTCTTACCGCAAAATTCATGGGGCCAAGAATTGTCTGTTGCACTCTGGGTTCCTGAACACGCTCATGGTTTAGGTTCCTGGGGAACATGTTCTCAGGACAGCCACAATGTACCCTCTAGAACACAATTCTGATTTTCTCTTACTTTTACATGATACCTTCTCCACAAATTAGCAACTATAAGGCTGTTCCCATCCTGTTCTTCCAAGGGAAAATAATATCAATATATTTTAAAAATCCTAAAACTACAAATGTGCCCTCTTCAGGGATTTTTTTTGTTCCTAACCCAAAACTTTAAGAAATAGCTTAGATATTAGAATTATATACAGAGAGTTTACCCTCATTCAGCTTGAAGAACACATCATATTTTAAATTGGAAATTCCCAGACTGACAAACTGGCTTGCACCATGCATGGTCCTATGCTTGTTCAACAAGTGAGTGCTCCTTGATGAGCTCATAGCAGAGCATCTCAGGCAAAGTTAACTCTAGACCTCTGCCAGGGTACAATGAATCTAGTGTGTTCCTGTTACTGGTTCATTCACCCACTCATCACTCACTCACCTGTCACTCACTCATCCATTCTCTGTGAAATGAATGAGGACTCCCTGTCTGCCAGGCACTGCTGGTGGTGAATGTAACAAGCTCAGCCTTCAGCTTCATGGAGTTTAAAATTAAGTGGAGCACAAAAGGAATAAAACAAGTGTTGGAAAAATTGCAACTGTGCTGAACTTTACTAAGAGGCACATGATTCTGTAAGCTTATGAGAGGGAAACTGAAATTTGACCTCAGCTGAGAGTTGAGGGAGTGCTTCCAGTAGGAGAGGCTGATCATGCTAAGATCAGAAGTGCAGGTAGAAGCTGACCACTGCAGAAAGGAAGGCACTAGCCCAGGGTGGAGGAAATGGCCTTTGAGGTCTCTGTGATGGAAAGGAAGGAGGCACAGAAGAGGCAGCCTCATGGCTGCAGTAGAAAGGGGAGGGGAGGTGGTGTGGAGAGGCCCAGCAAGGCCTTCGGGGGTGACTGCTCAGATGGGAAAGGCGGGCCACATGAGAGTGGGGACTGGAGGAAACCCTGGAGAGAGGAAGCAACGTGGCCCCCAGAGAGAGACAGGAGTCTAGACGGATTTGAAATACAAATCCTGTTCCATCCTGGGGGCCTCGGACTCAGGATGATGAGTAGAAAAGTAACAGCTGGGAAAGCCCTGGTCCCATCTCAAAAAGAGAGCTTGGAGGAAAGACCAGAGAGCAACAAAAGAGACATCTGAGGCTCTGGGACCAGTCCAGGCCTGGCTGGGACTGCCTACAGAGGCACCTGGCACAGACAGGCTCACACTGCCCAGTACCCATTGTGCTTCCAAGATTCCCGGTGCTGAGAACTCTGCCAAGGACATGGTTGAGTCTGGGGTCGGGGAGGAGGGCAGAGCCTCCCCCCCATTTATGTACAGAGAGGAGATGGCTGTGCAGCACTGTGGAGTCACGGCTGGCACAGAAGTACACAGATGTCTGAGAGGGTACAGCAGACACCAACGTGAGGGGGAAATCATCTGTGTTTGCTCTGGAGACACTATAACCATCAGGGACTTCTCCTTTGCCAATGGTACCTGCAGTATTTGAGTAATGGATGAGCCTTAGCCCCAGTCCTAAATCTTGTCTATACCAGTACATGGCATTATGTCTCATATCCTGGGTACATCTCAGTGTCACGCTCCGTCCTGCTGCCAGGATCTGAGATCTTGGGGCCTGGGTGATCCCAGCAATCACTGGACCTACAGAGAAGGAGAACAAAGCCAATGCTGCAGCCTCAATGGGAAGGCTCTGGGTCTTGAAATCCACACAGGGGCCCTGCCCGGGACTTACCTGCACACAGGAGAGAAAAGGCCACACAGCACAGGAGCCTGATGCTCATGGCAGGTGCTACAGGACAGAGAGGTCTTCTGGGTCTGTGTGTTGATGAAAGGGGAACAGGGCTCTCAAGGAAGTCACCCTGAGACGTCATTCTCTCTGCCTGGTCCCCAGAACCTTCTTGTTGAGAGAGGTCATGCCCCTTCCCCAGAGGGTCAAATCCAAAATAAATGCACCACTGAAGTTTGGATGGGAAGAATGCTTCTTGACATAAGCCTTTCAAGTTTTTCTTGACTTTTGTGCAAACAGTTTGTAATTCAGTATAAATTTTATTCCTGCAATGATATAATTCCTCATTAATATTCTGGTGTTAGTTATCTATGTATTGCTGTAGTCTAGAATCTTAGGAATAATCCTCATGTCTCCCTGGTGTTTTTGATTCCTGTGTCCCAAATACTCCTTCAAGTATCCTTTTCTAATTTGCTTAATTGACCATAATCCTGTTAAAGTCCTGTGTCTATATTGGTTTTCTCTGTTATCAGGTTTCCAAATCCCAGGGGCAGGCTCATCAACATTGCAGGAGTCGTTTTGCTCTGTTTCTTGTCAATTCACTGACAGATGGAACTCCTGACAAGCCCAGCTGAGCACCTTCAGCTCCATCCAGGAGTCTTGCTTTCTGTTCCTGGGGTGAGACCACAGCAGGCAGAACCACCTCACGCTGCTGACTGCCCTCTCTGTGTGGACAATCGTGGCCACCCAGCGCTGCTGAAGACCTGTGAGCACAAAGGTGTCCTGATGAGTGAGGAACTTGGCGAGAGGGAGCAGACTTCAAGATAAGGAAGAATGCTCTTGTTTCATTTGAGGTGTCATGTCTCATAGGGAATATCCCTTCGTTCAGGATTCCTGCCATTAATTTAGTAATAAATGAAAAGGAGCTCAAAAACTGTATCTTCAGTGTACAAAGCCCTGCATTCAGAAGGACCCCACGCTTGCTTTATCACTCTGCTGTCATGATTTTTAAATTCTTAATAGTGTTTGAACAAAGGACATGCCAGTAAGTCATGTCGCTGGTTGTAAATACATGATTTTGTTTCATATGCTGCTCACCTCCCCCTGTGCTGGTTTCCTTTCAGCACAATGCATGACCAAGATCTGGTCATTCAGCATCTATGGGGCTTCACTTCGTAGTGAAGGACACAGAAATTAAAGTCACAGCTAAGGGCCACCTGGTGCTGAAAGTCACAGCTGGGATCCAACAAGCCCATTAGTGGGTTTCATGTGCGTGCCCAGGACTCCTGTGGTTCAAGAGATGGAAACACACAGCTCAGGATCCTGGTGCTGAGGACAGGGCCAGAACAGGAAGATGAATTCTAGCTGAAGGCTCAGGATTTATGAGTTAAACACTTGGGGTTAAGGCAAAAAGAATGCTTCTCCCAATGTAACATCATCTTTCAATGAAGTCACTATTACCATGGTTTGCTCGACCCCAGCATTCTCAGTGTGTGAACACAAAACCAGCTGCATGTGTGTCCTATGGGAACTCAGAATAATTTCCTTGGAGATAATTAACTGTTATCAGGATATCATTACTAAATAATTTGAGTTAATGGATGGAAAAGAAAAGAAATGAATGAAAATGAATAAATAAATGTCGAATCAGCTTCTACCAGCTGAAAAGACCTTTTGAGGTTATTTCGGCACAACATCCATCTCCAGATAGAATCATTCCTACCATGGATCAAGGTAGCTCTCACGGTTTTAATCCCTTCTAAAACCATAAAACCTCCCAGAAACTCTTCCCTGCCTTGATTATTTAGCTGTGTATTCAAGAGGATTAATCAGTAGGGGTTTTAAATTGACATTAAAAATATTTGTGAACAAAACTACTCTCCAGTGATAGAAGTTACGTCATTGGTTTTCTGGGACCAAGATAGGCATTGCAGAGGTGTTCGAGGGAACTTTCTGGAGATAGTCTACATTTTAATAGGGGTGGGGATATTCTACATTTTAATAGGGGTGGGGATTATAAGGGCATATACATATATATTGCTCAAAAATCACTGATCTGTTCATTTAAAATGTATAATGTTTACATTGTATAATTTATATGTCAATAACGTTGATTTTTAAATGCCTCCAGAGGGATCCATACTGCATTCTTTAGTTAATTAGTTAATTTCATCAAATAAATCATCAGAGGAAATGTATATTTCCATTTCTGTGACTTCTGAATCCTCAACCTAAGATTTCCAGGTATCATATGTCCGTATCTGCCTTTACACATTGGCATGGTGAAAGAGGCTATCTGAGATTATCAGAGGAAATCAAAATATTATGTTGGTACAAAAGTATTGCAGTTCTTACCATTAAAGGTAACTAAAAGTAACAGCAAAAACCTCAATTAGTTTTGCACCAACCTAATATCTAGATTTCTGCTACATGCTAGATACTTTATGCTATTTAATTTTGTACACAGCCCTGCAGATGGACAGCAGCAGTCTCATTTCGTAGATTAAAACAAACAAACAAAAAACAACAAAAACAAAACAACAGAAAACAAACTAAGCTGAATCTGTCAAGAACTGGCCTCACGTCTGGAGGAGCTGGTGCTAGAATGGGAGTCAGGCTTGATGTCATGGCACCCATTCATAGTTGTTTCACGCCCCCTCTATCTCCAGGGTAAACTAATTTCTGTCTATGACGTTATTAGAGCCAGCAGGTCTGAAAGGGACCTAGGAGGTAACATTTGAATTTTTGTGAAGATAAGCATCATTTGTTATGAAATAGATTATAGTATATAGCTATAAAATACAGGGCTTTGATAGACCGGGGTTAGAACCCCAGTACTGCATCCTAATTCCTACTTAATTTGGTCAAGTAATTTAAACTGTGGGCCAATTCTTCTACCTGTAAAATGAGAAAAGCGTTTGCATGTTAAGATGTTTTCATATAGTTGAATTTCTAATTAATTGAAATTTTCCTAATGAAGGCTTTCTATTTTGTGTATAATAAAATGATAATGAATGATTAGATTAATATTTTTTCTAAGTCTTCTCCATGAAGCAGAATTGAACTGTGAATGTGCATCAATGTACTCAGTGCTTGCAGTTCTGCAAATGACTGCCAGTCATGTGACAGACTGTTTCATAGAAGCAGTCAAATATGACACATTTTATACTTCAGACCTTAAACATGTTATATGCATACAAAGAAGTATTTTAAACATTTAAAAAGAGGAAAATCCAGCCATATATGACAATGTGGATAAACCTGCAGGACATTACACTAAGTGAATAAGCCAAGCACAGAAAGGCAAATACCGCATGATTCTGCTTATATGATGGAACCTAAATAATCAAAGTAATGGAAGCAAAGGTGAAGGTAATTTCCAAGGGCTGGGGATTGGAGTAAGTGGAAAGTTGCTGTCGATGGTATACAATTTCAGTTAAGCAGGATGAATAAGATCTAGAGATTGCTGTACAACCTTTTGCCCGTAGATTACAGTACTGTGTTGTACATACAAAAATCTGTTGAAAAGATATTTCATATTATATATTCCTACCACAATTAAATTAAATGGCTGTCTAAAATGGGACTAGTTAGCCAAGAAAGAGAAAAAAAAAGTAAATTTGTATAATTTAGAAATCAGTAAACTATTTTTAATAAAGAAAACAATTTAAAAAATAAATGCAAACCTTAACACTCTAAAAAGCAAGAAACATTTTTTCCACTTAATTTTTTTCTTTTCAATTTTATGTCACAGAATACCTTATACAAAGAAGGATCTTCAAAAAGTTTATTGAATAAAAGAATAAGATTAATTAATGAATGAATAACAACTATTCATGTTCATTTTCCTCAAGGTGTATTACATCAGTTACAGAAAGTCCACAGTGCAGAAAATTTTATTTCTTTTTCTTTCCTACAATGAAGGATGAATGTAGATGCTTGACTTGGAAGTTCCTTGGGCTTATCGGGGAAGAGGTTTTAATGACCACATGTGAGACATGACCTTCCCCTCCTGCTAACGGGGATCAGAAATGAGGAAGCCAGAGGAGAGGACAGATGTACAGAGCAGGGGGGCGTGCAGAGGTGTTGGAGGAACTGACTATAGCCAGTTAGTAAACATGAGACCAGGGACATCTGCTTCCCCTCATATGTATAAACAGGTAAAATAATATTTACCCCGCCTGATATCAGTGGGCATTAAAGCAGATCACATGTAGAAGCAGCAGAGAGTGCCTGGGAAAGGCCTGTCAGCTCCACAGGGCTTGAACCCCTCTGTCTGGCAGCACCCACCTCACGGTCATTTCCTGAGTGGGGCAGGAATGTTTCTGGCATTTCCTTGGGAAACTGGCCTTTCCCAGTAACTCTCCCTGCAGGCCACCCCTGCCTGCTCTACCCATTGGCAGACCCCAGGCTCTGCTGCTTCCTGCACCATTCCTGTCCTACACAACTCTGAAATTAAAAGTGGAGCAGGTGGAACACAGTGCCCACATGCCCACATGCCCACATCCCACCTTATTTTTCTCTGACAACCCCTGTCGCTTTCCTGGCACTGACTCCCAGGTCTTGCCGCCCCAGCCTCTTCACCCTCCACTGCCTATGCAGAGGCAAAGACATTCTCTCCTTGGTGCAAACTGAGGTCCCTGGTGTCCCTACTTTGCCCTGGGCAGTCCCAGGACCTACTCTGAATTCCAGCCACCTCCTGATGCCAGCACACAGCCAAGCATTTCCTTCAGCCGTCCTCTCCTGGGTCACCATCCACCCCTCCCCAGTGTTCCCTACAGCTTTGTGGAGCCACAGCGCCTCCAAGTGGCCAACGTTCCAGTCTCATGGATTCACACCTTCTGACCTGATGAGCTGAATATTGTCTAAGTCAGGAGCAGAGATGCCCCTACCCCAACCCCTGCAACCCGCACCCTCTCACACACACACTCTCTATTGCTTTCCCAGAAGGGTTGACTTAGGGTAGACCTTCAAATTCACCCTTGGCCAGTGGAAACAAAAGGACACATCTTGATTGCACAATAAACTGCTGCTACATCATTGCAATGAGTATCCTAAGATGGAAGAGAGGAGCCAGAATTATACAGGCCACAGGATGAAACAGTGTGAGGATATCAGGCAGATCTAGGCTGGAAACACGACATTCCAGAGCTCCCTTTAATTAATCAGAGCCACAACTTTTCACACTTTGTATTTAGATTTTTTTTTTTTTTTTTTTTTTTTGAGATAGTGTCTCGCTCCGTCACCCAGGCTGGAGTGCAGTGGCGCAATCTCCACTCACTGCAACCTCCATCTCCTGGGTTCAAGCCATTCTCCTGCCTCAGCCTCCTGAGCAGCTGGGACTACAGGCGCGTGCCACCATGCCCAGCTAATTTTTGTATTTTTAGTAGAGACGGAGTTTCACCATGTTGGCCAGAATGGTCTCGATCTTTCGACCTCATGATCCACCCGCCTCGGCCTCCAAAAGTGCTGGGATTACAGGTGTGAGCCACCGCGTCTGGCCTGTATTTAGATTTATTATTGCCAGATTTTAGATAGCACATTCTATAAAGAGGATTTTTCAATTTTACAAATTTACTTCTGAATTTTTAAAAATCTTGAAATAAACTACCCTATGAGCTATATATAAGTTAGGCAGATTCAATTGGGTCTGATATTTCCTTTCTTTACCCAGAAGTACCTAGGAGCTCTGCCAATGACCCAGCACCTCTTAGTAATGCCACCCTGAGAAACTATTTCCATGCGCTGAGTCTCCACAGAACACACACACACACACACACACAAACACACACACACACACAAACACACACACACACACACACACACACAATATCTTGGGTTTTTTTTTATTCTACTTTAAGTTCTGGGATACATGTGCAGAACGTGCAGGTTTGTTACATAAGTATACATGTGCCGTGGTGGTTTGCTGCACCCATCAACCCTGCATCTAGGCTTTAAGCCCTGCATGCATTAGGGATTTGTCCTAATGCTCTCCCTCCCCTTCCCCCCACCCCCCAAAAGGCCCCGGTGTGTTATGTTCCGCTCCCTGTGTCCATGCGTTCTCATTGTTCAACTCCCACTTATGAATGAGAACATGTGGTGTTTGGTTTTCTGTTCCTGCACACACAATATCTTTTACTTGGAAAGGATGATAAGATTCCATTACTGAGCTTAACTATTTTTTATTTCAGTTTTTTAGGTTTATTTCTGAGAAGCACCTTTGATGATGTTCCAGTCTCGTCAAATCTCTAAAAAGGTGGTTGTGGAAAGTGTGGTTATGCTGAATAATTTGTTTTTTCAGGATCATGAGACTGGATGAATATTACTACAACACAATTTTATTTGCTCCAAAAGAGTATTTGCAAATTCCAGCCTTAGAGTTAAGATACTTTATAGCATTGATTATCAATTCTTACTATGAAGACACAATTGCTTAGAATATTGCAGAAATTATATGAAAAACTGACACTATCTCTAAGAATCTTCATTACATTTTAAGAAAGAGGAGTCCCATTGAAGGGAAGATGGTGATTAATGATACTCCAGGATTCTATATAAGTATGCATTAACTTTTTCATTTTACAAACATCAGATACTATTAATTATTAACTTGGCTTTTCTAAGGAAAATAAAGAAAAGAAAGTGATACAGTCCAGGGCCAGGCACAGTGACTCACGCCTGTAATCCCAGCACTTGGGAGGCTGAGGCGTGGGGATCACTTGAGGTCAGGAGCTCGAGACTAGCTTGGCCAACATGGTGAAACCCTGTCTCTACTAATAATACAAAACAAATTAGCCACACATGATGGCATGTGCCTGTAATTCCAGCTACTCTCAAGGCTGAGGCATGAGAATAGCTTGAACTGGGGGGATGGAGGTTGCAGTGAGCCGAGATCATGCCACTGCACTCCAGCCCAGGCAACAGAATGAGACTCTGTCTTTAAAAAGTAAATAAATAAAATGATACAGTCCAGTTCCAGGGAATGTCAGGTTAAGAAGCAAAGAGTAAGGCAGGTGTGAGACCATCCTTGACAGATGAGCAGGGGCTGGATGTGTCTGGAAAGAGCAAAAGTTTCCAGGCCATGGAAATAGCAGAAATGCAGATGATACCAAAGGCTGATGAGTTTTAGAAAATGTTCAAAGAACTGTTTAATTACAGAAGGTAATTGAATCTGGGCAGTGAGTCTCAGAGAGGAATCCCAGGGAGGCACAATTTATCTTGGGAGAAACCGGAGAGCATTTGTCCCTTTAGGACCAAGACTGACCTGACCTCATTTGTGTTTTGGGAAGTACTTGATTGTGCCCTGAGCAGTCAAGACTAGATCCAGAAGTCGAGAAAGAAGACGTCAGAACCAATCCCAAGGCCCTCACACTGGGCAAGCTGCTATTTGTGATATCCCCAACTAGGACCGGTCCCCAGGTGATGTCAGTTGGTATAAGACCTTTCTTTATATTTTCTGGGTATCAAAAACTGTGAGAGGAGAAGGGAGCTCATGGTGCACAGATCACCATGTTTCATTACCTTCTGCTCTAACTCTGTTTTCAACTATCTTTGATCATTTTATCTCTTGTAGGATTTCCCCAAATCTCACTTTCTTCTCCCTAAATTATATAAAGCAAACCCTATGATTTTCCCTTCCACACTATTATCAAGAATCTTGACCCTAAAATTAAATTCCCTGCCCTGTAAAGAGGGCAACAGCTATTAAATTACAAACACTTCCACTATCCCTATAGTGTACAGTGTTTGGTGAAGAAGGTAGTTTTCACCACCCCCTGAGCAGACCCTCTTGGCCTTGTTATCCCCACTCCTAACTGGCAGAAAAGCCCCAGGTTGTAGGATCCAGCTTCCTGAAATTGCTTTTCTTTCCCACTACAGTCCTCAAGTTCTCACAGATATGTTAGGGCTGAAGTTCTCCACACTGGGGCAGGGATGTTTGTACAGAGAATGTTCTTGGCTCTGCAGGCCTGCATCAAGTTGCTGGCACAGAGATAAGGGCTGAGTCCCCTAGCTCCATGTTTGACTCAGTAATAGTTATGGACATGGTGAGCTGAGAATCAATTAGGCAAGTTTCCTTTTGCTCTTTGTAACCTATTACAATATTGTAACAATAACTAGAGGGGCTGACTTGGAGCTTGTAGTTACCAGGACACACAGTTATGCCCAGAGGCAGGGGAGCAGCTGAGTGTCCCTTGCTGGTCTCTTATTTTGATCAGGTGTCTTGGAGCTTGGGTGATTCCAGCCTCCACTGGGCCTGTGGGAAAAACAGATGGAGAATGAACTTGTGCCTCCCTGTGGTAAAGTGGGGGATGCAGGGGTGGGCAAGCTGAGAATAGGGGTGCTGTCCTGTCTACAGGATTCACCTGCTCCCGGGAAACAAAGCAGCATCCAGCAGAGGAGTCCGGAGCCCGTGGCACAGTGGGGCAGGTAGCACTGCACCTGTGCTCAGGGCTTGGTCCTCCTGGGAAGAGCGGAGTTCTGAGCCTCACTTTTCCTGATAGGAAGGATATCCTGTGATGTCACTGTCCTGTGGTCCCTCCCCTTAAGGCTTCCTTAGGTCTAGTGTTCCCTACCCATGGAACTCCCTCCTCGTCCTGCAGAGCAAGAGGGCTGAGTAAGGGCAGAAGCTTCTGTGATGAGGCAGTTGCTTCTCTGACTGCACTGCCCTCAGCACCCAGACTGCCCCATTGCCCTCTCAGCCTCCTCCCCACCTACTGCTGCAGTGCTCCATTCTGAAACTCACAGACCTGCCCATCAGCTGAGAGTGAGTGGCCTGTAATTAAACCTTCATGTTCCAGATCTTCCTGGCTGTCCTCTCAGCATATCTCTGACACCGAATTCAAACCAAGGTTTCTCCTTATATTTTCCTTTCCTGGACAACACTCCCAACTCCTCCCCTGTGTGCCCAGTGATGTCAAGTCCCCAAGATTTTGTCCATACGATCAAGTCCAAAGTGGATCTGTGTTGTCTGTAAATTATTAGGAGTACAGATTCTCCATAAATAATTCTAGGGCTTTATCAGCTCACAGCACAGACCTAGCCAGCTTGGGATTCAGCACCCACAAGGCCATCCTATGAGTGATCCTCTGGATAGGTTATGTTTATCCCTCCAGATCCATCCTGCCTTCAGAGGGTGACGCCAATGGATTATAGTAACTGCATCTCTTTTTCTGTACTCCAGAGTGGGTTTGTCTTGTGAGAGACAGTGGCAGGAGAGTAGAGAGAGATAGGATAACCAACTGTCCTGGTTTGTGTGTCTTCTGACTCCCTCCTTGTTGGACTATTTGATATTGATTGCTTTTCTCTACCAAGGGTCACAGCACCCTACAAGCATCCTTGTCCCAAATGTACAATGTCAAAAGCCCCAAGATGCACACGCTATCCTACTTATTTTAGGCCAATGTGAATAAGAGCACTCACTATACTATCCCCATAATCCTTTCTCTTTTCTTACTGGGTTCCTTAACCTTGCCACAGTTTTGTAAATTGTCTTTTCATCCCTCCTCAATACTTCCAGAACCATGATTAATAGACATAGCAATGGAAAAGTGAGTCTGGGAGATCTTATTTTGCTTTAACAAAATAATACAAGTTCTAACATTCTACAATTAGAAATAATACAATTTCTCACTCTTTGCAAATAGCAGTAACAAAAATTCTATCACATGCAATTAGCATTACCAAAAGTGTTGGGAGAAGCATTAAAATATGCAGTATGAAAATAAATAGTATGACTTGAGTACATGGGATCTGAAGAGGTTCTAGTAGAGAATTATGATGCATGCTCACCTACTCTTATCTAGGGAAGCCTATGGCCGGGTGGATCTACTTCATAAACATAGTGGACACTGTGGTGCTTCATTGAGAACCCATTTTCAGGCCCATTGTCCCATCCCTTTATAGTTGAGCCCCACACTGGGCACTGTTGCTGTCCACAAGAACCATCCTCACTCAAGTTGACACCTTCACACAGGAGAAAATCTATGTTAGTTGCAAAGATACAAGGTCCGGCAGGTCCTAACAAGATGTGCCTTTGGCTTAAGAGGCAAGAAGAGAAGAATTAGGCAAACTTTAAGGGGACTGGGAAAAAGTCTTAAATATTTGAAATAATATTTCAGGAGGGTGAAAGAGTGAGCCTCATACTAGACCATACTAGAATCATACTAGACCATACTAGACCATACTAGAATCTCAAAGCAGGGATATGAAGGCAGGTGAGCTTAGTGACTATGGATTTATCATGATTCCAGTTTGTGCAGGTGTGACTTACTCTGACAGCATTCAGCTTCTGCCATGCCAAAAGATATCAGTGCACTTATTCTTGTTTATTTTTGTAAATGAAAGGGAAGCCTAAGAATATCAATATAAAAAATAACTATTTGCAAGATAGGATTTTTAACACGTAGCATCCTCATATCTGCTCTAGAATGAGTAAAGAAATTCTGTAGGGACCTTAGGGAATAGAAAGAAAGAATATTTACCAATGGAGAGGAGATGTCAATAATATCAAAGAACAGGATAGGATAAGAAGCTATAGGCAGATAGTGGAATGTTTAATTTGTGATTTGGAGATTTAGCATTTTCAAGTGATGACAAAGAAAAAGGGATGGGGCTACTAACGAGGAGGAGTAGACAAAGTAACAGAATGGAACAATTCATAACTTTGTTATAGGCAAGATATCCTTGAAATGCAAAGAGTAATCACTTTAAAAGGAAAAACATATATAAATTGAACTTCAAAAAATGGAAAATTTCAGTTCATGAGAAGATGCTATTCAGAATGTACAAAGGCAAGCCACTCTGGGAGAAGACTAACTCAATATATTTAATGGTCAAAAGGTTTATATAAAATATACAAATATATTATACATATTAGTAATATAAGAACAAACAGCCTAAGATTTTAAAACAGGCAAATTTAAAAGCAGACACTTGAAAAAAGGAGATGGAAATTATAAGTGAAAACAGAAAAAATATAAATATAATTACTTATAGAAAAATGCATAGAGATACCACTACAGACCCAATAGAATGACTAAGAAGAAGGTAGAACAAGATGGCCAAATAGAAGCCTTTGTGGACTATTCCCCCGAACAAGAACATCAAATTGAACAGCAATCCACACAAAACAGCACCTTCATAAGGACCAAAAATCAACTAAGTGACCACAGTACCTGGTTTTAACTTCATATCGCTGAAAGAGGCACTAAAGAGGGTAGAAAAGACAGTCTTGAATTGCCAATACCATGCCTCCTGCATCTCCTGGCAGTGGCTATATGGCTTGGAAAGACAATCTGTGCACTTGGGTTAGGGAGAATGCAGTGACTGTGGGACTTTGTGTTGGAACTCATTGCTGTCCTGACACAGTGGATAGCAACATCAGGCAGAACTCAGCCAGCACTCACAGAAGAACATTTAGACCAGCCCTAGTCTGAGGGGAATCACTTATCCCAGCAGTCAGAACCTGAGTTCTGACTAGCCTTGCCACCATGGGCTAAAGTGCCCTAGGGTCCTAAATAAACTTGAAACCCAGTCCAGGCCACAAGGACTACAATTCCTGGGCAAGTCTTGGTGCTGTGCTGAACTCAGAGTCAGTGGACTTGGGGGACACATGACCTAGTGAGACACCAGCTGGAGTGGCCAAGAGATTGCTTATGCCACCCCATCCCCAACCTCAGGCAGCACAGCCCACAGCTCCAGGTGAGACTCCTTCAGATATAGTTTGGATATTTGTCCCCACCCAAATCTCATGTTGAATTGTAATCCCCATGCTGGTGGGGGGTGTTTGTATCATGGGGGCAGATCCCTTATGGCTTGATGCTGTCCTCAGAATAGCGAATGAGTTCTTGTGAGATCTGGTCATTTAAAAGTATGTTTTAAATGACCTCCCCTCCCTCCCCCACACACTCTCTTTCTCTCTCTTGTTCCTGTTTTCACCATGTAATGTGCCTGCCTCCCCTTTTCTTTCTTCCATGATTATAAGCTTTTGAGACTACCCCAGAAGCAGATGCTGGTGTTATGCCTTCTGTACAGCCTGAAAAACCATGAGCCTATTAAACCATCTTTCTTGTAAATGACCTAGTCTCAGGTATTTCTTTACAGCAATGCAAGAATGGCCTAATTCAGAAAACTGATACAAGGAGTTGGGTATTGTTATAAAAATACCTGAAAATGTGTAAGCAGCTTTGGAACTGGGTAATGGGCAAAGGTTGGAAGCGTTTGGAAGGCTCAGAAGAAGACAGGAATATGATGGAAATTTTGGAATTTCTGAGAGAGTAGTTAAATTGTTGTGACCAAAATGCTGATAGTAATATGGAAAGTGAAGTCCAGGCTGTTGAGGTCTTAGATGGAAATGAGAAACATATTGGGAACTGGGACAAAGGTCACACATGCTCTGCCTTAGCAAAGAACTTGGCTGCATTTTGTCTCTTCCCTAGGAATCTGTGGAAGTTTGAACTTGGGAGTGACGACCTAGTGTATCTGGTGGAAGAAATTTATAAGCAACAAAGTGTTGAAGATGTGGCCTGGCTGCTTCTAACAGCCTACACTCAGATGTGAGAGCAAAGAAAACACTGAAAGCTGGAATGTATATTTAAACAGGAAGCAGAGTGTAAAAGTTTGGAAAATTTGCAGCCTAACCATGTGGCAAATAAAGAAAATGTTGTGGGAGAAGAATTCAAGCAGGCTGTTAAGCAACCACTTGTTAGAGATATTAACATAGTTTAAAAAGAGCCAAGTGCTAATAGCCAAGACTTTGGGGAAATTGCCTGAAGACAATTCAGAAATCTTCCACGCAGTACCTCCCATCACAGGCCCTGAAGCCTCAGAGGAGTGAATGGTTTTGTGTGCCAGGCCCAGGGTGCTGCTGCTCTGCCCAGCCTCAGGACACATCTGCCTGCATCCCAGCTGCTCCAGCTCCAGCTGTGGCTCAAAGGGGCCCAGATACAGCTTGAGTTGCCACTTTGGAGAATGCAAGCTATAGCCTTGGTGGCTTCCATGTGGTGTTAAGCCTACAGGTGTACATAATGCAAGAATCAAGAAAGCTTCGCAGCCTTCATCTAGATTTCAGAGAATTATGGAAAATCCTTGGTGATCAGGCAGAAGCCTGCTGCAAGGGTGGAAACCTTACAGAGAATCTCTATTAGTGAAATGCAGAGAGGAAATGAGAGGTTGGAGGCCCCATGCAGAGTCCCATTGGAGCATTGCCTAGTGGAGTTTTGGAAAGGGGACAACTGCCCTCCAGACCTCAGACCAATATTGCCACTGACAGCTTGTGCCCTGTGCCTGGACAAGCCAAAACACCCAACAACATGTGAAAGCAACCCTGGGGGCTGAACTCTGGAAAGCCACAGGGGAAGAACTCCCAAGGCCTTAGGAGTCCCCCTTTGCACCAGTGTGTGGCCTGAATGTGGAACATGGAGTCAAGAACTATTGGAGGTTTAAGATTTAATGACTTTGGCTGGGCGCAGTGGCTCATGCCTATAATTTCAGCACTTTGGGCAGCTGAGACGGGAAGATCACCTGAGGTCATCAGTTCGAGACCAGCCTGGCCAACATGGCGAAACCCCATCTCTACTAAAAATACGGAAATTAAGCAGGCATGGTGGCAGGTGCCTGTAATCCCAGCTATTCAGGAGGCTGAGGCAGGAGAATCGCTTGAACCCAGGAGGCAGAGGTTTCAGTGAACTGAGATCGCACCACTGCACTCCAGTCTGGGTGACAGAGCAAGACTCTGTCTCAAAAACAAACAAACAAACAAAAAAAACCAAAAAGATTTAACGACTTTCCTGATGGGTTTCAAACTTGCATGGTGCCTGTAGCACCTTTCTTTTGCCCGATTTCTCCCTCTTGGAAGAAGAATGTTTACCCCATGCCTATACTCTCATTGTATCTTAAGAGTAAATATATATATTTTTGATTTTACAGGCTAGTAAGGTGGAAGAGATTTGCTTTGTCTCAAATGAGGCATTAGACTTTGGACTTTTGAGTTAATGCTGGAATGCATTAAGACTTTGGGAGACTGTTGGAAAGGCATGATTGTATTTTGCAGTGTGAGAAGGACATGAGATTTGAGAGAGAAAAACGGCAGAATGATAGAGTTTGAATATTTGTCCCCACCCATATTTCATGTTGAATTGTCATCCCCAGTGATGGAGATGGGGCCTGGTGGATGGTATTTGGGTCATGGGGGCAGATGCCTCATGGCTTGGTGCTGTCTTCATGATAGTGAGTGAGTTTTTGCAAGATCTTGCCATTTAAAACTGTGTGGCAGCTCCCCCTCAGATACGGTTTGGCTCTGTGTCCCCACCCAATCTCACCTTGAATTGTAATAATCATCATGTATCAAGGCGAGGGCCAGGTGGAGATAATTGAATCATGAGGGTGGTTTTCTCCATACTGTTCTCATGGTAGTAAATAAGTCTCAGGAGATCTGATGATTTTATAAATGAGAGTTCCCTTGTGAAAGCTCCCTTGCCTGCTGCCATGTAAGATAGGCCTTTGGTCTTCCTTCACCTTCTGTCATGATTGCGTGGCTTCCCCAGCCATGTGGAACTGTGAATCTATTAAACCTCTTTTTTTTTTAAATAAATTACCCCGTCTTGGATATGTCTTTATTAGCAGCATAAGAACAGACTAATACACCCTCCACTCTCTATCTCTTGCTCCTGATTTTGCGATGTGATGTGTCTGTTCTCCCTTGGCCTTCTGCATACTTATAAGCTTTTGGAGACTTCCCAGAAACAGATGCCAGTGTTATGCCTCTTGTACAGCCTGCAGAACCATGAGCCAATTAAACCTCTTTTCTTATAAATTACCCAGTCTCAGGTATTCTTTATAGCAATGCTAGAATGGCCTAATATAACTTCTCTCCACTTAAAGACAGGAGAGGGAAGAGTAAAGAGGACTTTTTCTTGAAAATCAGACACCAGCTCAGCCATAGTCGGATAGGGCAATGGGCAGAGTACTGAGGCCCCAATTCTAGGCCCTAGCTCCTGGATGACATTTCTAAACACACTATGGGCCAGAAGGGAATCTGCTGCCTTGTGGGGAAGGAACAAGGCCCAGAAAGATTCATCATCTGCTGAATAAAGAGCACTTGGGCCCTGAATAATCAGCAGCAATGCCCAGGTAGTACTTGCCATACAGCTTAGGTGAGAATCTGAGACATGCTGGTTTCAGGTGTAATGCAGCACATTCCCAGCTGTGATGAATATAGGGAGAGGCTCCTTCTGCTTGATAAAAGGAGAGGGAAGAATAAAGGAGACTTTGTCTTGCAGATTAGGTACCAGCTTGGCCACAGTGGAGTAGAGCACAAAGTAGGCTCCTGGGGTCCTGGATTCCAGGACTTGGCTCTTGGATTGCATTTCTGGACCTGTCCTGGGCCAGAGGAGAGCCCATTGCCCTGAAAGAAGAGTCTCAGGCCTGGCAGCATTTACCACAAGCTGGCTAAAGGGCCCTTGGGCCTTGAGTGAACACTGGCAATAGTCAGGCAATTCTTGCCGTGGGCCTGGGGCGGTGGTAGCCACAGGGAGAGACTCCTCTGGTTGTGAAAGGGCAGGGAACAGTGAAAAGAACTTTGTCTTGTGACTTGAGTGCCAGCTCAGCTGCAGTAGAATAGAGCTCCAGGTAGATTCCCAAGGTTTATGACTCCAGGCCCTGGCTCCTGGATGGCATCTCTGGATGTGCCTGGGGTCAGGGGACCTCGTGACCCTTAAGGGAAGGATATAAGCCTGGCTGACTTTTCTACATGCTGATTGCAGATCCCTGGGGCCTTGAGTGAACATAGGCAATAAGCAAGGCAGTGGTTACTGTGGACCTTGGGTGAGACCCATTATCATGCTGGCTTTAGTTCTGACCTAGGGTCTCAGTGATGGTAGCCACAGGGGAGCTTATACCACTGCTCCCTCAGTTCCAGGTAGTTCAGCACAGAGACAGACAGACACGTTTGTTTGAGTGAAAGTGAAGGAAGAGAACAAGAGTCTCTGCCTGATAATCCAGAGAATTCTTTCAGATCTTATCCAAGACCACCAAGGCGGTATGTCTATGAGTCCACAAGGGCCACAGAATTACTGGACTTGGGGTGCCCCCTAATGCAGATAAGGTTTCAGAGACAAAAAACTTACATTACAACACCCAAGTACATTCAAATACCTGAAAAGTTTTCCAAGGGCGAGTACAAACAAGCCCAGACTGCAAAGACTACAATAAATACCTAATTCTTCAATGCCCAGACACAAGCAAATATCCACAAGTCTCAAGACCATTCAGGAAAACATGACCTCACCAAATGAACCAAATAAAGCACCAGAGGTCAATCCCAGAGAGAGAGAGACGTGTGACATTTCAGACACAGAACTCAAAGTATCTGTTTTGAAGAAACTCAACAAAATTTAAGATAACACAGGCAAGAAATTCAGAATCTGGAAGAGATATAAATAATTAAAAACAATCAAGCAGAAATTTTGGAGCTGAAAATGCAATTGACATTCTGATGAATGCATCAGTGTTTCAACCACACAATTGATGAGGCAGAAGAATCAGTGAGCTTGAAGACAGGCTATTTGAAAATACACCATCGGAGGAGATAAAAGAATAAAAATTAATGAAGCACAAATACAAGATCTAGAAAATAGCCCCAAAAGGGCAACTTTAAGAGTTATTGACCTTAAAGAGGAAGTAGAGAGAGAGATAGGGCTGAAAGTTTATTCAAAGGTATGATAACAGAGAAATTCCCAAACTTATGGAAAGATATCAATATTCAAGTAAAAGAAAATTATAGACTACCAAGCATATTTAAGTCAAAGAAGACTACATCAAGACAATAATCAAACTTCAAGGATAAATCAAAATTTCAAGGATAAAGAAAGGATTCTAAAAGCAGCAAAAGAAAATAAACAGATAACATACAATGGAACATCAATATAGTCTAGCAGCAGGCTTTTTCAGTGCAAATCTTTCAGGTCATGAGAGAGCAGCATGACACATTTAAAATGCTAAAAAAAAAAAAAAAAAGTTAATACTAGAATAGTGTACTCAGTGAAAATACCCTTCAAACATGAAAGGGAAATAATGACTTCCCCAGACACACAAAACCTGAGGGACTTCCTCAACACCAGACCTGTCCTAGAAGAAATGCAAAGGAGAATTTCTCAGTGTGAAAGAAAAAAGAACATTAACGAGAAATAAGAAATTATCTGAAGGTGCAAAACTAACTGATAATAGTGCGAAGAAAAACACAATATTATAATACTGTGATTACGGCATGTAAACTACTTATAAAGACTAAAAGATGAACCAATTAAAAAAAACTACAGCTTTTCAAGACATAGTGCCTAAGATATAAATAGAAATGACACAAAGTTGAAAGGTAGGTGGACAGTGTTAAAATATAAGATTTTTACTAGTTTTCTCTGTTTTTTTTTTTTTTTGGTTTGTTTGCTTAGGCAATCAGTGTTATATTGTCATCAGTATAAGATATTATTTGCAAGCCTCATGCATAGTAATTTTAAATACAAACATATGCAACATAGTAACTTTAAATACAAACACATACAACAGATACACAAAAATAACAAACAAGAAATGAAAACACGTTATCAGGGAAAATCACCTTTACTAAAAAGAAGACAGGAAAGAAGAAACAAATGAAGAGAAGACCGCAAAACAACCAGAAAATAAATACATGGCAGGAGCAAGTACTTACTTATCAACAATAACATTGAATGTAAATGATCTAAACTCACCAATCAAAGGACATAGAGTAGCTGAATGAATATAAAAATAAGACCCAATGATCTGTCACTTACAAGAAACACACCTCCCCTAAAAAGACATATAGATTGAAAGTGAAGAGATAACAAAAAGATGTTTCATGCACATGAAAACCAGAAAAGATCAAGAGTAACTATTTCTATATCAGATAAAATATATTTCAAGACAATAACTATAAAAAGAGGCAAAGAAGTTTACTATATAATAACAAAAAAGCTAGCACAAACATATGCGTGGAAACTGCCACATTGCCATTATTGGCACATGCTTCTGAGCATGTACCCCAATGCCACCATTTCGAAAAGGTACTTTGGCTGGCATTCCCCATTGGAGTGTTGTTGCCAGTGGAATTGGGAACGCCTCAGCCCCTCTGGTGTAGCAGGTGCTTTAACCTTAAGGGGTCAAAAAACAAAGCTCTGGGCCTAATTCCAGCACCACAGGCCTACGACATGCAGCCCAGAAGTACTGAGCTGAATCTTAGCCCCCTGAAATATTCCCGAAATGAAGCCAGTCTCCTGAACCCAGCTTATGTAACAGTGAAACCCTCAAGGGCATAGAATATAAAAGCAAAAAACCCTTCCAAAAGACATCAGCTTAAAAGATTAAAGAAACCTCAGACCACAGAGATGAGAAAGAACCAGTGAAAGAACTCTGGCAACTTAAAAAGTCAGAGTGCCTTCTTACCACCAAATGAACACACTAGCTTCCCAACAATGATTCTTAATCAGGCTGAAGTGACTGAAATGATAGACATAGAATTCAGAAACAGGATAGAAACAAACACTATCAAGATTCGGAAGAAAGCTGAAAGTCAATCTAAGGAATCTGATGAATCCAATAAAATGACACATTAACTGAAAAATGAAATAGCTATTTTAAGAAAGAACAAAACTGATCTGATAGAGCTGAAAAACTAACCTCAACAATGTCATAATATAATCAGAAGTATTAACAGCATAATAGATGAAGCTGAGAAAATAATCTCAGAGCTTGAACACTTATTTTTGAATCAATTCAGTCAGACAAAAAAAGAGGGGAAAAAAAAGAAAAATGAATGAAGTAAACCTCTGAGAAATATGGGATTATGTAAAAAGACCAAACCTATGACTCATTGATGTCCCTGAAAGAGAGGCAGAGAGAGTAAGCAACATTGAAAACATATTGGAGGATATTGAGCACAAAAAATTCCCTAACCTTGCTAGAGAGTTTAACATTCAAATTCAGGAAACACGGAGAATTCTTATGAGATACCATAAAAGGCAACCACCCCCAAGACACATAGTCATCAGATTCTCCAAGGTCAACATGAAAGAAAAAATATTAAAGTCAGCTAAAGAGAAAAGGCAGGTCACCTACAAAGGGAACCCCAACAGACTAACAGCAGGTTTTTCAGGAGAAACTTTACAAGGCAAAAACAATTGGGAGCCAATATTCAACATTTTTAAAGAAATGAAATTCCAACCAGTATCCATATATATTTCATATCCAGCCAAACTAAGCTTCATAAGGAAAGGAGAAATAAGATCCCTTCAGACAAGCAAATGTTCAAGGAGTTTGTTACTACCAGACCTGCCTTACAAGAGGTCCTGAAGGGAGTGCTAAACATAGAAATGAAGGATCACTACCAGCCACCAAAAAACACACTTAAGTACACAGACCACTGACACTATAAAGCAACTACACAATCAAGTCTGCATAACAACCAAGCAAGAACACAATGGCAGGATCATATCTACACGTATTAATATTAACCTTGAATGTAAACAGGCTAAACACAGCACATAAAAGTCATTTATTATTAAAAGAGCTGCCGGGTGCCATGGCTCACGCCTGTAATCCCAGCACTGTGGGAGGCCGAGGCAGGCAGATCACCAGGTCAGGAGATCGAGACCATCCGGGCTAACACAGTGAAACCCCGTCTCTACTAAAATACAAAAAATTAGCCAGGCGTGGTGGCGGGCACTTGTAGTCCCAGCTACTCGGGAGGCTGAGGCAGGAGAATGGCGTGAACCCGGGAGGCGGAGCTTGCAGTGAGCCAAGATCGCGCCACTGCACTCCAGCCTGGGCAACAGAGCGAGACTCCATCTCAAAATAAAAAAAAAAAAAAAAAAAAGAGCGACCAGTTGTATAAACAAGTGAAACACTGAACTCTATGCTGTCTTCGGGAGACCCATCTCATATGCAACTCCCATAGGCTCAACATAAAGCGATGGAGAAAAATGACTAAGCCAATGGGAAACAAAAAAGAGCAGAAGTTACTATTCTAATTTCAGGCAATACAAACTCTAAACCAACAATTATCAGAAATGACAAAGAAGGGCATTGCATAATGATAAAGGGCCCAATTCAACAAGAAGACCTCACTATCCTAAATATATAGGCACCCAACACTGGTTCACCTGGATGCATAAAACAAGTTCTTAGAGACTTACGGACACTTAGAAAACCACACAACAATACTGGAAGAGTTCAACACTCAGTATTAGATTGTCAAGGCAGAAAACTAACAAAGTTATTCATAAACTGAACTCGACATTTGACTAAATGGTCCTAACAGACATCTACAGAACACTCCACCCAATAACAGCATAATACACATTCTTCTCATCTACCCATGGCAAATACTCTGAAATCAACCACATGATTGGACACAGACTAATTGTAAACAAATGTAAAAAAAGAAAAAACCGAAATCATGCCAACCATACTCTCGGACCACAGCACAAAAAAAAAAAACAGAAATCAAGAGTTATAAGATCTCTCAAAATCATACAATTACATGGAAATTAAACAATCTGCTAGTGAATGACTTGGGTAAGCAATAAAATGAAGGTAGAAAACAAGACATTCTTTGGCACTAATGAAAACCAAGATTAAATACACCAGAATCTCTGGGACACAGCTATAGCAGTGTTAGGAGTATTGTTTACAGAACTAAACACCCACATAAACAAGTTAGAAAGATCTCACATTAGCAACCTACCACCACACTTAGAGGACATAGTAAAACAAGAACAAACAACCCCAAAGCTAGCAAAAAAAAAAAAAAAAAAAAAATTGGCATCAAAATGAGATCAGCTGACAAGGGGGCTCGGCAACAACTGAGGATCAGTGGCTGAAAGAAAGCTGTCGACAAAGAAAAACTTAAAAAAAAAAAAACCACACATGGTTGAAATTATTCCAAGAATTGTGAACTGTTACACAGTTCACAATTTGGGAATTGGGCATTCATCATTCTCACAATTTAGCCTTTTATTCTGGTCTTCAGCAAAGTGGCCAGTTGGTGAGCTGATTTTTTTGCCAAGCAAGGAGACTGCCCTCCTTTATGGCAGCCTCACAGAGGGGTATTGGGCACAGCGTAGACACAGGGGGGGTCACTGCATTTGGGGTTTGCACTTCCTGTGAAGGCCAGCTGTTTACCTCCCACTCTTGGAGTTAATGGATCTCATCTTAAGGAACCCTGCTCATGTGTGTGAGCTTTTACCTGCACATTCTAAAGAGGAATAAATGCTAGAGGAAAATAAAATGTTTGCTCATTATTATTCTGTAATATTTTACAATAAAAACTTGACGAGCTCATGGATTTTAATCCAAGCCAAAGTAATGTTAAGAATTAAGTTCCTTCCTTAAGGTACCCTCAGAAGGCTCAAACACTGCTCTATGCTCAGAGGTAATAAGTAGAGACTTAGCTGATAATCTGTACATAATAATTTCACTAGTTGATCATCTTCAGGTATAATGGCACTATGTGGTGGATCTACTAACATTTCCTTTAAGTAGATTGTTTACTTAGGTCTTTTATAAATTGTTTTCAAGACTTTTTGTAGTGTTTTGTATCCAATGGAATCCAGGCCAAGGTGATGTTCTTTGTACCACTTGTAGACTTGTAGAATACCAGATCACTCCAGCAGGTTAAAGCTGCCCAGCTGCTTTCTGTTTTTTTTCTTTTCTCTCATAAAGAAAATGAGATACAAATTTCGTTTTGGGAGCTATTACTCCTATTTTACGCAACTGCCAGAATATTCCAAATTGAGCAAAATAACATTAAGCGTTGTTTGCATTCGTGCATCCACATCACAGTGATGAACCTCAGCTCACACCGAAGTTCCTGCTGCAGGAGGATGCACAGACTGGGAGCCCATTGCTGGGACGTCTGAGAAGAGCTTCAAAAAGGGCACCTTTATCTCCTGGTTGAGATAGGCACCTTGGGAAGGAGTGCCCACCTCCAGCCTGTGGCTGCCCTTCTTTGTGCAGAGAGCAGCTGGCTGTGCAGGGCTGTGGATGCACAGCAACAGAGGTACGGAGGTCTGGCTGGTGCTAGCGGACTCCAGTGTTGGGGGAAAATGCTTGAGCTTGTTTCCAGAGACATTGTACCCTTCCTTGGCATCGCCTTTGGTCATGCTGCCAATACTACCTGAATAATGGATCAGCCTCAGCCCCTGTTCTTGGTCTTATTGATAACAGAACATTGAATAATGGTTCCTAATCTGAGCAAATTTCAGGATGATCTTTTTCCCTGTGTGTCTGTGCTATCTTGGTGCCTGGCTGATCCCTGCCTCCATGGGGGCTGTTGGAGAGGCAAGCAGAAAGTGAAGACAAGACTTCAGAAGTGGCAGGGCTCTGCAGAGGAAAAGGAAAAAAAAAGGCCTGGAGCCCAGACTTTGCAAACTTGTGGAAGGTGGGCCTGTTGTGTTACCCCCCCATGCCTACAGAGTTCACCTAGTCCAGGGCCTTCTGACTGGGCTCAGGCAGGATCCACCTACTCTCATGGAGGCTGTTGCCTGGTGAGAGCTGCAGGGAAGATGGGGTGCATCAGAGACACACTGGGCTTAAGCCATAGCCCATCCCTCACTTTCCCATTCTCCTCTGAGACAGTTGCTCCTCTGTCTGCACCTGCCCTTAACACCAAGGCTGCCAGGCCAAAATTCATCAACTGTGGATCTCATTAAAGATTAGAGGTATTTCCTGCATCTTGCATAGCTGTAAGTAGTCTAGCAATAACTGAAAACTGCTGCAACATCTGCATAATATTGGATTCCAGCCCTAATTTTTCTTAACCCTTTCCTTCCTAGGCTGCTTTCCAAACCTCCCCAGAGTCCCTTAGATCCCAGTGGACCACAGTGCCATCTTGTGGCTAATAAGTGAAATTTCATCATTGCTTTTGCAACGGGAATGGCCCAAGGGATGCTGGGAAGTGTCTGCAGAGGGAGCCGGGAGACTATTCCAGAAGTACCACCCTGCAGGTTTTATAAGCAACTTCTCTAACCCCCGACCCCAACATTAGTTTTAACCCTGACTGTTCCTTTGAGTTATCAAGCTTAATATCCCACCCTCATTCTAAATAATTCTTACCCCATGGTTGCAGTTACAGTCTCACTGACATTTTCTCCCTTAAAACTATCTAAAGAGAGAGGAATAGAATAGGAAGAATGGAAGGAAATAATGTTTACTCTAAAGTAGGAAGAAGACACAGAAAGTGAAGTGTAACGTTATTTCATTTCCATTACCAGAGATAAACAAATATGTCCCCCCAAATGACAATGCTACCATAAAAATAAAGATTAGCAAAAGACTAGGCAGATAATGTGATTACCTTCAAGATGGGGTCAGATATGTGTTAATAAAAAGTAAAACTGGGATATAAAAAATAGGATCCCTTGGCTAGGCGCGGTGGCTCATGCTTGTAATCCCAGCACTTTGGGAGGCCGAGGTGGGCGGATCACGAGGTCAGGAGATCGAGACCATCCTGGCTAACACGGTGAAACTCCGTCTCTACTAAAAAATACAAAAAATCACCCGGGTGTGGTGGCAGGCGGCTGTAGTCCCAGCTACTCACTACTAGGGAGGCTGAGGCAAGAGAATGGCATGAACCCAGGAGGCAGAGCTTGTAGTGAGCCGAGATTGCGCCACTGCACTCCAGCCTGGGCCACAGAGTAAAACTCTGTCTTGGGGGGGGAAAAAAAAGAGGATCCCTTGCAAGGCAATAAGCAATCATGAAGGGAGCAGTATCTAATGGGAAAATAAGGATGGATATAATTAAGACCAGCAAAAGGCCTGCTACAGTAAAGGAATAGCTTGTACAATGCACATGTGCTGATCTGAGCAGCAGAGAGGGAGGAGATGATTCTGAAAGAGGTAGAGGAGTGGTGTGAGATGAGGGTACGCTGCTGCAAAATAGTATCATAATGAAGCAAATCAGCCAGGGAACTGGGGATTATATGACCTTTCTATCCACTATCTTCTGTGACAGACCGGATGAACCATTTCCCTTTCCAATGACTTGCTGTACAGCCCTTGCTCTGTCCCAGTTAAAGGCTCCTGGAATTTCTCCTCCTCAGGTTCCCATGGACCAACTCATTCCTTCGTCGTTGAGCAGAGTCTAAAGGGGAGGTCATCTCTTCATACCCTGAAGTCCCACAGTAACTGGCATAGTCCTCTCTCGTGGCTTGATTACAGGCCACCAACTCTGTGCCTTTCATTTCCAGTAGACTGTAAGTTAGGTGTGAGTAATGAACCTTGAACAATGCCTTTATCATAGGGCATGTAAGTGACTGCTTTCAAAATCATTGCTGTTTCTTCCACTGCCTCAGATTGTATCTGAACAGAAAAGATGCATAATTGGAATGATTTCTTAAATTAATTTAACCACAAAAATCTTTCAAAGTGCCATAAATAATGCAACCAAAATAATTGCTCTCCTAAATGGTGACATTGTAGAGTGAAACAAAAAGCAAATAAAATTATGTCAAGTATTGGAGAGGAACCTCAGAAACCCAATCCTTCTTATACAAACATCATCGTATGGCCTTCCTCTACCTGAGAGACAGCAGAGCCACACCCATGCCCTGCACCTGGCAGGAAAGCCTTGCTGGAGCCTGTGGGGAGCTGGCGAGGAGGAGCGTTGGTGATTCTGCCCCAGAGCAGAGATTCTCTGGGAGCTCTGGATGACCTCCAGGGACTGAGTTGGACGGGGGCTGTACTATATACTGGAGAGGAGGAGGACATTTAAGGTGAGTGTGATCTTTTTGATCTCTCAGCTGAAAATAGATCCAAGGTCATTGGTGACTGGCGTGGAGCTGCTTAGTTTCCAAAGCAAATTAGTCCATGCCCAAGGGTGTGTTTGTGCCACTGAAGAATTGTCTGGCTCTAAAGTGGTTCACAGCCCAGAGCTGCTGCTTGCCCCATCTCTGTTCCCAATGACTGCAGCATCTACATATTCCATTCAAGGAAGGATAAACTGGTTCACTGTTTCCTTTAGCTACGTTCAAAATAGTTGTCATGTTCTGGACTGGCATGCTTACAGAAGACACAGACCCACAAAGTAAGGGAATTTGGAGATTGAATAGAAATAGTGTCAGTTGAGGTCACCTTAGATCATGGTTTCTAAAAGCAAGAACAGAGAGGAGGTGAATTTGGAGTCCTTTTGGCCCCACAAGACATGACGACATAACAGGGACATCACTGTCTCAGAAAACATTCCAGTGATGTGCTGGTAAACTGAGTGTCTGTGGAGGTGGGCACATGCCTAGTAGCACTTAACCAATTTCTGTTGTATCAACACAGGCACTATGGTGGATTTCAAGCTGTCAACATGGCTTCACTGAATGGGGAGCTGGGAAGAGTGTGCCTATTTGTCTCTCGTGAGTCAGAAAAACTGGCTCCAGCACATCAATTGACTCAGAAGCCCAACTTTCAAAGCTCTTCAGTGCTTAATACTCAACTCCTAGAAATGAGGCATCAGCAACAATAGCAAAGCCCATTGTTTTTGTAATAGGATGAGAGTGTGACCCTGGGTCTTTGAGTGGACAAAGGGAAGTTTGAGCCCAGAAAGGATTGTTGAGTTCTCTGAAGCTGCTGAGAGCACAGAGCTCTCAGGGTTGTGCTGGCTGGTTTGGAAGCTTCTAGACTTTGATTTGAAATACTTTTATGGACGTGCTCCTTTTTTAACTCAAAGAGATTAGTTACATTCACTTAGAGCAGGGTCTTTATTGCTTCTTGTTTGCTTATTAATAAAACCTTCCCTTTGCTGTCCTTGTATGTTCACTCTCAGTGCAGGTAGGAAACCCTGCTCACCTTTTTTACCACTTCTTTCAGCATCAGTGTTTACGGTTGTGGTTTGTGTTCTGTTCGATCTTAAGTTTCAGAGCTGGTCCATTATTAGGACCATTTGTCTTAGGGGTCATGAGGATAAAGGTGGGAAAAGCTGGAGACAGGGTCTAGCAAGGAAGTCCTTGGAACAGCATCCTAAGGTCAGGAAATTCCCATCTGTGCCTGGGACTTATTCACTCCCAGGACACACAGGGCAACTAAAAAAGGAATGATCTGTTGATGGAGCAATTAGAATGGGTTCAGAACAATCCCTGCCAATGATCATCATTTGCTAGAGAAAGAAATTTGGTATCTGCGCTACCACAATTTCTGATAAGTGAATTTAGGGAACTATAATTCCCCAACCAGCTCTGCAGGACTCAGGGCACCCCTGTCCTGGCTGGGTCTGGGATAATCTATCTTAACCTTTGTGTACAGGGCTGTCTCTGAGGACTCCCAGAAACCCATGATCCATAATCATGTCAGCTCTGACCACAGCTTGAAATTTCATATATGTGAAATGTAGCTTCACTCAAAGAGAGGTGAAGAATTTTTATTACAATATACTCATTTATATTTGCAACAAACACTATATTGCAATATGTAAAATAACAAACAAAACAAAAATAATATAAGCATTATTGTTTTTAAAACTCCAGCTTCTCGAGTTAAAGATCTCTGGGAAATTATTTCAAATCAAAAGACTAGAGCAGCAATTACCAGAGGTTGGGGTGGAGATGGGGTGCTGGGCAGATGTTGGTTAAAGGATACAAAATTTCACTCAAATAGGAGGAAGAAGTTCAAAAGATCTATTGTACAACACAGTGACTAAAGTTAGTAACAGTGGATTGTATTCTGGAATATTGCTAACAGAGTACATTTCAAGTATTCTCACCACAGGAAAGGATAAGGATTGAGGTACTGCGTATGTTAATTAGCTAGATTTAGTCACTGCACCATGTACATACATTTTTAAATGCAGGTTGCATGGTATACATATATACAACTCCTATTTGTCAGCATTCAGGTTCTAGAAACCCCATTTCCTAGGGAACCAAGTTGACACTGGAGCAGTAGTGGATGCATGCTTCTGTCTCTCAGGACAGGAGCAGTGGTAAATGAAAACAAAATAAAGAACTCGCATTGCTTACACTAGGCAAAAGAAACGAAGTCTTATTGTTATCATGGCTGTATTCACCAAGTAATGACCACAAAAGCCACAAAGACTTTTAAGTCAAACAGGAAGAATGGTTTGCTCTTGTATTGCAGAAAACTTCCAATGTGACAGGAGAGGCTTCAGAAGAAAGAATGTTCTTGTGGATGAAGCTTCAGGCCTTGCAGATGCCCCAACACATGCAGGGGAAGACTCTTGTTCCTCGGCCATGCCTGAAGCTTCTCTATGTGGGCAGCAACCTCCCAGGCCCCAAAGAAGACTGCGTGTCCCAGCCCTGAAAGCCAAGGCTAAGACACCCAGTGCTTGCCTTAGAGCAATGAGCTGGCTCTGAGGACTCCTAGAGCCCGGTGGGCCACGATTGCTTCCACCACCCACATTTATAGTTAGTGTGTCTTAGGGGTGAATCTGTGGTCTCTTTCTACCCAAAGGACAAGCTGAGGTCCAAATCTACTTGTTTCCCATAGGGAGGGAGGAGCAAAGAGAGGCCTCTGTTAAGGGTCTCTAGGAGCTGCAAGGAGAAAGAAGGATGAGGTTTATGAGCAGGAAGGAGGCGACTGTGCCACGCTGTGGCTAAGCTGCTGGCACAGAGATACATGGCCGAGTCCTCCTGCTGTGTACGCTGGATCTTCAGAGTGGAGATGGATCCCCCAGACCTCTCTGCATAGAAGCGATCACTGGGCAGCCCTGATTCGTCTGGTGCACTGTTGCCTTGGAAGTAAATTAAAAACTCCAGGCCCCGCCCCAGGCTCTGTCGGTACCAGTAAAGGGCAGTATGACCTGAAATTGGATCACACCTGAGCTCTACATCCTTTCCCTTCTCTGTGACCTTGTTACTGGGGGACTGGGAGACTCCAGCTCCTGTGTGATCTGTGGAAACAAAGTTGGGAACAGAACAAGGAAAATAATTTTAGTCATCACACAAATGCACACATCCCACCCCTACACACACACACACACACACACACACACACACACAATGAGAATGGTTGCTGTCTGAGGAATCACCTGCCCCCAGGAGACAGAGGGCCGCCCAGCAGAGGAACCTGGTGCCCATGGCAGGGTCAGGGCAGGATGGGAGCTTTACCAGATCAGGGTCACTGTGAACAGGAGGAGAGGAGGAGGGACGCCCCTGTCCTTACACGGAAGTTCCCATCGTGACATCACATCCTGTCTCAATCTGCATGACCTCAGGAACACAGGATTTATATTAGAACACACTTGGGTGACTACTTTAAATATTTATAAGCTCCTTGTAAACAACGTTATTGCATGGGACATCGCTTTGGGCTCCCATGCTGTCTGGACCTGGAGGCCTCACGCTGCATCTCCGAGTTCACCTTCTCATCCCACAGCCGCTCCTCTGTCTGCTGGGCACATTCTGTAGGATGTGCCAACAGTGCCCCCAACACCAGGCATCAAGGGATGAGCTCATTGTCTTTCCTCCAAGTCAGAGTGCCCTCTGCCATCCCCATTGATGCCCCAGCCTCCTCCATTCCCCTACTCACACGTGCCCAATGGGATTGTCCCATCACATGGGTTCCCTCACCAACTGCCCTCTTGCCTTTCTTCTGGAATCATTTCCCACCCTTGTTAACTATAATTCAGAAAACATACCTTGGTGGCAAACTCACAGAATTCTTTTGGTTTTACATATTTTCTTTTCCTGTCGTGTAGGTATTTTTAATCCATCTCAATCTTCAATAAATGAGGACTACAATTCTGATTTAACGGTTATTTTTAATCCTTTTTCTTGACTTTGACTATTTCCTTCATTCTATTCCACTGGAGGATATTTATCTTTCCCTTTTGATTGCTATAAAATATTTTCTTTGTCATTTGTGGTCTGCAGTTTCACTGGGACCTGCCTATTCATCTTGTAATTCATCTGAATTCTTGAACAAGGATTTCAGTCCTCAAACATCTCAGGAACATGCTCAGCTAACATCACATAAAAAATCACGTCAGGCAATTTGCCTTATTTTCTCTTTCTGAAACTTGAATTATATACAAGAAAATAAGAAAAAGTTCAATTAAACATTATATACTTTCTAATATACTAGAACTTCATTTTTTCTTTGTTCCTTCACTTTTTTGTATTTTACATTTAATTTTCTGTGCTGCATTCTAGGTGATTTCTTGAGATCCATCTTTGATATTCTAATAATCTCTTTAGAGGCATTGAATCTGCTGTTTAGCTTCCATTTTGTTTTCTGGAGTAATTGTAATGATTTCTAGACATTCTATTTGATTATTTCTTTAATATTTTTTGATGGTTTCTGGCCGTCTCTTTTTTTCGTGTTCTTGTTTCAGTTCCTTCTTGTATTCATTTAAATGTAGCTCTTCAAACGTTCACATCTTATGATGGCAAAATTTTAAATCTTTAGGATGTCCATTTTAATGATTTATTGCTTCTGCTCCACTGTTCCTCCTCGGGTTTTGTTTTAATATTTTTAATAGTGGGAGTAAATTGGTCTGATGTTAATCTGTGAAATTCAGGGAGAGGCCCGGGTTGAGCGTGCAGAACGTCAAGACTCCATAGTCTTTCAACTGTCTCTGATCTCACCCCCAAATGCATGGGGTCAGGAACTGTCTGCTGCACTCCGAGCTGTGAAATACCTCCCGTAGATTAGATTCCTCACATCACAACCTGCTCTGAGGACAGTCCCAATGTAGGTTCCAGAAGAGAATTCTGATTTTCTGTTTCCTTTTTATCATGCTTCCTCCATAAAGTAGAGCCTGTAAGGCTGTATATGCATGACTTTTTTTCCTGTTCTTCCAAAGAAATCAAAGTCCTAGCATCAAGGATTTGTTCCACCATTAGACAACTTAAGACAATTATGGGACAAAAATAGCTCACTATTTAGGTCCAACTTTTACAAAGGAAAATCAATTTTTTTGTTGAAATCATATGCTCTGCTTTGAGTAGAATAAGAGGTCACATTAATCATGAATTAAATCTGCCTGGCTAGATCTGCCCTCCAGACTTCTCTTCCTCAGCTCCCCCTACATTTATATAAGGTCTAACTCATGTCATAAATCCTCCTCTCCATAGTACTTTTAGTGGCTCTGTTTTATTGATGAAAACCTAATGGAGTTTTTAGTACCAGAACTGGTTCCAAAATAACAAAACTGTATGCATGGGTTTCTGGAAAGGGATCTCTGATCTGTGTAGAGTTGCTGTGGGAAAGAGTCTGAAGGAGAGCACAGAGACCTGGAGGAGATCTGGTGCTGCAGACGCAGGAGGAATTTTTGACCTAGGTGTGACCACCCATGATAGCGACTCCCCATTAATTTCAAGGACCTACCCTAGCTCAGCAATCAAAGGGGTAAGATTTCTTGGACTTAATGCCAGATCTCTGTCTGCCAGGGTAAAATGGATCTAGGGTGCTCCTGTTCATCCATCCACTCATCACTCACTCCGTCATTGACTCATCCATTCTCTAAGAAATGGGTCTCCGCCTGTGCCAGGCACTGCTGCTGATATAGAAAGCAGGCATAGCCTTGGCCTTCATGGGGTTTAAAGTATCTGGAAGATTCCAACTGTGCTAAATTCTGCTGACTAACAGGCACATGATACCATGAGAGATTATGAGAGGGAAACTGACTTCAGCTGGGAGCCGAGGGAAGCATAATGATGATTATCACGAGGGCTGATCATGCTGAGATCTGAAGCACAGGTAGGTGTTGACCACTACAGAAAGGAAGGTTCCAGCCCAGGGCACAGGAAATGGACTTCAGAGTCTCTCAACATGGCTGGAGTAGAGAAGGGCAGGGAGGTTAGGGAGGAGAAACCCAGCAAGGCCTTGGAGGGCAACTGTGAATATAGGAAATGCAGGCTGCAGCTGAGACCACTATAGGGTTCAATATGAGGAAAAATCATAGAGAGAAGAAAGCATGTGGTACCCAGGTAGAGATGGGAGTCTAGATGGATCTGAAATACAAATCCTATTTCACCTAGGAGGCCTCAGACTCAGGTGAATGACTAGGAAAGTCAGAGCTGGGAAAACCCTGGCCCCAGCCCAAAAGGACAGCTCAGAGGAAAGACCGGAGGGCAACAAAGAAGACATCTGAGGCCCTGGGACCAGTCCAGGCCTGGCCGAGACCAACTGCAGAGGCACCTGGCACAGACCAAGTCTCGCACTGCCCGGGCCCACTGGGGCTCCAAAGTTTTCGGTGCTAGGACCAAGGACATCATTGAGTCTGTGCTGGGGAGGAGGGCAGCACCTTCTCTTGCCTTTATGTGCAGAGAGGAGACAGCCATGCAGCACTGTGGAGTAACTGCTGGCACAGAAGTACACAGATGTCTGGGAGGGAGCAGCTGACTCCAGCCCGAGCAGGAAATTCTGTTTTTTTAATCTGGAGACATTGTAGCCATCGGGGACTTCTCCTTTGGTAGTTGTACCCTCACCAGCTGAGTAATGAATCAGCCTCAGCCCCATGCCTGGGTCTTGTCGATACCAGTACATGTAGTCATGGTTCATATCCTGGGCACACTGCAGTGTCATGCTCTGTCCTGTCTTCAGGACCCGGAATTTTGGGATCTGAGTGACACCAGCATTCACTGGACCTGCAGAGAAGAACAAAGCTGATGCTGCAGCCCCAACGGGAGGGGGCTGGGCCTTGAAATCCACACAAGGGGCCCTGCCCAGGACCCACCTGCCCACAGGAGAGAAAAGGCTGCACAACACAGGAGCCCGAGGCTCATGGCAGGGGCTGCAGGATGGAGGGGTCTTCTGGGTCTGTGCATTGGTGAAAAGGGAACACGTCTTTCGAGGGTATTATTCTGAGACCTCATTCTCCCTGCCTGGGTCCCAGAGCCTTGCTGTTAGGAGAGGCCACGCCCCTTCCCCAGATGGTCAAATTCAAGATGAATGCACCAGTGAACAGTTTCGATAGGAAGAATGCCTTTGTCTGAATTGATGCAAGTCTACCATTTTTTAAATATCTTTTGGTAATTAGTTTGTAACTCAATGTATATTTTTTATTCCCATGATGATACAAATTACTTGGCTGTGCATGGTGGCCCATGCCTGTAATCCCAGCCCACTGGGAGGCTGAAGAGAGCAGATCACTTCAGGTCAGGAGTTGGAGACCAGCCTGACCAACATGGTGAAATCCAATCTGTACTAAAAATACAGAAATCATCCAGGCATCCTGATGTGCACCTATAGTCCCAGCTACTCAGGAGTCGGAGGCACCAGAATTCTTGAACCAGGGAGGCGGAGGTTGCAGTAAGCCGAGATCATGCCACTGCACTCCAGCCTGGATGATAGAGTGAGACTCCATCTCAAAATAATAATAATAATAACTACTCATTAATACACTGGTATTGGTTATCTAAGTATTGCTATAGTCTGGAATCTTAGAAAAACTCCTCATGTCTTCCTGGTGTTTTTGATTCCTGTGTCCCAAATACTCCTTCAAGTATCCTTTTCTAATTTGCTTAATCGACCATAATCCAATAATCCTGTTTAAAATCCTTTGTCTATATTGGTTTTCTCTGTTATTAGCTTTCCAAATCCCAGGGGTAAGCTCATCAACATTGGAGGAGTCGTTTTGCTCTGTTTCTTGTGAATTCACTGACAGATGGGACTCCTGACAAGCCCAGCTGAGCACCTTCAGCTCCACCCAGGGCTCTTGCTTTCTGTGCCTGGGGTGAGACCCCAGCAGGCAGAACCACCTCACGCTGCTGACTGCCCTCTCTGTGTGGATGCTGGTGGCTGCCAAGCACTGCCCATGATCTATGGGCACAAAGGTGTCCTGATGTGTAAGGGAGTTTGGGAGACAGGGCTGACTTTAGGGTAATGAAGAATGTTCTGGATTTATAGCTGCCATTAATTTAGTAATAAAGAAAAAGGAACCAACCCAAATGCCCATCAATCAATGAGTGGATAAACTGTGATATATATATATATATATGATGAAATACTATGCAGCCGTAAAAAGGAATGAATAAACAGCATTTGGAGTGACCTACCTGGATGAGATGGGAGACTATTATTCTAAGTGAAGTAACTCAGAAATGTAAAACCAAACATAGCATGTTCTCACTGATATTTGGGAGCGAAGCTACGAGGTCACAAAGGCATAAGAATGATACAACAGACTTTGGGGACATGCTGGGGAAAGAGCGGGAGGGGATGAGGGATAAAAGACTACAAATATGGTGCATTATATACTGCTCAGATGGTGGGTTCACCAAAGTCTTGCAACTCATCACTAAAAACTTACTCATGTAGCCAAATACCACCTGTACCCCAATAACATATGGAAAAATAAAAATTAAATTAAAATAAAAAAAGAAAAATATTCTCACAGGGCCTACAGCCACGAACATAGAGTGTTGTTTCTGTTTTTGTTTAAAAAAAATGAGCTCCAAAACTGTATCTTTGGTGCACAGAGGCCCACATTTGGAAGGACCCTGCAATTGGTTTTACATTCTGCTGTCATGATCTGCAAATTCTTAACAGTGTTTGAACAAAGCACCTGCCAGTAAGTCTTGCCACTGGTTGTAAATACATGATTTTGTTTCATATACTACTCACCTCCCCGTGTGCTGGTTTCCTTTCAGCATAAGAGCATGACCAGGGTCTGGGTCACTCAGCATCTATGGAACTTAAGACTAAAGAAAACAGAAATTAAAGTCACAGCAAAGGACCACCTGGTACTGAAAGCCACAGCTGGGATCAAACAAGCCCACAAATAGGTTCCAAATCTGGGCCCAGGACTCTGCTTCAGGAGACAGAGAAACACACAGCACAGTGGCCTGTTCCCCAGGGCAGGGTGAGAAAAGGAAGATGGATTTTAGCTCAAGGCTCAGGTTTTATGGGTTGGACACTTGGGGTCAAGTCAAAGGGAACCCTTCTCCCAATAAGACATCATCTATCAATGAAGTCACTGTGATCATGGTTGGTTTGACCCCAGCATGCTCACTGTGTGAACACAAAGCCCAGCAGCATGTGTGTCTGATGGGAACTCAAAATAATTTCCCTAAAGATGATTAATTTTTGTCAAAACGTAACATAAAATTGTTTGATTGAATGAATTGACGAGAAAATAAATGAATGAAAAATGAATAAATTTTGTAGAATCAGCTTCTACCAGCCGAAAAGACCTTTTGAGGTTATTTCGACATAACATCCATCTCCAGATAGAATTGTCCCTACCATGGATCAGGTAGCTCACATGGCTTCAACCACTTCTAAAACCATAAAACCTTCCAGGAACTCCTCCCTGCCTTGATGATTTAGCTATGTGTTCAAGAGGATTATTCAGAAGAGGTTTGACCTTTGCATTAAAAATATTTGAGAACAAAACGACTCTCCAGTGATAGAAGTCACATCACCGGTTGTTGGGACAGAGAGAGGCATTGCAGAGGGGAGTGAGGGACTTTCCGGGTGAGGCAGATACATCTTCATAGAGGTGGGGTTGCATACGTAGATATATGTTGCTCAAAAGTCACTGATCTGTTCATTTAAAAGGTGTCCTGTTAACTTCATATACTTTATATATCAATAATGTTGATTTTTAAATGCCTGAGGAGATATGTATGCTACATCTTCTAGTTAATTTTATCAAATGAATTATCAGGCATATATATTTCCAGTTCTGTGACTTCTGAGTCCTCAACCTAAGATTTCTTGGCAGAATGTGTCCATATCTGTCTTTGCACATTGGCTTGGTGGAAGAGGTTGTCTGAGATCAGCAAAGGAAATCAAAATAGCTAGGCTCCTACTATATGCTAGATACTTTATGCCATTAAAGTTTACCTAGAACTCTGCTGATGGACAGTAATAGTCTCATTTTATAGATAAAAAATTGAAAAACTTAAGTTAACCTGTTAAGAACTGGCCTCAGGTCTTGATGAGCTAGTGTTAGAGTGGAAGTCAGGGCTGGGAGTCATGATGCCTCTTCAGACTTCTTTCCCTACACCACTGTCTCCAGGGTAAACTGATCTCTGACTGTGATGCTGTTAGAGCCAGCAGGTCTAAAGGGGATGTAGGGGAAATCTTTCCAATTTTCTGTAGGTTGGCAGCTTTATGAAATATTTTATAGCATAGAGCCATAAACACAGAACTTAGACTGGGCAGGGTTGGAGGATCAGTACTGCATCCTATCAGCTATTTAATTTGGTCAAGTTATTTTATCAATGGGCCAATTCTCTCACCTATACAATGAGAAAAGCATTTGTGTCTTAGGGTTTTCTTCTGACAGTTGAATTTCTAAATAACTGAAACTTCCCAAATAAAGGACTTCTATTTTATGTATAGCAAAGTAAGAGTAAATGATGGAATCATTATTTTATTCTCCGTCTTGCCCATGGAGTAGAATTGAAATGTGAATGTGCATTCATGTAACCCATGCTTTCAGTTCTGCAGATGACTCTCCCACTTATGTGACAGACGGTTTCATAGAAACAAAGTCCATAAATGTGGTATATTCATACAATGGAGTATTATTAAGAATTAAAAAGAAGAAAATCCCGTCATTCGTGACAACATGGATAAAGCTGCAGAACACTGTGCAAAGTGAATAAGCCTGGCACGGAAAGACAAACACTGCCTGATTCTGCTTATAGCAGGCTACCTAAAGGCCAAACTCATGAAAGCAAAGACAAAAATGGTGATATCCATGGGCTGGGAATGGAGAAAATGGGGAGTTGCTGTCAGCAGGTATAAAATTTCAGTTCAGCAAGATAAGTAAGACCTAGAGAGCTTCTGTACAACCTTGTACCTGTAGAGTACAATACTGTATTGTACACTTAAAAATCTATTTAAAATATAGATCTCATGTTACATGTTCCTACCACATTAAAATGTTGGCAAAAAAATGAGGGAGGTAGCTAAAGAGAGACAGAGAACGAAAGGGAAATTTTTGTAATTCAGAAACTGGGTAAAGTAATTTGAATAAGTAAAACTAAAATAAAAAAATAAATTTAAGCCTTAATACTCTCAAAAGTAACAAATATTTGTTATTAAACAATTTTTCCCATTTTTTTATTTCATGTCATAAAATATACAAAGAAAGGGCCTCAAAAACTTTATTGAATAAAGGATATAAAAGAAATTAACTAATGAATAACAATTATTCATGTTACTTGTCCTCAAGGTACATTGCATTAGTGACAGAAAGTCTACAGGGTAGAAAATTTCATCTTTCTTTTGGCTGCAATGAAGGATGAATGGATATGCTTGGCCTGGAAGTCACGTGTTTCTTGGACTTATCAAGGAAGAGGTTCTAATGGTCACATAGGAGGCACGACCTTCCCCTCCTGCTAATGGGACCTGGAGAGAGGAAGCCAGATGACAGGACAGATGTACAGAGTAGGGGAGGGTGGAGAGGTGTTGGAGAGCACACGACAGCCAGTTATTAAATATGAGACCAGGGACAGCTGCCTTCCCTCAGATACAAAAACAGGCAAAATAATAAATACTTGTGATTTCAGTGAGCATTAAAACAGATCACACATAGAAGCAGCAGAGAATGTCTGGGAAAGAAAACGCTGTGAGCTCCGCAGGACCTGAGTCCCTCTGGCTGGAAGCACCTGCCTCAAAGTCACTTTCTGAAAGGGGCAGGAAAGTTTCTGGCATTTCCTTGGGGAACTGGCCTTTCCCAGTTACTCCCTCTGCAGGCCACCCCTGCACACTGCAACCATTGGCAGGGCCCAGGCTTTGCTACTTCATGAGATTTTCCTGTCTTACACAGCCCTGAAACTAAAGGTGGAGCGGGTGGAGCACAGCCCCCACATGCCCCATCAAACTTGCCTTTCCTGCGTCCTCCCTGTCCCAGGCCTGACACTCATTCCCAGCTGTTGCCACCCCAGCCCCTTCACCCTCCACTGCCCATGCAGAGGCAGACACACTCCCTCCTTGGTGCAAACTGAGGACTCTAGCACCCCTATCCTTCTTTGGCAGTGAGGGGTCTGTGCTTAATTCCACATGTCCAGGCCTCACTCAGGGAATCCCAAAGGGCCCCTGATGCCAGCAGGCAGCCAGGCATCCTTTCAGCCCTCCTCTCCTGGCCACTTCCAGCCCTGCCCAGGGTTCCTTGCAACACTGTGGAGCTACAGCGCCTCCAAGTGGCCATAAATCCGCAGTCTCACAGATTCACACGTGGCCTGATGAGCTCAAGATTGTCCAGAGAAGGATCAGAGAGGCCCTGTCCTCACTCCTGCAAACTCCACCCTCTCACACACACCCTCTCTATACTTGCCCAGAAGGGCCAATATAGGGTTGATCTTAAAGTTCACCTTTAGCTAGCAAAAGCAAGCATTAACCAACATTTTGATTGCAAAATAAACAATGTTACAGCACTGCAATTAGTATGCTAGGATGGATGAGAGGAGCCTGAAAAATACAGGCCACAGATTTAAACAGTGTAAAGATATCAAACAGGCCTATCCTGGAAACTGTATTCAATCGTTCCTTTTGATTAATCAGACCCATGTTTTCATATTTTGTATTTAAATGAATTATCAGCAAATTTTAGATAGTGCATTTTAGAAAGAAAGTTCTTGGATTTTTATAAATGTATTTCTGAACTTACAAAATCTTGAAATAAACAACCCTATCAGCTGTAACTTAGGCAGATTCAATTGGCTGTGACATTTCCTGTCACTCCCCAGAAGTGCCTATGAGCTCTACCAGTGACCCAGCACCTCTTAGCAATGCCACCCAGAGAAACAATGTCCATGTGGGTGAGTCTCTACAAGAACACACACATGTACATGTACACACACACACATCCACACACATGCACATGCACACACAGGTCCATGCACACACACGCACGCACTCACACACATGCACACACACATTCACACATATGGTATCGTTTTATTTATTTATTTATTTTCCTGTGATGGAGTCTCACACTGTTGCCCAGACTGGAGTGCAATGGCGAGATCTCGGCTCACAGCAACCTCTGCCTCCCGGGTTCACGTGATTCTCCTGCCTTAGCCTCCCAAGTAGCTGGGATTACAGGCACACACCACCACAACTGGCTAATTGTTTGTATTTTTAGTAGAGACAGGGTTTCACTATGTTGGCCAGACTCGTCTTGAACTCCTGACCTCGTGATCTACCCACCTCAGCCTTCCAAAGTGTTGGGATTACAGGCGTGAGCACCGAGCCTGGCCACACACAATATCTTCTGTAACTCCCCCAGGGAAAGGGAGACTCCCTTTCCTGTTCCGCTAAGTAACGGGTGCTTTTTCTAGGCACTGACTCTAAGGCTAGACCAAGGTCCTCTAGGCAAGGGGCTTCTTCCCAGGCTCTGGCTTTACCGCTAGGCCAAGGGGCCCTCTAGTGGCCCTGTCCATGTGTGACAGAGGGCTCCCACTTGTCTTCTGATCACTTCTCACTGTGCCCCTTCAGCTCCTATCTCTGTATGGCCTGGTTTTTCCTAGGTTATAATTGTAGAGCAAGGATTTTTATAATATTGGAATAAAGAGTAATGCTACAAACTGGTGATTAATAATATTCCTATATTGTCATATCTATAATCTATTTCCAGTATAACTATTTTTATTTTATATATTGTCTTTGTTATACTGGAACAGCTCCTGCCTTCGATCTCTTGCCTCGGATCTCGGTGGCTAGCCGCCCACACAGATGGGAGTGGACAGAGGCACGTTTGCTGCCTGTGGGGTTCAGAGAAGGTGACTGAGCGGATATGGAGCTTTAATCAGGGCTGGAATTTACGCTCCAGCTTTGAGTTTCAATTAGAAAAATAGAGAATAGACAAGATGGAAGAGAGAATAATAGAAATGGTTTGACAGATATTTCTCAAACCCATTCCCCAAAAGATGAGTTGTCTACTCTCCTCTCCAGCTGGCTGTTGCCCTGGGACCCTTGCCTGGAAGTTGCCTCTAAGATTCCCCCACACGCAGTGCTGCTTGACCTTGGGTGTCAGCAACCTATGACAGAAGGGACCCCTTGGTTCCTGAGAAAGAGAGGCGCGGAGACCACCAGACATAAAGTGTCAGAAGAACTTGGCTCCTCACAGGACACTGTGTGGCCCAGTGCAGGGTATGACTCTGCAGTGACGCAGGTGATTGTTTAGAGGGTCTTATAAAATCTTAAACTAAACAATCCCCTTATAGCAAGTTGCTTTATTTTACAATTTAAAAAGGGATTTTAAAAAGACTAGATCTGAATGTGTTTATCATTTTTCAAATCAGTTGACAGGGCAGAGTCACACGCTAAAGAAAATCCACACTCTAAATATGAGCATAGGATGTAACGTTGCCACATGGATGAATTAGCAGATGTTATGACCTTCTGAAGCTTCTGTTGGAGCTCTTGCAGGAAATGTTCACCCAAGGCTTTGGCGGCCCTCATGGCTTCCTGGAGGGCCCCAAAGGTTTCTGCACAGAAAAGTGGTAACTCTGCAAGGCTGTGTCTTGGCTGCTGGTGCAGAGATACAGGGCTGAGTCTTCTGGCTGCAGGGCGTGTAGGTGAAGGAATAAGTGAGAGCTGTTGGGGCATTCAGGTAAGAAGCGACTTGGCACACTGTTGTTTTCAGTCGGTTCTTTAAGATTGTAGGCAAACATGAGCTCCAGTGGCTTCTCAGCACTTTGCTTGTACCAATACATAGCATTATGCCCCAGATCTTGTTCACATTTCAAAGACTTCTTATTTGTCATTCCCATGACCAGGTGTCTTGGTGTCTGGGTAACTCCCATTTCCATGGGGACTGTAGGGGAAAAGGGACAAAATTCAGGCAGAGCCCAGGAGGAGGGTTGTTGCTGAAGTCACAAGGAAAAAGCTTGGAGTTCAAGGACAGCTTGATTTGAACCCAACTCACCTGCTCCCGGGAGACAGAGAACCGCACAGCAGAGCAGCCTGCAGCCCATGCTAGCCTGGGGTCTGAGATGGGGCCTCTGACTGGGGTCCTCTGGGTGAGGTGCTGGGCTCTAGTCTCCTTGGCCGTGGTTGGTGGTTTTTCCTCCTGTGATGTCACTGCTCCTGAGAGTTTCCCCAGACCCAGGGGATATTTATACCAGGCCATTTTACATCCTTTCTAGGTCCTGTTAGAAGGTAGATTTGAATTGTCTGGGCTGGGATGAATGGGCTGGGCAGAAATGGCAGAGTCAGCTTTTTACCCCCCAAGGATATTCTTCTGGCAGGGGCTCCTTTGCTCTCAGCTGCTTCCTCATTATGTGGATCCTCCCCGTGTCTCTGCCCCCTGTCTTTCAGGACCCCTCTCGACAACAGACCACTCCCATTCAAGGAATCTCCTTCTCCTCTGAGGGATCACACAAGACAGCGCCATTCAAAATGTCCATTCCCTCAAAGTCTAAGCGCAGTGGAGCCCTTTTGGCCTGGCTCTGTGGAGGGAGGATGACTGCATGACCACGGATGCAGTGTGGACCAGCTCCCGTCGTTCAAGGGCATGACTGTGATGCCAAGCAGCCACCAGGCACTGGGGAGGGAGCTGAGGGAGCACGAAAGGGATGAGCCACCCTCTGTCCCTGAAGTGGAGGGCATGGGGCTTGGCTGGGCTTAGAGCCAACATACACAGGATGCTGAAAAGGAACAACAAAAAGTGTGGGGTGCAAGGCAAAGGGAAATCAGCTTGAAGCTGACATAATAAATAAAAACAAAAAATAAGTACAAATAAATACAAGAATAAAATGTTTCATAATTCCTAAGTGATTTTAACTATCTGTTGTTATAGTACATATTTGTTACTATTTTGTACTGACAATTGTGATTTTAGGGTTAGGGTTGTAGTTATAAATCAGTTACATAAAAATCTATGTTGGGGGTAGAAAGGAGTTACCATGATTAAACTATGGGTGGATAATTTAGAGATTTTTTTAACTTGGAGATGTGCTGGGCCAGGAGGAAAGTATTAGCATTTTTCTGATGTGTAAATTGTTTCAGAGTATTTTTATGTGGCCCTTAAAACAAAGAATGCAAAAGCATTTAGATCAGAATTTAAGAAAAGTGGTTGAATTGTCTCCTCCTGAACAGGTTACATATATGAGAGACCTTCAACCTGCTACGGTTGGATATATATCATTCTTAGATAAGAACCTAACATGAACCTGATTTAAAGGTTAACGTTGTTAGTATTAAAATAACGTTGTTAGTATTCAAATTATTATGATAGGAGTCTGCTTCAGCAAGGAAAGAGTTCTTGGCCCTTCCACCAAAAAAGAAAAAAAATTGAATTAAAAAGAATTTGATAGCATTGTGTAATTCCCAATAAGTAAACCAAATTTCAAGGATTTTAATTTTTTAATGGAATTCAACCTACCTTGAATAACAATGACAATGAAAGGCTTGACTGCCCTGAGGTCAGTAGCTAACAAACATTTCTCAAAGCACAGGGTGGGTGACAGGTGAGTTTAACTCATCTGAATATGGGATGGATCTGAAGAAGGAGAATGACCTCAGGACAGTCTGAATTGCAAGAAAGAAGAGTGAAGAGTGGAATGGTAACGTGAAGTAAAGTCAAGTAAACATGTCTGTACCAAATAGCAGTAGTATATGTGATTGAAGATAGGACGTAACTGACTCCAAGACACGTGGGATTTAGGACACAGAATACTAAAAAGGAACCCAAAAATTATATGTAAGAAAACCCCTTTTTTTTTTCCTGAGCCAGATCCTAAATTGTGTATGCAGAGGGTGGCAGACCAGAAGGCTGAGCAGAGAACAAGTTCTGGAAGGCTGAAGACATGGGCAGGTATTTCAGAAGAACCAGGGCATTCAGACCCAGTTACAGTGGAGTGATGTGGCAAATACACTGTGATTCCCACTAAGACCCTGGGAAGGCCATGCACTAGCAATGATGACCACGTGCTGGCGCCCCCTAAGAGGAAGGGCAAAGCTGAAATAGACCCTAGCAAGTACTACATTTAACCCTCCCAGTATAAAACCCAACACTCTTTCCAAGAGATAACATAATCCAGAGCCTCAAGCCTACGTCGTCCACAATGCTTTACATAAACCCTTTCTAATCTTTCATGGAGGATATTTAGAAGTCTTCTAATCATTCATGCCACACAAAAATCTATCTCCTTTCTGATCCATACTACTACCAGTGTTCCCGTACCAAAATTTCAATATTATAATGTTGTTTCACTGGGAGTAGGACCAGTGGCTCACCACCGCCTAGGGATTTGTGTCCAAAGTCCTTTCCATGTCTCCCAATATCCCCTGTCATCCAGCTGTCACCTGCTCTTGAGGAGAGTTCAAGATGACATTCATCAGAATTGGGAGAGACACTTGCTAGTCACCCTTCTTGAAGAGAAGGAGCCTACAAGGCACAAGGCTGCCTCCACTGGCTTCTCCTCAACACTTTCCAGTTTTACCTATTGGCATGGAATTTCATGCCTCTCAAAATATTTCTCTGTCAAACAAAATACTCACTGATAATCCAAATTGTCTCTTGATCTTAGAAATACTTTCCTTGCCCTCTTTTTTATGCTTAGGCTCATCAACAATTTTTACCAACAGTGTGTTTATAATCATAACATTAGTAAAATATGGACCCATATGTGCAGCAGACAAAGACAAGAAATGGCTTCTCCCATCAGTTAAGACCTTCAGTGCATGGGACAGGCTCCTGTTTTGTTAGTTGAGCCCTGATACTTTGCTGACTTTGTTGTGAACCCCTGCTTTAGCTGATAAACAGAATTCTGAGAGAGTCCTCTATAAATAAAATGGAGAATTGTCATATCAGGTGCACTGGCAGAGGCAGTACTACAGACTGAAACTCCACCAGAGGCCATCAGGGAATGGAGACTGGAGCCTTGGGTGCAGGTGCACACACTGCCCACAGCTTCCTGGCTGAGCCAGGAGGTTTGTGCACAGGGATGCAATAGCTCTGCAAGGCTGTGTCTTGGCTGCTGGCACAGAAATACACAGCAGAGTCACCAAGCTCCAGGGAACTGATGTGAAGCTGTAAATGAGCTTTGTCTGGAGAGTTAGGTGAGAAGCGATTTGGAACTGTTTCATTTAAAATGGGCTCCTTATTATTGTAGATAAACATTATCTTCAGAAATTTCTTAGAGTCCTGTTTATACCAGTACATAGCATCATGGCCCAGATTTTGTTCACATTTAAGAGACTCCTTTTTTCCCATCTGTGTGACCAGATATTTTGGAGTCTGGGAAACTGCTGTGTCCAATGGATCTGTAAAGGAAAGAAGCAGAATTCAGGCAAATCCCAGGAGGTAGCCTGCTGTTGTTGTCATGGTGAAAAGGCTCGAGGACTGCAACAGGATCATGTCACCTGGGCCCAGGACTCACCTGCTTGGAGGAGGCAGAGGGCCACACAGCAGAGGAGCCTGCAGCCCATGGCAGAGTCAGGCAGACCAGGCAAGGCCCAGGGCAGGATTCTGGTCTGCAGTGGTGAGAAGACTAGGCTGTGGTTTCCACTGCCGCTGAGAGGTGTTGTGCCAGTGAGGTCACAGCCTGTAATCATTCCCCCATTCCCAGGGTCTCCTCTAGCATGGCTCCTCCCTTTCATGCCCTGCACTTGCTCCTTTAAAGAAGTTTTTGGAATTTCTGGGAATAGTTGCGAGAGTGGACTTGTGGCCTCCAGGATGTGTCTGTAACAGTCATTCCTGTGCCCGTACCCCCTCCCTCCCTGCTCCTTACCCGGGATCTGACCACCTCCTCCCTTCCTCTCCCTTTTGGGCTCTTCTCTCAGAATCAGGCTGCCTTTCTTCTCTTGATCTTTTGCTTTTTCAAATAATGCAGGACATTGTTTGTTTGTTTGTTTTCCTCTTGAATCTTTGCTCATTTGAATACCTGACTAATGCACAGTGACTAGTCCTATTTCAGAAGAGATTGGCTTGGGTCATATTTTTGGCTGTCCAATATTTAACCTCCTTATTATATTTAAGCAATTCCCCAAAGTTTGGGTCTTCATGAGAAAGGCATGTATGTGGGTATGTTTGTAAACCACATCTTCCACCCTTTCTAGAAGGAAAACCTCCATCCCTACCTTTACGTTATGGACTTCCCGTGGGAATACGACTCTGCCCAGCAGAGCTATCTCCCTCCTCCAGCTCCCCAAGAGCTCATGGGGGAAACTGTGCTGTGTGCTCTGGCAGCGTAGGATGGAAGGAACATCTCTTGTGCCCAATCATGTCAAGTTGATTTTCTTGGGCACAGAGTCCCATGAAGATGTCAGTTTCATCTGACTTTGCCTCTTTTCACTGGTGCTCACAACTGGTTTCTTAGCTCTGCAAGGAAGCAAGGACCATGGCATAACCTCCATCCCACTCAGTTGCCTGCTAATTACTTGTGGCTCTGACTCTAATCAAAATATCTCCTTCAATGTTGACAGAATACAAAAGTCAACATGCACATCAATTTATGAGAACCTATGTCCGCAGATGGACCGGTGGCTGTCAGTTTTCTAAATGGAAATTCAGATCAAACCCAGATAGGACATCCTGTTACAGACTATTTCATGTTACTTTTCTGTATAACTATTTTTTAAAATACAGAGACAGGATCTCCCTATGTTGCCCAGGCTGGTATTGAACTCCTGGGCCCAAGTGATCCTCCCACTTTGGCCTCCCAAAGTGCTGGGATTACAAGTGTGAGCCTGTTTGGCTACTAAAATCTCATGTATCCACCAAAAATATTTGCATTTATTATTTCTATTATATAGATTATAAATGTTTAATTTATAGTCATTTGAAAACAACCATTAACAAAAATTAAATGCAATGTCATGATGCATAGGTATTATTTATTAACTATGAAAAACGATTTTATGTCATCTTATTTTTGTTACCGAGAGAAGGTGTAGATGTTTTGTGATGGTGGGAATGAAGAAATGACAGGAGAACCCTGAATGTCCAACTCTTACGATCAAGTTAGTTACACTACATATTTAATATTGAGCTTAGAAATGTGTGTTCTGCATATTCTGATTTTTGTAACTTTTAGGAGATTTGAAAGTGGCTCATACTGTAGAAAGCTGATAAATGTAGACTTCCCTATATAGAAATGAGTTGACTATCTTCAGTAGATTTCTTTGTTCCATTTCAGGATGAACTGCAAAATTAATCTTCACAGGAAGGCTCATGGTTTTCCTTTTAAACTATTTGGCTGGACTTTTAATTCAGGGAATATGCTAGAACATGTAAGGTAGTATACATTATATATAAATAGTGTATATATATAGATATACATGTATGGTAGTATATATATACACATGTATGTGGTAGTAGTATATATAAATATATGCATAAATAAGGTATATTCCATGTAGTATATATAATATACATGTATATACATTACCATATGTGTATATATATAGACACGCACTACATACTTGGATATATACCTTTGGAATTTCCCTCGATTCTTGGAAATTCAAAAATACAACAAAGTTACATTTGATGCAGGCTCTAGTCATCCAGCCTACATATATACATACATGTATATATACATATATGGTAATATATGCATATACACATACCATATGTAATATAGTATATATATTATACATAATATACATATATAGTATATATAGTATATATGTAGTATATATAATATAGTATATATTATGTATAATATATACTATATATAATATAGTATATATTATACATAATATATAGCATATAGAATATAGTATATATTTTACATAATATATAGCATATAGAATATATATATTTTACATAATATATAGCATATAGAATATGATATATATTATACATAATATATAGCATATAGAATATGGTAATATATAGCATATAGAATATGGTAATATATAGCATATAGAATATGGTATATATTATTCATAATATATAGCATATAGAATATGGTATATATTATTCATAATATATAGCATATAGAATATGGTATATATTATACATAATATATAGCATATAGAATATGGTATATATTATTCATAATATATAGCATATAGAATATGGTATATATTACTCATAATATATAGCATATAGAATATACTATATATTACACATAATATATAGCATATAGAATATACTATATATTACACATAATATATAGCATATAGAATATACTATATATTATACATAATATATATCGTATATATACACATAATATACACTATACATATATACTATGTATATATACATATTATATATACTATAAATATACTATATACATAATCATACATGTATGTAGTATATATACATGTATGGTTATATATAATATATAAATAATTAGTATATATATGTATATACTACTATTATAGTTATATTTATATCCTGAAGCTTTTTCCCGCCGGATGACTGACTAGAGTCTACTAAAATGTAACTTTGTTTTATTTTTGGATTTCCAGGAAGTCAGGGAACATCCAAATGCTTTTTACAAAGGTGAAACACGAGCCTGTAGTGAAAACAAAGTGCGTTTCAGGTGTGCATCCTGGAGGTTTGTCAATGCCACCATCTTTCCTATCTCCAGGTGTTTTGGCATCATCAGATCCTTTGACATCTAGACAAGTCTAGCTTCCATGGTTCTTTGTAGATAGGGAAAGAACTTGGAAATGGAAGCTGGAAGGGGATCTGGTGATGCTGTTTTGATAGAAACATTTGCTCAGGCCTAGGAGAGGGGTTTGGTATCACTGTGGGGAGCTCCTGCTCCAAAAACTCAGAGAACCATCCAGAAGAGGAACAAGAAAAAACTTCTTTCTAGCTTAATTCTCTGATACTTTAGAGTGAGGAGAACGGGGCTGTAGGTCACCTTTGGTCTCATAAGAAGATTTCCCTCAGTTATTATTCTCTGCAAGATCCCCAAGGGACCCCTGGCCGGCCAGACTCACTTCATGGCAGGGCTCAGCTGTACTGGGCTGAGCTGGAGCAGAGGCCCAGCGCGCAGAGCCTCTCTTATTCCTCTTGGGAAGGGGTCCTCCATCTGCATCCGCTTGTGGGCTCCCACTCTCCGCAGCTCATGCCTCGTCCTTTCTAATCCCATGCAGGCTCGAGTCCAAGTCTGACAGTCCAGGCTCTTCCTTAGCACAAAAGCACCTGCACGTCAAGGCAAAATGAATAGTCTGTATTTAACCCTCACATTTAGAGCCTTGACCAGCATTCTCTGCAGACCACATTTTCCTTTGTTGTAAATAAACCCAATCTTTCTCTTAACCCCCTGCCATCCAGAGAATTGTCTCTCCTTCCTCCAAGTTCTCTGAATCTCAGCAGAGTCACAGCTCCTCCTTGTGGCCAAAGGGTCAAACATGTCAAAGCTCAGTCCCATGGTGGACCAAAGGCAGCAGGGCGGTAGAGGTCTTATTAGGGACACATGAAGGGAGACGAGAGGGACTTCACTCCTCACTCTCTTCAGGAAGTTTCCACCATAATACAAACATACAAACCTACAAGCTCAATTGCACTTCATCTTTAATAAATATAAAAACTGACTTTCAGAGTTAATAGACTGGATTGTTGCAGAACACTCCCACCAAAAACAACTAGAAAAGCTTAACAAAATATAAAACATAAATGTTTGAAGGCACTTGGAGCTACTGAGGCAGTAAGAGCTTAAGAGATTGGGATCTCATAGAAAACGGATAAATCTAAAACAAAACAAAAATCCTGCTTTTCCCTTAAAGACATTTGTCAATTTCATTTGGTGGCTGAGAAGCTGAGAAGAAAGGGAGGACCAACGGGCCAGAGGCTTTGGGGAGCATCCACCAGCTTTCTGGTCTGGAGAACATTCACGTTCAGTGACTAGTGAGTAGGAGAGGAGCCTGGCAAAGACCTCAGGCCTTGGTGCTGGGGGTAGGAGCAGGGATTGACTGAAAATGAGCATGAAGGATCCTTCTGGGTGGGGAGGATGAAATGTTTTAGAGCTGGATCACGGTGTTTGTTGCACAACTCCACAAACTTATCAAAACTCATTGAATTACACACTTCCAAAGGGCAGATATTATGTTATGTAATTTACACTTTAATTAAGCTGGTAAAATACTCCAGAAATCTGGCTGGAAGTTTAATGGCTAACAGCAAAGGTGAGCTGTTAATCACGGAGGCTGAATTCCAGCTCTGATCCAGCTCAGTCATCAACTCAATTAAAGTGACCTGTCCCTGCTACAATTTCCAACAGAAGCAAACATGAATCCTTTCTGAGGAAGATGAAATCATTCAGAGCCTCCAATTATCTCTGTAATTTTTATATACAATATCTAGCATTCAAATGAATTGTTGATTGTGTGAGAAAACAAAATTGCATGACCAAAAATAAATAAAAGAAAACAGACAAAACAAACAGACACCAAAAGATCAGATGTGAGTGTTATCAGACACTGCCTTTAAAATAACTGAGATTAATATAGCCAAAAAGGAAAGGACAAAATGGAGAATTTTAGCAGACAACTGAATACTGTAGTCAAGACTGAAGTGGAAACTCCAGAACTGAAATATATGAAATACGTAAAATTTAGACTATATATATATATATATATATATATACACCTATATATTTAAAAGAAGAATAGATAAAGCTGAAAAGACAAGATAAACTGGAAGATAGTTCAGATGAAAATATCCATACTGAATCAGAGAAATGAAAAGCAGAGAAAATACAAAGGAAAACATATTAATCGGGCCATCCCTATAGATAGGTGGCTGGCTATCAAACTAGGCCTTTCTAGGAGTCTGAGACTAATGCCAAGGCTTTTATCCACCAGTTCGCATTCTCCAGTGGTTGAGAATTGCCCCATAGGACATTAACTCACTCACACTTCTTTGTGCATGCACAAGGGCCATGCAGGCCACCAATGTGTCTCATGCCTCAGCAACACGGTGCTTTGGGAACACATGGACACATTGAAGGTGAGGTGCGGTAACTATGGAGCAGGTCAGTGTCTGCATAGAACTGTTCATCACAGCTGTGGCTGGAATCAAAGGTGGAACCAAGAGAGTATGAGGTGGTAATAGAGGCAACTGATACAGTCCACTCATGCATTGTTTCCATTGAGTCCAAATAGGTCTTCAAGGTTGTGGTCAGCTGCTATCTGTACAAGTCTGGGAGGTTTAAGGCAATAAGATACAGTCCTGCTACTATCACTGGTACCTAATGCCATAATTGATACTCATCATCTCCTCTTTCCACCGTCATTTCTAGATTTCCTTCAACTTTGCTCCTGCTCATCACCCCAGATGCTGTTTTTCTTTCAGCACAAGCACATGGCAGGGGTCCAGGCCACTCAGCATCTATAGGGCTTATTTGAGAAGGACACAGAAATTAAAGTCAGAGCAAAGGGGGGCCTGCTACTGTCACTCACAGCTGGGATGCAGCAAGCCCATGAGTGGGTGCTACACCTGTGCCAAGAACTTCTCTGGGCCAGAACCCAGAAGGAGACATGGTGCAGGAGCCTGGTGCCCAGGGTAGGGCCAGAACAAAAAGGGAGATTTCCTAGCTCAATGTTCAGGTTTCATGGGTTGGATACTTGGGATAAAAGCAAAGAGAACCCTTTTCTGCATGTGACATCATGTCTCAACAAAGTCACTGTTACCATGGTTTGTTTGGTGCCATTGCATTCAGTGTGTGAACCTGAAGGCCAATTAAATATGTGTTGGATGGGAACTCAAAATAATTCCATTAAAATGATGAATTGTTGTCACAATATCATTATAAAATAAATAATTTGAATGAGTGCGTAGATGAGAAAAGAAATCAATAAAAATGAATAAGTAAATTTTGGAGAATGAGCTTCCACCAGCTGGAAAGTAATTTTGAGGCTATTTCATCCTCTTACCTATCTCCAGCTGGGATTGTCCCTAACATGGATCAGGTAGCTCACAGAACTTTAACCTCTTCTAAAACCATAAAACTTTCCAGGAGCACCTTGCACTCTTTAATGTATGTATTTAACAAGGATTAGTCAGTACAGGTTTTAAAATATTACTAATAGATTTTTTGAAAAAAATGTATTCTCTAGTGATAGAAATCACATCATGGGTTGTCAGAGACGGAAAGAGTCATTGCAAAGGGGTGTGTGAGAACTTTCTGGGTGATAGAGACATTTGTATAGGGATAGTGGTTATAAGGATATACGTATATAACCTTATAACCCATATATATGTCTATATATATATAATCACTGAGTTATTTAACTGTGTAATCTTTATATTGTATAATTTATATATCAATAATGCTGATTTTAAAATGTCTGTGGAGGCATGTAGGCTATGTTCTCTAGCTAATTTCATCAAATGAATCATCAGGCATATACATCATTTTCTGCTCTATTTCTATTTTCAGTCATCTTTGATCAGGTTCTCTTTTCTTGACCTGTGCTGTCTGGACCCGGAGGCCTCACGCTGCATCTCTGAGTTCACCTTCTCCTCCCACAGCTTCTCCTCTGTCTGCTGGGTACGTCCTGTAGGATGCACCAACAGTGCCCCCAACACCAGGCACCAAGAGGTGAGCTCATTGTCTTTCCTGCAAGTCAGGGTGCCCTCTGCCATCTCCATTCATGCCCAAGCCTCCTCCATTCCCCCACTCACACGTGCCCAACGGGACTGTCCCATCACATGGGTTCCCCCACAGACTGCCCTCATGCCTTACTTCTGGGATCATTTCCCACCCTTGTTAACTGTAATTCAAAAAAGACACCTTGGGGGCAAACTCACAGAATTCTTTCAGTTTTCCATATTTTCTTTCCTGTCCCATATTTTTTTTCTTTCCTGTCCTATAGATTTTTTTAAATCATCTCAGTCTTCAATAAATGAGGACTATAATTCTTATTTAACGGTTATTTTTAATCCTCTTTCTTGACTTTGACTATTTCTTTCATTCTATTCCACTGGAAGATATTTATCTTTCCCTTTTGACTGCTGTTAAAATCTTCTCTTTGTCATTTATGGTCTGCAGTTTCACCGGGACCTGCCTATTCATCTTGCAATTCATCTGAGTTCTTGAACTAGGATTTCGGTCCTCAAACATCTCAGGAACATTCTCAGCTAACATCACATACACAATGATCTCAGGTCATTTGCCCTATTTTCTCTTTCTGAAACTTCAATTATATACAAGAAAAAAAGAATAATTTCAATAAAACATTATATGCTTTCTAATATTCTAGAAACTTCATTTTTTCCTTGTTCCTTCACTTTTTTATATTTTACATTTAATTTTCTGTGCTGCATTCTAGGTGATGTCTTGAGATCCTGTTATTTTGGAACCACTTCTGGATATTGCTAATAATCTCTTTAGAAGCATTGAATTTGCTGTTTAGCTTCCATTTTGTTTTCTGCAGTAATTGTAATGATTTCTAGACATTCTATTTGATTATTTCTTTAATGCTTTTTCATGGTTTGGGGCCATATCTTTTTTTGTGTTCTTGTTTCAGTTCCTTCTTGTATTCATTTAAATATAGCTCTTCAAACGTTCACATCTTATGATGGCAAAATTAAATCTTTAGGATGTCCATTTTAACGGTTTCTTGCTTCGCTCACTGTTCCTCCTCGGGTTTTGTTTTAATATTTTTAATAGTGGGAGTAAATTGGTCTGATGTTAATCTGTGAAATTCAGGGAGAGGCCAGGGTTGAGAGTGCAGAACGTCAAGACTCCACAGTTTTTCAACTGTCTCTGATCTCACCCCCAAATGCATGGGGTCAGGAACCGTCTGCCCTACTCTGAGCTGCAAAATACCCCCGTAGATTAGATTCCTCACATCACAACCTGCTCTGAGGACAGTCCCAATGTAGGTTCCAGAAGAGAATTCTGATTTTCTGTTTCCTTTTTATCATGCTTCCTCCATAAAATAGAGCCTGTAATGCTGTATATGCATGGCTTTTTTTTCCTGTTCTTCCAAAGAAATCAAAGTCCTAGCATCAAGGATTTGTTCCACCATTAGACAACTTAAGACAAAAATAGCTCACTATTTAGGTCCAACTTTTACAACGGAAAATCAGTATTTTTTATGTTGTAATCATATGCCCTGCTTTGAGTAGAATAAGAGGTCACATTAATCATGAATTACATCTGCCTGGCTAGATCACCCTTCTCCTTTCCTTCCTCAGCTCCCCCTACATTTACATAAGGTCTAACTCCTGTCATAAATCCTCCTCTCCATAGTACTTTTAGTGGCTCTGTTTTATTGATGAAAACCTAACGGAGTTTTTGGTACCAGAAGTGGTTCCAAAATAACAAAACTCTATGCATGGGTTTCTGGAAAGGGATCTCTGATCTGTCTAGAGTTGCTGTGGGGAAAGGGTCTGAAGGAGAGCACAGAGACCTGGAGGAGGTCTAGTGCTGCAGAAGCAGGAGGAATCTTTGACCTAGGTGTGGCCACCCATGATGGCGACTCCCCATTTATTTCAAGGACCTCCCCTAGCCCAGCAATCAAAGGGGTAAGAGTTCTTGTACTTAATGCCAGATCTCTGCAAGGTAAAATGGATCTAGGGTGCTCCTGTTATTGGTTCATCCATCCACTCATCACTCACTCTGTCATTGACTCATCCATTCTCTATGAAATGGGTCTCCCCTTGTGCCAGGCACCGCTGCTGATATAGAAAGCAGGCATAGCCTTGGCCTTCATGGGGTTTACAGTATCTGGAAGATTCCAATTGTGCTAAATTCTACTGACTAACAGATACATGTTACCATGAGAGATTATGAGAGGGAAACTGACTTCAGCTGGGAGCTGAGGGAAGCATAATGGTGATTATCACGAGGGCTGATCATGCTGAGATCTGAAGCACAGGTAGGTGTGGACCACTACAGAAAGGAAGGCTCCAGCCCAGGACACAGGAAATGGACTTCAGAGTCTCTCAACATGGCTGGAGTAGAGAAGGGGAGGGAGGTCGGGGAGGAGAAACCCAGCAAGGCCTTGGAGGGCGACTATGAATATAGGAAATGCAGACTGCAGCTAAGACCACTTTAGGATTCAATAGGAGGAAAGATCACAGAGAGAGGAAAGCATCTGGTACCCAGGTAGAGATGGGAGTCTAGATGGATCTGAAATACAAATCCTATTTCACCTAGGAGGCCTCAGACTCAGGTGAATGACTAGGAAAGTCAGAGCTGGGAAACCCCTGGCCCCAGTCCAAAAGGACAGCTCAGAGGAAAGACCAGAGGGTGATAAAGAAGATATCTGAGGCCCTGGGACCAGTCCAGGCCTTGCTGAGACCAAGGACAGAGGCACCTGGCATAGACCAAGGCTCACACTGCCTGGGCCCATTGGGGCTCCAAAGTTTCCAGTGCTAGGACCTGGGGCATTGCTGTGTCTGGGATGGGGACCACGGCAGAGCCTCCTCTGCCTTTCTGTGCAGAGAGGAGATGGCCATGCAGCACTGTGGAGTAACTGCTGGCACAGAAGTACACAGATGTCTGGGAGGGAGCAGCCGACTTCAGCCTGAGCAGGAAATTCTGTGTGTTTAATCTGGAGACATTGTAGCCATCGGGGACTTCTCCTTTCTCAGTGCTATGCGCACCAACTGAGTAATGAATCAGCCTCAGCCTCATGCCTGGGTCTTGTCGATACCAGTACATAGAGTTATGGTTCATATCCTGGGCACACTGCAGTGTTATGCTCTGTCCTGTCTTCAGGACGTGGAATTTTGGGGTCTGAGTGACACCAGCATTCACTGGACCTGCAGAGAAGAACAAAGCTGATGCTGCAGCCCCAATGGAAAGGGTCTGGGCATTGAAATCCACGCAAGGGGCCCTGCCCAGGACTCACCTGCCCACAGGAGAGAAAAGGCCGCAAAGCACAGGAGCCCAAGGCTCATGGCAGGGGCTGCAGGACGGAGGGGTCTTCTGGGTCTGTGCATTGGTGAAAGGGGAACACGTCTTTCAAGGGCGTTATTCTGAGACCTCATTCTCCCTGCCTGGGCCCCAGAGCCTTCCTGTCAGAAGAGGTCACGCCCCTTCCCCAAATGGTCAAATTCAAGATAAATGCACCAGTGAAGAGTTTGGATGGGAAGAATGCCTTTGTTTGAATTGATGTTAGTCTACCATTTTTTTTATATCTTTTGGTAATTAGTTTGTAACTCAATGTATATTTTTTATTCCCATGATGATATAATTACTTGGCTGTGCATGGTGGCCCATGCCTGTAATCCCAGCCCTTTGGGAGGCTGAAGAGAGCAGATCACTCGAGGTCAGGAGTTGGAGACCAGCTTGACCAACATGGTGAAATCCCATGTGTACTAAAAATACAGAATTTATCCAGGCATCCTGACGTGCACCTATAGTCCCAGCTACTCGGGAGTCGGAGGCACCAGAATTCTTGAACCAGGGAGGCAGAGGTTGCAGTGAGCCGAGATCATGAACTCCAGTCTGGATGATAGAGTGAGACTCCATCTCAAAATAATAATAATAACAATTACTCATTAATTCACTGATATTGGTTATCTAAGTATTGCTATAGTCTAGAATCTTAGAAAAACTCCTTATGTCTTCCTGGTGTTTTTGATTCCTGTGTCCCAAATACTCCTTCAAGTATCCTTTTCTAATTTGCTTAATTGACCATAATCCTGTTTAAAATCCTTTGTCTATATTGGTTTTCTCTGTTATTAGCTTTCCAAATCCCAGGGGCAGGCTCATCCACATTGGAGGTTTCATTTTGTTCTGTTTCTTGTCAATTCAGTGTCAGATGGGACTCCTGACAAGCCCAGCTGAGCACCTTCAGCTCCACCCAGAGCTCTTGTTTCCTGTGCCTGGGGTGAGACCCCAGCAGACAGAACCACCTCATGCTGCTGACGGCCCTTTCTGTGTGGATAATGGTGGCTGCCCAGCACTGCCCATGATCTATGGGTACAAAGGTGTCCTGATGTGTAAGGGACTTTGGGAGACAGGGCTGACTTTAAGGTAATGAAGAATGTTCTGGATTTATTGCTGCCATTAATTTAGTAATAAAGAAAAAGGAACCAACCCAAATGCCCATCAATCAAAGAGTGGATAAAGAAACTGTGATATACATATATGAAATATATGTATTTTTTTCCTCAGGGACCTAATCTAGCCCAGCAATCAAAAGGGTAAGATTTCTTGTACTTAATGCCAGATCTCTGCAGGGTAAAATGGATCTAGGGTGCTCCTATTATTGGTTCATCCAACCACTCATCACTCACTCCGTCATTGACTCATCCATTCTCTATGAAATGGGTCTCCCCTGTGCCAGGCACTGCTGCTGATATAGAAAGCAGGCATAGCCTTGGCCTTCATGGGGTTTAAATTATCTGGAAGATTCCAATTGTGCTAAATTCTACTGACTAACAGACACATGTTACCATGAGAGATTATGAGAGGGAAACTGACTTCAGCTGGGAGCCGAGGGAAGCATAATGATGATTATCACGAGGGCTGATCATGCTGAGATCTGAAGCGCAGGTAGGTGTGGACCACTACAGAAAGGAAGGCTCCAGCCCAGGACACAGGACTTGGACTTTGGGGTCTCTCAACATGGCTGGAGTAGAGAAGGGGAGGGAGGTCGGGGAGGAGAAACCCAGCAAGGCCTTGGAGGGCGACTGTGAATATAGGAAATGTAGGCTGCAGCTAAGACCACTGTAGGGTTCAATATGAGGAAAAATCATAGACACAGGAAAGCATCTGGTACCTAGGTAGAGATGGGAGTCTAGATGGATCTGAAATACAAATCCTGTTTCACCTAGGAGGCCTCAAACTCAGGTGAATGACTAGGAAAGTCAGAGCTGGGAAACCCCTGACCCCAGCCCAAAAGGACAGCTCAGAGGAAAGACCAGAGGGCAACAAACAAGACATCTGAGGCCCTGGGACCAGTCCAGGCCTGGCAGAGACGGACTGCAGAGGCACCTGGCATAGACCAAGGCTCACGTTGCCTGGGCTCACTGGGGCTCCAAAGTTTCCGGTGCTAGGACCAAGGGCGTCGCTGAGTCTGGGGTGGGGATGACGGCAGAGTCTCCCCTGCCTTTCTGTGCAGGGAGGAGACGGCCGTGCAGCACTGTGGCTTCACTGCTGGCACAGAAGTACACAGATGTCTGGGAGGGAGCAGCCGACTCCAGCCTGAGCAGGAAATTCTGTATGTTTAATCTGGAGACATTGTAGCCATCGGGGACTTCTCCTTTGTCAGTGGTACCCACATCAAGGGAGTAATGAATCAGCCTCAGCCCCATGCCTGGGTCTTGTCGATACCAGTACATGTAGTCATGGTTCATATCCTGGGCACACTGCAGTATCATGCTCTGTCCTGTCTTCAGGACCTGGAATTTTGGGGTCTGAGTGACACCAGCATTCACTGGACCTGCAGAGAAGGAGAACAAAGCCGATGCTGCAGCCCCAATGGGAAGGCGCTGGGCCCTGAAATCCACGCAAGGGGACCTGCCCAGGACCCACCTGCCCACAGGAGAGAAAAGGCCGCACAGCACAGGAGCCCGAGGCTCATGGCAGGAACTGCAGGACGTAGGGGTCTTCTGGGTCTGTGCATTGGTGAAAAGGGAACACATCTTTCAAGTGCGTCATTCTGAGACCTCATTCTCCCTGCCTGGGCCCCAGAGCCTTGCTGTCAGGAGAGGCCACGCCCCTTCCCCAGATGGTCAAATTCAAGATAAGTGCACCAATGAAGAGTTTGGAAGGGAAGAAGGCTTTTGTCTGAATTGATGCAAGTCTACCTTTTTTTTTTTGATCTTTTGGTAATTAGTTTGTAACTCAATGTATATTTTTTTATTCCCATGATGATATAATTACTCGGCTGTGCACGGTGGCCCACACCTGTAATCCTAGCCCTTTGGGAGGCTGAAGAGAGCAGATCACTTGAGTTCAGGAGTTGGAGACCAGCCTGACCAACATGGTGAAATCCAATCTGTACTAAAAATACAGAAATTATCCAGGCATCCTGATGTGCACCTGTAGTCCCAGCTACTCAGGAGTTGAAGGCACCAGAATCGCTTGAACCAGGGAGGCAGAGGTTGCAGTGAGCTGAGATCATGCCACTGCACTCCAGCCTGGATGATAGAGTGAGACTCTATCTCAAAATAATAATAATAATAATTGCTCATTAATACACTGGTATTGGTTATCTAAGTATTGCTATAGTCTAGAATCTTAGAAAAACTCTTCATGGGCTGGGAATGGAGAAAATGGGGAGTTGCTGTCAGCAGGTATAAAATTTCAGTTCAGCAAGATAAGTAAGATCTAGAGAGCTTCTGTACAACCTTGCACCTGTAGAGTACAATACTGTATTGTACACTTAAAAATCTATTTAAAATACAGATCTCATGTTACATGTTCCTACCACATTAAATTAAAATGTTGGCAAAAAAATGAGGGAGGTAGCTAAAGAGAGACAGAGAACGAAGGGGAAATTTTTGTAATTCAGAAACTGGGTAAAGTAATTTGAATAAGTAAAACTAAAATAAAACAAAATAAATGTAAGCCTTAATACTCTCAAAAGTAACAAATATTTGTTATTAAATAATTTTTCCCATTTTTTTATTTTATGTCATAAAATATACAAAGAAAGGGCCTCAAAAACTTTATTGAATAAAAGATATAAAATAAATTAACTAATGAATAACAATTATTCATGTTACTTTTCCTCAAGATAGATTGCATTAGTTACAGAAAGTCTACAGGGTAGAAAATTTTATCTTTCTTTTGGCTGCAATGAAGGATGAATGGATATGCTTGGCCTGGAAGTCACATGTTTCTTGGACTTGTCAAGGAAGAGTTTATAATGGTCACATAGGAGGCATGACCTTCCCCTCCTGCTAAAGGGACCTGGAATGAGGAAGCCAGATGAGGGGACAGATGTACAGAGTAGGGGAGGGTGGAGAGGTGTTGGAGAGCACAGGACAACCAGTTATTAAATATGAGACCAGGGACAGCTCCCTTCCCTCAGATACAAAAACATGCAAAATAATAAATACTTGTGATTTCAGTGAGCATTAAAGCAGATCACACATAAAAGCAGCAGAGAATGTCTGGGAAAGAAAAGCCTGTCAGCTCAGCAGGGCCTGAGTCCCTCTGGCTGGAAGCACCTGGCTCAGGATCACTTCCTGAGTGGGGCAGGAAAGTTTCTGGCATTTCCTTGGGGAACTGGCCTTTCCCAGTTACTCCCTCTTGAGGCCACTCCTGCACGCTGCAACCATTGGCAGGGCCCAGGCTTTGCTACTGCATGAGATCAAAGACTTTAATACTTACACTAATTCTGCTACTGCTATCTAGAAGGCAGAGCCAGGTGTACAGAGCAGAACATGAAAGTGAAACAGGAGCGTGACCGCTGAAGCACAGCATCACAGGGAGATGTTTAGGCCCCCGGATAACTGCAGGTGGGCCTGACTCAGGCCCTTCACAAAAGGCGATGGAGCAGAGTCTTCTCTAACTCCCCTGGGGAAAGGCGGACTCCCTTTCCCAGTCTGCTAAGTAATGGGTGCTTTTCCTAGGCACTGATGCTACCGCTAGACCAAGCTCCTCTAGGCTTCTTCCCAGGCGCTGGCGTTACCACTAGGCCAAGGAGCCCTCTAGTGGCCCTGTCTGGGTGTGACAGAGGGCTCACACTTGTCTTCTGGTCACTTCTCACCATACCCCTTTAGCTCCTATCTCTGTATGGCCTGGTTTTTCCTAGGTTATAATTGTAGAGCAAGGATTTTTATAATATTGGAATAAAGAGTAATGCTACAAACTGATGATTAATAATATTCCTATACTGTCATATCTATAATCTATTTCCAGTATAACTATTCTTATTTTATATATTGTCTTTGTTATACTGGAACAGCTCCTGCCTTCGATCTCTTGCCTCGGATCTCGGTGGCTTGCCGCCCACACAGATGGGAGTAGACAGAGGCACGCTTGCTGCCTGCGGGGTTCAGAGAAGGTGACTGAGCGGATAAGGAGCTTTAATCAGGGCTGGAATTTACGCTCCAGCTTTGAGTTTCAATAAGAAAAATAGAGAATAGACAAGATGGAAGATAGAATAATAGAATTGGTTTGACAGATATTTCTCAAACCCATTCCCCAAAAGATGAGTTGTCTACTCTCCTCTCCAGCTGGCTGTTGCCCTGGGACCCTTGCCTGGAAGTTGCCTCTAAGATTCCCCCACACCCAGTGCTGCTTGACCTTGGGTGTCAGCAACCTATGAAAGAAGGGACCCCTTGGTTCCTGAGAAAGAGAGGCGCGGAGACCACCAGACATAAAGTGTCAGAAGAACTTGGCTCCCCACAGGACACTGTGTGGCCCAGTGCAGGGTATGACTCTGCGGTGACGCAGGTGATTGTTTAGAGGGTCTTATAAAATCTTAAACTAAACAATCCCCTTATAGCAAGCTTGCTTTATTTTACAATTTAAAAAGGGATTTTAAAAAGACTAGATCTGAATGTGTTTATCATTTTTCAAATCAGTTGACAGGGCAGAGTCACACGCTAAAGAAAATCCACACTCTAAATATGAGCATAGGATGCAAAGTTGACACATGGATGAATTAGCAGGTACTATGATGTTCTGAAGCTTCTGTTGGGGCTCTTGCAGGAAATGTTCACCCAAGGCTTTGGTGGCCCCCACGGCTTCCGGGAGGGCCCCGAAGATTTCTGCACAGGAAAGCGGTGACTCTGCAAGGCTGTGTCTTGGCTGCTGGCACAGAGATACAGGGCTGAGTCTTCTGGCTGCAGGGCATGTAGATGAAGGAATAAGTGAGAGCTGTTGAGGCATTCAGGTGAGAAGCGACTTGGCACACTGTTGTTTTCAGTTGGTTCTTTAAGATTGTAGACAAACATCAGCTCTGGTGGCTTTTCAGCACTTTGCTTGTACCAATACATAGCATTATGCCCCAGATCTTGCTCACATTTCAAAGACTTCTTATTTGTCATTCCCATGACCAGGTGTCTTGGTGTCTGGGTAACTCCCATTTCCATGGGGACTGTAGGGGAAAAGGGACAAAATTCAGGCAGAGCCCAGGAGGAGGGTTGTTGCTGAAGTTACAAGGAAAAAGCTTGGAGTTCAAGGACAGCTTGATTTGAACCCAACTCACCTGCTCCCAGGAGACAGAGAACCGCACAGCAGAGCAGCCTGCAGCCCATGCTAGCCTGGGGTCTGAGATGGGGCCTCTGACTGGGGTCCTCTGGGTGAGGTGCTGGGCTCTAGTCTCCTTGGCCGTGGTTGGTGGTTTTTCCTGTGATGTCACTGCTCCTGAGAGTGTCCCCAGACCCAGGGGATCTTTATACCAGGCCATTTTACATCCTTTCTAGGTCCTGTTAGAAGGTAGATTTGAATTGTCTGGGCTGGGATGAATGGGCTGGGCAGAAATGGCAGAGTCAGCTTTATACCCCCCAAGGATATTCTTCTGGCAGGGGCTCCTTTGCTCTCAGCTGCTTCCTCATTATGTGGATCCTCCCCGTGTCTCTGCCCCCTGTCTTTCAGGACCCCTCTCGACAACAGACCACTCCCATTCAAGGAATCTCCTTCTCCTCTGAGGGATCACACAAGACAGCGCCATTCAAAATGTCCATTCCCTCAAAGTCTAAGCGCAGTGGAGCCCTTTTGGCCTGGCTCTGTGGAGGGAGGATGACTGCATGACCACGGATGCAGTGTGGACCAGCTCCCGTCGTTCAAGGGCATGACTGTGATGCCAAGCAGCCACCAGGCACTGGGGAGGGAGCTGAGGGATCACGAAAGGGATGAGCCACCCTCTGTCCCTGAAATAGAGGGCATGGGGCTTGGCTGGGCTTAGAGCCAACATACACAGGACGCTGAAAAGGAACAACGAAAGGTGAGGGGTGCAAGGGAAAGGGAAATCAGCTTGAAGCTGACATAATAAATAAAAACAAAAAATAAGTACAAATAAATACAAGAATGAAATGTTTCATAATTCCTAAGTGATTTTAACCATCTGTTGTTATAGTACACATTTGTTACTATTTTGTACTGACAATTGTGATTGTAGGGTTAGGGTTGTAGTTATAAATCAGTTACATAAAAATCTATGTTGGGGGTAGAAAGGAGTTACCATGATTAAACTATGGGTGGATAATTTAGAAATTTTTTTAACTTGGAGATGTGCTGGGCCAGGAGGAAAGTATTAGCATTTTTCTGATGTGTAAATTGTTTCAGAGTATTTTTATGTGGCCCTTAAAACAAAGAATGCAAAAGCATTTAGATCAGAATTTAAGAAAAGTGGTTGAATTGTCTCCTCCTGAACAGGTTACATATATGAGAGACCTTCAACCTGCTACGGTTGGATATATATCATTCTTAGATAAGAACCTAACATGAACCTGATTTAAAGGTTAACGTTGTTAGTATTAAAATAATGTTGTTAGTATTCATATTATTATGATAGGAGTCAGCTTCAGCAAGGAAAGAGTTCTTGGCCCTTCCACCAAAAAAGAAAAAAATTGAATTAAAAAGAATTTGATTGCATTGTGTGGTTCCCAATAAGTAAACCAAATTTCAAGGATTTTAATTTTTTAATGGAATTCAACCTGCCTTGAATAACAATGACAATGAAAGGCTTGACTGCCCTGAGGTCAGTAGCTAACAAACATTTCTCAAAGCACAGGGTGGGTGACAGGTGAGTTTAAGTCATCTGAATATGGGATGGATCTGAAGAAGGAAAATGACCTCAGGACAGTCTGAATTGCAAGAAAGAAGAGTGAAGAGTGGAATGGTAACATGAAGTAAAGTCAAGTAAACATGTCTGTACCAAATAGCAGTAGTATATGTGATTGAAGATAGGACGTAACTGACTCCAAGACACGTGGGATTTAGGACACAGAACACTAAAAAGGAACCCAAAAATTATATGTAAGAAAACCCCTTTTTTTTTTCCTGAGCCAGATCCTAAATTGTGTATGCAGAGGGTGGCAGACCAGAAGGCTGAGCAGAGAACAAGTTCTGGAAGGCTGAAGACATGGGCAGAGATTTCAGAAGACAGCCAGGGCATTCAGACCCAGTTACAGTGGAGTGATGTGGCGAATACACTGTGATTCCCACTAAGACCCTGGGAAGGCCATGCACTAGCAATGATGACCACGTGCTGGGGCTCCCTAAGTGGGAGGGCAAAGCTGAAATAGACCCTAGGAGCACCTTGCACTCTTAAATGTATGTATTTAAAAAGGATTAGTCAATACAGGTTTTAAAATGTTACTAACAGATTTTTTTGAAAAAAAATGTATTCTCCAGTGATAGAAATCACATCGTTGGCTGTCAGAGATGGAAAGAGTCATTGCAAAGGGGTGTGAGAGAACTTTCTGGGTGATAGAGTCCTTTTTATCTGGATTTATAGTGGTTATAAGGTTTTATAGGGATTTATAGTGGTTATAAGGATATACATATATATCCTTATAACCCATATATATATATGTCTATATATATGTATAAAACCATTGATCTGTTTAACATGTGTAATGTTTATATTGTACAATTTATATATCAATAATGCTGATTTTAAAATATCTGAGAAGACATGTACGCTATGTTCTGCAGGTAATTTCATCAAATGAATCATCAAGCATATATATTTCCACTTCTGTGAGTTCTGAGTCCTCAACCTAAGATTCCTAGGCAGAATGTGTTCATATTTGTCTTTGCACATTGACACAGTGGAAGAGGCTGTTTGAGATTAGCAAAGGAAATCAAAATAGCTAGAATCTACTATATGCTAGATACTTTGTGACATTAAATCTTTGTACAGCTCTTCATATGGGCGGTAGTAATCTCATTTTACAGAAAAAAACACCCAAAACACAAACTAAATGCAGCATGTCAAGAATGGCCTCAGGTCTTGACAAGTAGGTGTTAGAACGGGAGTCAGGGCTGAGTGTCATGGCCTCTAGCCAGAGATCTCTCCTTACATCACTGTCTCCAGGGTAAACTGATCTCTTTCCATGTTATTAGAGCCAGTTGATCTGAAAGGGTCCGATATTCTGATTTTTGAAGATAGGCATCTCTCTCTATGAAATGCACTATAGCACAGAGTTATAAATGCAAAAATTAGACAGATCAGGGTTGAAGTCCCAATACTGTATCTTAATAGCTCTTCAATTTGATCAAGTTTTTTAACCTATGAGCCAATTCCCTCACCTGTAAAATCAGAATAGCATTTGCATCTTAAGGTTTTTTTCTGGTAGCTGAATTTCTAATTAATTGAACTTTTTCAAATGAAAGATTTTTTTTTGGCATATAGTGAATTGACAAATAAAAGTTGGCATTATTATTTTTTTCTGAATGTTCTCCATGGAGCAGAATTTATCTGTGAATGTGCCTGAATAAACTCAGTGCTTGCAGCTCTGCAAATGACTCTGCCACTCATGTGACAGAGAGTTTCATCGAAATAGCCAAATGTTATATCCATTTAATCCTGCAGATCTGAAATATGGAATATTATTAAGGGTTAGAAAAGAAAAACAATCCTTCCATATGTGTCATGGATGAAACTGGAGGACATTGTTCTAAGTGAATAAGTCAAGCACAGAAAGGCAAACACTGCATGTTTCTGTTTATATGAGGCAACCATGTCAAACTCATGGAAGCAAAGATGAGAATGTTTCTTTCCAAGAGCTGGGAGTTGGGGAAAATGGGGAGTTGCTGTCAACAGGTATAAAATTTCAGTTAAGCAGGATGAGGAAGTTCTAGAGATCTTCTGTACAACCTTGTGTCTGTAGACTATGACACCGTTTTGTACACTTAAAAATCCGTTCAGAGGATAGATCTCATGTTAAATGTCCTTACCAAAAGTTTTTAAAAAAAGAAATACAAGCTGGCAAAGAGAGAAGGAGAAACCAAAGAGAGAATGAGAAGAAGAAAGGAAATATATACATTCAAAAACTAAGTACACTAAGTGAAACAATTGAAAAATGAAAATAAGTGCAGACCTTAGTGTTATAAATAGCCAAAAAATATTATTTTAAAATATTCTTAGTTTATTTTCTTTTTTTAATTTTTTAAAATCTGCCATCATCTGCAGATATTTTTCTTTTTCATTTTCTATTTGACGACATAGGGTATCTTATACAAAGTAGGTCCCCCAAAAAAGTTTATTGAATAAAAGAATAAAATAAATTAACTAGTGAATAACAATACTAGTGTTCCTTTTTCTCAAGATATGTTGCATCCATTACACGAAGTCTACAGTTCAGAAAATTACCACCCCTTTTATTTTCTTTTTCTTTTTCTTTTTCTCCTCCCTCCCTCCCTCCCTCCCTTCCTTCCTTCTCTTTCTCTTTCTTCCCTCCTCCCTCCCTCCCCTCCCCCTCCCCCTCCCCCCTCCCCTCCCCTCCCCTCCCCTCCCCTCCCTTCCCTTCCTTTCTCTTTCTTTCAGTCTAGCTCTGTTGTCTAGCCTGGATTGCAGTGGCACAATAGCTCACTGCAACCTCCACCTCCTGAGTTCAAACTATTCCCATTCCTCAGCTTCCCGAGTAGCTGGGATTACAGGCACCCACCGGTATGCCTGGCTAATTTATTTTATTTTTAGTAGAGACGTGGTTTCTCCATGTTGGCAGGCTGGTCTCGAACTCCTGGGCTCAAGCAATTCACCTGCCTCAGCCTCCCAAAGTGCTGGGATTACAGCTGTGAAGCATCATGCCTGGCCAGAAAATTACACTTTTTTTGTGTCTCAATGAAGGATGAACGTATATGCTTGGCCTGGAAGTCACATGTTCCTTGGACTTCTCAGGGAAGAGACTATACTGATTATGTATGAGGCATGAACTTCACAACCTGTTAATGGGGACCTGTAAAAGGGGAAAGAAGGTGAAAGGACAGAGCTACAAAGAAGGGGTTAAGGAGAGGTGTTGGAGGAACAGGCTTGAGACTTATTTTATTTTATTTTGTTTTATTTTGAGACAGAGTCTCACTCTGTTGCTCAGGATGGAGTGCAATGGCATGATCTCAGCTCACTGCAACCTCTGCCTCCTGGGTTCAAGCGATTCTCCTGCGTCAGCCACCTGAGTAGCTAGGATTACAGGTGTGCACCACCACACCTGGCCAAGTTTTTATATTTTTAGTAGAGATAGGGTTTCACCAATTTTCCCAGGCTGGTCTCGAACTCCTGAGCTCAGGTGATTTGCCCACCTCGCCTCCCAAAGTGCTAGGGTCACAGGTGTGAGCCACTGCACCCAGTCTTCAGCCAGTTATTAAATATGAGACCCAGGACAGCTGATTTCCTTCAGATACATAAACAGGTAAAATAATACTTATCCTGCATAATTTATGTGAATATTAAAGCAGATCACGTGTAGGGGCAGCAGAAAGTGCCTGGGAAAAGCCTATCAGCTCTCCAGGGCCTGAACCCTTCTGGCTGGCAGTATGTCTCTCACGGTCACTTACTGAGTGGGGGCAGGAATGTTTCTGGAGCTTCCTACGGGAACTGGCCTTTCTGAGTTTCTCTCCCTGCAGGCCACCACTGCCCCTTGCACCCTTTGGCAGGTCCCAGGCTCAGCTGTTCTGTGCATCTGTCCCGCACAGCCCTGAAACTAAAGGTTTGGTGGGTGGAGAGCAGGCCCCACATGTCCACATCACACCTTACTTTCCTCTGCCTGCCCTGTCCCTGCCCTGACACTGATTCCCAGCCCTTGTGGCTGAAGCTCCTTCACCATCCACTGCCCAAGCAGACACTGGGACACTCTACTCTTTGGTGCAAACTGAGGCCTCCAGCACCTCTGCTCTTCTCTGGCAGTGGGGAGTTTGTGTTTAACCCGGGATCCACTCTGAATCAAACCACTCCCCTGAAGTCAGCAGGCAGCCAAGCATAGGCTTCAGCCCTCCTCTCTTGGCCACCTTCCCACCCCTCTCCAGGGTTCCCTGCAGCATTGTGGAGCCACAGCGCCACCAAGTGGCCAACGTTCCACAGTCTCACGGATTCACACCTGACCTGATGAGCTCAAGATTGTCCAAATCAGGAACAAAGATGCCCCACTCCCACCCATGCAACCCTCATCCTCACACCCTCTATGCTTTCCCCAGAAGGCCAATTTAGGGTTGATCTTCAAATTCACCCTGGGCCAAGTGAGGCAAAAGGATACATGAACCAATCTTTTTATTACAAAATAAACAATTATTGCACTTAGAGAGCAGCCAAAATTAAACAGACCCTTAATTAAACAATGTGAGGATGTCCAGCCCACCTAGCCCAGAAACACTGCATTGTTCCCTGGCTCCTTTTGCTTAATCAGGCCCAATCTTTTCATATTTTGTATTTAAGTTAATATCAGTAAATTTTACATCGTGTGGTTTATAAGAGAGGATTTCCTGATTTTTTTTTTTTTTTTTTTGAGACGGAGTCTCGCTCTGTCGCACAGGCTGGAGTGCAGTGGTGCGATCTCGGCTCAGTGCAACCTCCGCCTCTCAGGTTCAAGTGATTCCCCTGCCACAGACTCCTGAGTAGCTAGGATTACAGGGGTGCACCACCACGCCCAGCTAAATTTTTGTATTTTTGGTAGAGATGGGGTTTCATCATGTTGGCCAGGCTGGTCTCAGACTCCTGACCTCATGATCCACCTCCCTCAGCCTCCTAAAGTGCTGGGATTACAGGCATGAGCCACTGCACCCGGCCACATTTCTTGAGTTTACAAATTTATTTCTGAATTTGTAAAATTTTAAAATAAACAACCCTATCAGTCATAACTTAGGCCGATTCAGTGGCTGTGACATTTCCCATCACTCCCTGGGGTTAGGAAAGTGCCTGTGAACTCTACCAGTGATCCAGTGATGCTTAGCAAATGCCACCCACAGAAACTATTTGCATCTCCACAAGAAAACATACTCACACTCACAAGCACACGCACACAATGTGTTTTAATTTGCAAGGCTGATCAGGTTCAATTACTGAGCACAGCTACTTTTCTTTCAGTGTTTTAGGTTGATTTCTGAGAAGGACCATTGTTGATGTTTCCAGTCACACCAAATCTCTAAAGATGTGGTCATGGAAAGTGTGGTTATGGTGACAAATATTTTTTGGCAAGATTGTGAGACTGGATAAATGTTACTAAGATGTAATGATTTTCTTTTTTCTCAGAAGAACATTTGCAAATTCTGACTTTAAACGCAGTTCAGGTACTTTAGAGAACAAGTCATCAATCATGACTATGAAGACAGAATTGTTTAGGATATTGCAGAATTTGTGTAGAAAACTAAGCCTACCCCTAAAGACTCTCCAGTATGTTTCATGTAGTAGAAGTCTCTTGTAAAGAGAAGATAGGAATTCATATATTCCAGGGGTCTATATAAGTGGACTTGAATTGATTCATGTTATAAACATCAGGCAGTTCCAATTATATTCTTGGTTTGGCCTATGAAGTGAAGACAGTGATATCATAGAGTGCCAGAGAATGCCGGGATGAGAAGTGAAGAGGAAGACAGGTGGGAGCCCGTCCTTGGCAGATGAGCAGTGTCTGGTTCTGTCGTGGGAAAATAAAGGTCCTTCTGGGCCATGGAAACAGTGAGTGCAAACGCAGAGGATGTGAAAGGCCACTGAGTTTTACAAAATCTTCGGAAACTGTTTGGTCACAGAAGGTAATCAGATCTGGATGACGAGTGTTATAAAGCATTCCTAGGAAAGCAGAGTTTATCTTGGGGAGAAGCACAGAGCATTTTCTCCTTCAAAACCAAGGGCAATCTGACCTTCTCTGTATTTTGGGAAGTACCTGACTTCCCTGAGGAGTTAAGATCAGGGCCAGAGTCCAGAAGGAAGACATCAGGACCAACTTCAGAGTTCTTAGACGAGACAAGCGGCTGTTTGGTGTTTTTCCCAACTGAGACTGGCCTCAACGTGATGCCAGTTGCTATCAGTCCTTTCTTTATATTTTCTAGGTGTCGAAAACTTCTGGAGTGGGGCGAAGAGCATTCATGGTGCATAGAACTCCACTTTTCATCATTTTCTGCTCTATTACTATTTGCAGTCATCTTCGATCAGGTTCCCATTTCTTGACTTTTCCCAAATCTCAGTTTCTTCTTCCTCAAGTACATAAAGCAAACTCCTGTGACTCTACCTTCTTCACTATGCCATTTTCAACAATCTTGACCCCAAAATAAAATTCCCTGCCGTGAATAAAGAAGACCCAAGCTATGAAATCACAAAAACTTCCTCTATCCTGGTAGTTTACAGCATCTGTTGAAGTCAGTAATTTCTCAAAAAAAAATAAAACAGGGACCAACCCTAGACAGACAGAGATATGCGACCTTTAAGACAAAGAACTCAAAATGATGCTTTGAGGAAACTCAATGAAATTCAAGATAAACAAACATGTCCCCCAAAATGACAATCAATGTTACCATAAAAATCAAGATTAGTAAAAGTGACCAGATAATGAGATAGCCTTATTATTTCCAAGGTCATCTTGACCTTCAAGAAGGGGTCGAATATGTATTAACAAGTGAAAAATTGGAATATAAAAAGTAGGATCATTTGCAAGGCAATACACAGTATCTAATGTGGAAAGTAAGGATGGATATAATTAAGACCAGCAAAAGGCCTGCTATGTGAAATGAGTAACTTGCACAAGGCACATCTGCTGATCTGAGCAGCGGAGAGGGAAGAGATTATTCTGGAAGAGGCTGAGGAGTGGTGTGAGATAAGGACACGCTGGTGCAAAATAGTATCATTAGCAAACAGGGCCTGCCAGGGCACTGTGGCCTATATGACTTTTCTTTCCACTGTCCTCTGTGAAAGCTCAAATGCACCATTTTCTGTTCCAAGGATTTGCTCCCGCAGCACTCACTCCACCCCAGTTAGAAGCTGCTGGTATTTACTCCTCTGCAGTTTCCCATGGACAAACTCCCACTCCTTTGTGAAGCATGGTCTAAAGCAGAGGTCATCTCTCCCTCCCTCCAAATCCCACAGTAATTGGCATGAGCCTCTCTCATAGCTTGCTCACGTGCCACCTAATTCTGCACCTTTTCATTTCAACCAGATTGAAAGTTAGGTGTGGATCATGAACCTGAAACAACACGTTCATCACAGGATGTGTAAATGACTGCTTTCACTGTTCTATCGTGAACAGAAGAAATACATCATTAAAATTATTGTTTAAATTAATTTAACCACAAAAACCTTCCCCAATGCTGTCAACAAGGCAACCGCAAAATAATCGCTCTCCTAAATTGTGAGACTGTAGAATGAAACAAGAAGCAAAGAAAATTATGTCAAATATTTGAGAGGAGCCTTAGAATTTTAATCCCTCTTATACAAATATCATTTGACATGATGCCTCTCTCTACCTGAGAGACAGAACGGCACCTGTGCCCCATACCTGCTGGAGACTGCGGAAGTCTGGAGGGAGCAACCTTGGTGATTCTGCCCCAAGAGAAGGGATTCTCTGGAGCTCTGAACAACATCCTGGGACTAAGATGGACAGTGGGAGTATTGTAGCTTGGAAAGGATAATATTTAAGGTGAGTATGATCCTTCTGACCTCTCAGCCCAAAATGAATCCAGAGTCGTACCTGACTGGTCGGGGGCTGCTTTGTTTCCTATGCAAATTAGTCCATGCTGCAGGGTCTGTCAGTGCCACAGAGGAATAGTGGTGCACTATAGTATAAAGTGACTCACAGCCCAGAGCTTCTGCTTGCCGCATCTCTGTTCCCAGTGATTGCAGCATCTGCATATTCCATGCAAGGAAGGATAATTTGAAAATAATGGACTGGTTCCCTGTTTCCGTTAGCTACATTCCAAATAGTTGTCTTGTTTCAGATTGGCATGCTCATAGGAGACACAGACCCACAGAGCAAGGGAATTTGGCGATTGGATAGAAGTAGGATCACTTGAGATTCCCTTAGACTATGGCTTCTAGGAGAAGAAACAGAAGGATGGTGGATTCTGAGCCTTTTTGGCCCCATAAGACATGCCCTAATAGGATCATCATTGTATCAGAAAACATTCCAGTGATGTCCTCGTAAACTGGATGTCTGTGAGGGTGGGGCCATGCCTAGTAGCATTTGTGAGTTCCTAGGGTATCAACACAGCCACGATGGCAGATTTCAGGCTGTCAACATGACCTCATTGAATGAGGATTTGGGAAGCGTTGCCTATTTGGCTCTTCTGAGACACACCAGCTGGCTCCAGGACATTCCCAGACTCAGGAGCACAGCTTTCAATCTTATTCAATGCTTCATACTCAACACGCTTAAAACGAGTTACCAGCAACTATAGCACAGCCTGTTGTTTTCATGACAGTATAAGAGTGTGTGTCCCTAGTTCTTAGGGTGGCCAAAGGGGTGTTTGTACAGAGAAAGGATTGCCAAGTCCTCTGAAGCTGCGGAGATCAGAGAACACAAGCCTATGCCAGCTGGTTTGAAAGCTTCCAGACTTTGATTCAAAATAATCTTATGGACATTCTGCTTTTGTTCAATTAAAAAATTCAACTCTGTTAGCATTTTCCCAGAATGTAGTCCATTGTTATTAACTCTAGTCACTTTGTTGTATAAAAGATTTTTTAAACTTCTTCCTCCTATCTAGGTGAAATTTTGTATCCTTTGACCAGCATCTCCCCAGCACCCCACTCCACCCCAGCCTCTGGTAATTACTGCTCTAGTCTTTTGATGTGACTTAATTTCCCTGAGGTTTTAACTCAAGAAGACAGGGGTATTTTCTTTATAATAATGCTTATATTACTTTTTGTTTTCTTTATTTTTTCAAATATATTATTTGTTATGAATATAAATAAGTATATTGTAATAAAATCTTCCACCTCTCTGTGGGTGAAGCTACAGTTCGCATTTCATTACAGCAGGGCTTGTATTTCTTCTTTTTTTAGTTATTAATAAAATATTCCCTTTCTGCCCTTGTATGTTCACCCTCAGTGTAGGTAGGAAGCCCTGCCCACCTTTTTTACATCTTTTTTCAGCAACAGTGTTTACAGCTGTGGTCTGAGTTCTGTTCAAGCCTAAGAATCAGAGCTGGTCCACTATTGGGAGCGTGGGTCTCAGAGGTCATGTGGATAAAGGTGGAAAAAGATGGACACAAGGTCTTAGGAAGTCCTTGAAATAGCATCCAAAGGTCAGGGAATTTACATCTGTGCCCAGGGCGTCCTCACTCCCAGGAGACACAAGGTAACAGCAAGGAGTGATTTGATGATGGCAAAATTGTAATGGGTTCAGAACAATCCCTGCCAAGGACCATCATTTGCTAGAGAAAGACATTTGATGTCTCTGGCACCACAATATCCAATAACTGAATTTGGGGAACTATAATTTTCCAAGGAGCTATGCAGGACCATGCACTTCTGTCCTGGCTGGGTCTGGAATATTCTATTTTAACCTTGGTATACGGGGCTGTCTCTGAGGACTCCCAGAAACCCATGATCCATAATTATGTCAGCTTTGGTCACAGCGTGAAATTTAGAATATGTGAACTGTAGCTTTACCCAAAGAGAGGTGAAGGATTTTTATTACAATATACTTATTTATATTTGCAATAAACACTATATTGCAAGATGTAAAATAACAAACAAAACAAAAATAATATAACCATCATTATAGAGAAAATTCCCCCATTGTCTTGAGTTAAAGACCTCAGGGAAATTACTTCAAATCCAAAGACTAGGGCAGTAATTAGCAGAGGCTGGAGTAGAGATGGACTGTTGGGAAGATGTTGGTCAACAGATACATAATCTCACTCAGATAAGATGAAGATGTTATAAAGATCTATTATACAACAAATGACTAGAGTTAGTAACAGTGGATTGTATTCTGGGAAAATGCTAACAGAGTACATTTTAAGTATTCTCACCACTGGAAAGGATAAGGATTGAGGTGCATATGTTAACTAGCTAGATTTAGTCATTGCACTATGTACATACATTTTTAAATGCAGGTTGCATGGTATACATATATACAACTCTTATTTGTCAGCATTCAGGTTCTAGAAACCCCATTTCCTAGGGAACCAAGCTGACACTGGAGCAGTAGTGCTGTAGCTGAGCTGCTGGCACAGAGATACATGGCCAAGTCCCCCTGCTGTGTGCGCTGGAACTTCAGAGTGGAGATGGATCCATCAGGCCTCTCTGCAGACAACCGATCACGGGGAAGCCCTGATTTGTCTGCTGCATCCTTGCCTTGGAAGTAAATTGGAAACTCCAGGCCCTGCCCCAGGCTCTGTCAGTACCAATAAAGGGCATTATGACCTGAAATTGGATCATATCTGAGAGCTACATCCTTTCCCTTCTTTGCTACCTTGTGTCTCAGGGACTGGGAGACTCCAGCATCTGTGTGATCTGTGGAGACAGAAATTGGGAACTGAATGAGAAAAACAACTATAGTCATCTCTGTCTCTGTCTCTCTCTCTCTCTCACCCATCTCACACACACACAGGAGACAGCTTGGTGTCTAAGGAATCACCTGCCCCAAGGAGACATATGGCTGCCCAGCAGAGGAGCCTGGTGCCCATGGCAGGGTCAGGGCAGGATGGGCGCTTTACCAGATCAGAGTCACTGTGAGCAGGAGCAGAGGAGGAGGGATGTCCTTGTTCCCACACAGAAGGTCCCACAGTAACATCACATCCTTTCTCAATCCACACAACGACAGGAACAAAGGATTTATTTTAGGACATACTTAAATGACTCCTTTAAATATTTATGAGTTCCTTGCTTTTTGCTTGTTTGTTCTTCAAGACAGAGCCTTGCTCCATCGCCCAGAATGGAGTACAGCAGTGTGATTTTGGCTCACTGCCTCCCGAATTCAAGTGATTCTCCTGCCTCAGCCTCCCGAGTAGCTGGGATTACAGACGCACACCACCATACCAGGCTAATTTTTGTATTTTTAGTAGAGACGGGGTTTCACCATATTGCCCAGGCTGATCTCAAACTCCTGACCTCAAGTGATCTGCCCACCTTGGTCTCCCAAAGTGCTGGGATTACAGGTGTGGGCCACCACGCCCAGCCTATAAATTCCTTTTTAGGCCGGGCGCCGTGGCCCACACCTGTAATCCCAGCACTTTGGGAGGCGGAGGCAGGTGGATCATGAGGTCAGGAGATCGAGACCATCCTGGCTAATATGGTGAAACCCCGTGTCTTCTAAAAATACAAAAAATGAGCCGGGCGTTGTGGCGGGCACCTCTAGTCCCAGCTACTTGGGAGGCTGAGGCAGGAGAATGACTCGAACCTGGGAGACGGAGCTTGCAGTGAGCCGAGATTGTGCCACTGCACTGGGCAGTACCTGGGCGACAGAGCGAGAATCTGCCTCAAAACAAAAAAAAATCCTTTTTAACAACATCAGTGCATGTATCATCGTTTTGGGCTCTCATGCTGTCTGGACCCGAAGGCCTCATGCTGCATCTCTGAGTTTATCTCCTCATCCCACAGCCACTCCTCTGTCTGCTGGGCATGTTCTCTAGGATGTGTCAACAGCTTCGCCAACACAAGGCACCAAAAGGTGAGCTCATTGTCTTTCCTGCAAGTCAGAGTCTCCTGTGCCATCCCCATTGATGCCCCAGCCTCCTCCATTCCCCCAGTCACACGTGCCCAACGGGGCTGTCCCATCACATGGGTTCCCTCAGGAGCGGCACCTCATGCCTCTCTTCTGGGACCACTTCCCATCTTTGTTAACTATAATTCAGAAAGGATACCTTGGTGACAATCTCACAGTGTTTTTTCTTTCTCTACCTATAAATATATTTACCTCAATCTCAATATTTAATGAATGAGAATTATAATTCTGACTTAATGCTTATTTTTAATCTCCTTTCTTGACTTTCACTGTTCCTTTCAGTCTATTCCGCTGTGAGATAGTTATCTTTTGGGCTACTTTTAAAATCTTCTCTTTGTCATTTGTGTTCCAAAATTTCACCATTAACATATGTATTCATCTACTTCATATTCATTTAACTTGTTGAAACAGAGGATTTAGGTCCTGAAACACGTCTTGAAAATTCTCAGCTAATGTCTCGTAATTATCACCTATCATTCTCTCTACTTTCTCTTTGTGACACTTCAGCCATGTGTAAGAAAAATGGGAAGCTCCAACAAAATATTTTATGTATCCTAATATACTAGAACCTACAAGTGTTTTATTCCTTATCCCTTACCTTTTCTTGTTTCCTGTTTAATTTTCCATGCTGCATTCTAGATAACTTCTTCAGATCTGTCTTTGACCTCAGTAACAATCTCTTTTGAAGCATGTCATCTTTTCTTCATTTCCATTTTGTTTTCAATGATAATCTTAATCATTACTGTATTCATTTTTTAATGTTTCCTTGATGATTTCTGACAGTCTCCTTTTTCTTGTTCACATGTCAATTTGCTCTCGTATTCCTTTAAATATAGCTCTTTAACTTTTATATCTTTTAATGGCAAAATTCCTTGTCTTCATACATTTCAATTGCTTATGGTTTCTACTCATTTTTCTTCACTGGTTCTTGTTTTAATTGTCTTAATAGTGGGAGTATATTTACCTGACACTAATGTGTGGGATTTCAGAGAGTCCTGCATTGAGAGTGTAGAACATCCAGTCCACAGTTTGTCTAGCTGTCTCCAGTCTCATCCCAAATGCACGGGGCCAAGAATTGTCTGCTGCACTCTGAGTTGCCAAACACACTCCTGGCTTTGGTTCCTGGGGTCAGAACATGCTCTCAGGACAGCCACAATGTTCCCTCTAGAATACAGTTCTCATTTTTGTTATTTTTCATGGCACCTTCTCCAGAAATTAGCACCTATAAGGCTGTGTAGTCATGACTTTCCCTACCTGTTCTTCCAAGAAAAATTTATATAAATACATTTTCAATAAAGAAACTCCTAAGTCTAAAGATATTCCCTCTTCTTTCCTTTTTGGTTCCTAACCAAAAACTTTAAAAAATAACTTAGATATTAGAATTATATAATGCAGACTTTGCCCTCATTGAGTTTGAAGAACATGTGATATTTAAAATTGGAAACTCCTAGACGAACTGACAAACTGGCTTGCACAATGAATGGTCCAACGCTTGTTCAACAAGCGAGTGCCTTTTGAAGAGCTCATAGCAGAGCATCTCAGGCACAGTTAACTCTAGATTTTTGCCAGGGTACAGCGGACCTGGAGTGTTCCTGTTATTGGTTCATCCACCCGCTCATCACTCAATCAGCCTGTCATTCATTAACTCATCCATTACCTGTGAAATAGGTCTCCCTTCATGCCAGGAACAGCTGTTGGTAAATGTAATAAGCACAGCCTTCCCCTTTATGGAGTTTAAAATCGAGTTGAGCAGAAAAATATCCAGACAAGTAACTGGAAAACTCCAACTGTGCTCAACTCTATTGATTAACAAACACATGTTACAATCAGTGCTTATAACAGAAAAATTGATCACAGCTGGGAGGCAAGGGCGTGCTTCCCACAGGAGGGCTGCTCATGCTGAGATCTGAGGCACAGGTAGGAGTTGGCCACTGCAGAAAGGAAGGCTCCAGCCCAGGGCAGAGGAAATGGCCTTTGAAGTCTCTGTGGTGGGAAGGAAGGAGGCACAGAAGAGGGGCTGCCCTCATGGCTGCAGTAGAGAGGGGCGGGGAGGTGAGGGGAGGAGAGACCCAGCAAGGCCTTGGAGGGTGACTGCCCAGATGGGAAAGGGGGGCCACAGGAGAGACAACGTGAGGGTGGGGGCTGGGGGAAACCCTAGAGAGAGGAAGCAACACGGTAACCAGGAAGAGATGGGAGCCTAGATGGATCTGAAATACAAATCCTGTTTCATCCTTGGGGCCTCAGACCCATGACGATGGGGTTTCAAGTTTCCTGGTGCAGAGAACTCTGCCCAGGGCATCCCTGAGTCTGCGGTGGGGCAGGAGGGCAGAGCCTCCCTGCCTTTTATGTGCAGAGAGGAGACGGCCGTGCAGCGCTGTGGAGTAACTGCTGGCACAGAAGTACACAGATGTCTGGGAGGGAGCAGCCGACTCCAGCCTGAGCAGGAAATTCTGTCTGTTTAATCTGGAGACATTGTAGCCATCGGGGACTTCTCCTTTGTCAGTGGTACCCTCACCAACTGAGTAATGAATCAGCTTCAGCCCCATGCCTGGGTCTTGTCGATACCAGTACATGTTGTCATAGTTCATATCCTGGGCACACTGCAGTGTCATGCTCTGTCCTGTCTTCAGGACCTGGAATTTTGGGGTCTGAGTGACACCAGCATTCACTGGACCTGCAGAGAAGAACAAAGCCGATGCTGCAGCCACAATGGAAATGGGCTGAGCCTTGAAATCCACACATGGGGCCCTGCCCAGGACCCACCTGCCCACAGGAGAGAAAAGGCCACACAGCACAGGAGCCCGAGGCTCATGGCAGGTGCTACAGGATGGAGGGATCTTCTGGGTCTGTGCATCAGTGAAGGGGGAACAGGACTCTCAACGAAGTCATTCTGAGACCTCATTCTCCCTGCCTGGGCCCCAGAGCCTTTCTGTCAGGAGAGGCCACGCCCCTTCCCCGGCTGGTCAAATTCAAGATGAATGCACCAGTGAACAGTTTGAATGGGAAGAATGCTTTTGTCTGAATTGACACAGCCTTACAAGTTTTTCTTAACCTTTTTGGAAGCAGTTTGTAACTCAGTGTAACTTTTATCCCTGTGATGATATAATTCCTCATTCATACACTGGTGTCAGTTATCTAAATATTTCTCTAATTTAGACTCTTAGGGAAACTTCTCATGTCTTCCTGGTGTTTTTGACTCCTGTGTCCCAAATACTCCTTCAAGTATCCTTTTCTAATTTGCTTAATTGACCATAATCCTGTTTAAAATCCTTTGTCTCTATTGGTTTTCTCTGTTACCAAGTTTCCAAATCCCAGGGGCAGGCTCATCACCATTGGAGGAGTTGTTTTGCTCTGTTTCTTTTCAATTCACCGACAGATGGGACTCCTGACAAGCCCAGCTGAGCACCTTCAGCTCCACCCAGGGCTCTTGCTTTCTGTGCCTGGGGTGAGACCGCAGCAGGCAGAACCACCTCACGCTGCTGACGGCCCTCTCTGTGTGGATGCTGGTGGCTGCCAAGCACTGCCCATGATCTGTGGGCACAAAGGTGTCTTGATGTGTGAGGGATGCGGGGAGAGGAGAGAAGAGGCAGGCTCCAGGATAAGAAAAAGTGCTCTCATTTTATTTGAAGTGTCATATTTCATAGGGAATACTCCCTTGGTCAGGATTCTCACCACTAATTCAGTAACAATTAAAAAAAAAAAAAAAAAAAAGGCTGGGTGCAGTGGATCACACCTGTATTCCCAACACATTGGGAGGCTGAGGTGGGCGGATCATGAGGTCGAGTGCAAGACCAGTCTGACAAACATGGTGAAACCCCATCTCTACTAAAAATACAAAAAAAAAAAAAAAAATTAGCCGGTCGTGGTGGTGTGCACCTGTAATCCCAGCTACTCAGGAGGCTGAGGCAGGAGAATCACGTGAACCCGGGAGGCAAGGTTGCAGTGAGCCAAGATTGCACCACTGCACCCCAGCCTGGGCAACAGAGCAAGACTCCGTCTCAAAAAAAAAAAAAAAAAAAAAAGGAAATTATATTTTTGTATAGTAAAATAACAATAAATAATGAAATAATTATTTTTTGAAGCCTTCTCTGTGAAGCAGAATTGAACTTCAAATGAATGTGCATTCATATACTCAGTGCTTGCTGTTCTGCAAATGACCCTGTCACTTGTGTGACAGATGGTTTCACAGAAACAATAAGATACTATACATTTAATATTCAGACCTTAAATGTGGTGTATGCATACAATGGAATATCATTAAGCATTAAAAAGAAGAAAAGCTGGCCATACGTGACAATGTGGCTAAACCTGGAGGACATTATGCTGAGTTGAAAAAGTCAGGCACAGAAAGACAAATACTACATGATTGTACTTATATGAGGCAACGTAAAAGTTGAACTCATGTAAGTGAAGATGAAAGTGGTGATTTCCAAGGGCTGGGAAGTGGGGGAAATGGGCGGCTGCCATCAGTGGCTATAAAATTTCAATAAAGAAGGATGAGGAAGTTTTAGAGATCTGCTGTCCAACCTTGTGTCTGTAGATTACAATACTATATTGTACATTTAAAAATCTGTTTAAAGGATAGCCTTCAGTTATTAAACTAATAAAGTTGGCAGAAAAAGGTGTAGGTGGCTAAAGAGAGAAAGAGAAGAAAAAAAGGAAATCTGAATAATTCAGAAACTGAGCAAACCACTTTGAATAAGTTAAAAAAAATTTTAATGCAAACCTTAATACTCTAAAAAGCAAGAAACATATTTATTATTCTTTAAAGCTTTTCTTTTTCATTTTATTTGTTCTTTTTATTTTGCATTTTATGTCATTAAATATCTATACAAAGAAAGGACCTCAAAACATTTATCAAATAAAATAAATAATAACTAATGAATGACAATTTTTCTTGTTACTTTTCCTCAAGGTAGATTGTATCAGTTACAGAAAGTCTCCAGTGCAGAAAATTTCATCCTTCTGTTTTGCTTCAACGAGGGATGAATGGATATGCTCAGCCTGGAAGTCACGTGATCCTCGGACTTGTCAGGGAAGAGGTTATAATTGTCACATATGAGGCATGACCTTGCCCTCCTGCTAATGGGACCTGGAAAGGGGAAACCAGATGAAGGGACAGATATACAGAGTCGGGGGAGAGGGCTGGTGCAGAGGTGTTGGAGGAAAACACCTCGGCCAATTACTTAATATGAGACCCGGGACAGCTGCTTTCCTTCAGATGTATAAACAGGTGAAATCATACCTACCCCACATGATTTCAGTGAGCATTAAACCAGATCACATGTAGAAGTGACAGCAAGTGTCCGGGGGAAAAGCCTGTCAGCTCACCAGGACCTGAGCTGCCCCTCTGGCTGGCAGCACCCTCCTCAGGGCTCAGGGTCACTCCCTGAGTGGAGGTAGGAAAGTGTCACCCAATTCCTTGGGGTACTGGCCTTTTCCAGGTACTCTCTATGTGGGCCACTCCTGCCTTGTTCACCCATTGAAAGACCCAGACTCGGCAGCTCCATGCAGCATTCCTGTCCCGCACAGCCCCTCAACTAAAGGGGAGGTGGTTGGGCACAGTCCCCACATGCCCACATCACACCTCACTTTCCTCTGCCCACCCTGTCCCTGCCCTGACCCCGATTCCCAGCCCTTGCCACCCCAGCCCCTACACCCTCCACTGCCCACGCAGAGGCAGAGATACTCCCTGCTTGGTGCAAACCCCTGCCCTACCTTTCCCTGGTGAGGGTGGAATATAATCAAAGGTGCATCTTAATCACCCTTGATGAAATCAACCTAAATCAACCTAAAACATTGAAAAAAAAAAACAACAAGCTTTTCTCAGTAATGGAGTCTTATCATCCATCCTTGACAATGAAAACATATTAAGTGTTTATGAGTGTGTGTGTGTGTTTGTGAGTGTTTTCTTGTGGTCCCAGGCCAGGACCTACTCTAATTTCCACCTAATCTCCTGATGCCAGCAGGCAGCCAGGCATTCCCTTCCGCCTTCCTTTCCTGGCCACCCTCCCACCCCATCCCAGGGTTCCCTGCAGCATAGTGGGGCCACAGCGCCCCCAAGTGGCCAACATTCCACAGTCCCATGGATTCACAACTTAGGACCTGATGAGCTCAGGATTGTCCAAGTCAGGAACAGGGATGCCCCGACTCCAACCCCTGCAGCCCCCATTCTCTCACACACACCCTCTCTGTCGCTTTCCCGGAAGGGCTGATTTAAGGTGGAACTTCAAATTCACCCTTGGCCAGTGGAGACAAAAGGACACATCTTGATTGCAGAAGAAATTACCGTTACATCATCGCAATGAGCATCCTAAGATGGAAGAGAGGAGCTAGAATTACAGAGGCCACAGAATGAAACAGTGTGAAAATATCAGTACCAATCTGGGCTGAAAATACTACATTGCAGAGCTCCCTTTGATTAGTCAGACCCACATCTTTTCACACATTGTATTTAGTTTAATTATTCACAAATTTTAGTTAGCACATTTTATAAAGAGGATTTTTGATTTTACAAATTTATTTCTGAACTTATAAAATGTTGAAATAAACTATTTTATCAGCTATAACTTGGGCAGATTCAGTTAGGTCTGCTATTTCCTATCCTTACCTAGAAGTGCCTAGGAGATCTGCCCAGTGATCCAGCACCTCATAAAATGCCACCAGGGGAGAAACTATTTCTACGTGAGTGAGTATCCACAAGAAAACACTCACAAACACACACACACACTCATAAACACTTAATATGTTTTCATTGTCAAGGATGGATGATAAGACTCCATTACTGAGAAAAGCTTGTTTTTTTTTTTTTCAGTGTTTTAGGTTGATTTAGGTTGATTTCATCAAGGGTGATTAAGATGCACCTTTGATTATATTCCACCCTCACCAAATCTCTAAAAATGTGGCTGTGGAAAGTGTGGTTATGGTGAGGAAGTTTTTTACAGGATTATGAGTCTTTATAAATATTACTGTACCATAATTTTCTTTCTTTAGTTATTCTTCAGTCAGCCTAAATAACATAATTTTCTTCACTCCAAAAGAACATTTGCAGATTCCAGCATTAGATACCCTTTGGGAACCTGACAGCACTGGCCATCAATCCTGACTGTGAAGACACAATTGCTAGGAATATTACAGAAGTTACATGAAATACTAAGACTATTCATAATCATTCTCCAAGATATTTCAAGTGGAGTCCCTTGTAAAGAGAAGACAGTAATTAATCACACTCCAGGATTCTGTATGAGGGCAATAACTTATTAGTTTTACAAACATCAAAGAGTATCTATTGTATGCTTGGCTTTTCCTATGAAAATAAAGGAAAGAGAGTGATACAGTACAGTCCCAGGGAATGTCACAGTAAGAAGTGAAGAGGAAGGCAGGTGTGAGCCTGTCCTTGACAGATGATCAGTATGTAGCCACGTCCTAGAAGAACAAAGGTCCTTCCAGGCCATGGAAACAGTGAGGACAAACGCAGAGGATGTAAAGACTGCTGAGTTTTAGAAAATGTTCAGAGCATTTGGTCATAGAAGGTAATTGGATTTGGGAAGTGAGTGTCAGAAAGGAATCCCAGGGATGCAGAATTTATTTGGGGGGAAACTGGAAAGTATTTGCCCCTTTAGGAACAAGGGTGACTTTACCTTCCTCTATGTTTTGTGGCTCATGCCTATAATCTTAGCACTTTGGGAGGCTAAAGTGGGTGGATCGCTTGAGCTCAGGAGTTCGAAACCAGCCTGGGCAACATGGTGAAATCCTGGCTCTACCAAAAATACAAAAAACAGCCGAGCGTGGTGGCACACGCCTGTAGTCTCAGCTACTCAGGAGGCTGAGGCAGGAGAATCACTTGAACCCAGGAGGCAGAGGTTACAGTGAGCCAAGATTACGCCACTGCACTCCAGCCTGGGTGACAGAGCGAGACCCTGTCTCAAAAAAAAAAAAGAGGAAGGAAGGAAGGTTGGTTGGTTAACTAAACAGGACTACATCTCAGTATTTTTCAACACAAATACATTTAAAAGCAGTTTTTTTGTTTGTTTGTTTGTTTGTTTTTGAGACAGAGTCTCGCTATGTTGCCCAGGCTGGAGTACAGTGGCACAATCTTGGCTCACTGCAAGCTCTGTCTCCCAGGTTCACAGCATTCTCCTGCCTCAGCCTCCCGAGTAGCTGGGACTACAGGCGCCTGCCACCATGCCTGGCTAATTTTTTGTGTTTTTAATAGAGATGGGGTTTCACCATGTTACCCAGGATGGTCTCGATCTCCTGACCTCATGATCCGCCCACCTCGGCCTCCCAAAGTGCTGGGATTACAGGCATGAGCCACCGCACCCAGCCTAAAAGCAGTTTTAATGGATAGTACTAATGCTTTATAAGAGCAATTTATAGTCATATGAAGCCTAATGACTACAAGTGTTAATAATGCCAACATTCATCATTAGGGAGTAAGTAAAGCAATGACAAATCCAAACATTAGAAAATTACGCAACATTTTAAAAGTAGGGAGGTAGAAATTTGTATAGACTGCCATGAAAGAAATTATCAAAAGACATTGTTGAGTGAAAAAATAAATTGCAGAACAGTATTTGAGGTATAGCACTATAATATAAAAACATGCAAAGTCATTATATGTAGTCTATGGGCACATATAATAGGTTGAATCATAAGAAATTGCTGCTTTTCATTAGTTCAGAAATAATACTGGCAATTTCATATGGATCAACCTAATATATAAATATACCAAACTGGTAACAGGGAAATAAGAAGGACTGAGGAGTTAGTAATGGTAAATTCTGATCTACCTATAATGCTTTAATTTTTTTTAATAGAGAAAATGTATTGATGTGTTATATGCATAGCATTAACAAAATTAGCTTTCTAAGATTTTAGAGAATCATCCAAGATGATTTACAAAAGTAGAATCATCATCATCAGTAAGAAATTAAGTGACTACTAAAAGTAATCATTAATTCAGTCATAGGACTAATGATGCATTGACAAGACTATTGAGATATATAATTATGGAAATGGCTAAAATAGAGATATAAAGTATCTATTTCTACCTCCCAACCACTAACAGAAAATTCAACACATTATACACACTGAGCAGTTCAAAGAAATTGTTAAGATCCATTATTATTTTTAAAAGGAAATTTAACCAGTGAATGCTTTCACTGAAAATGATAAACAATATATTCCCAGTATAAACCAGAAACAAAGTCTGCAGTAGAAAACTACAATGTCCCTAGATTCAAGTGGGGGTGGGGAGTCATATTTAAATAATAAGTGCAGAAAAATCAAAATATTTTAAAATAATTGTCCATGCAAGAAAGAAAACAGTATCATCTAGATTGAAGACCCACTGTTTTTATTTTATAATTTATTTCATGACCTTTAGACTGCTAGAAAAATAAAACCTACATTGAGGGCAAAGGTAATTTTTGAGAAAATATGTGCTATTGTTGCCTGCATAGATAATAGTGTGATTTATCCAGAAGGTGATAGAAATTTCATTTTCCTAGACCACAGATATAAGCCAAGGAGAATAGAAAGCTCTGACCTAAACTTCACAAGTGTCCCTTCCAAGCAGGGACACGTAAAAGTAAACAAAAAAAGATCAAATTAAATTCAAAGTGAGAAGATAGGAAAAAATAAAGATGATAATATAAATCAACAAAACAGAAAGGGGAAAGAAAATAGAGAAAAGTCCATGAAAACAAAGGCTGACTCAAGAAGATCAATAAGATTGATAAATCTCTAGCCAGACTGATCAGGAAAAAAATAAGATAAGATACAAATTATTAGTATCAAGAATGAGGAAGGTGAAATCACTACAGATTCTACAGGTATTAAAATAATAAGAAACATTATGATCAACTCCATTCCTTTAATTTGTCAAGATAGACAAAATGAACAAATTTCTTGAAAGATGCAAATTTATGCAAGGACAGACAGATAACCTAAATAGGTACCTATTAAAGAAATAAAATTTGTTGTTAAAAACTGTCCCACAGGCTGGGCGGCGGTGGCTCATCCTGTAATCCCAGCACTTTGGGAGCCGGATCACCTGAGGCCAGGAGTTCGAGACCAGCCTGGCCAACATGGCGAAACCCCATCTCTACCCAAAACACAAAAATTAGCCAGGCACGTTGGTGCACGCCAGTAATCCCAGCTACTCAGAAGGCTAAGGCAGGAGAATTGCTTGAACCTGGGAGGTGGAGGCTGTAGTGAGCAGAGATCACGCCACTGCACTCCAGCCTGGGCATGGTGGCTCACGCCTGTAATCCCAACAGTTTGGGAGGCCGAGGCAGTGGATCAGCTGAGGTCAGGAGTTCGAGACCAGCCTGGCCAACATGGTGAAAAACTGTCTCTACTAAAAATACAAAAAAAAATTAGCCAGGCGTGGTGGCAGGCACCTGTAATCCCAGCTACCCAGGGGGCTGAGGCAGGGGAATCACTTGAACCTGGGAGGCAGCGGTTTCATGAGCTGAGATTGTGCCATTGCACTCCAGCCTAGGCAACAAGAGCGAAACTCCATCTCAAAAGAAAGAAAATAAAAAGAAAACACAACAAAAACCCCCCACAAAGAAAATTTCAGGCCAAGATGGTTTCACTAATAAATTCATGTATAATATAAGAAGATACATTTCCACTACTACACAACTTTTCCCGAAAACTGAAGAGGAGAATATACTTCCTGATTCATTCTATGAAGCTGGAGTTATGCTGATACCAAAACCAGACGAAGACATTACAAGAATGTAAGACTACAGGCTGGGGCATGGTGACTCACACCTGTAATCCCAGCATTTTGGGAAGCCAAGGTAGGAAAATTGCTTGAGCTCAGAAGTTTGAGACCAGCCTGGACAACATAGTGAGATGCTGTCTCTATTAAAAATTTTTAAAAAGTAGTTGGGTGTGGTGGCACACACCTATGGTCCCAGCTACTTGGGAGACGGAGGTGGGAGGTCGAAGCTGGAGTTAGCTATGATCGCACCACTGCACTCCAGCCAGGAATTAGAACGAGAACCTGTCTCAGAAAAAAAAAAAAGAAGAAGAAAAAAAAGTGCACAGGTCTACAACTGTGGTGCATCCACAGTTTTATTAATACTCAGCAAGAAAAGGGAGTACACTGTTAACAAATGCAACAGCATAGATGAATCTCCAAATAATTGTGCTGAAATAAATCAGTCCAAAAAGCATACAGTTCTGTATGATTCCACTTATATACAACTCTAGAAAAGCAAACTAATCTTGGGGACAAGGACGGATGGCAGGGGGAATGCAGAAAATTACAGAGGGGCATGAAGAAACTTTGGGAGATGAATATATTCACTATCATGATTGTGGTATCGTTTTCAAGGGTGTATATATATATCAAAGCTTATGGAATTGTACATGTCAAATATAGCTTATATCAACTATACCTAAATAAGCCTGGTTTTAAAATTTTTCTTTTTGAAAAGAGGATGAGAATCTAAGCTTCCTTATTCCTGGTTTAGTAGTAAACTTGAACAATTTCACCTGTCTCCTATACTTAAAATGACATTTCAGAATTTTAAAAACAGGATTTTAATAAAATAGTGAAGTTATTACATAAAATATTTGCTAGTAGTTAGCAAATATATTTGTAATACACATATAAATAAAGCCTTATAACATGATAGTAAGCAAATATCTATCAATCTTAAAATTTTTTAAATAAAAGAGCAACTATATTACATACTGACTTTTTAGAGAGGGTTGGCATAGAAAGATAAGGAGTCAAAGAGGAAGGTAAGAAAAGAGAAAGGATGAGAAAGTAAATATACAAGAAAACGTAACCAGAGGCTCAAAAAAAAAAGCAAAGTAGGACAGTAAAATAAACATTTTGACCTATTTATATGGCTCTTAAGATCAAAATAACTTGCTATGAGATTTTCATCATTAACTGACATTTAGATTAGAGAAAATATACATGAAGCAAGCCTCACCCCAGGCAATACAACAGCTCCGATTCCACTTTTCAGCTTTGACCTGCCTCGGCCACCTCGCCCCGACAGTCCTGCACCTCGAGGTCTCTGCTTTCCTGGAAATCCAGACCCACGGCCCTATGTAACAGATTAGGAAAAGTCAACATTCTGTGACAGCCCAAAATAATTTTTAAATCCAAATGCCACTGAGATGAAACATTTTATTAAATGTTACACAAACACTTCTTTAGATAAGTATTAAGAGACCTGGCTTATTATTTTTATCTTTGAAAGTATACTCCACAACTTAAAAATCTAAATATAAAATGCTTACAACCTTAGAATCATACCTTAGGCCTGTCACTGTGAACACTATCAGCAAGCCTTTGCATGATTTTTCTCTTTCCCACTCCTACATTCTCGGTGACGACAACTATAGCCTGATCCAGATATTTCGAAGTGCAACAAATTGTATTCAATATAGAGTAAGTATAAGGAAGAACTCTCTCATTAACTGGTCTCGCGGTGATTACAATAATAGCTAACATCTATTGAGTGCTTACTATGTACTAATCTAAGTATTTTTTACTCTCAACAATCCCATATAGTAGGTTTTATTATCCCCATTTGAGATGAGTGTGCTGAGGAATAAAAAGGGTAAGTAACATGTCCAAGGTCACTTAGCTAGCAAGTCTGGCTCCAGCGTCCCTGGGTTAGAACCATATTCTGTACTGCTACATCAGCATGAAAGTTCATTTTTGCTAGTGTGTAACAGTATTCTTCCTGTCATTAAAATTAAGTCAGTTTCCTTCACTATTCAACAGTTCTCTTATGAACTCAACATTTCTACCTCATTCACCACTGTATTTAGAGGAAAATTTATTATTATTGTTATTACTTTTATTTTTGAGACAAGAACTTGTCTCAAAACAAGTTCTTGCACTCAACAGGTTCTGCACTCAACAGGTTGGAGTGCAGTGGTGTGATCACAGCTCACTGCAGCCTAGAACTCTTGGGCTCAAGTGATCCTCCTGCTTCTGCCTCCCAAAGTGCCAGGATTACAGGAGTAAGCCAAAGCGTCCAGCCAGGAAAAATTATTTGAGGATTATAGGAAAGCTGACAAAAGGCTTTGTGAAAGCTTTGCTTTAAATAATCTGAATAATAAATACTTGAAATGGAAATAATTTATCTGACCTCTTACACAAGAAATAAACCTACAGGAAAATGTGTTAAATTCCCTGATAATTTCAGACATTAAGTACCAGAGTATGGTGTTCCCTGCCCCCTCACCCTTGTTTGTACTAATTAATTACTCCTTGAAAAAACCTGGCACCTACCTAAGTAGATGAATTATGTATATTTAAAATTATCCAGATGCTCAGGAAAATACTTAGATGTTTCCCTCACAATAAGTTAAATAATATGTCATATCTTCAACTGATGTCCCTTATCATAGTTTGAAATGAACTTATTCCCTGTTTAGCAGAATGGTTTCCAAGTCAAAAATTTATGGTGATACTGTAAGCATAAAATAGATACACATGAACAAAAGGAACGGGAGGAATGGCTTTTTTCCCTTTGGATGTAATAAATACAGCCAGCTCCCAGTTTCAAACTGCCACTCCTGTCTTCTCTTACCCTGCTCTCCTTGAGATCCCTTTTGAGAAGTACATCAGCTTCTTTGCACAACAGATGGATGGGGTCAGGTTAGTTTTTTAGGTTTTTTGTTTGTTTGTTTGTTTTTGAGACGAAGTCTCCCTTCTTTGCCCAGGCTGGAGTGCAATAGTGCAATCTTGGCTCACTGCAACCTCCGTCTCCTGGGTTCAAGCAATTCTCCTGCCTCAGCTTCCCTAGCACCTGGGATTACAGGCATATGCCACCACGTCCGGCTAAATTTCTTTGTATTTTTAGTAGAGATGGGGTTTCACCATGTTGGCCAGGTTGGCCTCGAACTCCTGACCTCAAGTGATCTGCCCCTTCAGCCTCCCAAAGTGCTGGGATTACAGGTATGAGCCACTGCGCCCGGCCGAGTTCGTCTTGTTTTTAAATTGGTATAAAAGATTTTTGAAGAATTAAGTCAGTGATTAAAAATCAAGACTACAGTAATCTCTCAATTTATTTTCTTGAACATGAAATGCTGACCCAGAAAAAAAGTAAGTGAAAATTGGTGGTCTATATTATCAAACTGTCAAATGAGGTATATTTATACCTCAATATCTTGGATGACAGCAGGGGGAGGTAGGGAGGTTAAAAAAAATAGTTCTTCCAGTCATGAAAGAAAATAAAGTATAATCTAGAATTCCTTAAAATCCTTGATTAGTCTAAATTAAACAGCCATATTCCAGAAAATTAAATACAGAATATGAAGAAAAACTGTCATCGCTAGTAAATGAAGTATTTTAACTTTTGAGTTAATACTTCTTCAAATTAATTTTTTTCTCTTCAAAATGCATCACACTACTTAACTCACTTCAAGGACTGGCAGAGCCATCAACCAATGTCATGGGGGAAAAAGCCTTGTCATTTTAAGGTATCAACCAGACAGTGAAATCTGTCACAATTTTGGTATTTCTTCTCCATGAGAACATAATACATTAATGGAGTTTTTTCTTTTGCTTTTTTCTAAGCAACAAAGTTTTATGATATCACGAATGAAAAGGTCCTTAATTACCTTTTGGTCTACATGTCAAGGACTTCTCCCTCATAAAAACAGTAATAATCACAACAAAAGGAATTAACCAAAAAAGAGGTATTAAAAATGTATACTTGATTTTTAAATGCAAGCATATTATTTCTTTACATTAAAATTTTTAGATTTAAAAAGTGTTTCTGGAAGCTCAATCTAGAAAAGAAAGATTTAATTCTTAACATCCAGTAGGGCAAAACAAATCAGACAGAAATGATATATGAATGTAAATGCAATTTTATTTATCACTTAGATGCTCCAAATGGCACTGCCAAGAAGCTGCCTGGGTTTAAAAATTTCCTGACCTTCTGAAATGTCTGGGTACTAGGAAGGTGGGCTCACTGTATTATGGGTACTCCAAGCCCCCTAGGATATGGCAGTTGAGAAAATGGATGTGTAAAACTCAGCAACATAAAAGGTCAAAGCCAGCAACTAAGGAATTTTAGAACAGCAAAGACAAGTGCAAACGTATGGAAATTTAGGACAAATTGCTTCAAGGAAGGCAAAATAAGCTAATCACTAACAGTGATTTAAACATTTAAGTATAACTTAAATAACTTAAATGTTGCTGCTACAATTTACATTAAATATTTTATTCTGCCTGAGACATCACTACAATGAAACATTAAAAATTAAGGTTTATATGACATCAACATTGACTCATGAACTGCAATTACTGCACCAAAAAGTAAATAAAAGTCAATCACACTTTAAGAATTAACACTAGAAGAAAGTATTGGGGGGTTATTTTTCTTCTAACAACTATCACTCTACTTAAAAGGAGAAATGGATAACCGTAAGGAATTCTATATTCTACAGCTATAAACAACCAAAACCAGTAGGCCAAAGAATGCAATGAGAAACATAAGCCATCGATAAATGCATAAACTTTAAACTGTAGAGAGCTGGTAACATTAAAATGCAAATACCATTATAATCTTAGCATTTCATCACTCTTTCTTCAGTGACCATTAGTTGTCGGTTTGGTTTCGGTTTTTACTTAGGGAAATGAATACTTTATGGAAATTACATCCAATGGAAAAAAGTGAAGAAACGTTAAAGCAAATTGTCCTAAATTTGCAAATTAAAATGCCTAAAGTACCTGATAAATTATATAGAAAGTAGTATCTTATTAAAATTTATATAACTAAAACTAAAGCATTTTACTTCCAAACAACCACATTCAGCAAAGCCTGAACTAATCTGATGAAGATGCTAAACAGCATAAAGAAAAATGTTTACTCCACAGAGATAACATTTTAAAGAAAAACAAGACAAATATCAAACAATAAAAGAATATATTTTGAATTAGGTAATTCAATGGTGCATGCTACAATTTTACCAATTAAGTAATCAAAACTTAAGACAAGGTACATAGTACTTACCAGGTTTCTAGAATATCATCAAATTAACAAGTACTATCTCATTAATCACATAAAAATACCACCAGGAATTAAAATAACCAGAAATAAGAATGGGACTACTCTCGGGGTAAGAGATAGGTAATGGAATAACAGTATTTTGAGAAAAGCCACACAAGCAATAGACTGGTTTCATTTTTAAGTCACAAACTCAACCCACACACATTGAAGTCCAGCAATCCAACTCATTCTCTCCAGCAAACACTTTATTTTTTTCCCTCCAGGATTACCCTTAGGTGTTCTTTCTTACCCATCAAATCTCTAACCTAGCTCAGGTAATCACTATGCTGATTTCACTGAGCAGCAACCACTGCAGGTCAATTACCTCACTTTCATAATTTCAAATCAACTTGAATCTGTACCTATGTCTTCTTCCCTACTATTAGTAGGGAAGTGTTGTCAAAAGCCATTTCTCTTTTCTCATTTTACTCATGCTCCTAACATCTGGCATACTGTTCTGCTGGATTTGGCAGCAGCCCACCTGTGGATATTTCACTGACTTCCTCGCTAATCTTTCTTCATCTCCTGTACGTGTTCTTCCTCTATTTGACTTCCAAAGCCCTGGAGTTTCCCAGGGCTTGAGCCTAGATCCTAAGTGGTACTATCTACAATGAAGGCATCTTGGAAGTTGATGCTTCCCACATTCTTATTTCTAGTTTTAATCAAAGATCTCCAAATTCGCAGGATTTTCAATTTCCTTCTTAGCATTTCCATTTCTCACACAAAACCCCTCTTAAGTTTGCCATGTTTAAAATTTCTCCCTTAACCGGTTTCATCCCAGTCTTCCCCATCCTTATAAATGGCATCCAGTCCCTTGTCACTCTCCTCTGCTCCTTCAGTCCTCTCCCCCAACATTTCGTCAAGGCAAATCATCAGCAAATTCAAGACTTTTTATCTTCAAATTTTGTCTCCGATCCTTCTACTTCTTGTCACTTCCACCACTAGCAGCTCAGTCGTGGCCACCACCATCTCTCATCTAACCTGCTACAAGAGTCTACTGCTGGTTATGCTTCTCCCACCCTGCATCTACTCAAGCCTTTCCCCACAGCAGCCAGAGGAACTTTTCAAAAGTACAAATGTGATCAAGCAAGCCACTATTCTATTTCAAACCTTCAGTTGCTTCTCAGAGCGCTTAAAAGACAAACCTTTCCCAGTGCCTTTCTCCAACTCATCTTGTGGTACTTGTCTCCCTGCTGCTATGCTCCAGCTATTCTGGCTTCCTTGCTGTCCTTCAAACATGCCAAGCTCTTTATCAGTCAGAGCCCAACTGACTCAGAACACTTCACTATACCATTCCAGCCCTTTAATAAATGTCTGGCATTTTTTTTCTTTCTTTTTTTTTGAGATGGAGTCTTGCTCTGTCACCCAGGCTACAGTGCGGTGGTGCGATCTTGGCTCACTGCAACCTCTACCTCCCAGGTTCAAGCGATTCTCCTGCCTCAAGCCTCCTGAGTAGCTTGGATTACAGGCATGCGCCACCAGGCCCGGCTAATTTTTGTATTTTAGGAGCAATACCATGTTGGTCAGGCTGGTCTCAAACACCTGACCTTGTGATCCACCAGCCTTGGCATCTCAAAGTGCTGGGATTACAGACGTGAGCCACCACGGCCAGCTATGTCTGGCGTTTTCTAACCCTTCAGGTATGGCCTTACATATTTTCTCATCAAGAGACCTTTCCTTAGGGCTCCCAGTGAACCATCATCTCTCTTACCACACCATTAGTGCCTCTCATTGCATCACCACCTAGGACGTTTTATTGTTTGTAATTTTATTTAGTGGTAGGCAGTGGGGGCAAGAGATACCTAAATTACTTCTCTCAATATTTCCATTGATTTTTCTCTGAGATTTGGCTAACATACATCTTAAATTCCTTTTAGTCGATAGTTTAATATTATGTTGGCAGTAGACAGTTCTCAAAAATATGAGACAGAAAGTCATACTCTAAGATAAAAATAATGTTGAATAATTTTATTTCAGAAATAAGAATTTTCTGGTAATTATGTATTATTCATCATAATTTAAAAGTTAGCTTTGATGCCAAAATTTTATCTCACTTCAAAAAGAAGACAGACTTTGTGTAATTTTATAGTTCTGAAGAAAAATTATCATTATACTTAGATATTCTGACAAATTATCTAGTATATTCCTTAGATCTTAAAACTAAATATAGCTATAATTATCAAAGTTTAAATTATCCTTCAGATCTTAGCTTTGATCAAGAACTTACACAAACCATTCAGAAAAGGTTAGCTGCCCCTGTAATGTATGGGCTCTTCTCCTACAATCCAGTTGCAGCACTTTTTACACTATAATTAAAGATCATGCCCCTTTCTGTTCACTTCTATGTTAAGCACCCTGTTCAGCACTTATCGAACTTTTTTTCTGCTGAGCATCTATTATCTTTTTTTGCATATGTGTATGAATTCATCAATAAACAATGAACTATGATATGAAACACACTAATGCCTCCACCAGTAATAACCTAGAATCTTGAATTTCTTCACTTAAAAAAAAGTTACTAAAAATTACTAAAAAATCTATATAACGCCTCCTTAATCTACAAACTTAATTAAAAGCAAAATAGTTCCTAATGTAATCATTATTAAGTTGTAAATAGAATCAACTTGCTATCAAATACTACAGAAACTAAAAAAACACTACCTGGCAGGGACTGAATTTGAACCCAAGAAAAAAATTTAACCCAAAAATAGTTTAATATTAGCATTAAGTTTCTTTCTGCTTTGAGGCCAATTTCTCAGGTAAACTGTCCAAGCTAGCAAGTTATACAAGGACTGTGGGATGGGGAAATGAGAACAATAATGACAGGTGGAGGATAGGCTATTTAGAAGCAACTTTCTATTAAAAGTCAAATTCTATTGCTGGTTGTTAAATATGATCAAAGTCACTCCTACAGCCCAAGAGTACTATCAGTTTTAAAAGCAGCCAGAGAAGGTTTGGTGTCTCACTGGCCAATTTTACACCTCCAAACCCTAAATCAACTCTGGCCCCACACTCTTCCAACATACTATGTAAAACCAAGGTTGCTTATAAACAGTAAGTCTAATTTAGGAAAAGTGAAAGCAATGAAGAGAGAGAGCAGAAAGGAAGATAACTGGTAAAAGAAACAAATGAGTTTACAGAGGTCAGAGGTTGAGACCAGCCTGCAGTGAGCAGAGATTGCACCACTGCACTCCAGCCTGGGAGACAGAGTGAGACTCCATTTCAAAAAAAGAATTAGCCAAGCGTGGTAGCATGCACCTGTAGTCCTAGCTACCAGGGAGGCTGACGGGGAAGGATTCCTTGAGTCCGAAGGTCAAGGCTGCAGTGAGCCTTGTTTGCACCACCTCACTCCAACCTGGGCAAGACCCCACCTCAAAAAAGAAAAAAAACCACAAAAACAAAAAACAGAACAGAACAGCATCACTTCCTTATCATTAGTTTGAAGGAAGTGAATTGCCTGTAAAAGTTTCCATTTTCAAAAAAAGTATTAAAATATAGTGTAAAGCCAGGCACGATGGCTCATTCCTGTAATCTCAGCACTTTGGGAGGCTGAAACGGATTGCCCCAGGAGGTCGAGGCTGCAGCTGAGAGATCCTCCCGCCCCAGCCCGGCAAGTAGCGGAGACTACAAGTGCGTGCCACCACGCCCAGCTAATTTTTTGTATTTTTGTAGAGACAGGGTTTCACCATGTTGCCCAAACTAGTCTGGAACTCCTGAGCTCAAGCGATCCACCCGCTTCCGCCTCCGCCTCCGCCTCCCAAAATGCTGGGATTAGGGGCGTGAGCCACCGGGCCTGGCCCAATTACTTTCTTCAGTCTGAGCATGAACGCTGGAAGAAAAGCTCTCACTTGCATATAATTTTTTAGAGACAGAGTCTCCCTCTGTTACACGGGCTGGAGTGCAATGGCGCAATCTCAGCTCACTGTAACCTCAACCTCCCGTGCTTGATCGCTTATATAATCTCAGCTCACTGTAATCTCAACCTCCCGGGCTCGATCGCATATATATACACACATATATTTGTTTGTTTAGACGGAGTCTTGGTCTGTTGCCCAGGCTGGAGTGCAGTGGCGCGATCTCCGCTCACTGCAACCTCCGCATCCCGGGTTCAAACAATTCTCTGCCTCAGCCTCCCGAGTAGCTGAGATTACAGGCACCCACCACCACGCCGGACTAATTTTTGTGTTTTTAGTAGAGACGGGGTTTCAGTGAAACCATGCTGGCCAGGCTGGTCTTGAACTCCTGACCTCGTGATCCACCCGCCTCGACCTCCCAAAGTGCTGGGATTACAGGCGTGGGCCACCTCGCCCAGCGGATGGCTTATATTTTTAAAAAGACGTTTTCTTCGTTTCCTAGCCCCTTCTACCCCGCTAAAAAGTGTCAAAGACTTAATGCTATTACAAAGGGCCGTCAGAGGTCAAGCTCGGGGGTGCAGCTCCCTCATGCCGGGGAGCCTCAGAGGGGGCCGACCCTGCCCAGGATGAGCGGCGCCAGGTAGCCGGGGACGCTCCCGGGGGTCCCCGGGCCCTGGCTGGGGGAGGTGTTGTGGGGCGCACGTACCCAGGCTCAGGTGAGGCGAGTGGGCGGCCGGGGCTGCAGCTGGCGCTGGCCATTGAGGAGCTTCTGCGCGACAGTACGATCGGTTGCACCTTCTGCGACAGGTGCTAGCCGGTTGGCGCGCAGCGCCTGCTAGCGCAGAGTCTGGCCCTTGCTATGCCCGGCCCCGAAGACCGGGAAGTCGTAAAGCTCCTCCTCGCAGTTAATGTGCTGCGGTGGCCGGGCCGAAGCCTCGGGACACAAAACTGCCAGCTCAGCAGCCGGTTACATCCCGCCTGGCCACCCGTAGCCAGCGTCCGCTCATGCGCGCTCCTGGAAGACCCACCAGCCCCGCAGCGAGTTCCGATTGGCTCCGCGTGAGTGGCGGTCCCCTATGACGTCACAAGAGTGCGCCTTCCGTGACGTCACAAGGACGCGTCTTCGCCGATACCATAAAGGTGGGTCTTCGGCAACGTCAGAGGCGCGGGTGTTCGGCTACGTTACTGGGGTGCAACAGTGCTTGGAGTTGGGCAGTGTTCTCGTCAGAGTGGGGACTGGTAACAGCGGCCTCCCCGCCAGGTCCTGTGTGTTGCCGGCTGAAGAAGGGTAGCTGAAAAATTCAGACCCAGCACAGTGTTTATGTTGGTCAAAAATAGAAAACTCTGTCTGGCGCGGCAGAGGCAGGAGGACCCTTCAGGCCAAGAGCAGCCTAGCAACATGGCGCAACCCCATCTCTGTAGTCCTACCTCAGCCCCCCAGCTACTTGAACCCAAAGGTTCAAGGCTCCAGTGAGCTATGATCCCACCACAGCATTCCAGCCTGCGAGATTGAGGTAAATCCTGTCTAAAAAAATAAAGAAACTATCCAAGTGTGCAACAGGGAGGGACTGCTAAATAAAACATGAGGCTGGCCGGGCCCTACTGTAATCCTAGCGCTTGGGGAGGCCGAGGCAGGAGGATGGATGGCTTGGGCTCAGGAGTTCGAGACCAGCCTGGGCAACATGACGAAACCCGGTCTCTACAAAAGATACAAAAATTAGCCGGGCGCGGTGCCCACCTGGCCTAATTTCTGTATTTTTTTCTAGAGATGGGGGGAGGGCCTCGCTATGTTGCCTGGGCCAGTTTCGAACTCCTGAGTTGAAGCGATCTTCTCATCTTGGCCATCAGAGTTGTCGGGATTACAGGCGTGAGGGACCGCGCCCCACGTGGGTTAGGCTACTTAATAACATAAGAAAGTGCTCCGCCAGGCTCAGTGGCTGACGCCTGTAATCCCAACACTTTGGGAGGCCGAGGCGGGTGGATCACCTGAGGTCAGGAGTTGGAGACCAGCCTGGCCATGGTGAAACCCAGTCTCTACAAAAAATACAAAAATTAGCCGGGCGTGGTGGCGCATGCCTGTAGTCCCAGCTACTTGGGAGGCTGATAAAGGAGAATTACTTGAACCCGCGAGGCGGAGGTTGCATTGGGCGGAGATCGCACCACTGCACCCCAGCCTGGGCGACACAGCGAGACTCCAAAATTTGACACCAGCCTGGGCAATATAGTGAAACCCTGTCTCTACAAAACAAACAAACAAAAACCCAGGCGTAACTGTGTCCACCTGTGGCCCTAGCTAGTTAGGAGGCTGAGGCAGGAGGATCACTTGAGGCCAGGAGCTCAAGGCTGCAGTGAGCTATGATAATCCCACTGCTTCCCATCCTGAGCAATAGAATGAAAGCATGTCTCTAGCTAGCTAGCTAGATAATTGATACGTAGTTTTGTATCAAATTTTTTCCCTAGGTTTGAACATGTTTTTCTAAAGTAGCATTCAACACATCAGCATTTTACAGTGTTATTGTTAATATGATTTTTTTTTTAAATACAGTATCCTTTACAAAAGCAGTTTTGTCTTTCAAAGCACATAGATAAGGCCCTCAAGTGAATTTGTCTGATGTTGGCGACCTTGGTACCATTTTGTCCACTTGATTGGAAAAGTCAGTCAATAATTTCAGGTCACTGTTGGCCTTAGAAGAAGAGCCCAAAGGCAACAAGCAAAGGCGCTGGTGTCCAATCGCCTTCTAGAAGCATTTTCACTTTCCCTTAAGGTTTCCCTTGATGAACATAGAAGTACTGTATGTAGAATTGACCCAGTGCTGCCCTGGCAACTTTGTATATTAGGCCAAATTTACATTTCTTACCTTTATGAGAGGCACCCTGGTAGGCTAGTGGAGTTACACACAAAGTCTGATCTCAGCTGCAGTGTCCAGAGATGCAACACGGGCCAATCAAATAACATTCTCTGAGCCCGTTTCTTTAGCTGTAAAAGAAGAATAACATACCTATCTAAAAAGGCAGCTTATTGTATTTGAGTGGTCTTTTATTTTCTATGAAACTGTGTTTAACACAGTAATTATTTTCGTTTGTATACTACATTTGTGTTGTGGTTTTGGGTTTAGTTTTGTTTTTTAAATGGAGTCTTTTTTTTAGTGGTTTTTTGTTTTGTTTTGTTTTGTTTTTGAGATGGAGTCTTTCTATTGTCACCCAGGCTGGAGTGCAGTGGCATGGTCTCCACTCACTGCAACCTCCACCTCCCAGGTTCAAGTGATTCTCCTGCCTCAGCCTCCTGAGAAGCTGGGATTACAGGTGCCCACCACCACACCCAGCTAATTTTTAAAATATATTTTTAGTAGAGATGGGGTTACAACATGTTGCCCAGGCTGGTCTCAAACTACTGGCGTCAAGTGATCCACCCGCCTTAGCTTCCCAAAGTGCTGGGATTATAGGCATGAGCCACCGTGCCTGGCTTGTTTTCAAATAAGGGTTTCTTGGCTAGGCATGGTGGCTCACACCTGTAATCCCAGCACTTCGGGAGGCCAAGGTCAGTGGATCACCTGAGGTCAGGAGTTTGAGACCAGCCTGACCAATATGGAGAAACCCTGTCTCTACTGAAAATACAAAATTAGCCAGGCGTGGTGGTGCATGCCTGTAATCCCAGCTACTCAGGAGTCTGAGGAAGGAGAATTGCTTGAACCCAGGGGGCAGAGGTTGCAGTGAGCCGAGATCGCACCATTGCACTCCAGCCTGGGCAACAAGAGCAAAACTCTGTCTCAAAATAAAAAAAAGATTTCTTAAAATGATATTTTCAGTATTTTATAGATGATGTGTAAGCAGCAATCTTAATAGGATGTTACCCGACACTTTGTGAGACTGGCAGCTGATTTCATCCAGATGTCTCTAATTCTTTTTTCTTTTTCTGTTTTTTTTTTTTGACAGAGCTTTGCTCTGTCACCCATGCCGGAGTGCAGTGGCACGATCTCGGCTCACTGCAACCTCCACCTCCCAGGTTCAAGCGATTCTCCTGCCTCAGGCTCCCGAGTAGCTGGGATTACAGGCACGCGCCACCAGGCCCAGCTAATTTTTTGTATTTTTGGTAGAGACAGCGTCTCACCATGTTGGCCAGACTGGTCTCGAACTCCTGACCTTAGGTGATCTGCCTGCCTCGGCTTCCCAAAGTGTTAGGATTACAGGCGTCAGCCACTGTGCCTGGCCCAGATGTCTCTAATTCTAACATGAGATGTGTTGCAGGATCATAGCAGAGTGAGTTGCTGACGTATCCAGAAGGAAAAGAGCATGGAACTCTCACGACAGCTGTCCTGAGAAGTGTGTGTGTGCTGTGCTTGAATATCTCACTGCTCATTTATACACAGGCTTTCTGTTGACTGAGTTAACATTATCTGTTTCATAAATAATGTAGCCCTCTTTCTTTCTTTCTCTCTTTTTTTTTTTTTTTTTTTTTTGAGACAGGGTCTTGCTCTGTTACCCAGGCTGGAGTGCAATGGTGCAGTCTCGGCTCACCGCAACTTCAGCCTCCTGGGTTCAAGCGATTCTCCTGCCTCAGCCTCCCAAGTAGCTGGGATTACAGGCATGCGCCACCATGCCTGGCTAATTTTTTCTTTTTTTTTTTTGAGACGGAGTTTTCACTGTTGTTACCCAGGCTGGAGTGCAATGGCACAATCTCGGCTCACCACAATCTTTGCCTTTCAGGTTCAAGGGATTCTCCTGCCTCAGCCTCCCGGGTAGCTGGGATTACAGGCATGTGCCACCACACCCGGCTAATGTTGTATTTTTAGTAGAGACGGGGTTTCTCTATGTTGGTTAGGCTGGTCTCAAACTCCTGACCTCAGGTGATCTACCCGCCTTGGCCTCTCAAAGTGCTGGGATCACAGGCATGAACCATCGCTCCTGGCCTAATTTTTGTATTTTTAGTAGAGAGGGGGTTTCAGTATATTGGCCAGGCTGGTCTCGAATTCCTGACCTCAAGTTATCTGCCTGCCTTGGCCTCCCAAAGTGTTGGAATTACAGGCGTGAACCACCATGCCTGGCCAGCTCTATTTCTTTAAGCCTACATGTTTTGCACTTGTTAAAAGTATTTGAACATACAGTTACTCAGCTTCCCTTGTTTATGCTTGAATTTTGTATAATCTTAAATATTTTTTCCAATCTAAGGTTTATTTTATCCCGTTTCTTCTATATTTGTATAACTTCAGGTGGCTATCTTCATTGAAAGTTTTTTCTCAAAAGCCTTAAAATAGAACATAGTTCTTGGCAGCAATTTGAAAGTTATTTGAGGAGAAGGGGAGACTTACAATGATGATTCAAATGAAGCAAACTAAAAAGTAATGAAGCAAGACAGAGGAAAAAGCAGTATTCACTTGAGCACACCCCAAAAGAATAACATTTCAAATGTAACTAGAAAAAAGTATGCTGAAGTTCGCAATACAGAAATAATTATTAATAAGATAGCTTTAAAGCCCTGCTCAGCTTTTGAATGTTGGGAATTGACCCAGAGGTGGCTGTAACCTAAGATGATTCCTTCAGTAATGACCATTTTTTCTTTTTCAAGATGATGATTATTCCCCACCTTCTAAGAGACAAAGACCAACGAGCCACCACAGCCACCAGTCCCAGAACCCGCCAATGCTGGGGAGTGGAAAATGAGGGAGTTCAACTCTGGTAAGTTCTCAGCGAAATCCACGACATTTTCCTTTATCTTCTGGACTCTCAGTGTGACTGATGAAAGTTACCACATGCTCTGCAGGGGGAAATGGTTTAGCACGTATTACTACATCTTAATCACATCTTTGTAAAGCCAGGAGCATTTTGAAAGTCATGTTACAGACATTGTTTAAACATAGTCTGTATTTACCAAAGTATAGGACATTGTATCATCTCATATTAATTAGTTAGTTGGCTCAAAATTAGTGTCAATGACTTAGTAATTCAGTGATTTCTGTTAGCTTTAAAACCTTTATTTCAGAACTGTTTCACCTCTTGGTTTTCATTTTTGCTGTGTGTCACTGCCTGCCGGCTGCTAATTTATTAACTCCCGGTGAATCATGTGTCCTGTGAAGGGACTGAATATTAGTGGCAAATTATGTTGATGATTTGTATTTTGAATAAACAGTTTGAATACATAGAACATTAAGCGTGTATACATTTTGAAAATAGTATTTTAATATTCTACTGTGTCATAGTCACAATGATTGGATATATATTGAATTTATGTGTACTTTAAGTTGTTATATGTTTATGGTCTTTAGCATTCTAACGTGCAATTGTATATCTGTTAAGTTTTTTTTTTTTCAAGATTAGATTCTGATTTGTTGAGGCATCTGTTTGATGCCACATTAAGTGGCCCAGGCTTTGTGTAGGGGTTGAGGTTAAAGCAGGAAGAAGTGTGGTGAGAGGCAGGGGTACCAGGATTAGGTTGGAATACCTGGGGGTGCTCTGAGGCTCCCCAAGTTTCCCTGGTCTTGGCTGGCTGTGCTGCTGGCCTGGGCATCTGATGGGCCTGCAAGGGTGGTCCAGGGGCTAGGGCAGGGACTTTGGAGTCATGCTGTTGGCTTTGAATCCAGACTCCTACACTTGGTAGCTGTGAACTCTCCATGCCTCAGGGACCTGCAGAACTGAGCTCTGTCTGAGCCAGATTCCATCCAGGCACTGCGGATCCATCCAGAGGGGCACTGTCTCAGGTTGCTCACTATTCACTGCCTTCTCAAGCAGATCCTTGTCTCCTTCTAGGCCCTCACAATCCAGTGGAGGAGACAAAAATCATCTGCCTCTGTCCTTCTGGGCACGCCTCATGCCAGGTGCATCTGTGGACAGGGGCCATGCTCCTGGGCTTCCAAAGTTGGAGAAAGCTGCCAGGCTCAGGTGGGTACATCACAGCAGCTGCTGCCCTCTGGACACAGTGACAAAAGAACACTCTGGGCCTGGAGCCCTGGTCTGGGGCATTGGGCAAGGCTGTTGCACTTCTCTGAGCCGATTTCTCCATCTGGAAAGTGCACTGATTGTATCTCCCTGTGGGCACTGAGGGCTCAGTGTTAGTTTGAGGGCCAGCATCTGGGGTTTGGGCTGTAATTCCCCTTCAGCCCCATAGCTGCGGGGAACAAGGGACTTTGTTGGGATTACCCTAGGCATCAGTCTAGCTTCCTGCCCCTGGCTTGGGCTCAGCACCTGAAGTAGTCTAGCGGGTAGGTGGTCCTGTAGGGGGCTGGGGCTTTTCCCCAGACTGAGGTCACACCCAGAGCCAGAAATCTTGGTGCCTGCTCTGGGCAAAGGTGCCAGCCTGTGCGACAAGAGCGAAACTCCGTCTCCAAAACAAAAACAAAAAACCTTGCATCATTTCAAGGGGCTCACACCTCCCTAAGGGCCTGGTAATTGGCTGGCTCTGGCCTGCATCTGGCCCCAAGGGTGTAAGTAACACCCCACCTTACCTGGTTTCTTCCTGCCAGGGCCAATCTTCAGACCTCAGGACTTTGCAGCCTATCCCACCTCCCCTCTGGCCAGCCTTGAGCCCTTGTGGGTCCAGCACTTTTTCCAGGCTGTCTCCTGGTTGTCCTTCTGCCTCGAGGCCTGGCTCATGCTGCTCCACCTCCCACTCACCAAGACCCACAAGGACCACTCCACACCCAGCTCAGCCCCATCCCCTCAGATAGTCCTTTCTGTTTCCTCAGGTGGCCAGGTGCATATCTTGGTGTGAGGACCTTCACTGTATCTGGGAATGCCTACTGGTCACCTCGGTGACAGAGACCAAGGCATTTACCTGATATGAGTGTCTTGGTTCACTGTCTACATGGCTAGGGAGGGAGTCAATAATAGGCTTTTCACTTGCTGCAAGGGCCAGTTCTCCTGGCCTCATGGCTCTAGGGATGGAGGACGCTGCAGGAGATGCACCGCTCACTTCCCAGCTGAGGACTGTGGGTCATCTCAGGGCGATTTCACAGTCACCACATGCCCCACCCCCTCAGCTCTGCAAATACCAAGCAGTGCAGCCTGCCTAGGGGATGATGGGCTCGAGAGTGCCCAGGTAGTGCCCAGAGTGCCCTTGGCCGGCCCCTCACCTAGCTGCTTCCACAGCTCTGTAGCAAGAGTTCTAACCTTTTTTGACCGTGAAGCCTGCTGAGAATAAGAGCTGTGGACTGTTTTCCCAGAAAGGCATGTACATGCTCTCCACACAAAACTTTTCATCGTGGCCAAGCACAGTGGCTCATGTAATCCCAGAACTTTGGGAGGTGGAGCCAGTCGGATCACCTGAGGTCAGGAGTTCAAGACCAGCCTGCCCAACATGGCGAAACCCTGTCTCTACTAAAAATACAAAAAATTAGCCAGGCGTGGTGGCAGCCACCTGTAATCCCAGCTACTCCAGAGGCTGAGGCAGGAGAATCACTTGAACCCGGGAGGCGCAGGTTGTAGTGTGGTGAGATCACGCCACTGCACTCCAGCCTGGGTGACAGGAGCGAAACTCTGTCTCAAAAAACAAAACAAAACCAAACCTTGCATCGTTTCAGGGGGCTCACACCTCCCTAAGGGCCCAGTAATTAAACCTCTTGGGCCTGAGGGTGAGAAACTTTGTCTGAGTTCTTCCCCGAGTGATCAGCCCAGGGGTAAGGAAGGAGAAGCCAGAAAGCAGGACCCATGAGAAGGGCCCCCTCCTGGAGTTTGAGGCCCACTCCCTCCTGCCCCTGCCTCTCCTCTGTCCAAGACTCCTCCCTGCTCTGCCCCACTCCTGGGGCCGTAACCATGGGGAGCTGTGGTTTTCTACAGGCCCCTGGGCACAAAGTGGGCAGGCTCACCTGGAGGCAATCAGAGTAACATGGCAGGAAGTGAGGGGGAAAGCCGTCCTGGAACTGCGCCTCTCTGTCCCCTGACGTCACTGGTGTGCACTCCTCCCTCCCCTCACTCAGGCAGTGGCATGAGTTCCACGTGAGCGCTGTCCTGCTCCCTCTGCTGCCTCTTTTTTTTCTTGGGGCTACAATAACACTTTCCCTTCCCCAGCCCTGCCAACCTGGTGGGACATTGGGCTTCCCTCTCACAGGGTCCTGGGGACAGGCCCATCCTTTATCATACCCACAGACCCTTTTTTTCTTCAGGACCTGGGGAGCAGCCAGGTTCCATGAGTTAAATGCAGATCTGAACCAAGCTGGGATTAGGGTAACACTCTCCTCTACTGAAAAGTAGCTAGGGATTCCAACTAGGTGAGAAGGAGAGTGGGGCAGAGCCATACCAGACAAGGACTGATCACCTGGAAAAAACCTGCCATCAAAGGTCTTGGCAAATGCTGGGTGCAGTGGCTCACTCCTGTAATCCCAGCACTTTGGGGGGCTGAGACAGGTGGACTACTTGAGGCAAGGAGTTCGAGTCCAGCCTGGGCAACATGGCAAAACCCCATCTCTACTAGAAATACAAAAATTAGCTAGGCATGCTACACTCCTTTAATCCCAGCTACTCAGGTGGCTGAGGCAGGAGAATCACTTGAACTGGGGAGGCAGGTCGAAGTGAGCCGAGATTGTGCCCCTGCACTCCAGTCTAGGAGACAGAGTGAAACTGGGCCTCAAAAAAAAAAAGAATATGGCCTTGGCAGAGAGGGGCCAGCCCCGCAGTGCCTTCACTTGGGTTTCTCCTGGGTAGGCCTCTGCCATGAGGAGGCGCTTCGTTCTGCCTTTCCATGGCCCACAGCAATGGAATGTCTGCTTCTGGGGGTTGGGTGGGAGACTGCTGGCAGAACTGGAAACCTTCAGGTGGGGTTTTTTTATTTTGTTTTGTTTTCGAGATGGAGCGTCGCTCTGTCACCCAGGCTGGAGTGCAGTGGTGGAATCTCGGTTCACTGCAACCTCCGCCCCCCTGGGTTCAAACAGTTCTCCTGTCTCAGCCTCCTGAGTAGCTGAGATTACAGGCATGTGCCACCATGCCCGGCTAATTTTTGTATTTTTTGTATAGATGGCATTTTGCCATGTTGGCCAGGCTGGTCTTGAACTCCTGACCTCAAGTGATCCACCCACCTCGGCCTCCCAAAGTGCTGGGATTACAGGCATGAGCCACTGAGCCCAGCCCCTTCAGGGGAGTTTTGAGGCTTCACTACAATACTCGTTTCCTGTGGCTGCTGCAACAAATGACCACACACTTAGTGACTTAAAACAACCAAAATGTGTCCCCTTCCAGGTCTGAAGGCCACAATTCTACAGCAAGTCCTGCGAGTCAAGCTGGGAGCAGGCTCGGTGGCTTCCGAGGCTCTGCGGGAGAATCCGTTTCCTGGCCGTGGAGGTGGCCTGCACTCCTCAGCTTGTGCTGCCCGTCTCGAATGACTGGAGTTTCCTGCTTCTGTCACTATACCTCCCACCCTCTCCATCACCTGCTCTGCTCTTATAAGGATCCGGGTGAGTACATCAACCCCAAAAGCCAAAGACCCTTAACTTCATTATATCTGCAAAGCCCCTTTTGCCATATAAGGTCATGTTTACCAGTTCCCGGGATTAGGATGTGGGCATCTTGGGGGCATCAGCCTGCTACAGCTAGGCTGCAAAACTATTACACCCTCCTGGTGTTTCAATGATTGGGAGAAAAAGGGTTGGCATTTTTTGCTTAGGGGTCCCTCTTAAACTTGTATCTGTAAGGTCTGGGGTCCCTCTTAACCTTGTGTTTTTGTTTTTGTTTTTTTGAGGTGGAGTCTTGCTCCATCATCCAGGCTGGCAGTGGTGTGGTCTTGGCTCACTGCAACGTCTGCCTTCTGGGTTCAAGTGATTCTCCTGCCTCAGCCTCCTGAGTAGCTGGGACTATAGGCGCCCGCCACCATGCCCTGCTGTTTTGTATTTTTGGTAGGGACGGGGTGGGGGTGGGGCTAGGGAGGGGGGTTTTGGCTCTCTTGCCCTGAGCTCAAAGCGATCCGCCTGCCTCTGCTGCCAAAGTGCTGGGATTACAGCCTGCACCACTGCACCCGGCTGCTGTAAAGTCTTATTCACACAGCTGAGACATGTTTTAGGAAGTTTGCTAAAAGACCCCTGGAGACCTCCTCATTGTGACCTCCCTGTTGTTGTGTTTAATTTGATTGAACTTTTCTGCCCTCCTGCTTTTCAGCTTCTCTAATAGTCTCCCATTAAACCAATTCTAAGAACCACCAAAAAAGGGAAATTTTTTTTTGAAAGCAGTAAAATGATATGGACTGTTAGAATGTAAAATATATGAAATAAGTCATTATATGTTAGTGCTGCTCTGACATAGGGACATATTATTGAGAATCAACTTTTGCTTGATTTTCAGAGAAATGGAATAATCGTATCGCTGATCTACGTAAACAAATTGAAGAATTGTCTGAAAGAAAATATGGTATGTCTAAACTGGAAAAGTCCTGTAATCTTATGTTCATGGGCGTTTACACAATGGAGTTACTGTTCATCATGGAGGTACCGTGGACAAGCCCAGGGCTGCCGGCGAGTCATGCCATCCTTACACGTTTCTCCTTGTAAGGTGCTTTATAGTGTCTACACACTTTGTTTCTAGATTGCTGCAAAGCTGAGGAAAAGTTGTATTTCTTTAATTATTAGTTAGCATTTCTTTTAAATTTTCAGTATGGAGATTGGAAATTTATTTACATATTTATTGCAAAGTCCTGGGTCTTAGGGATTTCATTGAATTATTTATTTATTTTTTTTGAGACGGAGCCTCAGTGTGTCACCCAGGCTGGAGTGCAGTGGCACGATCTCGGCTCACTGCAACCTCCGCCTCCCGGGTTCAAGCAATTCTCTGCCTCAGCCTCCCGAGCAGCTGGGATTACAGGCGCCAGCCACCACGCCTGGCTGATTTTTGTATTTTTAGTAGAGACGGGGTTTCATGATCTTGGCTAGGCTGGTCTTAAACTGCTGACCTCCTGATCCACTCACCTCAGCCTCCCAAAGTGCTGGGATTACAGGTGTGAGCCGCCATGCCTGGCCAAATATTATTTTTTTAAATGAATTGTTTCTCTTAGTCTGCTTTGTTAAATTTGGAATTCATCTGGGCGTGGTGGCTCAAACCTGTAATCCCAGCACTTTGGGAGGCCAAGGCAGGCAGATATCTAGGTCGGGAGTTCGAGACCAGCCTGACCAATATGGAGAAACCGCGTCTCTACTAAAAATACAAAATTAGACGGGCGTGGTGGCGCATGTCTGTAATCCCAGCTATTCGGGAGGCCAAGGCAGGAGAATCACTTAAACCCAGGAGGCAGACGTTGCGGTGAGCCAAGGTTGCACCATTGCACTCTAGCCTGGGCAAAAAGAGCAAAACTCCATCTCAAAATAAATAAATAAATAAAATGTTCAGTACTCACCAAGGTGCCCCTGTTGTCTCTACTTTTATCTTGATGCATCACTGAATTGATGTTAGATTTCAAATTCATCATTGCCCTTATGCTGTTCTATCCTGAAGTCACCTTTATATAATGATGAAAGAAATTAGCGATTTGTTATTATCCTCTCTCTGTTGGTATACATCAAATGCTCACCTAAAAAGAGCAACAACCAGTGGAAAACACATGATGTTTTTATTTGGATGACTATTTACTTGTAACCTACTAGCAAACTATAAAATTGTATGATATGCAGAATTTCAACTGAATTGCTTTAAGTGAACATTTAAACATGATAAACCATATTGATGGTATTCATGTTAATATACTTAAAATGAACATTTTTCTTCATCATGAGTAATATAACCTACTTCTCAATGAAAACCTAGCATTAAATTTGCTAATGAATTCAATAACATTTCCATAATATTTTTAGTTACATGCTTAAGGTTCTCTTAGTGTTTCTCCCACTTTTTAATAGCTTATGCCTTTTTCGCCTTTGGTTTTTTTTGGTTCATTTTAAAGCAAAAATCTCACAACATGTGATACCCGGAAACACTGTAACCTAGTGGCAAGACCATAGGCCCTGGGGACACAGGTTGGCCATGTCTCTTCTCCTGTCTGAACTTTAGTCTCCTCTTTTGTGGTCATGAGAACTGAAGATCTGTCCCAAAGATTTGATAAGATAGTAAAGTGCTTCACATAATACCAGACATATAAATACACGGTAAATGCTTCCTCCTTATATTTTTATTGATTGATTGATTGAGACAGAATCTTGCTCTTTTGCCCAGGCTGGAATGCAGTGGCGTGATTGTGGTTTCTGCAACCTCCACCTCCTGGGTTCAGGCAATTCTCCTGCCTCGGCCTCCCGAGTAGCTGGGATTACAGGTGCCTGCCACCGTGCCCAGCTAATTATTGTATTTTTAGTACAGACGGGGTTTTACCATGTTGGCCAGGCTGGTCTCGAACTCCCGACCTCATGATCTGCCTGCCTCGGCCTCCCAAACTGCTGGGATTACAGGTGTGAGCCACTGTGCCCAGCCTGTCTTTTCTCTTCACACCCACAGTTCATGATGAAATATTAAATATGTACTAGTGGATATTACTTTGCTGAATATTGCCTAGTGAATATTAAGTATTCTCACCTTTCAGACATGAACTTATGAATTCAACAGGTGAAGATTTACAACTTGATAGATCAGCTTCGTGAGGTACGTCTTCAGTCGTAAGTCAGATTAGAAGATTACGTGAAGTAATTAACACTTAACATTGATTTAATGGTAGCTTCCACATGAAATAGTATGCCTCTAAGGATTAATTATGTCCTAGGACAGAATTCATGTTGTCAAAATTCTCATACTCTCTAGAACCATAAACTCATTTTCTTTTTATTGTAAATATTGCATTTATGGGTAGACAAAACTGAAAGAACAATATTTGTTCTACTTTTGAGATGCAAGATTCATCTGGCATAATGCATTGAACAGGTTATTATTGAAGTCTACAGCAGTCAACTGAATACGCATTCATCAAATGTCCATGATATGCAGGACATAAGTTTTCTTTTAGAGTATGGAACCATGCATATCATCTTTTAATTAGATGATTTAGTTAGATATGTTTTTAAAGAAATAGAAATATAATTGATTTTCTTGTTTTGGCTCTGGAGTGGAATGGGGACGAAACAGAATGGATTCGCACTGTTTAGATTTACTAAAATGGAAGGATTGCAGCAAGATCATATCCCTAGTCTCCCTGTAGCAAATGTCACCTGCTAGCTGGTTCTTTTTGTTTGTGTTTTTTTTTTGTAAGTTGAAGTTTTGTTCTGTCGCCCACGCTGGAGTGCAGTGGTATGATCTCTCAGCTCATGGCAAGCTCACCTCCTGGGTTCAAGCAATTCTCCCTGCCTCGGCCTCCTAAGTAGCTGGCATTACAGGCCTCTGCCACCACGCCTGCCTAATTTTTGTATTTGTAGTAGAGTTGGGGTTTCACCATGTTGGCCAGGCTGGCCTTGAACTCCTGACTTCAGGAGATTCACCCGCCTCAGCCTCCCAAAGTGCTGGGATTATGGGTGTGAGTCACTGCACTTGGATTTAATGGGATATTTCACTACAGACTTTGGTAAACAGAATATTAGCATTTTTGGTGTTCTTTTTATTTTACTCATACTATTTTTCTTTGGACTCAATCACAATAACAGAATTAAAGATCAAAGTGTAAAAGTTAAAGACCAATACAGATTGAATAATTATTCTTTTCTACATACTGTGTTTAAATGTTATCCCTTTTTCTTTTTGTTCTTATAGCTCGAGCTGTAAAAGCCAAAGGTCCGGTGATGATCCCATACCCTTTTTTCCAGTCTCATGTTGAAGGTTTTTATGTAGAAGTCCTTCCCAAAGGAATTTTTTTTTTTTTTTTTCTTTTTGAGATGGAGTTTTCACTCTTATCACCCAGGCTGGGGTGCAATGGCGTAAGCTTGCTGGTCACTGCAACCTCTGCCTCCTGGGTTCAAGAAATTCTCCTGCCTTAGCCTCCCAAGTCGCTGGGATTACAGATGCCCACCACCACACCAGGCTAATTTTTGTATTTTTAGTGGAGATGGGGTTTCACCATGTTGGCCAGGCCAGTCTCGAACTCCTGACGTCAAGTGATCTTCCCTCCTCGGCCTCCCAGAGTGCTGAGATTACAGACGTGAACCCATGCCTGGCCAGGAATTTTGTTTTTTAGGAAAGCTTTCTACTAATGGAATTCCTGGCCTTGAGAGGATATTACTTTCGAAGGAAAGGATTTTTTTGTTACTAAAAGGTAAGATTCTTGGATTCTTATTGGACTGTTATCTCTGTTATGAGTAATCCATCTTTAGTCATTCACCACTAGGGTCATATTTAATTAAGTCTGAGTTATTTTATGGTGGTTTTGTTTTGTTTTGTTTTTACCGAATTTTGTTCTCATTGCCCTGGCTTGAGGGCAATGGCGTGATCTCAGGTCACCACATTCTCTGCCTTCCGGGTTCAAGCAATTCTCCTGCCTCAGCCTCCTGAGTAGCTGGATTTACAGGCATGCGCCACCATGCCTGGCTAATTTTTTGTATTTTTAGTAGAGATGGTGTTTCACCATGTTGACCAGGCTGGTCTAGAACTCCTGACCTTGGGTGATCCACCCGCCTCGGCCTCCCAAAGTGCTGGGATTACAGGCATGAGCCACCGCGCCGGGCCTGGGCCTGCTTCTTTCTCTTTTTCTTTTTTTTTTATTAGCAGCTTAAAATTGATGCCTTATTCAGACACAAGCAAAAGGACATTAGCCCAGCTTTGGAAATAGGTGTGAGCCCATATATGATTTTCCTAGTTTCTCCTCCCCCTTTGCTTTTTGCTCTCTTGTTAGTATGTTAATTGTTTTCACTCTCTGAATCTTTTTTCCCCATTTCTTTGGCAGACATTTTTACTTGTCTTGGAAGAGTAGGTGAAGAGCTGTTTTTAGGACTCTTTGAAAGGGTACAGTATGGGTGACAGTCTTGGCTAATGGTAACATCCAGGGAGCTGGGGTCAGCGTGAGCTGGAATCAGTTCAAATTAGCAAAGCACTGGCACTCAGTGGCAGGAATACAAGTGACTGCAAAGTGTTAAACACATCTGGAAAGGGATACTGACATCATCCTCAGAATCTGTGGGGAGTTCACATAGCCAGTTAAGACCCATTCCTCTTTGACCCTATAAAGATTCTTTAAAGAATAATACCCTTAGTGGTTTTCTAGCCAGCTTGCCTGCTCATTTATCTTTGAGGACAACATGCCTTGTGGAGCTCCACAGGCCCCAGAGGGGTATGGATTCTGCATTTGAAAGTGCTGAAGCTGAGAGACTGGGTCTTGGTGGACCCCAAGAGGTCTGTTTCTCCTCTACTCATTGTTCCTTTTTTTCCCAGCAGCTGGCATTGGTGTTTAAATGGGTTGTTCTTTGCTGTTTTAAGTTGTTTCATAGTGGTGTGTCAGGATTTGGGTTTTCTGAATACTTTCCAAGCTGGTGACTTGAGTGGTGGTTAGGGAGGAGCTGTTTTAGGGCTGTTCTGGAGCTATTGAGGTCAGGTGTCTAGATACTCCCAGCTTATCTGTTGAGGAGAATGCTGTTCTCATTGTGCTGCCTTTGGTGGTGCTGTGTGTGGCTCTTTACATGTGGGTGGAGGTGAGCTGGGGGAGTTAATGAGATCTTTTTTAGGTGCTTTTGATAAAGTAGCCTGCACTACAGGATTCATTGTGACTTTTTTCCTTAACCTGTGCATTTCTCTCTGCTGGCTTTTGCTGTCTTTCTCATGCCTTTGATTTTCCCAGCTCCTCTTGGTTGAATTAACATAAGTGCTCTGCTGTGGTTTAAATGTGTCCCCCAAAGTTTATGTGCTGGAAACTCAATCCTCAATGCAACAGTTGGGATGTGGGGCCTAATAAAATAGCCTTCATGAATGAGTTAATGTTGTTATTGTGGTAATAGATTAGTAATCACAGAGTGGGCTTATTATAAAACAGAGTTCAGCCCCTTTTGCCCTCTTGCTTTCTTGCACTCTCTTTTCCTTCTGCATTCCGTAGTGGGATGATGCAGCAAGAAGACCCTTACCAGATGCAGGCCCCTCAACCTTGGACTTCCTAACATCCAGAACTGTTAAGAAATAAAATTGACTCCTTTCCTTTCCTTTTCTTCCTCCTTTCCCTTCTCCTCCCTTTTCTTCCCTTCCCCTCCCTCCGTCTCTCTCTCCCTCCCTCCTTCCCTCCCTTCCTCCTTCCCTCTTTGCCTTCCTTCCTTTCCTTCCTTTCCTTCCTTCCCTTCCCTCCTTCCCTTTTTCCCTCCTTCCCTTTTTCCCTCCTTCCCTCCTTCCTTCCTTTTTTCTTTCCTTTTTTCCTTTTTATAAATTATGCAGTCTGTGGTATTCTTTTATAGAAGCATGAAATGGACAAAGACAGACTCCATTTTCAAGAGCAAGCACTTTTGTAGTTTCTGAGCGAATTATGACTGCAAAGGAAGTTCTATAGGTAGCCTCAGATCCACTACCTAGGAAGCATGCTACCAAGCAGACCTAGGATCTAGGATTTGATCAAGTGCTGAGCAACATGATACCTCTGCAATTTAGCACCTCCCTCTATACCTCCAGTTGGCTCAGCCCATCAGGGCTAAAACTACCCCTCATATCCTAGTGTCTCTTGTAGGCAGAAGCCTTGCCTAAACCCTAAGCTGCTTGGCTCATATTCTGTCTTGTGCTTTTTTTGTCGGGGGTTCAAATATATACAAAAGAAATATGTTGAAACTCCATGCACCCAACCCGCAGATTAAGCAGTTGCCTCCATTTTTCCAGATTTGTTTCATCTGCTTCAGTCTCTCTAAAAATTTATGTTCGTACAGGAAAAACTGAATAAATAGCTAATTCTCCACCCTATCTCTCATCTTAAGTCACTTTTCAGAGTAGGAAGTTAGTGACCTAGTAACCTTCCCTCTAATGTCCAGTAGTTTTTTTTCTGAATACCATTATGAACATGATATTCCTTGTATTCCTTGTATTCACTTGTATTCCTGCCACTGAGTACCAGTGCTTTGCTAATTTGAACTGATTCCAGCTCACGCTGACCCCAGCTCCCTGGATGTTACCATTAGCCAAGACTGTCACCCATACTGTACCCTTTCAAAGAGTCCTAAAAACAGCTCTTCACCTGCTCTTCCAAGACAAGTAAAAATGTCTGCCAAAGAAATGGGGAAAAAAGATTCAGAGAGTGAAAACAATTAACATACTAACAAGATTATTGTTTGCATTTGATGTATTTCAGGCCATTGCAGTCTTTATTGTTTTGGATGCTTACATTGTCTCATATAGGTTAATAATTATCTCTTCAAGTTGACTGTCATGTCTTTTTGACGTGATCCTGTTGGACTATGATGGCTTCCTTGCTTTCTGGCAAAAAAGCTGTTCCAGGATCAATATACTGCACCATACATGGAGTCAGCCATTTCTCTAGGGAACCTTGATTCCTTTTAGTAGAGAACACAGTTTGAGGTCTTGGACTGAATGACTTTTGTGAACCTCCTCTCCTGAGACTACAGCCTGCATCCTTGCATATAGCCCATTTGAAGCTCTTGCTAGGCACCAACAGATCTCCTAAAACTGCTATATAGTTCTGCCTCACTCTTACAAAGATTCATCTCTTGAGAGTTTTGTGCTCTACCCCTAGGTGTGGTCTTTCTGGTTCTGAAGCTTTTGCTTCAGTCACCCTGAATTTTGCCAGCCCTATGCATGCTATACCTTGGATTGCCAACTTGCCCTCACTGAAGCCAGTTCTCTGGTTAGAATAGTTGCCCCAACCCATGCCTAATACTCTAGTAAACAAGGTTCTACCTGTGCTTAGGTTAACTTTTGCTCCTTTGGGCCCTGTGTTCTACCAGCATTCCATTTATCTGAAACTGTCCCTCACCTTAAGAACTTATCTGTTCTTTAATGATTTACTGCTGCTTCCTGGGTTCGAAAGAACCCAGTTCAGGAGTTTCTGTTTTAGTTTGAGATCTTATAGGCCTGTCTCATCAGGTTGGTGTCAGCCCAGCTAGGATTAGGCAGAATTGGGTGGGGGCTGTAGTGCATTTTTGGCACAGCATGTACCTGTCTGACTAATTCTCTGTCTTTTCTTTCCTGTTGCAATTCATGGGTCTTAGCATCTTCTGAATGGTGTTGAGTAGGTCATCCTGTTGATTTCCTGCTAGGGAGTAGCATACTCTGGCTCTGTACCATTGGCCAAGGGACTTAAGGATAGATGAAGGGCTCCAGTTTTGTTAAATGGAACAATATGAAGAGATGGCATTGTAAAAAAAAAAAAAAAAAAAAAAGGCTTGGCAGCAGGGCCCATTTGAATGGTTGGTCCTTGGCTCCTGTGTTGATATAGGCAGATCCTTGACGGGAATTTGGAATGATCCCAAATATTGTAGATCACTGGTACATCAAGTCATCCTCAAGGTTGTCTGTGTAACAGTTTTGAATGATATTTTGTCAGTCTTTGGAGATTCCCTGTATAGGGTTTAATCATTTAGTTATTTCAGTTGAGCCTGTTTCGTTTCTTTGCAAGGAGATAAGAAATGTGAAAGAGATGCAGACATTAGGGAAAAAAGTCAGGAGCCTTGTTTCCCCACGCTCTACTTGGGTTCTGGAACTGGACTCATAGGTGAGTAGTGAGGAGCTGGGCCCAAGCACATCAATCCTAGATCTAGCTCTGCTTTGCGCTCACTCCAGTTCTTGTATCAAATTCACTTCAAGCCACCCAGAGTAGTATGTAGAGGAGTCATTCAGGACCGTGCTTATACTTCATTATATCAAATGGGAGATGCAGTAATTTATAGCCTATTATTTCTGGAGTCTGGAGATGGCTCTGCATAAGATTTGCTGAAGCAAATTTTATTACATTAGAAGAGAACCTAGCTGGCTGCATCCTACACTGGAAGCTTTTAGATGCTAATGAGGAGGTCATGTAAAGGGCACAGAATGACTCTGGAATCCATTCCCCGCCAAGAAAGAATAATGACATTCTATGTTGGCCTCTTTTCATTTCCCTTTGATTTTGAGTAATAAATTCTCTCCTCACTTCCCAGCTGAACGGTTTGGGAGTCTCTATTCCCTAGAAAGACTCTGGTCACATACACATCAGATTAAATTAGGTGAAAACTCTTTGGCCTTCATGAATGTTGAAGGATTTCAAAGGGCTAATGGAAATTCTTCTAGAAGTAACTGCAACCTCCCCCTTCCGGGTTCAAGTGATTTTCCTGCCTCAGCCTCCCGAGTAGCTGGGATTACAGGCGTCCACCACCATGCCCAACTAATTTTTGTATTTTTAGTAGAGATGGGGTTTCACCATGTTGGCCAGGCTGGTCTAGAACTTTTGACCTCAGGTGATCCGCCCGCCTCAGCCTCCCAAAGTGCTGGGATTACAGGCGTGACCCACCGCGCCCAGTTAAACTTCAGTTTTTCATGTTCCGTGCATAGGTCAGGGTCTTAGGGAGTGATTCATTCTAGCAGAACTCCCTGGATTTTAAGGCAGGTGTTCCATTTATTAATTGACAAAGGAGGCATATTTCTCCCTGGTAACCCAAAGATTTAGGTCATTTTCCCAGAGACTCCATTTCCACTGTGAGGGTTCTTGGAAAACTAAGCAGAGGATGAGGAAAGTCTGTGAACAAGCTTGCTGGTCTCTCCCTGTCCTACAAAAGAGCATACCTCTTCTGTAACCAGAAGGCCCTTTTGATTAGTCAAGGCTGGACAGACTGAGATTGGGGGGGGGCGGTGTGTGTGTGTGTGTCTCGAGACAGGGTCTCACTCTGTCACCCAGGCTGGAGTGCAGTGGTGAGATCAGAGCCATAGGTAACTTCATTTCCTGAAGCTTTGAGTGCAACTTAGTCGATAAAGTGGTGTCTGTTTTGGTCTCTCAGATCACAAACTTTCTTTTCTTTTTTTTTTTGAGATTACTCAGGGATTACAGGCCTAAGCCACCACACCTGGCTTCAGATCATACTTTCTTCCGTGCCATTAATTTACTTTCAGCCCTGTTTAGTCTGTTTCTTGTTGCATCTAGTTAATTTATTACATTTGTAATGTGGAGAAATATGAGTCAGTACAAAGAAGTAAGAAAGTAAGAAAAAGTAAAAATCAAAACCAAAAAGCAGAACAAAGAGAAAGTCCAAAATGGTGACTATCTTCTGTCTGTGTATAAAAGACTGTGAGGTAGGGCACACCTCCATAAGAGAAGTCACAGGGAGCCACATCTACCCACCCATATTTATGTCCTTTGACTTGCTTTTTTCTTCTTCTTTTGTGTTTATTCCTCCTCCGCAAGTAAGTCACTGCACTCAGGAGAGAGACTGTTGGATAGGAGGGGGGAACAGGTGTTGTTCCTCTGGTGATCTTGGACATCAGGTTATTTTTTTGCAACCTACAAAACTATAAAGTGAAGTTTTGGCAGTTCCTCAGAAAGTTACCAGTGGGGTTTCTTTTCTTTCTTTTTTTTTTTTTTTTTAAACAAGAAGTTTATTTAAACAACAAGACACTTGACTTGAAGGGAAAACTATCTAGGATTCTTTTTTTGTTTTAGAGTAATTTATCCCTACTTAAAGACAGATTGCCCTACATGTAACAGCTACGTACAAAAAAGTTATAAAATTGTCCTTGGTTTTACAATGATAAATGAAAAACATTAAAATTCTGCAGTTGAACAAGGTATGCAAGGATTTTTGTGTCGTTGTTTTTTTTTTGTTGAAACAGTGAGAGCAAAATAACTTACTGGACTATAAAGATAAGAGCTGAATGAGCATGCCACTAATGGAGAAAGGGGGTATTTTCACAGAATCAGTATTTTTCTCCATCCCGTCTCCACTTGATGTCAGTCAAAACATACCATTGGCTGTTTAGTTAAAAAAAAAATGCAATATGCTTGTGCACATATACCAGCTACTTTATGTACAATAAAGGAACGGGGAAGGGCGAAATGAAAGAATAGAGAAAACTATATGGTAGTAGTCAGGATGTGGTGGAACCAAATTGCAGTTTTCTAATTGAGAATGTCATCTTGGTCTTTAAAGAACAGAGTTCTGGAGTAAAGAAGCAGGTTCCCTTTTCAGTAGACACCTCCCGTCTGCTGTTGGAACACATCAATTGTATCTTCATCCTCCATTTCCAACTGTGCAGGTGTGTCTGTTTCATTGATTGGTTGCCCGTCGAATCGGAATCTGATCTGCCTCATTGACAATCCCTGTTGTTCACAATAGGCTTTCATTAGTTTACTAAGTGGTGTATGCCTCTTAATCTTAAACTGCACCACAGAACCATCCTGCCCCGCCACCTTCAAATTAATATGATCGTTGTTCTTGGACTTGACTCCTTCCTTGGGCTTTTTGTCGGCCATGGCGAGCGCCGAAGTGTATGTTTTTCCTACCTCTGCTCATTGTCATAGAGCATTTTAGTTGTTTACACCATTATTTGTACTTTCTAATATTATACGGAATGAATTGTGACTTACGAGCCATAGGAATTTGTTAGAAATGGCAAGGGAAGCACTACAGAATTTCAGTTCATTCCATTCACATAATTTAATTTCAGCTTATGTATGTCTCCTAAATAATATTAAAACGGGCCTAAAAATCAGCAAATAACTTACTTCAGTTTAGAACAGTAATTTCAAACTCGTTTATGTCTGATAAAATAGCATAATGTAACAGCAGTCTAATCTCATAAATTGTAGTGTCTCATTTCTATTTTAGTGGTGGGTTGGTGTCACTCAGAAATGAAAAAAAAAAAAAAAAAGCCACTTGGGCTTTTTGGTAAATAATATATACTTCATCATTACGTTATTTCATCAAACGTTCCACCAGAAGAGTTCATGCCCACTATCTCAGGTGATACATGTGTTGAAAATGTAGTTTAAAAGGGATTTCTGGGGCCCAGCGCAGAGGCTCATGCCTGTAATCCCAGCACTTTGGGAGGATGAGGTGGGCGGATCACAAGGTCAGGAGTTCAAGACCAGCCTGACCAACATGGTGAAACCCCATCTCTACTAAAAATACAGGTGGTGCGCACCTGTAATCCCAGCTACTCAGGAGGCTGAGGCAGGGGAATTGGTTCAACCTGGGAGGCAGAGGTTGCAGTAAGCAAAGATTGTACCACTACACTCCAGCCTGGTGACAGGGTGAGACTCTCTCAAAAAAAAAAAAAGGGATTTCTGTGTATCTTTGGGTAGAAGAGGTGGCAATGTTGTGGAAGTATTAAAATTGCGGTGATGCAATTTCAGTGCTGTAGGTCACAGTGAGATGAGAGCTGAAATTTGTTCCAGAAAATATAAGTTGGGGTGATGGAGTTATCCTATTCTAAGGATAACTTAGTTATGCTTATTGCTTAGTTATGCTTATATGCATAGTTGTGCTAATTCTGCAGCCACTAGGCACATTTCAAGTGTACAATAGCTGCATGTGGCCAGTAGCTCCCTTATTGGACACACAGGCTATGAGACAATAGCAGTGTTGCAGAAAATTCTCTCCCTACGACTCTGATAGAGGGTCTTCATATTACTGAACACTGCACACATCCATTTGGGTTCTATAAGTTGAAGCAATGAGTAAATAGGAGAACAGAAGAGAATAGATTCCTTTTGAGCGTAGTGATGGCGCATGTTGGAGAGTGAGTTGTTCACTGCACTTGCCATGTCACCCAGTTGTGTTCCTGAAGATAATCTGTGATTCAGCCTGTGCACTTCCTAACTGCCCCACTGATGAGGAATCGGTGAAAATGGCAGCCGTGTGCCCTTCTGTCTCCAGAGGGTCAGCCAGAGGCTGTCGGGCTCCTGTGTCACCTACACAGTCCAGGAATTAAGAGAGTTATGTAATTGTTAAACCCTAAAATTGGAAAAGAGTTAATTCAGTCAAATTCAATGAACAAAATTCAGCCACTGCTTAGGTTTCTTTGCAGAATAGCACCTCACTTTCTCCTGCCTTAGCTATCTGAAGTGGAATGAACCAAGTTGAAATCTGCTTCCCTGTAAGTCTAGTGCATTGGTCTGTTTCTGCTTTGAGACCTTACAGAATCAATATGTGGAAGAATATGCAAAGTGTTGTTCAGTCTTAAAATTCGTTATCTAAATTTTATTTTATTTTTCTTCTCTAGATCTGGATCTATAATGAAGAGCATGAATTGGTTTTAAATAGTTTCCTTTGTCTAGATATGTCAGAGACTCGCTCATCAGACCCGCCACAGGTCATGAAATGCCACGGGTCAGGAGGATCCCAGCAGTGGACCTTTGGGGTGAGGAGTGCTCGGTGATGTTGGGAGAATGCGCAGAGGCCCACAAGGTTGAGTGAGGGGGTGTGGCAGATGAACTCATCTTCTACCTTGGGGGGTGGTCTTCTCAGTCTGCAGTACAGTGGTCCCCCCAGAAACCACAGGTAGTACAAACCCTGTATATACTGTATTTTTTTCTAGAGATATACCCGTGATAAAATTTATCAATTAGGCACAGTGAGAGGTTCACAACAATAACTCAAATGAAATGGAACAGTTATAACAACATACCGTGGTTGCGCAGTGGCTCCCGCCTGTAATCCCAGCACTGAGAAGGCTGAGGTGGGCGGATCGCCGTTGCCCAACAGCCTGTTTGTTTTCTCTATAAAAACAAATCAATATACTATAATACAAATTGTGATTGCGGTCAGAAAATATCTTATTGTACTGTGCTGCAGATAACAAACAGCAGAAAACTAACCTTTGGATAAGAGGGGCTATTGTATCCCTTAATCTGAATTCTTAAATGCTCCATATCTCCTCTGGATTTCCATGTTTTGCCAGTAATTGGCAGTATTTTTTTCTTGCTGCCTTTTTTTCAGAAAAACAATTGGCCATACCAGGTGTCGGTTGGACAGTGCCTGAGAGCAGTGGATCCCCTGGGTCAGAAGGGCTCTGTCGCCATGGCGATCTGCGATGGCTCCTCTTCACAGCAGTGGCATTTGGAAGGTTAAGGTGGATGGTGTGGCAGGAACGTTGCTTCGTCAGGCGTTGCCTCCCGTGTGGAGTTTGGGGCTTTAGGAAAGCCTGGGTTGGGTGGAGCAGAGCCATTTTGGAGAGGATGACAGTTCTCTGTCCTCCTGGAGATGCCTGGGTGTGTTAGCAGAGGTGACACGTGTCTGACAGAGATGGGAGCTCTGTGTCCACAGGTGAAGAAGTATGTTTCACCCAGACATTAAGGTCATTTTTGAGCTGCTGTTAAGGAATTTCTTGCTTATAGAGGCAAACCAGAGTATCATTTTAACCCTAGAATCAGGCTTGTACAGAAGGATAAAACCCAGGAAAATGGATATTTCTATTCACATTTATTTATGTCTCTTTTTAATCCCCTTTAATGATGCAGTGGTTTTTATCTGATCAGGAACTTGTCATGATTTCCTTTGTTAGACTTCACAGGAGATAGTGCTTTTAAAAAAAAAAAAACTTCTATTATTTGTTTAGTATGTTGTAAGCAGATCATTTTAAAAAACTGAATTTGTATTATGTTTAACTTCAGAAGGCATCATTTATAAGATAGTATGGCAGTTAACTATTATAAAATTATTTTGATGAATTATGATACAATCTACATAATAAAGAATCCTTTTGATTATTTAGGATATTTTGTCTTGTATTGGGGCCTCTGGTCTGAGGTGTGTTGCATGCTCTTGGATTCAGGTGATGACCCAGTAGGTTCGGTAGAGTCCTCTGCCTCTCAAGACGCGTCCCAGTTTCTTAGCTTGAGCTGTGTGACCTTAGATACTGGACATTGAAGTTGCCTGTGCAGCACCCAGGGAGAGCTGCTCAACCGGCAGTTGAATATAGAGGTCAGACTCTTGGAAGACGTAGCTCAATTAGAGAGAATACATTTGGGAATCACCTGCATATACTAAAAATTCTGAAATATAAAGTGAATTTTCCTCCCAAACCACATCTTAAGAGCAGAGATGGTCTCATATTGCAGGGGATGCACTCAGATACTTTATCTGAACCACAAAACAGTTTAAGCGCCACATCCTAAATATTTTATCTGTCATTTGACTTCAAAGGCCAGGATGGTACATATGGAAAACAAGAGCAGCAAGATGGTAGATTGAAATCCAACAGTGTCAATAATCACATTAAGTGTAATGAATGTAAATGCCACAGTTAAAAGGCAGATTAGATAAAAATGCAAGATCCAACTATATGCTGCCTATAAGAAACTCACTTTATGAATACATTAAAAATAGAAGCATGGGAAGATATATGAAAGACATCTGAATAGATAGACAAAGTAGATTTCAGCACAGAGAATATTACTACAGATGATATAGAGGGTCATTTCATGAATAAAAGGTTCAACTTATCAAGAAGAAATAATCCCAGTTTATCAGTTTTTGTGGCCTTTATTTTGAAGTTCTGTTACAACTGCAAGAAGTACACCCATCCACAATTGTAGTAAGAGATTTCAACACACCTCTTAATAATTGATAGAACAAGTAGACAGAAAAACAACCATCTCGGCCTAATTGACACTACCCAGTAACACAATACTTGGAACATTTACCAAGATAGACCGTATTCTGGGATATTGAGCAAGGTGTGATATACGTATAGAAATTCAAGTCATGCAAAGTAGAATAGAAATCAATAACAGACACTTGGAAAAATCTCCAAATATTATAAGAAACTAGCACACTTCCCAATACCTTATGGGTCAGAGAAAAAAATCAAAAGGCTATTTTGAACTGACCAAAAATGAAAATACAACAGTGTGTGGCATGCAGCTAAAGCAGTACTTGGAAGTTTTATAGCATTAAGCACCTATATTAGAAAAGGATACAAGTCTCAATGACTTTAGCTTCCATCTTAACAGAAAAAGAGCAAGTTAGACAAAGAGGCAGAAATGAAATATTAAATACCAGAACAGAAATGAATGAAACAAAACAGAGAAAATAAAGCTAAAAGCTGATTTGAGAGATCAATAAAATTGATAAACCTCTAGCCAAAAAAAAAAAAAAAAACACCCTGAAATTACCAACATCAGTAATAAGTTGCAAGCACACTAGAGTCTACAGCTGCTAAAAAGCATGCTGAACAGCAGGAGCTCTGATTCAGTGCTGTTGGGAGTGCAAAGTGGTACAGCCATTCTGGCAAGTTTCTTCCTAAACATACTCTTAACCTATGATCCAGCAGTTGTGCTCCTTGGTGTTTACCCAAAGGAGCTGAAAACCACACGAAGCCTGCACATGGATTTTACAGCAGCTTTATTCATGACTGTCGAAACCTGGAAGCAAGATATCCTTCAGTACAGGAATGTTTTATAGCAGCTTTATTCATGATTGCTGAAACCTGGAAGCAAGCAAGATGTCCTTTAGTACAGGAATGTTTTATAGCGACTTTATTCAGGACTGCCGAAACCCGGAAGCAAGATGTCCTTTAGTGCATGAATGGATGAACTATAGGATGAACTATAGTACATTCGGACGATGGAACATTCAGTGCTGAGAAGAATTAAGCCATAAGCCTTGAAAAGTCATGGACGGATGTTAAGAATATATTACTCAGCGAAAGAAGCCAATCTGAAAAAGCTACATATTGTACAATTCCAATTATATGGCATTCTGGAAAAGGCAAAGACAAAAAGATCACTGCTTGCTAGGGGTTATGGGAGAGTGTGATGGTTGATTTTATGTCAACTTGACTGAGCTAAAGAACGCCCAGGTAGCTGTAAGACATGATTTCTGCAAGTGTCTGTGAGGGTGGTTCCAGAAGAGATTAGTGTTTGAATCAGCAGACTCAGTAAAGAAGATCCTCTCTCACGAATGTGGGTGGGCACCACTCAATCCATTGGGAACCCAAATAGAACAAAAAGGTGAAGGAAGGGTGACTTGCTCTCTCCTTGGAGCTAGATGTCAGCGTTCTGGCTCTCAGGCCTTTGGACTCAGACCAGGACCTGCATCATTGGCTCCCCTGGGCCTCAGGCCTTCAGCCTTGGGCTGGAACAACACCACTGCCTTTCCTGGGCTTCCAGCTTGCAGGCAGTAAATCATAGAGCATCTCAGTCCCTCATAATCTCTTTCTGTATTTCTATACATCCTATTTGTTCTGTTTTTCTGGAGAACCCAGCTAACACAGGGAGGGAGGAATGAGCAGGTAGAGCACAGAGGATTTTTATATCCTACATGAATATAGAAAAATTTCCTTACAAAAATTAGCAAATCAAATCCAGCAACATATAAAAAGGATGATACGTTATGAACAATTTCGTTTTTGCCCAGGAATGCAAAGATGGTTTAACATTAGAGATTTGATTAAGATAATTTACAGTGTTAGTAATACAGGGGGAATGGCATATGCTACCTTGCAGGAAAAAAATGTAGAAAAAAAATTGACAGAATTCAACACCCACTTATGATAAAAACTCAGCAAACTAGGAATGGAAAGAAAATTCCTCAACTTCATAAAGTGCATCTATGGAGATACTATAGCTAGCCTCATACAATGTGAAAGATGATTGGCAACAAGGCAAAGATACCTGTTCTTTCCTAGCCAGTGCAATACAGCAAGAAAAAGAAAGGCATGTACATTAGGAAGGAAGAAGTAAAAGTGTATTTATTTGCAGACTATGATCAAGTAATGCAGAAAATCATAGGGCGTCTTCAAAACTACTACTAGACATAGTAAGGAATTTATCAGGACCACAAAAAAATCAATATAAAAATGAATTCTTCTTCATATTGGCAACAAACAGCTCAAAACTGAAGTTCATGGTATCGTGATTGCAGTTTACAATAGCACCCAAAATATAAGAATTTAGGGTACATATGAAAAAATATGTGTAAGAGTTGTATGATAAAAAGTAGAAAACATTGCTGAGAAAAATTAAGATTAAGTAGAGAATTATACTACATTCCTGATTGGAAGGCTCAGTGTTAATAAGATGTTAATTCTCCACAATTTGATTTATGGATTTAATGCTACTTTTAATCCAAATCCCAGTATGCTTTTTGGAGGTTGCAGTGAGCCAAGATCGTGCCACTGCACTCCAGCCTGGGCAACAGGGCGAGACTCTGTCTCAAAAAAGTCTTCCTGGCATTTCTGTTTTCATGTCCCAATAAAAAGATTTAGAAGCACTGCAACTAAATGCAATGCTCAGCTAATCCACTATGAGCTTTTTCCTAGAAAAGATCAAAAGGCAGGGATCTACTTACATAAGAGAAGAGAGAATACTCCAGAAGCTCATCTGGAAAAATCAGAGTATCAACATAATTACTAATAGAGAGAAGTAATAAATAAGTACAAATCCTGCAGATTTAATTTTAAATGTACAAAACTTGTTCCTTAGAACAATTCCTGTACTATCCAAATGTTTTTGTATTAGATGCTATTAAATACAAGTATTCAAAAGAATGACTGTTTAATAAGAATATCATATAAATCACCATACTAGGCTTATTAATTATTTTAAAAATTAAAGAGATTGAATTAATTCTAAAAGAAATCTGTTTGCTAACTAGGCCGTATTTTCTGCTAACTGATAATTAAGCACAGTAATATATCAATGAAACCAAAGCAAGTATGGCATTAATGGTTATTCTAAGAGCTGTTATTTTTGTTGCCAACTTGCTGAAATTTATAGGAATACTGCCCCAGTAAACCTGGATGACATTTTATATATCATTGTGGAAAAGATTACCAACATTACAGAATTTGGATAGAACACCCATATGATTGAAGCAGGTTTGACAAGTATCAAGCCAATTATGTAAAAATTAAGCAAAGAAAATTAATTAAATTAAGTAAAGCATTTCAAATTTTACCTAGCTCTTTTACTTTTGCGACAATTTGTGCTACAAGTGAAGATTCACAGCAGTCTGAGGAAGGCACTGAAACAAAAAAAAAAATCCAGGTAATTCTTTTCAGAAAAGGTAAAGTGTATTTAAATACTTACATATGATTAAAATTTCTGTTTCTATACTCATTTTATTAAAATAAATGTTTGAACACTAAAGTTAAAAGTGCTTTCTAAAGCAGCAACAAAACAAGAAGCGATGAAGGAAATACTCAAGTCATGGAGGAAAACCTGGCTAAGAAAGAATCAACATATTGGATTTTGACGTATTGTCAATAACTACAAGATCATGTTCCTTGGAAGCAAAATTATAGTTTATATCTAAAATATATGCTTTTTATTGTTTCATGTAAATTGTTTTATAGCAAGTTGTGATAAGTCATATATAACCAAAAATAATATTTTTCATAAAATACTTGTCAAAGTAAGTTTCACAAAGACAAAATAGAGTAGAGCTAAGCTAATTCATTGGTTATGGACAGTAAGGTGCAAGTGAGTGGTACAAGAGTGCAGACTCACAGTTTAAATTATTCTCTTACCATTAGATGCAGGCATATAGGGTCTGCACATGCTACAATCAAAACCAATGTCTGCTACATTTTCCACTTCTTCCTCAGTATTTAAGTTCTGACAAACTGCATGCATCCATCTAAAAAGACCATATTTGTACATTTTTTTAAAAAATGGAATATACTGAGAACTGCTACCTTTTAAAACCTGTAACACTGAGTCTTCAAACTTAAAAGCCCTAAGCCTCACATGCTCCTCCTACCTTGCCCTTTTCTCCTAACTATCCCTATTCATAGAGCTAAGAAGGAAATAAAAAGGAATGAGAACAACTATTAGAGAGGAAGCAAAGCACATTACATAAGGAAGCTAATTATTTTATCATCATGTATTAAATATTTCAAAGAAAGCAAGGAAGCTAGTTAGGGCAAACACAAAGGTATTCAGAAAACTGCAAATGGCAGTGCTAGCATATATGTGCTCCAGGTAAGGCATCTAATTTGAGGTAGACATATCTCATGTAAAGCAATGTTGAATGGTAATTGGGAAATAAAGTAAAAAGTTGTCTTGCAATGGAACAAATAATTAGTAGCCAGAGTCCCAAGAATACTGTACTACTGATAAAATAATACTATTAATAATAATATATGTTCACTGCTTAACTTCTAAAGAGTACAACAATATACCAATGAAAGCAAGGAAACATTCTTGATTTTGAAATTCCACATAATTATGTAGGGAGGGCAGAAGGTGCTATCTAATATCTAGATATCTAGTATCTAGAGCTTTAAGAAAAAGTGGTTTAAGGAGAACAGAATGTGTTAGATATTTTTTATAATCTATTAAAAGATTCAGAAACCCTTCATAAGAAACGGCATAGATGAAGGCAATAATTCTCCATCTAATTTCAAGGGATTCCTAAACCCTCAAAAAGGCCTAAATTAAAAATCTTTACTCTTGGGCAGACACAGTGGCTCACGCTTATAATCATAAAACTTTGGGAGGCTGAGGCGGGCAGATCACAATGTCAAAAGATGGAGACCATCCTGGCCAACATGGTGAAACCCTGTCTCTACTAAAAATACAAAAATTAGCTGGGCGTGGTGGCAGGCACCTGTAGTCCCAGCTACTCAGGAGGCTGAGGCAGGAGAATCGCTTGAACCCAGGAGGCGGAGGTGGAGGTTGCAGTGAGCCAAGATAGCGCCACTGCACTCCAGCCTGGCAACAGAGCAAGACTCTGTCTCTAAATTAAAACAAAACAAAACAAAACAAAACTTTAGTCTGGAGTTGAGAATTCAAAACAGGAAATCACTTCTATAAGTTTCTAGGTGACTAAAAATCTACAAGGCAAGAAGTTCTGTACCTAAAACTTGTGATTAAGGAAAAGCTGTTTTCCATTTTTTTTGCTACATTTCAAAGAGAAAAGCTTTAAAAAGATGAAAAAATAGCACAATACCTATCACATTGTCTACATTGCAGAATAAAATCTTCTCTATAGTTTCGATAGCAGACTGGACAGGAAGATAAGCTTGCACAAGGAGCGCACTGTGTGTAATTGTTCTGCCATTCACATCTTAGACCTGCAGATGTTGCTTCACAGTGTCTGCACAAAACACACCTGAAATCCAAATCCCCCCGAAAAGTCTCAATTTTATTTTCTTAGTTACTCAGTTACTGTAATTCAGGAAGCTACATACGAACATAATGGGGGAAATGATTTAATGTGTATGTGAAAATTTTTCTGATTAGTGGTATCTATCATAGAATATGTGTATTATTCAATTAAATAGGTGTGGCTAATTTTTAAAAACTGAAGTGGTATGAGAAAGCTCTGAACTTGAAAGACTAACAAGGCAAACAAACCCTAGAGTACCATTTGCACTTCCAGCCTCCTTTGGGAACTGTCTGCAATGGAGGGTCTAGGCAGTAGGTGTGATAACTTATGTCACAATCATCACACAGCAGGAGTCTTCCTGGGTCAGTTGCCTTCCCACAGGCCTCACACACAGTGCACTCAAGACACCTCCAACCTTTGCTAAGAACCAATTTAGTGATCTGTAAAAGAAATAACCAATCCATGTGATTTATGCATTAACCTAACATAATCAAATATACTATATAAATTAATATGGTGCTTGTGTACCTAGAAGCAAAAAAGAGGCAATCAACTAACATTTGTTGAGCACCTACGGAGGCCCAATACTGGGTTGGGCATGTTCATACACGCTTTTAGGAGCCTACTGAGCAGAATAATAGAAAATGGCACATATTTTAATGCCTTTTTAAAGCCCACATAATTACCTTATGCTGTACATTTAATGTCCACTATATTTATAGATATAGTGACCAGATTTTAAAGAAATCAAGTAAGCTTCCCTATTATTGATACATAATTTGAAAATACATCAACAAAATCTCCATCTACATTTCCATGCTTAGAATCAACAGAAAAAATACCAAAAAAAAATGTAAAGCATGAGTTCTTAGGGACATTTTATGATCTTAGAGGATTTCTATTTAGACTATGAAGCTAGGAATTCTGAAGTTCACATTCACTCCTCTGTTTATTCTCCCCTCTCTCAAGGGTGTAAGTTAGTAGAATATTTGGGAATCTCCAAATCCCTAATAAACTCCTGAAGGAAGCCACACCGTGTAATATTAAGATTGTGGAACTTCTTAAAGATCTCAAAAGACTAGGATCCTCAGACAGAACCAATTAAGTGCCCACATTATAATGAAACAGCAAGTAATGAGGGTACAGAATAAAAATTCAGATCATGAGGTGCATGAAAGCCTAAAAGCTACCAGAGAAGAAAATAAAAGAGTTAAATTCAAAGGAACACCCATCAGAATGGCACCAAACTTCCCAACTCCAGATGCTAGAAGAGTATAAGTTTCCAATTCTACAGGAAAATACTTTTCAAAGTACAGTTCTCAACCTAGCTACACAAGCAACTATGTGTGAAGACAGAATACGTTGTAGACACAGGAAGACTCAAAATTCAGCTCCCTCATTCTCCTTCTAATAAAGTTACTTAGAGATATGCAAAACAGAATGAGGATGTATTATAAAGAAAAGGAAGACTTGGGATCTATAAATCAACAGATCCAACAAAGGACATCAGGCCATGGAAGTTTAAGGATGAGAACAACACACCTAGAAGCCACTGGCACATATCAGAGCAGGAGGAGGGAATGTCTAGAAGGAGGGTAGGACTTCTCCCAGAAAAAAACAGTACTTTAAAAAATAATCTTATATGATAGTTCTATAGTAGGCAAAAACAAAGAACGAATGGAGAGTCACTATTACTTTCTTGTTATTAAAAACTCCATGAAAGACAAAAGAAACTCATAGTATACTGTTTAGATTTGCAGTGAACATTTACTGAGTCATAACCAACACCTTATTAATTGAACTAAACATAGTAATACAACTATATTGGGAGAAGGAAGGAGGTGTATTTTAAGACCTAAATCAGAATTTATTTATTCATAGCAGAAAGTCAACAAAATCTAGCATTGATAAAGCAGTAAACCAGTTGATTATTTAGATCTATAGCATTAACCACAAGAAAAAAGACCTGAAAAGATTAAAAGTGATTGCCTCAGACATGGAGGTAGAGTAAGACAAGAGTTGGTTGTTCATTACAAGGCCTTTTTTTTTTTTTGAGATGGAGTCTTGCTCCGTTGCCTGGGCTGGAGTGCGGTGGTGTGATCTTAGCTCACTGCAACCTCCGCCTCCCATGTTCAAATAATTCTCCTGGCTCAGCCTCCTGAGTAGCTAGGACTACAGGAATGAGCCACCACACCTGGCTAATTTTTGTATTTTTAGTAGAGATGGGGTTTTACTGTGTTGGCCAGGCTGGCTTGAACTCCTGCCCTCAAGTGATCCACCTGCCTTGGCCTCCCAAAGTGCTGGGATTACAGGTGTGAGGCACCACACCCGGCCCATTACAAGGCTTTTAATGTCATTTGATTTTTAAACATGTATATTTATTATTTTGATTAGCTTATTGATTTTTAAGAATTTGTCTTAGATTACCAAGTTAATATATTATTTGCCCAAATGAAGGAAATGGCCTAGGGGTAAGATCAGGGTGGCTTAGAGCAGTAGCCAGCAAACATTTCCAATAAAGGGCCAGAGAGTAAATAGAAAGTTTTGAGGGCCATATGATCTGTTGCAACTTTATAAAAACTCTTCCAGTGTAATGCAAAAACTGCTACAAATATATGTAAACAAAAGAACATGGCCATATTTCAATAAAAGTTTATTCGCAAACACAGGAAATGGGCCAGATTTAGTCTATGGGCCAGTCTGCCTGACCCTGGCTTAAACAATGACCTGAAGATAAAGTGGCAGACAGATCTGAGGTGTTTAGTGGCAGAATTTTTAAAATATTTATCTTCATTCCTACTAAGTTTTCTTCACAGATACCTGTGGTCCCTTTTACAACCAAACTCTCAAGTTTCTCAGCTTATATTCACTCTTCAAAACACTACAGTCTGATCTCTACACCCACATCCACTCATAACTGCTTAAGCCAGGCTTGTCAAGACCTTCTTATTCTCAAATCTAATGGAAACATTAGTGTTTGTGTTTCTTGACTTCTAGTACTTCAACACTTCAACAATTTCTCCCTCTTTGAAATTTCCTTTTAACCTAGGTACTGGGGTTGTACTATCATTTTTTTCTTCCATTGAACCAGTTTAGCCTTAGTTTTAAAAGTTTTTTCAAATAAGATGTCATCCAGGATTCCATCCATGGTACCATGTCCAAAGTTGTTACAGATATGTTTTATAATCTAATACGGATACACACTTCAACTATAACGGAGTAGGTGGGACCAGCCTGTTCACCCATAAGATAGTAAAAAATTGGACAAAGTGTATGAAACAACTGTTTTCAGATATTGGACAACACATAGTACAGGAGACAGTGGTCTCTGAGAGGAAGAAAACACTCAGGGAGTCCTATGATATTCTGCCTAGAAACATTTTCCAGAACGCTGCCCAGGGAGGAAGAACCTCAGCAGAGTACAATCAATGGCCTCACTGAGATTAGGGAAGGCGAGGCTGTGGAATTTGCAGGACACAGTACTCAAAATGAAGAAGCAATAAGGACTAAGAGCTCCAGAAATCTACAAAGGATCCCCTGAAGTCTTTGGTGGGACACCAAGCCGTACTTCCAGAAGCCCAAAGACCCACAACCAGGGGAAAGTACATCTACTGGGAATTTGTAAGCTGCACAATTACCAGAGCTTGCAAAAGGCTCAAAGACAAGTGAAGCACAACCAGTCAGAGTACAAAGACACTGGTGAACAGGGGGTAGAATTCAGTAGAGAGCCCAGAAAGGCCAAGTCTTAAGTATAGGGTTAAACTAATGCTAGGACCGCAGCTACCAAAATGTGGTCTAGGGAACCCCAGTGGGTCTGTAAAGTTAAAACAAGTTTAAATGATACTAAGATTTAATTTGCCTTTTTTCACTTTAATTCATTCACAATTATACAGTGGTGTTTATAGAGGCTACATGTTGTATCATAATATTACATTGACATTGTACAGGTTGTGCCTCTGTAGTCTTGTGTTATAAAATGTTCCTAGTTTTAATTTCTAAAATGTTGAATAGTCCATAGTTAAAATCCTCATAAACAAAAACTATGGAGTCCCTAGTAATTTTAAAGAGTGTTAAGGTTCTAAAACCATGAAGTTTGAAAATATCCACCTTAGAGTGAAGGTTTTCTAGACTTGCCCCAGCAAGCTTAAAAAGAAGCTTCAAAGGTATCAAACTTATCCACAAACAATTGCCTCCTACAATAAAAATGCAAGCTGAGCCAATTCACATATCCCTAGTATATTTCTAGATACTGCTGTATTTCTCAATGAGACTGTAGTATTCTATACTGTCCAAAACAGTGTCATCGTGTAAAAGGAACCACACACAATTTTTAAAAACAGGAATTCAAATTCTAGCTCTACCAGTAACTAGGTGTTTGATAGTGCACTAATTGTCCAATCTTAACTTATGTAAGTTGTACTCATCTGTAAAATGGGAATTTGGTAATTGTTGGATGGGTTAAAAGAAATACATTACTATCTTGAAAGGGATCTTATTCAATTTCCTTAGGTCCAAAACATTAAGTATTCTGAAAAACAAAATGTAATGATAGCAGCAACTTTTATACAGAATATAAAGTACAAAGAAGAAAAGAAACATGTTTTATGCATATATAACTCTATTTTTTAATTGGCTTTATATACTCTGTGTTTTTCAGTCACATACCATGAGCAACTAATTTTAAAAGACTACATAAATTAACTGTACTAGTCTTCTATTTTGGATAGTATTAATTACAATCTTTCATTTTGATTCCTAAATTCACAAAAACCTGTGTTACCCTATAAAATAAATACTAGCATAGTTATCAACAACGAATTCTGAAGGAGATAATGTTGATTTGCTTACTATACTGACATTTTACTGACAATGATATAATACAGTGATGTTTGAAGGGAAGGGGAGACAGGTATAAAAATCACTCATGGTTCACAACCTATTGTTGAAACTGAGGTTAGTGTTTATATTACATGGTATGGCAGTACTAGAAAAGATTTACTTGTGGAGTATACAGTTTAAGACCTCTGCTGTACAGCTATACCTCCACGCTTGCTTCCAGTGGCCATGACACTTTATTCAAATATGTAAGTTTTATTAAGACTGAGTTCTTAAAAAGAGAAAACCTAGAACCTTAGATACAACTAGTGAAGTATTGAGACCTGTCCATATTTAAAACCAAGCACACGATACCACTTAAAAGGTTCCCCAGAAAGCCTCTATCCTGAAATGCTTGAAAGTGAGCAATGCTGACTCTCGATTATTACCAACTGCATTAAATATGACACTTGTTTTGTTTCTTTTGGCTATAAGGAGAAAATGTCATTTTGTATATGAGTGAGCATAGAGGAGAGAGAATGCGGGAAAGAACAGAATGGGCTAATAATTTTTTAGTAAATACTCCAGTTCTCAACTTTTTAAATCAACAGACAAAATGAATCAGCTAAATCTAAAATCTTTGTGAATAGTATAAATTGTCTTTTAAATTAAATGCATATATTTTTATGTTTTACTTTTTCAAGACAAAAGCAGGATATTAGTACAATATAAGATTTATAGAGGAGCAAATTTCTTGAGATAGGAAACTCTTAAAAGCAGTATTTAAAGTACTTAAATACTGTCACATATGTTTAATAATCATAATACTTAATTGTGAGAACTGGGAGCTCATGTTACTACTAAAACCAAATAAAAATTCAATACATATTTGTTAACTCAATTTAAGGATGTTTACCTTAATACTGACACAGTATGGATGGTAACACTGACCACACTGAGAACAGGCAAGTAATCTTCCTTCTGCTCCTTGGCCAAAACTGCCACAAACTACACACATATCCTGAAGTTAAGAAAACAGAACATATTTTAAATGGAGACTAAGCTAAAAACCTACAAATTTTACTTTAAAAATACCTTCTTAACTAATATAGCTCTATAGCTAAATATTGGATGACTTCTGTGTATATGAGATAAAGCAGAAATGTGCAAGGAGGAATTCAATGAGGAAGACAGTAAATTGTCAGGTTCAAACCTGATTCAAAGTGAACTTGTCACTGCTAGAAAACAACACAACTGTATTGTGCGTAGAGTTTTCTTCATCATCCTTATTTGATGAAATATCTGCAGTAGACACCTATAAAAAGCAAAATACACAAAATACGAAGTTATATTTTTCACTTGTTTTACACTTAACTGGAAAGCTTCAAAAAATTCATAATCAAAACATATATTTTTGCTAAGGTCTAGTATAACAATTCCAAATATTAATGCTAAGATACTACTGTAAAATGGAGTCATGACATTTTATTATTCACCTAATTCTCTCTTTAGAGGTAGAATTCCTATAGACCAAGAAGTAATAAGAAAATATAATAAACCTGTCTTAGTAAGACTTGATTATGCAGAATTCTAATCAAGAAACTATAAATGATAATATTATATGTATGTACACACACAAATCTATCACTATTTTAATGACACACACTTGGGATCTGCAATGTAGCTAGTCTGAACTGAGATGTCCTGCAAACATAAAATACAGCACATAATTACATATTACATGTTGAAATGTAATATTTTAGATATATCGGTCAAAATGGAAGGCATTAAAATTAATTTCCCCTGTTCACTATAACCTTTATTTTGTTTTGAGAGGAGTTTCACTCTTGCTGCCCAGGCTGGAGTGTAATGGCGCGATCTCGGCTTGTTGCAACCTCTGCCCCCTGGTTCAAGCTGTTCTCCTGCCTCAACCTCCCAAGTAGCTTGGATTACAGTTGTCCACCACCATGCCCAGCTAATTTCTGTATTTTTAGTAGAGACGGGGTTTCACCATATTGGTCAGGCTGGTCTGTAACTCCTGACCTCAAATGATCCACTGTACCCAGCTCACTGTAACTTTTTAATGTGGCTACTAGGAAGTTTTAAATTGCATGTGTGGTTCTCATTATATTTCCATTAGCACCGCTTTAGAATATTATTTTGAATAACATCAAAATTTCAGTATTAGCCAAATGATTATCAACCAATATTGTTCAGTCTGGACTTAGTTCTATTTGACTAAATCAACTAAGTACCCACTGGTTTGTTAATAATTTCTAGAGTGATTATGAAACAAAATAAAGCTCTGAACTAGAAGTTGTAGAAGAAGACAAGGAGGGCACTGCCAAAATCATAAAATACAATCCTCTTTCTTTAAAAAGCTTACAACCTAAGCCCGGAAAGACAGAGTTGAAACACAGCAGGTTATGTTCAAGGTCAAAACATAAAACAACTGAATTACTTTTCTTGAGGAACAACTAAAAGAAGATTAACCAGCTGGGTGTTAGGACTGACTGTGGCCTGAGGAGTCAAGATCAGGACCGGAAGAAGGAAGGCAGCAGAAGCAACTCCAGGGCTCTCACAACGGCCAAGCAGCTCTTGGTGATGTCTCCGACTGGGACCGGCTACGAGGTGATTCCAGTTGCTATAAGACCTTTCCTTATTTTTTCTAGATATTAAAAACTTTGGGAGGAGGGAAAGAGAGTTCATGGTGCACAGAACACCACTTTTCATCACCTTCTGCTCTATCTCTATTTTCAGTCATCTCTTGTTTTCTCTCTCCTTGACTCTCTCAAAACCTCAATTTCTTCTCCCCAAGTTGTATAAAGAAAACCCTGTGATTCTCCCTTCTACACTACGCTGTTATCAACAATCTTGACCACAAAATTAAATCCCTTGTCCTGAAAAAGAGTGCGCCAGCTATTAAATTACACACGTTTCCTCTACCCCTGTAGCTTATAGTGTCAGCAAAGAAGATAATGCTGCAGTCAACCTACAGAAGCAGCACCATCCTCTGAGCAGGCTCTCTTGGCCTTGTTTTCCCCAGCCCTGAATTGCAGAAAGCCCCAGGCTGTGGGTCCTAGCTTTCTAAATTGCCTTTCTTTCTCCCTGCAGTCCCCAGGTTCTCACAGATACGTCAGGGCTGAGGTTGCTCCACATTGGGCCAGGGAGGTTTGTGCACAGAATGTGGTTGGCTTTGTAGGGCTGTGCCAAGCTGCTGGCACAAAGATAAAGGGCCGAGTCCCCCAGCTCCAAGGCGCTCACATTCATCTCAGAGCGAGAGTTAGAGAACTGGTGCCCTGAGAATCGATCAGGGAAGTTTCCTTTTTCTCTCTGTGTCCCACTGAAGTATTCGAAGAGGAACTGAGGGCCCTGTCCTGGGGTCTGTTGGTACCAGGATACACTCCTATGCCCAGAGATAGGGGAGCAGCTCAGTGTTACTTGCCGTCCTCTCGTTTTGATCAGACATCTTGGAGTTTGAGTGACTCCAGCCTCCACTGGGCCTGTGGGAAAAGCAGATGGAGGATGAGCACAGGAGATAGCCTGGTGGTGCCTCCCCATGGTAAAGTGGAAGACACAGGGGTGAGGACAGGCTCAGAATGGGGTGCTATCCTGTCTGCAGGGACTCACCTGCTCCCAGGAGACAAAGCAGCACCCAACAGAGCAGCCTGGAGCCCATGGCACAAAGGGGCAGGCAGCACTGTGTCTGTGCTCAGGGCTTGGTCCTCCTGGGGAAGAGCTGAGTTCTCAGCCTTGCTTTTCCTGGTGGGAGGGGCATCCCATGATGTCACTGTCCTATGTCCTCCCCTTGCAGGCCTCCTGAGGTCCACTGCTCTCTGTTCTGCACGGCAGAATCCACTGGGCCTGTGAGGGAGGGAGACAGAGGCTGGGGCAAGAACACAGGAGGGAGCCTGAGGGTGCCTTGGAGGAGGCGTGCTTCAGAGACATCCCACCTGTGCCAAGGATTCACTTGCTCCCAAGAGACAAAGGTCTTCCCATCAGAGGTACCTGGAACCCATGGCCAGGTGGGACACAGCTGGTCAGGTGTCACCCTGCGAGGGATACTGGTCCTCTGAGAGCTGGGGTTTTGGGCATTGCATCTCTGATCGGATCTTAGGCTCTGATATCACTGCTCTGATGTCGTCTCTGCAGGTTCCCATGCACCCTGCCTTCCTTGTTATGCCCCTGGCTTACCCGATCCAGGACCTCTGCTTTGTGCTGTTAACACTCTCACATACCATGTGGGGCTGGACTGGGCTACTCTAAGCTGGACTGAGGTTAGGCTGCATGTCTACCCCACAGTTCCTTTGCTTTTCCCTCCAGGCAGTTGTTCCTCTGTCTGTCCCTGCCCGGGACATGCAGGTTGTCCCATCCAAGCATGGGACATCCCATCTTCATTCTCCCTCTTCAGCTCACAGAGACTTCCTAACCCAAGCATAGCTGAAGTGCATGGCTCCCTGATAAGAGGCACACCTGCAATTTTATGTATCTGTCATCACATTTTTTAGTGAGCACAAACATCGAGCACGGCTGCTCCTTAACCCTCCCTGTCCCAGGCTCCTGGTTCTGTGCGTGCCCCAGAAATAATTGGAGCTCAGTGGTTCCACAGCACCTCCATGTGGCCCACTGCACAGTAACCAAGATTTTGCCATTGTTAGTGGACTGAATATTTATGTCTCTCCAAAATACAATCCCCAGGGGGACAATATTTGACGATAGAGTCTTTATAGAGAAAATTATGTTTACATGAGCTTATAAAAGTGGAGCCCTGATCCAGTATGTTTAATGCCCTCTGAGATGAGACACTTGATGGCTGGCTTGTTCTCTCTCCACCATGTGAGGATTCAACTGGAAGAGGGTGCTCTGCAAGCCAGGAGGAGGGCCCTCACCAGAGCCCCACATGCTGGCATCCCCATTTCATACTCTGGAGTTGTGAAAAAAAAAAAGATTTGTATTTAACCCATGCAGTCTGTGCTATTTGCTGTGGCCGTCTGAGCTGATGGATACAGCCTTTCTAACATGGTGCAACGGACATGGGCCATGTTTAAATTAGGAATGATTTCACCATCTTGACTATTATACTGTTTCTCTAGGGGAACTAAAAGAAACCCCCACATTTTAAAATGTATGTTCTTCAAGATCACTTTTTGCATTGTAAAAGGGAAAAAAGTGATAGAGAAGAAATGTTGCCTTTGAGAAAATTCTGATGCAGGAGATGATGCAAACCTGACCCAGCTCAGGAGGGTGTGCTGCAGGAAGAACTGTGCCAGAAATCACACCAAGTCGTCCTGTCTCCCTCGCTGCGGGCAGATTCTCAGGGATTTGTGGGTGATTTATTATTAAAGTTCTTTTTTCTGTGATGACACTAGCCAGCTTGCTCAAAGCAGACCTTTCAGACCACTCTGTGCTACGTGCCAACTAATCAGCTTATCCAAAAATAAACAAAACAGTATCCACTGTTCCCATGCTGCTGGGGAATTTGTTTCTTTCCCATCTCTACTCTCTCTTTTAGAAATCCTCTTTTTGCCTGAGTTCACTGACAATATCCTCTTGCCCATTTTCCCATATGAGTAAAGATATGTTCAGAAAATGATTAAATTTCTAAGTTTCTATTTGTGGTTCTATACTTAGTAAGCTAAGAAGGAGAGGCCAGACTGGGTTTAAAAAAGAAACGTGAGACTTGGGAAAACAGAATCTGAGAAAGATTCCATTACAGAACCCTCATCCTTCACTTGCTACTTCTGATTTAGTTTATTTCCAATCCAAATTTCTTTAAATATCTACATTTGACATATCTGTTATCAAATTTTAAGAATAGTTACATATATACAGTAAATCTAGATATTGTCATTATGAAGTGTTTCTTGATTTTTAAGTCCAAAGGCAAATGACCCCATGAGAAAGCAATGAGAAGAGGTTCCAATCCAGCTGCATCTGACATTAGCAGTCACTAGCCAATGTGCCAGTGAGATACAATCAATGACCAGTACCTCTTCCAAGATGTCATCCAGAGAACAAAAATACCCTACTGAGGGAGTATTCATGGATATAAAACAGTTAAAATTCTCTCAAGTTCAGATGGCAGTGTTCTATAACTTAATACTTTTTATGGATTTTGTGCATACCTCACTCTCCAAATAGAAGAATCAGCTTCTTTCATAATAGAAGCTGATTATCTGATGTGGTTTCTCATCCTAGGGAAGGTAAAGCTACTACACAAAATCATAAAAATATAAACTATCAGTAGAAGTCATGTTAAGAAAAACTATGTATTTTTTGCTTTACATACCTAAAATTTTTCTGATTCAACTAAATAAAGTTACTAGAATACTGGTCAATTCTTTACTAGAAAAAGAAACAAAACAGATATCTATATTGCTTCTGAGATGCTTCATATCCCATGATGAATAGCCATTATATTCCAAAGAAGAGGAGGCCTAGATAATATCATAAAGATGTGTGAAATACCAGAGCATTCGATCTGACTCCCCCTAAAATTGCAGACTTGTAGCATCTCCTGGCTCCTTCCTCAGGGGAGCCTGATCAGACAAGAAGTAACTAAGAAACCAGAAACAAACTGAAAACCATGAGAATCTTCTGGGAAGACTGAAGCTATTTTGGGCCAGAGAATGAAGAGATGAGTGGTAAGTCTAAGACTGCAGTGAGAAAACTAACCGTGGACATTGGTTAAGCTCTGCCCTTTCTGACTTCCTCCTTGCGTGGAGACAGTCTGAGCTACATTTAAATTTCAGAAATCAATAGGAGAAGCTAAGCACGGTGGTTCATTCCTGTATTCCCAGAACTTTGGGAGGTAAAGGCAGGAGGATCACCAGAGCTCAAGAGTTTGAGAGAAACCTGGCAACGTAGCAAGACCTCATCTCTACCAAAAATGTAAACAAAAAAGTTAGCCAGTGGTGGTGGTGTGTGCCTGTAGTCACAGCTACTTGGGAGGCTGAGGTGGGAGGATTGCTTGAATCTCAGAGGTCGAGGCTGCAGTGAGCCACGATTGCATCACTCTACTCCAGCTTGGGTGACAGAGTGTTCCAAAAAAGAGAAAGTTTCCAGCTACTCGGGAGGTTGAGGCAGGAGAATGGCGTGAACCCGGGAGGCAGAGCTTGCAGTGAGTTGAGATTGCACCACTGCGCTCCAGCCTGGGCAACAAAGTGAGACTCTGTCTCAACAAAAAAAAAAAAGGGGAAAGTTCTGCTATCTCAATTCTTACAGAGATAGAAACTTTAGAGGAAAAAATAACCAATATAACCCCAGAAAATATAACTTGATTAGCATCAGCCAACCAGTTACCTGGGTTATCATTAAGTGAGGTCAAATAAGTAAAAGAGAAACACAAAAATGTCAGGTGTTAATCAAATAAACTACAATTAAAGTTAAAATATAAATGGAAAGGACAATAAGAAAGAGAGAAGTCTGAGAAGCATGGTCACTGCATGTCTCAGGAAAGCTTCCCAGAGAAAAATAGGGAGCTAAGTAGAGAGCACGGCTACCTTGTACCAAGCAAAGGGGCTAAATGATTACCTGGCCCACAGCTGTGCTAATGATTTGAGAAAGTGTGTGGAGTAATTACAGCTGAGAGAATCTAAGTTGAAAGCACAATATTAGGAAGCTGCATCTTCCATTGGAATGTGTGCTGGGTTTTCCCGCTTACTTAAATTTACAGGATTTCAGCCCAAATGAATCCATTTTCACCTCCATGACCTCGCTCATGTAGCCCCTCTGTAACCACAATCAGGCAATATCATAGCACCCCACTTCTGCCTCTGGCTGAAATCAAGTGTTCCTGACTTGGTGAAGATGTTGCTCACTTTGCCCACCTTCTAAGGCAGGAGGAAACCCTTTCTTCACAGAAACTCCAAAGCCATTTAGCACGTACTTCTTTCTAGAGGTGATTAAATTTCTCTTTATGAGAACTCTTGTTTGTTCCTTCCAGCCTCAGAATTCTGTGAGAGCACAATCATATGAAGGGACATGTAGGCAGCACTAGCCCTGTACAATATACACATAAAACAAGATGTACTGGGGAAAACTCACAAGCAAGAAGCAGAAACACTGACTCAATTATCCACCCCTTCCTTAGTCCATGCAGAGATGTGCTTGGATAGGCATAGCTCCATGCATTGTGGAAAGTCTGCCAAAAGAAGGATCCATCACCATTCTGCCATATGTATTATGGAGAGAGTGGGAGGTGAGCATTTAAGGTCTACTCATGGTAGAATACATAGCAGGGGTAGCTTCTGGGCTGGCAAATTGTTTCGTGTGATTGGAGATTAGAGGTATACCCAAGCCAGTGTTGCGAGGGCTAGCTAGAAGCCTTTGCACTATCTCAATCTGACTGAATTAATTACCTGCCAAATACTGATAAGGGTGAAGGTAGAGAGACAAAATAAAAGGAGAAAGAAGGCTACTCTCATTTCATAGGGGTTGTGCCCAGGTACTATCAAGAAAGTGGAAAGGAAAATTTTTAGACTTAGGAAAAAGTTTCACAATACATATATCGGACTAGAATATTGTATCCAGATTATATAAAGGATTATATGTAATATAAAAAATCCTTTATATTATATAAAGGATTCCTATAAATCAATATAAAAGATATATAATTTAACTTTTTAAACTGGGCAAAAGCATTAATAGGTATATGAAAAAGACATATCTGCAAATGATAATAGAAACATTAAAATGTTCTCAACATCATTAATCCTTAGAGAAATGCAAATTAGAACTCCAATGAAAGATTAATATTATGCCAATAAATTCAACAGCAAACAAAATAAACAAATTCCCCAAAAAACACAATTACTCACTCAAAAAGTAGATAACTTGAATGTCCATAGGGATATTAAAAAATACACATAGATGTAGTTTTAAAAATTGAACTCATAATAATTAAAAGCTTTTCCAGAAAGAAAACTCCAGGCCCAGCTTACTCTATTGATGAAATTGAGCAAGTTTACCAATTTACAAATTGTGAAGAATAAATAGTACTAATATTAACAGAGAAGCAAAAATCCTTAACAAAAATAAAGTAAATTTAACTCACAATGTATAAAAAGATTAATATCTAATCAGTAGATGAGATTTGCCCCAGGAATGCATAATTGGTTTTATATTTAAAAAGCAATTAATGTAAGTCACCTTATTTAAAAATTATTTAATTTGATGCAAAAATTTTTAACAAAATACTGGCAAGCTATATCCAGCAGCACATCAAAAAGTTTATCTACCACAATCAAGTAGGCTTCATTCCTGGGATGCAAGGTTGGTTCAACATACACAAATCAACAAATGTGATTCACCACATAAACAGAACTAAAAACAAACCCAGATGATCATCTCAATAAACACAGAAAAGGCTTTTTGATAATCCTATTAAAATCTCTGTAAACTTCTAGCCAGCTTTATGACCCAGGAATGTCTTTCCCAAGACCCTAGGAACCATCTTTTTGAGATATAATTGTCAAGGAAGATAGAGGCCCTGTCTCCCAGTTTTTGTGGGAGAGTAGGAGCCTAATTTAGGATCCTAACTTTACTTAGGCAAAAGCCTAATTTTGACAACTAACTTAAGAGGCTGCTCTCCCCAAGTTGCGAAGCTACCTCATTTCATAAAACTGTGAGAAGAATATCTTCTCTTTTGATACAGCACAGATGACCATATATCTTGGGATAGGGAATCTTTTGTCTCTATAATAAATGAATGAATGAATTAGTGAATGAAAAAAGATAAACAGAACAGCCAGGACCCACTCTCCTCTCTAAAGGCTAATGTAGAGCTGCACTCTAGAGGCATCAGGCTCTGAGCCTGATGATTTAACACATTGGGAATAAAGGGACCAAAGGGGGAAAAATAATCCTTCAACTGTCAGTCTGGAGAGGCAATCCAGGGAGGCGCTGAGACTTGAAACCAACAAGGAGGCTTCCAGCCAAGGGAAGGAGAGTGGATGAGTCAGGAAACTTCTAGACCATGATCCATGGGTTCTGCAGCAAGGGGAGCAGACAGAGGCAAGTTTGCTGCCTGCAGGGTTCAGAGAAGGTGTCTGTGCATATTTGGAACTTTGATCAGGGCTAGAATTCACAGTCTAGCTTTCAGTGTACAAATGAGAAATTAAAGAATAGACAAGCTGGAATATAGAATAATAGAACTGGTGAAAATAGATACATATTTCTCAAACATATTTCCCAAAGGGTGAATCTCCTACTGTCCTCTCCAGCTGGCTTCTGCACTGGGACCCTTGCCTGGAAGTTCCTTCTCTGATTTCCCAGTGCTCAGTGCTGCTTGACTCTGCATGACAACAATGTATGATGGAAGGGAACCCTTGGTCCCAAAGAAGAGTCATGGAAACCACTGGACATGAAGTGTCAGAAGAACACAGCTCCTCACAGGACAGTGTCTGACACAGTGCAGGGTGTGACTCTGTGGTGACACAGGTGATTGTTTAGAGGGTTCTTATAAAATTTTAAGCTAAACAATCCTTACAGCATGCTTGCTTTATTTCAGGAATTTTTTTTTTTTTTTGAGACAGAATCTCACTCTGTTGCCCAGGCTGGAGTGCAATGTCATGGTCTCGGCTCACCGCAACCTCCGCCTCCTGAGTTCAAGTGATTCTCCTGCCTCCTGAGTAGCTGGGATTACAGGCATATGCCACCACACCCAGCTAATTTTTGTATTTTTAGTAGAGACGGGGTTTCACCATATTGGCCAGGCTGGTCTCAAACTCCTGACCTCATGATCCGCCCGTCTTGGCCTCCCAAAGTGCTGGGTTTACAGGCGTGAGCCACCATGCCTGGCCTATTTCATGATTTAAAAAAAACATTTTTAAAAAACTAGATCTGAATATATTTATCTTTTTTCAAATCAGTTGACGGGGCAGAGTCACTCTCAGGCAAAAGGAAACCCAAACTCTAAATATGTGCATAGGATGTAAAGCTGCCACATGGATGAATTAGCAGGTGCTATGATGTTCTGAAGCTTCTGCCGGGGCTCTTGCAGGAAATGTACACCCGAGCCCTCCGTAGCCCCCACAGCTTCCTGGCAGGCCCCGAAGGTTTCTGCACAGGAAAGCGGTGACTCTGCAAGGCTGTGTCTTGGCTGCTGGCACAGAGATACAGGGCCGAGTCTTCTGGCTGCAGGGCGTGTAGGTGAAGGTTTAAGAGAGAGCTCTTGGGGCATTCAGGTGAGAAGCGACTTGGCACACTTTCATTTATAGAGAGTTTCTCATAGCTGTAGGCAAACATGAGCTCCGGTGGCTTCTTAGCTTTTTGCTTGTACCAGTACATAGTCCTGTGCCCCATATGTTGTTCGCATTTCAAAGACTTCTTATTTGTCATTCCCATGACCAGGTGTTTTGGTGTCTGGGTAACTTCAGTGTCTATGGGAACTGTAGGGGGAAAGGGACAAAATTCAGGCAGAGCCCAGGAGGAAGATTGTTGCTACAGCCACAAGGAAAAGGGTTGGAGTTCAAGGACAGACAATTTGAAGCCAACTCACCTGCTCCCAGGAGACAGAGAACTGCACAGCAGAGCAGTCTGCAGCCCATGCTAGCCTCGGGTCTGAGATGGAGCCTCTGACTGGGGTCCTTTGGGTGAGGTGCTGGGCTCTGGTCTCCTTGGCCTTAGTTGGTGGTTTTTGTGATGGCACTGCTTCTGACAGTGTCCCCAGACCCAGGGGATGTTTCTTCCTGACTGCTTTACATCCTTTCTAAGTTCTGATAGAAGGTAGATTTGAATTGTCTGGGCTGGGATGAATGGGTTGGGCAGAAAGGGCACAGCCAGCTTTTTACTCCCCAAGGATATTCCTCTGGCAAGGGCTCCTTTGCTCTCAGCTGCTTCCTCATTATGTGGATCCTCCCTCTATCTTTGTCTTCCTGTCTTTCAGGATCCCTCTCAACAACAGACCACTCCCATTCAAGGAATCTCCTTCTGTCCTGTGGGATCACATAAAACAGTGCCATTCAAAACGTCCCTTCCCTCAATGTCTAAGCGTGGTGGAGCCGTTTCTGCCCAGCTCTGTGGAGGGAGGGTGACTGCATGACCACGGATGCAGTGTGGACCAGCTCCCATCATTCAAGGGCATGACTGTGATGCCAACCAGCCACCAGGCACTGGAGAGGGAGCTGAGGGAGCACGAAAGGGATGAGCCACCCTCTGTCCCTGAAGTGGAGGGCATGGGGCTTGGCTGGGGTTAGAGCTAACATACACAGGATGCTGAAAAAGAACAACAGAAGGTGTGTGGAGCAAAGGAAAGGGAAATCAGGTTGAAGTTGATGTTAGTGAGCTTCAGCTGAGTAAGGTCATGTTCTCAGCTGGGTATGGATGGCTCCCTGTGGGCAAGATCCCTCCTGGCCCATCTCTTCTCTTACTCTCTATCCCTTCCCCAGGTCCCTGCCTCAGAGGTTTCACTGGAGCACAGCTCCTCCCTGTGACCAAAACAGCATTTGGCCACTCACCAACCCAGTGTCAGCATCCAGCTGGGTTCCACATCTCACAACCTGAGCAGCAGAGAAGGGTTTGAAAGGCCAGGGAAGAATGAAGACGGAGGTGTTGGCAACAACACTGAGAGTCAGCAGCCAGAACACCAGGTATCCATACACGTAAGACATTCTAAATTTTTACTCAACAGAAATTGTCTATGTCTGTGTCTGGGCACCATGGCAACACCTTATCTCTACAAAAATTACCAAAAATTAGCCGGATGTGGTGGTGCATGTCTGTAGTCCCAGCTACTCAGGAGGCTGAGGTGGGAGGATTGCTTGAGCAGGGAAGTCAAGGCTGTAGTAAGCCATGATTGCATCACTGCACTCCAGACAGAGCAGGACCCCGCCCTGCACTCCAGACAGAGCAAGACCCTGCCCTCACTGCTCCCCTCCCCCCAAAAAAAACAAAACTAGAAGAAGCAAAGAAATTGTCTATGTCTGGACACCTAGTAATGAGCAGAACAGACAGTATCCCAGCCCTCTTGAGCTCTTGTGCCAGTCTGAATTGTTCAACAAATACTCCTTGAACAACAGCTAGGAGCAAGCAGAAAATCACCAACATTTTCACCCCCAGAATTGTATTTGTGTAGGGCAATTCAACATATTCGGACAACAACTAGAGAATAAACATGTATCTTACATGAACTTTAAGAAATGTAATCAGTATGTCATTGTTCAATCACTTCATATATGTGTTGCCATATTTCCTCATATATTAAATCAGGAGAACTGAAATGAGATGATCTCCAAAGCCCTGCCATTTCTAAAATGTTAGAAACCACATTAGGTCATCTGTTCTGTGGAGAGCTTTCCAACTAGGAACCACCTGGATGAATTCCTATGGGTCTTCTCTACTTCGCTGCATAAGCTATTGATGCTTTGTGACCATTTATTGAAATATCATCAATTTTCTTAAAATGTAAAGTTATGCCAATATTGACTTTTCATTTTAGAACATGTGAAGATACAAATGAACACATATAAACACAAAACTGAGATGATTCATACTTTCTAAGTGATTTTTACCATCTATCTGTTATTGTATTACATCATTATTACCATTTTGTGATGATAATTGTAATTGTAGGAGTGAGATTAGGGTCATAAATCTATGTTATATGTAAATCTACACTGGGCCTAGGGAGGATACTTATCCATGATTTAAGTCAAGGATTTATAATTTAGGTTTGTTTTAACCCGGGGATGTTTTCAGTCAGAAAGAAAATTTCAGCATTCCTCTAATGTGTAAATTTTATCCGATTTTCATTGTGGCCCATAAAGCAAAACAAAAAAAGTGTTAAGGGCTATAGATTAGATTTTAAGAAAAGGGGGTTGAATATTCTTCCCCTCAACAGGTTACATATAGGATGGATCTCTAACCTGCTACACTAGATAAAAACCTAAAATTAATCTTGTTTTAAACACTAATGTCATTTCTATTAAAATTATTTCAATTGTTATCTACTTCAACAAGAAAACACTTTGGTCCTTCTACAAAGAAATAGAACAAATTTGAACAAATAAAATTTTATTGCATTGTTTATTTCCCAATAAGTAAACCAAATTGCAAGGACAATTTAAAAAAAAAGCAATAGAGTTTAAACAGAAACTTTGAATAATGGTGGAAGTAAACGGTTTAATTTTCCTGAGGACAATAGCTAACTTAAGCATTTCCCACAACAAGGGGTGGTGACAGGTGAGTTTAAGTCATCTGAATTAGGGATGGACCTAAGAAGGAAAATGATCTCAGGACCGTGTGAATTGCAAGAAGAGTGAAGAGTGGAATAGGAAATATGAAGAAAAGCCAAGTAAACACATTTATTTATAATAGAAGTAGTATATGTGATTGAAGATAAGAGGACATAACTGATTCCAAGACAGCTGGGATTTAGGACACAGAGTACTAACAAGGAGTTCTGAGAATATGCATAAGAAAATCTTTTTTTATTTTTTTTCTGGGCCAGGTCCTAAGCTGTGTATGCAGTGGGTGGGACTCCCGACAGCCCACCAGAGAATAAATTCTGGAAGGCTGAAGACATGGGCAGGGATGTCAGAAGATACCAAGGGCTAGAAGGCAATGGCATTCCGACCCAGTGAGAGTGGAGAGTCATTGAGGGTACACTGTGATTCCCACTAAGACCCTGGAAAGGCCATGTACTAGCAATGATGACCACATGCTGGGGCTCCCTGAGAGGGAGGGCAAAGCTAAAACAGAACATAAGCCCTTTCTAGTCTTTCATGGAGGATATTTAGAAGTCTCCTAATGGTTCATGCCACCCAAAAAATCTATCGCATTTCTGGTCCATATTACTACCAGTGTTCCTCTACCAAAATATCAGTTTCATCATGTTGTTTCACTTGGAGTAGAACCAATGGTTCACCATTCCCTAGAGATTTGTGTCCAAAGTCCTTTCGATGTCTCCCAATATCCCTACTCATCTGGCTGTCGCCTACTCTTGAGGAAAGTTCAAGGTGACATTTGTCAGAATTGGGAGAGACTCTTGCTGGTCACCCTTCTTGAAAAGAAAGAGTCTACAAGGCACAAGGTTGCCTCCACCGGCTTCTCCTCAAAACTTTCCAGTTTACCTATTGCCATGGAATTTCATGCATCTTCAAATATTTTTCTGTTAAATAAAGTACTTACTGATCATCAGAATTTTCTCTTGATCTTAGAAATATTTTCCCTCCCCTCTCCTTTATGCTTGTGCTCATCAATCATTTTTAGCAATCATGTGTTTTTCATAATGTTGTATTAAATATGAACAAATGTGTGCAGCACAGAAAGGCAAGAAATGGCTTCCTCCATCAGTTAAGATCTTCAGTGCATGGGACAGGCTCTTTTTTGTTTGTGGAGCCCTAATACTTTAGTGGCTTTGTTGTGAAGTCCTGCTCTAGCTGATAAACAATTCTGTGAGAGTTTTGTGTGCATAAATTAGAGGACTTCTACACTGGATGCACTAGCCAGCTGTACTGTAGACTGAAACTTCATCAGAGGCCATCAGGAAGTGGAGCCTGGAGCCTTGGGTGCAGGTGCACACACTGTCCCACAGCTTCCTGGCTGAGCCGGGAGGTTTGCGCACAGGGATGCGGTGACTTTGCAGGGCTGTGTCTTAGCTGCTGGCACAGAAATACACAGCAGAGTCACCAAGTTCCAGGGACTTGATGTGAAGATTTAAATGAGTTTGTCTGGAGAGTCAGGTGAGAAGCGATTTGGAACTGTTCCATTTAAAATGGGCTCCTTATTCCTGTAGCTAAACATTATCTTCAGAAATTTCTTAGAGTCCTGCTTATATCAATACATAGCATTATGGCCCAGATTTTGTTCACATTTAAGGGACTTGTCATTTCCCATCTGTGTGACCAGGTATTTTGGAGTCTGGGAAACAGCTGTGTCCAAGGAACCTGAAAAGGAAAGAAGCAGAATTCGGGCAAATCCCAGGAGATAGCCTGCCATTGTTGTCATGGTGAAGAGGCTTAGGGACTCCAACACGATCATGTCACCTGGGCCTGGGACTCACCTCCTTGGAGGAGGCAGAGGGCCACACAGCAGAGAAGCCTGCAGCCCATGGCAGAGTGAGGTAGACCAAGCAAGGCCCAGGGCAGCATTCTGGTCTGCACTGGTGAGAAGACTAGGCTGTGGTTTCCACTGCCACTGAGAGGTGCTGCACCAGTGAGGTCACAGCCTGTAATTATTCCCCCATTCCCAGGGTCTCCTGTAGCATGGCTCCTCCCTTTCATGCCCTGCACTTGCTCCTTTAAAGGAGTTTTTGGAATTTCTGGGAATAGTTGAGAGGGTGGAATTGTGGCCTCCAGGATGTGTCTCTGATCGTCATTCCTGTGCCAGCAGACCCCTCTCTCGAGGCTCCTTACCCAGAACTTGACCACCTCCTCCCTTCCTCTCCGTTTCAGGCCCTTGTCTCAGAGTCAGGCTGGTGTTCCTCTCTGGATCTTTTGCTTCCCCTACACAATAATGCAGGACATTGTTCTGTTCTCTTGAATCTTTGCTCACTTGAAGGTCTGATTAATGTTCAGTGGTCCCCTTGTTTCAGAAGACACCGGCCTGAGATTTTACCTGAATACCAGCCATAGCCACCTAACCCACAAGACTGTGATGCTAGTTCAGAGCAAACCCTGCTTAAGGGTTATTATTGGGAGTGAACTGCAGTCCTGTTCCCTGTGATGTTCTTATCTGTTCAAGGGGCAGATCTATAAGGAAACAGGAGGCTGCCGGAGAATATGCAGTCACCGTGTGCTGGGAACGAATGGCAATGAAGGAAAACAATGTGGCAGTCAGGGAAAACAAAAGTAGGTGACGGTACTCCCCTTGAGTTTTCTGCAGATAATCCTCCTTCTTGGTACAAAGTTTACAACCCAAGCTTATTGCGGGGTTTCTCAACTTGGGCACTACTGCTATGTTGGATTAGGCGATGTTGTATGGGGCTGTCCTGTGCATCTAGGATGCTTAGGGGCATCCTTGGGCCCTACCCACCTGATGCCCATGTGACAACACAACATGCCTTTGTGTTTTGTGAATTATCCCCTGTTGAGGACCAATGACCCCTTTATTCTTGCCGATGGTACTCCCCTCCTCTGCCAGGCATCATCCACCCAGCCTCATGGGTGTGGCAGGGCTGCAGCTCCTCCTGCTTTGGTCAGCAAGGCCCAGCACTCAGACCTCAGTGCCTCAGTCAGTGGCCCCAGGGCAGCAACTTCCAGGATTTCTGGTTGTTGTTTTGTTTTGTTTTGTTTTACAGGAGACATGGAAAGCAAAAGTATTTTATTGTCCATCAAAAATTGTCCAAAGGATAGAAAGGAGCAAATAAATTGATGGTGTAAATCTTCTTTTCTGACACGGCCCACTATGCTGGAGAAGGGGAAAAAGCTACAGAAAGGAGAGAGGATAGACGCTGGGATCCCTGGGAAGAGCCAGGCTTCCAAAAAGAAAGTCAATGAGGGAAGAAAACATAATACTTTTATCATGGAGATAACTGAATCCACAAAAAGGTGGAGAGTTGTAGGGGCAAAGGGATTGAGATAGAAGGCTGCAGAACTAGAACACATCAAACTGAATGATATCACAATGCATATTTTGAACGTGAGTCATATTTTTGGCTGTCCAGTATTTAAACCCCGGCTTGTATTTGGGCAATTCCCCCAAAGTTTGGGTCTTAGTAGGAAAGACAAGTGTGTTGATATGTTTACAAGCAAAATCTTCCACCCCTTCTAGAATCAAAATCTCCATCTCTGCCTCTTCTTTTCACACTTCTCATGAAGATACCAATCCACCTGGCAGAGCTGTCTCCCTCCTCCAGCTCCCCAAGAACTCAGGGGAAAACTCTGCTGTCTCCTCTGGTGGAATAGAATGGATGAACAATCTCTTGTGCACAATTATGTCAAATTTCATTTCCTGAGCAGAGTCTTAGGAAGATTTCATTTCACCTGATTCTGTCTCTCTCTTCACTGATGCTCAACACTGGGTTTCCAGGTCTGCAAGGGGACGAGGGCCATGGTTTCACTTCCATTTGACCCAGCTTGCTGCTAGTTACTGGAGACTCTGACCCTGATTAAAAAAAATTCTTTCATGCTGACAAAAATACAAAAGTCAACATGCATATCAGCTCATGGGATCATATCCCTGCAGGTCGACCAGCAGCTTCCAGTTTTCCAAATGAAATTCAGACCAAAACCAGATAAGACATCCTATCACAGGCCATGTGTCCTTCACCTTTGCAAAGCATCAGTACATGCTATTTGCTTGTTGAGCTATTAAAATCTCTCTTGGCCACTTACAATATTGACATTTATTATTTCTATTATTATATGGATCACAAATGTTTCATCTATAGTCATTTGTTAGCAACAATTAACACAAACTAAATGCAATGCCATGATAGATAGAGATTATTTATTAACAGTGAAAAAAGATTATACGTCATCTTATTTTTGTTACTGAGAAGAAGTTCTAGATTTTTTGTGAGGGTAGTAGTTTGAAAAGTCTAGGGGTCCCTGATTCTTGAACTCTTACATTAATTAGTCACTTTAGATATTTAATATTGAGCTTAGAAGTGTGTGTTTCGCATTGTCTGGTTTTAGGACTTTAGCAGATTTGAAAATGGCTCATACTACAGAAAGTTAAGAAATTTAGATTCTAGCATGTAGAAATGAGATTTCTATCTTCAATACATTCTTTTGTTCCATTCCAAAATAAACTGCAAAATTAACCTCCACAGGACGGCTAATGGTTTTCCTGTTAAATTGGCTAGACTTTCACTGCCAGGCAGCATGCAAGAATATACATAGTAGAATATAGAGATATTCTGAAGCTCCCTCCTGCTGAATAACTAGAGCCTATAGAAAATGTATCTTTGCTGTATTTTTGGATTTCCAAGAAGTAAGGGAAATTCCAAATGCTTTTTGAAAAGGCGAAACAGGAGCCTGTAGTGAAAACAAAATGAAGAGCCTATTTCAGATGTGCATCCTGGAGGTCTGTCCATGCCACCTTCTTTCCCATCTCCAGGTGTTTGTCATCATCTTTTGACATCTGGACAAGTCTAGCTTCCATGGGTCTTGGTAGACAGGGATAGATGTTGAAGCTGGAAACTGGAAGGGAGTCTGGTGATGCTGTTTTGATAAGAACCATTTGCTCACACCTAGGAGACGGGTTTCCTATCCTTAGATCCTCTTGCTCCAAGAACTTAGAGGAACATCCAGAAGAGGAAAAAGAAAAAAAGAAACCCTTTCTAGCTTAGGTCTTTCATCATTTAGAGTCGGGGGAATAGCACTGCGGGTATTCTTTGGTCTGATAAGTGGATTTCCCTTGGTAATTACTCTCTTTGCAAGATCCCTCGAGGAAGCCCTGATTTGTCAGGCTCACTGCTGAGGTTCCAGGAAGTCATTTCATGGCAGGATTGAGCTGGAGGAGAGGCCCAGTGTCCAGAGCCTCTCTTATTCCTCTCAGGAAGGGGTCCTCCACTGGCATCTGCTTGTGAGCTCTCCTCTTTCCCAGCTCAAACTCTCTCCCTTTCTCATCCCATGCAGGGTCACATGCAACAAATCTGGCAGTCTAGGCTCTTTGCTAGAACAAAAACACCTGCACAGCAAGGCAAATGAATAGTCTGTATTTAACCTCTCACATTTCAGCATTAACACAGCTTCTGCAGACCACATTTTCCCCTGTTGTAAATAAACCCAATATTTCTTTTAACTGTCTAACATCCAGAGAATGCTCTGTCCTTCCTCTGAGTTCCCTTAATCTCAGTAGAGTCACAGCTCCTCCTTGTGGTAAAAGGTCAAATGTGTCAAGACTCTGTCCCATGGTGGACCAAAGGCAGAAGGGTGGTAGAGCTCCTAGAAATACAGATATGCGGCTAGCGCCTCATGCCTGTAATCCCAACATTTGGGAGGCCAAGGCGGACGGATCATGAGGTCAAGAGGCCAAGACTATCCTGCCCAACGTGGTGAAAACCCGTCTGTACTAAAAACACAAAAATTAGCTGAGCGTGGTGGCACACGACTGTATTCCCAGCTACTCGGGAGGCTGAGGCAGGAGAATTGCTTGAACCCGAGAGTCAGAGTTTGCAGTGAGCCGAGATTGCTCCAGTGCACTCCAGCCTAGGCGACAGAGCAAGACTCCGTCTCAAAAAGAAGAAAAAATGGGAAGGCAGAGAGGTTCATTCCTTCCTTTCTTCAAGAGGCTTCTAGCTAACATGCAAACATACAAAATTGCACCTCACCTTTAATAAATATAAAAACTGGCTTTCAGAGTTAATAGACTGAATTTTTGCAGAACAACATTCCCATCAAAAAGAACAGGAAAAACAACAAAATATAAAGATAAATGTTTGAAGGCACTTGGAGCTACTAAAGTAGTAAGAACTTACGGGATTGGGATCTCAATGAGAAAAGAGAGACCTAACAGACCACTTTTCCCTCTAAGTCATTTGCCAATTTTATATCGTCGCCTAAGTAGCTGAGAAAAAAAAAATGGAAGCCTGAGAGCGTAGTAGGCTTTGAGGAGAATCCATCACTTTTCTGGTCTGGAGAATATTTACGTTCGGTGACTACTGAATAGGAGAGGACCCTGGCAAAGACCCCAGGCCTTGGTGTTGGGGGTAGGAGCAGGGATTGACTGAAAATAAGCCCTCTCCCTCTCCCTCTCCCTCTCCCTCTCCCTCTCCCCCTCCCCCTCCCCCTCCCCCTCCCCCTCCTTCTTTTTTCGGTCTCCCGCTGTTATCGAGGCTGGACTGTGCTGCCATGATCTCGGCTTGCTGCGGCCTCCCTACCTCGGGCTCCTGTGACTCTCCTGCCTCGGCCTGACGAGTGCCTGGGATTGCAGGCGCGCGCCGCCACGCCTGAATGGTTTTTGTATTTTTGGTGGAGACGGGGTTTCGCCGTGTTGACCGGGCTGGTCTCCAGCTCCTGGCCTCGAGTGATCTGCCTGCCTCGGCCTCCCGAGGTGCTGGGATTGCAGACGGAGTCTTGCTAACTCAACGCTCAATGGTGCTCAGGCTGGGGTGCAGTGGTGTGATCTTGGCTCGCTGCAACCTCCACCTACCAGCCTCCTGCCTTGGCCTCTTAAAGTGCTAAGATTACAGCCTCTGCCCTGCCGCCACCCCGTCTAGGAAGTGAGGAGCATCTCTGCCTGGCCGCCCATCGTCTGGGATGTGAGGAGCCCCTCTGCCCGGCCGCCCTATCTGGGAAGTGAGGAGCGCCTCTGCCCGGCCGCCCATCGTCTGGGATGTGAGGAGCACCTCTGCCCGGCTGCCACCCCGTCTGGGAGGAAGTGAGGAGCGCCTCTGCCCGGCTGCCCCGTCTGGGAGATGAGGAGCACCTCAGCCCGGCCGCCCCGTCTGGGAGGTGAGGAGCGCCTCTGCCTGGCCGCCACCCCGTCTGGGAGGAAGTGAGGAGCGCCTCTACCCGGTTGCCCCATCTGGAAAGTGAGGAGCGCCTCTGCCTGGCCGCCACCCCGTCTGGGAAGTGAGGAGCGCCTCTGCCCGGCTGCCACCCCATATGGGAAGTGAGGAGCGCCTCTGCCCAGCCACCCCTTCTGGGAGGTGAGGAGCACCTCTGCCCAGCCGCCCTGTCTGGGAGGTGAGGAGTGCTTCTGCCCGGCCGCCCCGCCTGGGAGGTGAGGAGCGCCTCTGCCTGGCCACCACCCCGTCTGGGAGGAAGTGAGGAGCACCTCTGCCCAGCTGCCCCATCTGGGAAGTGAGGAGCGCCTCTGCCCGGCTGCCACCCCCTATGGGAAGTGAGGAGCGCCTCTGCCCGGCCGCCCACTCTGGGAAGTGAGGAGCGCCTCTGCCCGGCCGCCCACTCTGGGAGGTGAGGAGTGCCTCTGCCTGGCCGCCCCGTCTGGGAGGTGAGGAGTGCCTCTGCCTGGCCGCCACCCCGTCTGGGAGGATGTGAGGAGCACCTCTGCCCGGCCGCCCCGTCTGGGAAGTGAGGAGCGCCTCTGCCTGGCCGCCACCCCGTCTGGGAGGAAGTGAGGAGCGCCTCTGCCCGGCTGCCCCATCTGGGAAGTGAGGCGCGCCTCTGCCCGGCTGCCACCCCGTATGGGAAGTGAGGAGCGCCTCTGCCCGGCCGCCCCATCTGGGAGGTGAGGAGTGCCTCTGCCTGGCCACCCCGTCTGGGAAGTGAGGAGCGCCTCTGCCCGGCCACCCCGTCTGGGAAGTGAGGAGCGCCTCTGCCTGGCTGCCACCCCGTCTGGGAGGAAGTGAGGAGCGCCTCTGCCCGGCCGCCACCCCGTATGGGAACTGAGGAGCGCCTCTGCCCGGCCGCCCCGTCTGGGAGGTGAGGAGTGCCTCTGCCCGGCTGCCACCCCGTCTGGGAGGAAGTGAGGAGCGCCTCTGCCCGGCTGCCCCGTCTGGGAGATGAGGAGCACCTCTGCCCGGCCGCCCCGTCTGGGAGGTGAGGAGTGCCTCTGCCTGGCCGCCACCCCGTCTGGGAGGAAGTGAGGAGCGCCTGTGCCCGGCTGCCCCATCTGGGAAGTGAGGAGCGCCTCTGCCTGGCCGCCACCCCATATGGGAAGTGAGGAGCGCCTCTGCCTGACCACTCCGTCTGGGAGGTGAGGAACGCCTCTGCCCGGCCACCCCGTCTGGGAGGTGAGGAGTGCCTCTGCCCGGCCGTCACCCCGTCTGGGAGGAAGTGAGGAGCACCTCTGCCCGGCTGCCCCGTCTGGGAGATGAGGAGCACCTCTGCCCGGCCGCCCCGTCTGGGAGATGAGGAGCACCTCTGCCCGGCCGCCCCGTCTGGGAGATGAGGAGCACCTCTGCCCGGCTGCCCCGTCTGAGAGATGAGGAGCACCTCTGCCCGGCCGCCCCGTCTGAGAGATGAGGAGTGCCTCTGCCCGGCTGCCACCCCGTCTGGGAGGAAGTGAGGAGCACCTCTGCCCGGCCGCCCCCTCTGGGAAGTGAGGAGCGCCTCTGCCTGGCCGCCACCCCATCTGGGAGGAAGTGTGGAGCGCCTCTGCCCGGCTGCCCCATCTGGGAAGGGAGGAGCGCCTCTGCCCAGCCGCCACACCGTCTGGGAAGTGAGGAGCGCCTCTGCCCGGCCACCCCCTCTGGGAAGTGAGGAGCGCCTCTGCTCGGCCGCCCCATCTGGGAAGTGAGGAGCGCCTCTGCCTGGCCGCCCCGTCTGGGAGGTGAGGAGCGCCTCTGCCCGGCTGCCACCCGGTCTGGGAGGAAGTGAGGAGCGCCTCTGCCCGGGCGGCCCCGTCGGGGAAGTGAGGAGCGCCTCTGCCCGGCCGCCCCGTCTGGGAGGAGAGGAGCGCCTCTGCCCAGGCGGCCCCGTCTGGGAAGCGAGGCGCGCCTCTGCCCAGCCGCCCTGTCTGGGAGGTGAGGAGCGCCTCTGCCCGGCTGCCCTGTCTGGGAGGTGTACCCAACAGCTCCGAAGAGACAGCGACCATCGGGAGCGGGCCATGAGGACGATGGCGGTTTTGTTGAAGAGAAGGGGAGGAAGTGTGGGGAAAGGAAGGAGAGATCAGATTGTTGCTGTGTCTGTGTAGAAAGAGGTGGGCATAGGAGACTCCATTTTGTTCTGACTAGGAGAAATTCTTCTGCCTTGGGATGCTGTTGATCTATGGCCTTTCCCCCAGCCCCATGCTCTCTGAAACATGTGCTGTGTCATCTCAGGGTTAAATGGATTAAGGGCGGTGCAAGATGTGCTTTGTTAAACAGATGCTTGAAGGCAGCATGCTCTTTAAGAGTCATCACCACTCCCTAATTTCAAGTACCCAGAGGCACAAATACTGCGGAAGGCCGCAGGGACCTCTGCCTAGGAAAACCAGAGACCTTTGTTCATGTGTTTATCTCCTGACCTTCTCCCCACTATTATCCTATGACCCTCCCATATCCCCCTCTCCGAGAAACACCCAAGAATGATCAACAAATACTTCATAAATTAAAAAAAAAATAAAAAAAAATAATTAAAAAAACAATAAAAAAAACAATAAAAAAAAAAAGTGAGGTGGTATGAAAATCAAATATATTAAAGTCAAGTACTAATTGTATCTGTAGGACATCTGTAAGTGACTTGATCCTTGCTTTCATGTTTATGTCATTTGGCAGTGTAGGGGCAATTTTGAGGATTCCATTGTAAATTTTTGATTTGTTAATGTTATGCTTTATATATAAGAGTGTTTATGGGCAGGCAGTTCTTGCTTTGCATGGCTTTTATACACATGAATTTCAGTTACTACAGTTTAGTTAAGTGACACCAATCCCCTAACAATATGGTTCAAATTTCATTTACCATGTTATATTAATTGTGTACTTGGATAATGTACAAACTTGACTGCTAGCTCTTCATTCTACAAATAACTATGTGAATTACAAACGTGTATCATGAAAAAAAAAAAAAAGAAAATAAGCACGAAGGAACTTTCTGGGTGGGGAGGATGAAATGTTTTAGAGCTGGATCACAGTGATTGTTGCACAACTCCACAAATTTAACAAAATTCACTAAATTGCATACTTGCAGTGGGCAAATTTTATGTTATGTAATTTACAATTTAATTTAGCTGTTAAACTCCAGACATCTAGTTGGAAATTAAATGGCTAAGAGCAAAGGTGAGCAGCCATCATGCAGGCTGAAGCCCAGCTCTGATCCTGCTAAGTCATCAACTCAATTAAGGTGATCTGCCCCTGCTACAATCCCCAGCAGAAGCAAAAGTGAATCATTTGAGAAAGATGAAATCATTCAGAGCTTCAAATTAACTCTATAGTTTTTATATACAATATCCAGCATTCAAATAAATTACCAGTTTTGTGAGAAAACAAAATCACATGCCCAGAAACCAAACAGAGAAAACAGACAAAAGAAATAGCCCACATTCAGATGTTAAAGTTATCAAAAACTGGCTTTAAAATGACAGATGTTAATATAGTCAACATAGTAAATGACGAAATGCAGAATTTTAGCAGACAACTGGAAATTGTAGCAAGATTTAAGTGGAAATTCCAGAACTGAAATATGCAAAATACCTAAAATTTGGAATTCAGTAGATATGTTTAAAAGAGAAATAGTTTCTTAAATGAAACTCAAGAAGGTAATCTGGCTGCCTCATGTTAAGTTGAAAGTGACAAATTCATTCCTGCCTCTGCTTCTAGATGTCTCTTGACTTTTGCTGCTGAATTCTGTTCCTGCACTGCCTTGCTTTATTCTGGCGATTCTCATGCTGGTCTAGACCTCTGTTGACCTTGAAATGGTGTGAAATATTAGACTTCATGTTTTCTACTCTCTTAACTTGTTATTTTGTGAGCTAGCATCATTAGCCCAAATGCATCAAACCACGTTCACAGAGTCATCAGACAGTTCTGCTCTTGACCACATGCTGTGCAAGACTCATTGATATTGAGGCACTTGTACCAAGCCCCTTCTCCTTCTGTAGGTTCCCGTGGGGACCCTGTATATTCTCGTGGAAATACCTGAACTCCTGCTCAGTGATCATCTTGCAATTCTATGAGTTAAAATATGTTTTCCTAAACAACTAAAACAAAAAAAAATTCTAATAAAAATGGCAAAATGGGAATAGAGAAAAGATATAGGTTATGTGATCGTGTACAGTTCTCCCATATTCAGAGCCCAAAGTCACACCCTCTAGTATCTGTAAAAGTTCTTCAAATCCTACAGTATCTGGCCATTTCTGCCCAAGATATCTTTGGTAGTTTAATTTTAGATATCTGTCTATTTGGAGATGGCTGCAAGAACAAACCGAACCAGAGACTTCCTTTTCTTAGGCAGGAAGTAGGTGCTGGTGGCTGGGAGGGAGGCAGATCTCTGAGGGTTTGTGCACAGGCTGGAGGTGCCTTTGCAAGGCTGTGCCTTCACTGCTGGCACAAAAGTACATGGCTGAGTCCTCCAGCTTTGTGGACTGGATCTTCAGAGTGAAATGTGATCCATCAGGCCTTCTAACTGAGAATCGATCATCGAATATTTCAGACTTCTCTGAGATTTTGTCACTATAAAAGGAAACCAGAAACTCGACTTTCTGCCCCAAGATTTGTCTGTACCAATAGAAGCGTAAGTGATTAGGGATGGGGACACACTGCAAGATCACTTCCTGTCCCATCTGTGTGACCTGATGGCTGGGAGTCTGGGTGACTTCAGGTTCTGTGAGTCCTGTGAGAAAAGAAGAAGATTAAGAGAATGGTTTAGAATTGTCTTAGGTAAGTTTAAGGCAAGAATTTCCTAGAGTCTAAGCATCGACCTGCTTTCAAGAGACTAAAAATTGCCCAGCATAGGAGCCAGGTATCCATGGCAGGATCACAGCAGGAATGAGGCCTCTCCTGGCTCAGGCATCTGGTCATGTGCAAGAAAGGAGGGGCATTTTGAGCTCCCATGGCCCCACAGGCAAGGTCTGGCAGAATTACTGGTGTCTCTGGCAACACCCACCATCCCTGGAGCGCCCTCTATAGGAGATAGGAGGGAACCTTTGTGTTGGTGCAGAAACCTGACAATGCAGGGCTCTGCTCAGCTCTAGGAGTCTAATGGTGTGTGCAGGACTGAGGGCCATTACTGAGAGTAGTGCTGGAAAATATGGGGCTCAGCAAGGTAACCCTGAGTACAAAGTCCAGCTCAGAAAATCCAGGAGGTCTTCTTGTCTTCTTACCTGCTGTGAGCAACAATTCAGGTGCGACAGCCTCTACCACTGATGATGGATGCCAAAAAAACTTGGTATTAGGATTAAAGAAACAGAAGGAAAATAATCAAGTGTGAAAGTTTTAAATCCTGAGTGGAAGAGAGAAGCCAACAAGAAGTTGAAACTCTGCACATGCCCCAGGGAGAGTGAACCAGAAAACAGTGATCCAAACTCCATGGGGAACTACTGTCCTCAGGGTCAGGCAGTGAAAGAGCCACCTGAGGAGGGGATTGGGTATTAAAATAAAAAAGAAAAGAAAAGAAGAAAAGAAGAGCTCTGCCCGGGCACAGTGGCTCACACCTGTAATCCCAGCACTTTGGGAAACTGAGGCAGGCAGTTCATAAGGGTAGGAGACCGTCCTGGCCAACATGGTGAAACCCTGTCTCTACTGAAAAAACAAAAATTAGCCAGGCGTGGTGGCGGGTGCCTGTAGTCCCAGCTACCTGGGAGGCTGAGGCAGAAGAATCGCTTCAGCCCAGGAGGTGGAGGTGGCAATGAGCCAAGATTACACCACTTCACTTCAGCCTGGCGAGACAGTGAGACTCCATCTCAAAAAAAGAAAAGAGAAGAAAAGAAAAGATCTGAGCATATTTGGAGCTAGGATGAGGGCTGAGATCCAGGGTCTAACTTGGTGGAAAGAGAAGTCAAAAAAAAGTCCATATTGGAAGGTGGATTAATGTGGCCAGAGTGTTAAACGCTTCACACAAGATTTCCCAGAGGCACAAGCCAACTGGAAGATACTTGGAACAATTTAAACTTGACAGCATATGTCCTGCATTCAAGTTCAGGCCTAGTCTCGTTCAAGACAAAGTCAGGCCACAGGCTGCTGTTGTATGGGAAATGTAGGATAGCCACATCCAATAAATGACAGAATTATGATATGAGATCTCTGCCGAGGTCCTACGGAATGCTGAACCAAGTGTTGAGGCTCAGCTGGACGCATTGCTCCCATGGTTTCCTGACTACAGCTAGGAGGTTTGTCCACAGGGAGGCGGTGACTCTGCAGGGCTGTGTCTTGGCTGCTAGTGCAGAAGATACACAGCTGAATCTCTGGCTGCAGCGCGACCACATGAAGGTATAAGCGAGAGCTGTCAGGGCATTCGGGTGTGCAGTGATTTGGCACAGTCTCGTTTTCAATGAGTTCCTTAAAGCTGTGGTAAAACATGAACTCCAGGGATTTCTTAGCTTTCTGTCTGTACCAATACATAGAATCACGTCCCAGGTGTTGCTCACATTTCAGCATCCTTTTACTCCCCATTGCTGTGACCATGTGTTTTGGCGTCTGGGTAATTCTAGTATCCATGGGGCCTATGAAAATAAGAAGCCAAATTCAGACTAAGCCCAGGACAGAGTCTTCTGAGGCAGTTCCACGAAAAAAGCCAAAAATCCAAAAACAGAAATGTCCCACCTGTGTCCAGGACTCACTTGAGGCAAAGGACCACACCACAGTGGAGCCAGCAGCCCATGGCAGGGTCACACAGGGCAGAGGCGGAGGGACCCTGTGTCTCCCTACTTGGTGTTCTGGTCGTCTGGGTGTGCTTCCCTGGCCCTGAGACAGGGGCTGCTTGGGAAGTCTCTGCTCCTGTGGTTGCCACTGTTAGTGTCTAGCGCTCACACTTCCTCTTTCTCTTCCAAGCTTTGCACCAGCACCTCAACAGGGTCAGGGCTGGGTGTGCAGGGCAGGTTCATCAAATAGTTGCTTTTTTCTTAGCAGCTGCCCGCCCTCCCCACAATGAATGACTGGGTCTCCCCTTCCTCTTTCTACTTATGGTTCCCCTCCTCCTTAACACACAGACCCCTTCCCTTTGGGCAGATGCCTTCCTGATGCCTGTCTTGGACCCAGGACGAGCGCACTCGGGCTCCCCTCCCTAATCTCCGTGAACTCCAGGAGGCCACTTCGCCTGGCTCAGTGGAGCCCTTCCCTGGAGCCAGCTGTGCATCATTTTAAGACCCAGTAAGGTAATGCCAACTAGGGAGGGAGCACCCTTCGGTGGGTGCTGAGGGGACACGAGAGGAATAATCTGCGACCCCTACCCCCAGGGAGCCCAGGGAGCATCTCACCTACTAAGGATGCAGGACCTGAACACAGACTAGAATAACAGGAGGCCCTAAGGGCGTGAGCCAGAGGGACTGCAGAGATGATGCTACGCAGGTCCAGGACTTTAGTGTCTTCAAGTTGTCCACACACGATCTCTCAACTACAACAAGGAACAAACCCTGATGCCAGAGCATTTGATTCCTTCCTTAGTCCTTTCCTCCCTCCTGCCTCCACATGACTCAGGAATTTCACTAAAGTCGCAGCTCCTCCCAGAGGTGAAAGAGCCACATTGCCCTCCTCTCAGCCATCTGCCCCCAGTCCTCCAGATACAGCACTGGGACCATAGATACACAAAGGGATTCCATAGGGGAATGCACAAAGCAAGAAGGCATTTGAAACGCTGAAGTAAAGGCTTAGCAACTCTCACTGCCACCTACTGGTGAAACGCCTCCAACAGCCTCCACATACACACTTAAGATATCAAAAAAATATGATCCAATAGGTAGTTATGGAACACATAACTATATGTCAGGCACTGTTTGAGGACCAGGAATAGAGCAGAGAATAAAACCAACTCTCATGGGCACATGGCCATTTTAATTTGTTCAAAAAGCTTTTGTGAATAATGGTCTGATTCTCAAAGTGCTTCAGGGCTTACAGGAGCTATAAGACATGTTTGACAGGGCTGGACGCGGTGGCTCACACCTCTAATCCCAGCACTTTGGGAGTCCGAGGCAGGTGGATCACGAGATCCGGATTTCCAGACCAGCCTGGCCAATATGGTGAAACCTCGTTTCTACTAAAAATACAAAAAAATTAGCCCGGCATGGTGGCATGCGCCTGTAGTCCTGGCTACTCGGGAGGATGAGGCTGGAGAATCACTTGAACCCAGGAGGCAGAGGTTGCAGTGAGACGGGATCACCCCACTGCACTCCAGCATGGGTGACAGAGTGAGACTCTATCTAAAAAAAAAAAAAATGTAAAGGCAGAGAGGTACACTCCTTCCTTTCTTCAAGAGGCTTCTACCTAAAATACAAACATACAAAATTGCACCTCACCTTTAATAAATATAAAAACTGACTTTCAGAGTTAATAGACTGATTTTTTGCAGAACAACATTCCCATCAAAAACAACTAGATAAACTTGACAAAATATAAAGATAAATATTTGAAGGCACTTGGAGCTACAGAGGCAGTAAGAACTTAAGAGATTGGGATTTCAATGAGAAAGGAGAGATCTAACAGACCACTTTGCCCTCTAAGTCATTTGCCAATTTTATATCATTGCCTAAGTAGCTCAGAAAAAAAGGGAAGACTGAGAGTGTAGCAGGCTTTGAGGAGCATTCACCGCTATTCTGGTCTGGAGAACATTTACATTCAATGACTACTGAACAAGAGAGGACTCTGGCAAAGGCCTCAGGCTTTGGTGCTGGGGGTAGGAGCAGGGATTGACTGAAAATGAGCACGAAGGAACTTTCTGGGTGGGGAGGATGAAATGTTTTAGAGCTGGATTACGGTGACTGTTGCACAACTCCACAAATTTATGAAAATTCATTGAATTGCACACTTGCAATGGGAATGTTATCTTATGTAATTTACACTTTAATTTAGCTGTTAAACTCCAGACATCTAGTTGGAACTTAAATGGCTAAGAGCAAAGGTGAGCAGCCATCATGTAGGCTGAAGCCCAGGTCTGATCCAGCTCAGTCATCAGCTCAATTAAGGTGATCTGCCCCCGCTGCAGTTCCCAGCAGAAGCAAAAGTGAATCATTTGAGAAAGATGAAATCATTCAGAGCCTCAAATTATCTCTATAGTTTTTATATACAATATCTAGCATTCAAGTAAATTACTAGTTGTATGAGAAAACAAAATCACATGCCCGGAAACCAAACAGAGAAAACAGATGAAAGAAATAGACCCAAACAGAAGCAGATGTTAAAGTTATCAAAAACTGGGTTTTAAATAACGGATGTTAATATAGTCAACAAAGTGACAAAATGTAGAATTTTAGCAGACAACTGGAAATCGTAGCAAGATTTAAGTGGAAATTCCATAACTGAAATATACAAAATACCTAAAATTTAGACTTCAATAGATATGTTTAAAAGAGGCATAGTTTCCTAAATGAAACTGAAGAAGTTAATCTGGCTGCCTCAGGTTAAGTTGAAAGCGATAAATTCATTCCTGCCTCTGCCTCTAGATGTCTCTTGACTTTTGCTGCTGAATTCTGTTCCTGCACTGCCTGGCTTTATTCTGGCAATTTTCATGCTGGTCTAGACCTCTGTTGACCTTGAAATGGTGTGAAATGGTGTCACCACATTAGACTTTCTGTTTTCTACTCTCTTAACTTGTTATTTTGTGAGCTAGCATCATTAGCCCAAATGCATCACACCAGGTTCACAGGGTCATCGGATAGTTCTGCTCTTGAACACATGCTGAGCAAGAATCATTGATATTGAGTTCCTTATACTAAGCCCCTTTTCCTTCTGAAGATTTCTGTGAGCACCCTCTATATTCTCATGGAAATACTTGAACTCCACTCAGTAATCATCTCACCATCCTAGGAGTTACAATATGTTTTCCTAAGCAACTAAAACAAAAAAAATCTAATAAAACTGGCAAATGGGAATAAGGAGAAGACACAGGCTGCTTGGTCGTGTACAATTCTCTCATATTCAGAGCGCACCATCACACCCTGTAGTATCTGTAAACATTTTTCAAATCCTACACTATCTGACCATTCCTGCCCACGATATGTTTGGTAATTTAATTTCAGATATCTGTATATTTGAAGACAGCTGCAAGAATAAACCCAACCAGAGACTTCCTTTTCTTAGGCAGGAAGTGGGAGTTGGCAGCTGGTTGGGAGGCAGACCTATGAGGGTTTTTGCACAGGCTGGAGGTGTCTTTGCAAGGCTGTGGCTTCACTGCTGGCACAGAAGTACATGGCTGAGTCCTCCAGCTTTGTGGACTGGATCTTCAGAGTGAAATTTGATCCATCAGGCCTTTCAGCTGAGAATCGATCATTGAATATTTCAGACTTCTCTGAGATTTTATCATTAAAAAAGTCAACCAGAAACTCAATCTTCTGCCCCAAGATTTGTCTGTACCAGTAGAAGTATAAGTGATTAGAGATGGGGACACACTGCAAGATCACTTCCTGTCCCATCTGTGTGACCTGATGGCTGGGAGTCTGGGTGACTTCAGGTTCTGTGAGTCCTGTGGGAAAAGAAAGAAGATTAAGGGAATGGTTTAGAATTTTCTTAGGTAAGTTCAAAGCAAAAATTTTCTAGAGTCTAAGCATCGACCTGCTTTCAAGAGACTAAAAATTGCCCAGCATAGGAGCCAGGTATCCATGGCAGGATCACAGCAGGAATGAGGCCTCTCCTGGCTCAGGCATCTGGTCATGTGGAAGAAAGGCGGGGCATTTTGAGCTCCCATGGCCCCACAGGCAAGGTCTGGCAGAATTACTGGTGTCTCTGGCAACACCCACCATCCCTGGAGTGCCCTCTACGGGAGAGAGGAGGGAGCCTTTGTGTTGGTGCAGAACCTGACAATGCAGAGCTCTGCTCAGCCCCTGGGGTCTGATGGTGTGTGCAGGACTGAGGGCCATCAATTACTAACAGCAATGCTGGAAAATATGGGGCTCAGCAAGGTAACCCTGAGTACAAAGTCCGGCTCAGAAATTCTAGGAGATCTTCTCTTATTACCTGCTGTGAGCAACAATTCAGGTGTAACAGACTCTACGGCGGATAATGGATGCCAAGAAAACTTGGTATTAGGATTAAAGAGACAGAGAGAAAAAGAATGAAGTGTGAAAGTTTTAAATCCTGAGTGGAAGAGAGCAGCCAACAAGAAGTTGAAACTCTGCATGTGTCCCAGGGAGAGTAAACTAGAGAACAGTGATCCAAACCCCATGGGGAACCACTGTCCTCAGGGTCAGGCAGTGTTAGAGCCACCTGAGGAGAGGACTGGGTATTTAAAAAAAAAAAAAAAGAAAGAAAGAAAGAAAAGAAAACAAAAGGTCTGGCCCGGCGACGTGGCTCATGCTTGTAATCCCAGCACTTTGGGAGGCTGAGGTGGGCGGATCACGAGTTCAAGAGATCAGGACCATCCTGGCCAACATGGCGAAACCCTGTCTCTACTAAAAATACGAAAATTAGCCGGTAGTGGTGGCAGGCGCCTGTAGTCTCAGCTACCCAGGAGGCTGAGGCAGGAGAATCACTTGAACCTGGAAGGCGGAGGTTGCAGTGGGCTTAGATCGCCCACCCCACTGCATTCCAGCCTGAGCAACAGAGTGAGACTCCGTCTCAAAAAACAAACAAACAAACAAAAACGAAAAGAAAAGAAAAGATCTGAGCATATATTTGGAGCTGGGATGAGGGCTGAGATCCAGGGTCTAACTTGGATGGAAAGAGAAGTGAAAAAAGTCCATATTGGAAGGTGGATTAGTGTGGCCAGAGTATTAAATGCTTCACACAAGATTTCCTAGGAGTACAAGCCAACTGGGAGTTACTGGGAACAACTTAAACTTGACAGCATCTGTCCTCCATTCAAGTTCAGGCACAGTTTCATTCAAGACAAAGTCAGGCCACAGGCTGCTGGTGTCTGGGGAATGTAGCATTGCCACATCCAATAAATGACAGTATTATGGTCTGAGATTTCTGCTGAGGTCCTAGAGAATGCTGCAATGTGTTGAGGCTCAGCTGGACGCGTTGCCCCCATGGCTTCCTGACTAGACCCAGGAGGTTTGTGCACAGGGAGGCGATGACTCTGCTGGGCTGTGTCTTGGCTGCTGGGGTAGAGATACAGAGCTGAGTTTTCTGGCTGCAGTGCAACCACATGAAGGTGTAAGCAAGAGCTGTCAGGGCATTCGGGTGTGAAGTGACTTGGCACAGTCTCGTTTTCAATGAGTTCCTTATAGTTGTAGTAAAACATGAACTCCAGGGATTTCTTAGCTTTCTGTGTGTACCAATACATAGAATCATGTCCCAGATGTTGCTCACATTTCAGCGTCCTTTTACTCCCCATTGCTGTGATCAGGTATTTTGGTGTCTGGGTAATTCCAGTATCTGTGGAGCCTGTGAAAATAAGAAGCCAAATTCAGACGAAGCCCAGGAGAGAGTCTTCTGAGGCAGTTCCATGAAAAAAGCCAAAAATCCAAGAACAGAAATGTCCCACCTGTGCCCAGGACTCACCTGAGACAATGGGCCACACCACAGTGGAGCCTGCAGCCCATGGCAGGGTCAGAAGGGGCAGGGGGAGGGCGGACCTCGAGTCGGCCTGCTTGGCATTCTGATATTTTGGGTGTGCTTCGCTGGCCCTGAGACAGGGGCTGCTTGGGAAGTCTCTGCTCCTGTTGGTGTCACTGTTAGTGTCTACAGCTCACACTTCCTCTTTCCCTTCCAAGCTTGGCGCAGGCACCTCAAGAGGTGGGTAAAGACTAGCTTGTCAAGGCCAGGTGTGCAGGGCGGGTTCCTCAGATAGTTGCTTTTTTCTTAGCAGCTGCCCGCCCTCCCCACAATGAATGACTGGGTCTCCCCTTCCTCTTTCTACTTGTGGCTCCCCTCCTCCCTAACACACAGACCCCTTCCCTTTGGGCAGATGCCTTCCTGATGCCTGTCTTGGACCCAGGCTCCCCTCCCTCGTCTTGGTGAACTCCCAGAGGCCACCTCGCCTGGCTCAGTGGAGCCCTTCCCTGGAGCCAGCTGTGCATCATTTTAAGACCCAGTAAGGTAATGCCAACTAGGGAGGGAGCACCCTTCGGTGGGTGCTGAGGGGACACGAGAGGAATAATGTGCAACCCCTACCCCCAGAGAGCCCAGGGAGCATCTCACCTACTAAGGATGCAGGACCTGAACACAGACTAGAATAACAGGAGGCCCTAAGGGCGTGAGCCAGAGGGACTGCAGAGATGATGCTACACAGGTCCAAGTGGAATGGACTTTAGTGTCTTCAAGTTGTCCACACACGATCTCTCAACTACAACAAGCAACAAACCCTGACGCCAGAGCATTTGATTCCTTCCTTAGTCCTTTCCTCCCTCCTGCCCCTCTTCTCCTGCCTCCACTTGACTCAGGAATTTCACTAAAGTCGCAGCTCCTCCCAGAAGTGAAAGAGCCACATTGCCCTCCTCTCAGCCATCTGCCCCCAGTCCTCCAGATACAGCATTGGGACCATAGATACACAAAGGGATTCCGCAGGGGAATTCACAAAGCTAAAGGCTTTTGAAATGCCAAAGGCTTAGCAACTCTCACTGCCACCTACTGGTGAAACACCTCCAACAGCCTCCATATACACACACGATATCAAAAAAATATGATCCAATAGGTAGTTACGGAACACATAACTATATGTCAGGCACTGTTTGGGGACCAGGAATAGAGCAGAGAATAAAACCAACTCTCATGGGCACATGGGCCATTTTAATTTGTTCAAACAGCTTTTGTGAATAATGTTCTCATTCTCAAACTGATTCAGGGATTACAGGAGCTATAAGACATGTTTGACATGTTTACTGATAACATCTAATTTGGAAAGTTTTACAGGGTAGGTTTTAGGAAGGTTAAAGTAATTAGTTTTTAGGTGCCTACATCATTTCATCTACTGACCTTCTTATTGCCTCATGCTTGAAATCTGGTTGTGGGGAGAGGCTGAAATAATTTTCCCCAGCTGTCTACCCAGCTCTGAAACAATGTAAGCCAAGCAGGGTAGGCTTCACTAGGCTGCTGTGCCAGAAGCTTACAAGGTTCACGGTCCCTATCAAAGTACCTTAGAGAGTGCAGGTGCTTAATACGTGTTTGCTTAATTGCTCAATGAATAGATGGATGGAATGGAAAACAGTAAAAACCACATGTAAAAGGTAGGTCTAAGCACTTAAAAATTGTGTTTCTAATCTGCTATGGATGGCATTGGGATATTTGTATCTGTAAATCTACAGAAATCAGGTCATAGTCTCAGTATGTAAGGCTGGAATGTAACTGATTAAAAATAATATTTATTTCGAAGACTTCACTCATAAATGATAATTTTTCAATGTTGATGAAGCATTGTCCAAAGGAGATATGGAATTTACTTCTTAAATTCTCCTTCCTGTCGGGGTCCCCATCATTCTTTGAGCGTTTCCTTGCTTTATGGCACAGGGGGTTCTAGGCTTTTCCTGCCTGTCTTGGTATCCACTATTTGTCCAGAAGTCCTGGTTCCTTCGAGTGGACAGTGGTATTTAGAAAACAGAATATGGATACTAGATCTTTGGGGTGCTTTTCGAGTGAACTACTCTTAGGCATCACAGTGGACAGAGCTGTACATACACATGTATTTTCACAGTACACCTATATTTACAGGTATGTTTAATTCCTGTCTATACATACTGAAAAGCGATGAGTTCACATTAGTTCCCATCCAATATTATAAGGTTTATTGTTGTGCTCAACTCTTCTCTCTTTCCATATTTGCAACTCCCTTATCCAACACTGAGAAGCTTTGTTCTGTTATCTTTATAGATTTACATATTTGATCAGTCCCTTTATTTGTAACTACATGTATGCTGCGAGTGCCACCACCACTCCCTTGTAAATGGCTCCTCTGTCCATTCAAGTTCTGACTTCCTGTGCCATGGAGACCACCCAGGGTGAAACTCTCCTCACCTCAGTCCAATTTCTGACACACCCCACAAGGGATGCCTTGCCCCATGTGGTGCCCTTTGCAGTCTCCTGAGGCTTCCACAATCTGCAGGAGGCTGCTTTCCACATCCCATTTGGACTCCACCCCACTTTTGGGGAGACACCTTCCACATGCTGCATGGTCTCTATCACCTTCCAACAGGCCTCCCTTCTACGCAGATACAAAGAAATGCATGTTAGTCCTCCGTATTTCATGTCACTGTGTGTTTATTGCATAACTTGAGGCACCTGACATGGGCGATGAGGAGGGAAGACCTCAGGACCTTTTAGGAAAATCTTCTTAGTGTACAGGGTGATGGTTGCAGCTGATGAGCTTGTTTGCAGTTGATTTGTCTGGGCTTCTCTGAGCCCTCTGTAGTTCTATTATTCTTCATCTTATTCTCCAGGGAGGAATGCCATTTTTGTGGTTCTACAAATCCTAGGGTTTTCCTTCCACACTAACACACGATTATGTGAGTACTTGTCTCCCTTACTCGTTTGGATCTTCCTAAGGTCACAGGCTGTATCTTAATCACTTTCTTTTTTCTCCTTCCTAATGCAACCACCCACCTCACCTGCCAGCGTTTACAGAGCACCTTAAAGGTACAACAGCAGCTGCTGCTGAGAGCCCACCACATGCCTCTTACCATTCTCTCCCTTGAAAGTGGCAGCTGGGGGTCACCTTCCGATACTTTCAGGTGCACAGACATTCTAATCACTTCTCATTTATCTTGCTAGGACCAAAGGCTTGAGAACCACAACCAGATGTTTTCTTCTCAGCATTTGAAGGCCTGCCTGAAGTCTCAGTTCCTCAAGGACTGATCCTAGGCTCTGTTCTGGTTACCGAACACCCACTGACCACAAATATGGAAGGACCCTGATTGCAATGGGTACCATGTGAAAGGGGAAATAAATCAATACAAATGATAAAACCCATTAGACATACATCCTAGTTTGTAGTGTGTGTGAATATTCTAGGTGGTGAGACTGAGCCAACATTGAGATGAAACAACTTTTTAAAATCACTATAAGATATTTGAGTGATCATCAAATAATGGGGCACAAACTATTCTCATCAGCATTCAAAGACTATGTAGAAAACCAGTTATCAGTTGGGGATTGATGCAAATAGAGAAGGTTTTTTGAAGGAGAGGACTTTAAGCCACTGTTCCAACTATTTTTTTCTAAGAAACTATTTCTGCTGGATTATCTACAAAGAAGCCAGCATCAGCTTTGACTACTAGCACCTGGCATGCTATTTCCCAGTAATGGAGAGACACTTTTGAGATTGCCTTCCATGATTTGTAACTGCTACCTAAAGAGAAAAATGTATATTTGCTGGGCTAGGGTTTTCACTTATCTGACTCATCTTTAACTCTTTTAGAACCTACAATCTTCTTTTGGCTTTGTTGACTACTTACCTTCTTACTATGCCTCTCCTGATCCTATGTCCCCAAGGTATAGGACTGAGAGCAAAAGATTCCAAGCTCTAAGGAGATGATTTTCTGGCTCAACAGAAGGAAGAATTTTCCAGAAGTAGGTACTGTGGTCTCCTGTCCATTATAGAGGCTGGATGACTGTTGGTGAAGACTCCTGTCCATTATAGAGGCTGGAAGACTGTTTTGGACAAGGCTTAAGTGCCCAATGGGGCAAAGAAGAAGCTTAGCATTTACTCTAGGCCAGAGACAGTGTCATAAACTGGGGATTTTCACCTACAATATTTTCTTCAGAAGCTCATAATCTAGTTGAAGAAACAGACAAGGAAATCAAAGCCTGCAACAAAATTTAAAAGTTATAATACCAACATACACAGCGTTTTAAAAGGGCACCAAAAATGAATAGAATGGGTTACCATCTAAGAAATTGGGGCATTATAGGGGTGGACTTAGGAGAGTGTATTGGGAATAGAGAGAACAAAGTGGGAAAAGTAATCCTTCAAGTGTCAGTCTGGAGAGGAAATCCAGTGAGGAGCTGAGACCTGAAACTAACAAGGAGACTTCCAGCCAAGGGAAGGAGAGTGGATGAGTCAGGAAGCTTCCAGACCATGGTCCATGGGCTCTGCAGCAAGGAGAGCAGACAGAGGCACATTTGCTGCCTGCAGGGTTCAGAGAAGGTGTCTGTGCACATTTGGAGCTTTGATCAGAGCTGGAATTCACAGTGTAGCTTTGAGTGTGAAAAGGAGAAATTAGAGCATAGACAAGCAGGAATATAGAATAATAGAAGTGGTGAAAATAGATACATGTTTCTCAAAACCATTTCTCAAAGGGTGAGTCTCCTACTGTCCTCTCCAGCTGGCTTCTGCACTGGGACCCTTGCCTGGAAGTTCCTTCTCTAATTTCCCAATGCTCAGGGCTGCTTGACTCTGCATGACAAAAACCTATAATGGAAGGGAACCCTTGGTCCCAAAGAACACAGCTCCTCACAGGACGGTGTCTGACCAAGTGCAGGATGTGACTCTGTAGTGACACAGGTGATTGCTTGGAGGGTTCTAATGTAATCTTAAGCTAAACAATCTTTCTTGTAGGATGCTGGCTTTATTTCATGATTTTTTTTTTTTTTTTCTGAGATGGAATCTCATTCAGTTGCCCAGGCTGGAGTGCAGCGGCACAATCTCAGCTTATTGCAACCTCCGCCTCCTGGACTCAAACGATTCTCCTGCCTCAGCCTCCTGAGTAGCTGGGACTACAGAGCTAGGACTACAGGACGTGCCACCATGCCCGGCTAATTTTTTGTATTTTTACTAGAGAAGGGATTTCACCATATAGGCCAGACTGGTTTTGAACTCCTGACCTCATGATCCATCCATCTCGGCCTCCCGAAGTGCTGGGATCACAGGGGTGAGCCACCATGCCCGGCCTATTTCATGATTTAAAAAAGCATTTTTTTAAAAGTAGATCTGAATATGTTTATCGTTTTTTTCAAATCAGTTGACAGAGCAGTCACACTCAGGCAAAAGAAAACCCACACTCTAAATATGTGCATAGGATGCCATGTTGCCATATCGATGAATTAGCAGGTGCTATGATGTTCTGAAGCTTCTGTCGGGCCTCTTGGAGGAAATGTTCACTGGAGCCCTCCGTGGCCCCCACAGCTTCCTGGCAGTCCCCGAAGGTTTCTGCACAGGAAAGCGGTGACTCTGCAAGGCTGTGTCTTTGCTGCTGGCGCAGAGATACAGGGCCGAGTCTTCTGGCTGCAGGGCGTGTAGGTGAAGGTTTAAGAGAGAGCTCTTGGGGCATTCAGGTGAGATGCGACTTGGCACACTTTCATTTATAGAGAGTTTCTCATAATTGTAGACAAACATGAGCTCCGGCGGCTACTTCGCTTTCTGCTTGTACCAGTACATAGCATTGTGCCCCATATGTTGTTCACATTTCAAAGACTTCTTATTTGCCATTCCCATGACCAGGTGTTTTGGTGTTTGGGTAATTCCGGTGTCTATGGGGACTGTGGGGGAAAGGGACAAAATTCAGGCAGAACCCAGGAGGAGGGTTGTTGCTGCAGCCACAAGGAAAAGGCTTGGAGTTCAAGGACAGACAATTTGAAGCCAACTCACCTGCTCCCAGGGGACAGAGAACCACACAGCAGAGCAGCCTGCAGTCCCTGCTATCCTCAGGTCTGCGATGGGGCCTCTGACTGGGGTCCTCTGGGTGAGGTGCTGGTCTCTGGTCTCCTTGGCCCTGGTTGGTGGTTTTTCTTGTGATGTCACTGCTCCTGACAGTGTCCCCAGACCCAGGGGATGTTTATTCCTGGCCGTTTTACATCCTTTCTAGGTCCTGATAGAAGATAGATTTGAATTGTCTGGGCTGGGGTGAATGGGCTGGGGACAAAGGGCAGAGCCAGCTTTTTACCCCCCAAGGATATTCCTCTGGCAGGGGCTCCTTTGCTCTCAGCTGCTTCCTCATTGTGTGGATCCTCCCTCTATCTCTGTCTGCCTGTCTTTCAGGATCCCTCTCAACAACACACCACTCCCATTCAAGGAATCTCCTTCTGTCCTGCGGGATCACACAAAACAGTGCCATTCAAAACGTCCCTTCCCTCAATGTCTAAGTATGGTGGAGCCCATTTTGCCCGGCTCTGTGGAGGGAGGATGACTGCATGGTCACAGAAGCAGTGTGGACCAGCTCCCATCATTCAAGGGCATGACTGTGATGCCAACCAGCAACCAGGCACTGGGGAGGAACTGGGGGAGCATGAAAGGGATGAGGCACCCTCTGTCCCTGAAGTAGAGGGCATGGGGCTTGGTAGGGGTTAGAGCTAACATACTCAGGATGCTGAAAAGGAATAACGCAAGGTGTGTGGAGCAAAGGAAATGGAAATCAGCTTGAAGCTGATGTTAGTGTGCTTGAGCTGAGTACAGCCATGCTCTCAGTTGAGGTACGGATGGCTCCCTGTGGGCAAGATCCCTCCTGGCCCATCTCTCCTCTTACTCTCTATCCCTTCCCCAGGTCCCTGCCTCAGAGGTTTCACCAGAGCACAGCTCCTGCCTGTGACGAAAGCAGCATTTGGCCACTCACTAACCCAGTGTCAGCATCCAGAATGGTTCCACATCCCACAACCCTGAGAAGCAGGGATGGGTTTCAAAGGCCAGGGAAGAATGAAGATGAAGGAGGTGTTGGCAACAACACAGAGTCAGCAGCCAGAACACCAGGTATCCACACACCTAGGGCATTCTAAATTTTTACTCAACAGAAATTGTCTATGTCTGATTCTGGACACCATGGCAACACCTTATCTCTACAAAAATTAGCCGAATGTAATGGTGCATGTGTGTAGTCCCAGCTACTCAAGAGGCTGAAGTGGGAGGATTGCTTGAGCCATGGAAGTCAAGGCTGTAGTGAGCCATGATTGCGTCACTGCACTCCAGACAGAGCAAGACCCCGCTCCCACCACACCCCTCAAAAGAAAAAAAAAAAAAAAAGAAATGAAATGAAACAAAGAAAAGAAAAGAAAAAAGGACAGAAAATTGTCTATGTCTGGATCCCTATTAATGAGCAGAACAGACAGTATCCCAGCCCTCTTGAGCTCTTGGGCCAGTCTGACTTGTTCACCAAATACTCCTTGAGCAACAGCTAGGAGCAAGCAGAAAATTACCACCATTTTCACCCCCGGAATTCTATTTGAGCAGGGCAATTCAACATATTCAAAAAACAACAAGAGACTAAAAATATATCTTACATAAAGTTTGAGAAATGTAATCAGTATGTCATTGTTCAATCACTTCATATATGTCATGCCATATTTCCTCATATATTAAATTGGGAGAACTGAAATGAGATGATCTCTAAAGCCCTGCCATTTCTAAAATGTTAGAAACCACATTAGTTCATCAGTTCTGTGGAGAACTTTCCAACTAGGAACCAGCTGGATGACTTCCTATGGGTCTTCTTTACTTCACTACATAAGCTATTTATGCTTTGTGACCAGTTAGTAATTGGAATATAATCAATTTTCTTAAAAGGTACTTTTAAGCCAATATTGGGTTTTCATTCTAGAACATTTGAAGATACAAATGAACACAAATAAACACAAAAATGAGATGATTCATACTTTCAAAGTGATTTTTACCATCTATTTATTGTTGTATTACATCAGTGTTACCATTTCGTAATGATAATTATAATTGTAGGAGTGAGATTAGGGTCGTAAATCTATGTTATATGTAAATCTACACGGGGCTGAGGAAGATACTTATCCATGATTTAAGTCAAGGTTTTATAATTTACATTTGTTTTAACCTGGGGATGTGCTCAGTCAGGAGGAAAGTTGTAGCATTCTTCTAATATATCAATTTCATCAGATTTTCAATGTGGCCCATAAAACCAAAAAAAAAAATGTAAAGCATGTAGATTAGAATTTAAGGGGGTTGAATATTCTCCCCCTCAACAGGTTACATATAGGATCGATCTCTATCCTGCTACAGTTGGAGATATTCTATTCAGTAGATAAAAACCTAAAATTAGCCTTATTTTAAACACTAGTATCATTACCATTAAAATTGTTTCCATTGGTACCTACTTTAGCAAGAAAACACTTTGGCCCTTCTACAAAGAAGTAGAACAAATTTGAACGAATAAAATTTTATTGCATTGTTTGGCTCCCAATAAGGAAACCAAATTGCAAGGACAATTTAAAAAAAAAGCAATAGAATTTAAACTGAAAACTTGAATAATGGTGAAAGTGAAAGGTTTAATTGTCCTGAGGACAATAGCTAACATAAGCATTTCCCACAACAAGGGGTGGTGACCACAGAGTTCAAGTCATCTGAATTAGGGATGGATCTAAGAAGGAAAATGATCTCAGGACCTTGTGAATCGCAAGAAGAGCGAAGAGTGGAATGGTAAATATGAAGAAAACCCAAGTAAACATATTTATATAAAATAGAAGTAGTATATGTGATTGAAGATAAGAGGACATAACTGACTCCAAGACAGCTGGGATTTAGGACACAGAGTACTAACAAGGAGCCCTGAGAACCTGTGTAAGAAAATCTTTTTTTATTTTTTATTTTTCTTTCTGGGCCAGGTTCTAAGTTGTGTATGCAGAGGGTGGCACTCCAGAAGGCCCAGCAGAGAACAAACTCTGGAAGGCTGTAGACATAGGCAGGGATGTCAGAAGATACCCGGGGCCGGAAGGCATTGGCATTCAGACCCAGTGAGAGTGGAGAGTCGTGGTGGGTACACTGTGATTCCCAGTAAGACCCTGGAAAGGCCATGCACTAGCAATGATGACCACATGCTGGGGCTCCCTAAGAGGGAGGGCAAAGCTGAAATAGACCCCAGCAAGTCCTACATTCAACCCTTCCAGAATAAAACCCAATACATTTCCAAGAAATAACACAATGCAGAACCTCAAGCCTATCTTGTCCACAATGCTTCATATAAACCCTTTCTAATCTTTCATGTAGGATATTTAGAAGTCTCCTAATTGTTCATGCCACCCAAAAATCTATCTCCTTTCTGATCCATACTACTACCAGTGTTCCTCTACCAAAATATCAGTTTCATCATGTTGTTTCACTTGGAGTAGGACCAAATCACCACTACCTAGAGATTTGTGTCCAAAGTCCTTTCAGGTCTCCCAATATCCCCTGTCATCTGGCTATTGCCTGCTCTTGAGGAGAGTTCAAGATGACATTCATCAGAATTGGGAGAGACACTTGCTGGTCACCCTTCTTGAAGAGAAGGAGCCTACAATGCACAAGGCTGCCTCCACTGGCTTCTCCTCAACGCTTTCCAGTTTACCTATTGCCATGGAATTTCATGCCTCCCCAAATATTTTTCTGTTAAATAAAGTACTTACTGATCATCAGAATTGTCTCTTGATCTTAGAAATATTTCCTTCCCCTCTCCTTTATGCTTGTGCTCATCAACCATTTTTAGCAATCATGTGTTTCTTTCATAATGTTATATAAAATATGTACCAATATGTGCCACACAGAAAGAAAAGAGAGAGCTTCCTCCATCAGTTAAGATCTTCAGTGCATGGGACAGGCTCCTTTTTTGTTTGTGGAGCCCTAATACTTTAGTGGCTTTGTTGTGAAGCCCTGCTGCAGCTGATAAACAATTCTGTGAGACTTTTGTGTGCATAAAATAGAGGACTTCTCCACTGGGTGCACTAGCCGGCTGTACTACAGACTGAAACTCCATCAGAGGCCATCAGGGAATGGAGCCTGGAGCCTTGGGTGCAGGTGCACACACTACCCCACAGCTTCCTGGCTAAGCTGGGAGGTTTGTGCACAGGGATGCAGTGACTCTGCACGGCTGTGTCTTAGCTGCTGGCACAGTAATACACAGCAGAGTCACCAAGCTCCAGGGACTTGATGTGAAGATTTAAATGAGCTTTGTGTGGAGAGTCAGGTGAGAAGCGATTTGGAACTGTTTCATTTACAATGAGCTCCTTATTATTGTAGCTAAACATTATCTTCAGAAATTTCTTAGAGTCCTGCTTGTACCAATACATAGTATCATGGCCCAGATTTTGTTCACATTCAAGGGACTTGTCGTTTCCCATCTGTGTGACCAGGTATTTTGGAGTCTGGGAAACAGCTGTGTCCAAGGAACCTGAAAAGGAAAGAAGCAGAATTCAGGCACATCCTAGGAGATAGCCTGCTGTTGTTGTCATCTTGAAAAGGCTTAGGGACTGCAACAGGATCATGTCACCTGGGCCCAGGACTCACCTGCTTGGAGGAGGCAGAGGGCCAGACAGCAGAGGAGCCTGCAGCCCATGGCAGAGTCAGGCAGACCAGGCAAGGCCCAGGGCAGGATTCTGGTCTGCAGTGGTGAGAAGACTAGGCTGTGGTTTCCACTGCCTCTGAGAGGTGCTGCGCCAGTGAGGTCACAGCCTGTAATCATTCCCCCATTCCCAGGGTCTCCTGTAGCATGGCTCCTCCCTTTCATGCCCTGCACTTGCTCCTTTAAAGGAGTTTTTGGAATTTCTGGGAATAGTTGAGAGAGTGGACTTGTGGCCTCCAGGATGTGTCTCTGATTGTCATTCCTGTGCCAGCAGTCCCCTCCCTCTTCACTCCTTACCCTCACTCCTTACCACCTCCTCCCTTCCTCTCCCTTTCAGGCCCTTCTCTCAGTGTCAGTCTGGTTTCCTCTCTGGATCCTTTGCTTCCCCTTCACAATAATGCAGGACATTGTTTTGCTCTCTCAATCTTTGCTCACTTGAAGGTCTGATTAATGGTCAGTGATCCCCCTGATTCAGAAGAGATTGGCCTGAGATTTCACCTGAATACCAGCCATAGCCACCTACCGCACATGACTGTGGTGCTAGTTCAGCGCAAACCCTGTTAAAGGGTATTATTGGGAGTGAACTGCAGCCCTGCTCCCTGTGATGTTCTTATTTGTCCAAGGGGCAGATCTTTGAGGAAACAGGAGGCTGCTGGACAATATATAGACACCGTGTGCTGGGAAAGAGTGGCGATGAAGGTCAACAACATGTCAGTCGTGGAAAACAAAAGTAGGTGACGGTATTGCCCTTGAGTTGTCTGCAGAGAATCCTCCTTCTTGGTACAAAGCTTACAACCCAAGCTTACTGCAGGGTTTCTCAACTTCAGCACTACTGCCAAGTTGGATCAGGCGATTGTTGGTTGTGGGGGGTTGCCCTGTGCAGCCAGGATGCTTAGCGGCATCTTTGGGCCTTACCCACCTGATGCCAATGTGACAACACAAAACGCCTTTGTGTTTTGTGAGTTATCCCCCTGTTGAAGACCGCTGTCCCCTTTATTCTTGAAGATGGTACTCCCCTTCTCTGCCCGGCATCAGGCACCCAGCCTCAGGGGTGTGGCCGGGCCGCAGCTCCTCCTGCTGTCATCAGCAAAGCCCAGCACTCAGACCTCAGTGCCTCAGTCAGTGGCCCCAGGGCAGCAACCTCCAGGAGGAAAACCAGGGACTAGCACTGCCAGAAAGGCATTTCTCACACACACACACACTTTGGTAGCGTTGTCATCTACTGGTGAATCCCCTGCAAAGACAGACCCTGATGGTTCATTTGTGATTTACTAAACACAGAACTTGAACTAAACAAAAGAAAAATGACCACCATCCTTCCTGGAACTTCAAGCATGCTTTATTTGTTTATAGTCATTGAATGGCTACTTAGTGCAAAGCATGAGTAAACAATATTCTCACTCTCATGATGCTTATAATCCAATAGGAGCAAAAACACATTCACACAATACTTGTAGACTAAGAATATGAAATACGTGTTACATGGAGGCCAGCAGTATAGTTACTATGTACATTTAAATACTTTTTTTAAAGCATCCCATTTCCTGATCTATGAAACAATGGGCAGAAATAAATAATTTTCAACACTCTGTCTAGCTCTAAAATTCTGTGAACATAACCGGGTACCCCCGTAGATGTGGGTCTTATTCAGTACCTACCTCATCGCACCACACAGCTGACATGGGAACCTTTTCAAAGAAGGAATGGTAGGGAGGGAAGGTAGTGAAATGACAAGAGGCTACATACAATGGTGATGATCATAACGACATAAAGATGTAACCATTCTTAAAGAGTAGACTTTAAATAAATATGTATTTCACTATTTTACGCAACAGTTTTCACCAAATCAGAGGGACAGCATCTGGGAGAGGCACTGGAATGAAACTGATAGAAAGAAACTCGCCTCACATGAGGCAATGTTAGTTTTGTGTGGTTGTTGTTTTGTTTTGTGTTTTACAGGAGACATGAAAAGCAAAAGTATTTTATTGTCCATGAAAAATTGTCTAGACCGGGCGCAGTGGCTCTCGCCTGTAATCCCAACACTTTGGGAGGCAGAGGCGGGTGTATCACTAGGTCAGGAGATCGAGACCATCCTAGCTAACACGGGGAAACCCTGTCTCTACTAGAAATACAAAAAAATTAGCTGGGCGTGGTGCCGGGCGCCTGCAGTCCCAGCTACTAGGAAGAGGAGGCAGGAGAATGGCCTGAACCCGGGAGGCGGAGCTTGCAGTGAGCAGAGATCCTGCCACTGCACTCCAGCCTGGATGACAGAGCGAGACTCGGTCTCAACCAAAAACAAACAAACAAACAAACAAAAGAATTGTCCAAAGGATAAAAAGGAACAAATAAATTGATTATGTACGTATTTTCTGACAGGGCCCGCCATACTGGAGAAGGGGAAACAAGCTACAGAAAGGAGAGAGGATAGATGCTGGGATCCCTGGGAAGAGCCAGGCTTCCAACAAGAAAGTCAAAGAGGGAAGAAAACATAATAATTTTATCATGGAGATAACTTAATCCACAAAAAGGTAGAGAGTTGTAGGGGCAAAGGGAAAGAGACAGAAGGCTGCAGAAGAACTAGAAGACGTCAAACTGAATGATATCAGGATGCATATTTTGAACATCGGTCATATTTTTGGCTGCCAAAATTTAAACCTCATCTTTGGGCAATTCCCCAAAGTTTGGGTCTTGGCGGGAAAGGCAAGTGTGTTGATATGTTTATAAGCAAAATCTTCCACCCTTCTAAAACCAAACTCTCCAGCTCTGCCTCTTCTTTTTCATTTCTCATGAGAATACCACTCCACCTGGCAGAGCTGTCTCCCTCTTCCAGCTCCCCAAGAACGCACGGGAAATCTGTCCTGTCTCCTCTGGCGGAATAGAATGGATGAACAATCTCTTGTGTCCAATCATGTCAAATTTAGTTTCCTGAGCAGGGGCTTATGAAGATTTCATTTCACTTGATTCTGTCTCTCTCTTCACTGATGCTCAACACTGGGTTTCCAGGTCTGCAAGGGGATGAGGGCCATGGTTTCACTTCCATTCTATCAGCTGGCTGCTAGTTACTGGAGACTCTGACCCTGATTTAAAAAAAAAAAAATTCTTTCATGCTGACAAAAATACAAAAGTCAACATTGCATATCAGCTCATGGAATCGTATCCCTGCAGGTTGACCAGCAGCTGCCAGTTTTCCAAAAGAAATTCAGACCAAAATCAGATAAGACATCCTGTCACAGGCCAGGTGTCCCTCACCTTTGCAGAGCATCAGTTCATGCTATTTGCCTGTTGGGCTATTAAAATCTCGCTTGTTCACTTAAAACATTTACATTTATTATTTCTATTATTATATGAATCACTAATGTTTAACCCACAGTCATTTTTTGGCAACAATTAACACAAATTAAATGCAATGCCATGATGGATAGAGATTATTTATTAACGATGAAAAATGATTATACGTTATCTTATTTTTGTTACTGAGAAGAAGTTCTAGATTTTTTGTGAGGGTAGGAGTTTGAAAAGTTCAGGGGGACCCTGCCTCTCCAACCCTACGTTAGTTAGTCACTTTAGATATTTAATATTGAGCTTAGAAGTGCGTGTTTCGCATAGTCTGGTTTTAGGACTTTAGCAGATTTGAAAATGGCTCATACTACAGAAAGTTAAGAAATTTAGATTCTAGCATGTAAAAATGAGATTCCCATCTTCAATACATTCTTTTGTTCCATTCCAAAATAAACTGCAAAATTAACCTCCACAGGATGGCTAATGGTTTTCCTGTTAAACTGTTTGGCTAGACTTTCACTTCCAGGAAGCATGCTAGAGTATGCATAGTAGAGTATAGAGATATTCTGAAGCTCCCTCCTACTGAATAACTACAGTCTACGAAAATGTATCTTTGCTGTATTTTTGGATTTCCAAGAAGTAAGGGAAATTCCAAATGCTTTTTGAAAAGGTGAAACAGGAGCCTGTAGTGAAAACAAAATGAAGAGCCTGTTTCAGATGTGCATCCTGGAGGTCTGTCCATGCCACCTTCTTTCCCATCTCCAGGTGTTTGGTATCATCTTTTGATATCTGGACAAGTCTAGCTTCCATGGGTCTTGGTAGACAGGGATAGATGTTGAAGCTGGAATCTGGAAGGGAGTCTGGTGAGGCTGTTTTGATAAGAACCATTTGCTCACAACACCCAGGAGACAGGTTCCCTATCCTTCGAAGCCCTTGCTTGAAGAACTTAGAGGAACATTCAGAAGAAGAAAAAGGAAAAAAACAAAACAAAACAAAACAACCCTTTCTAGCTTAAGTCTTTCATCATTTAGAGTCAGGGGACTGGCGCTGCAGGTATTCTTTGGTCTGATAAGTAGATTTCCCTTGATAATTACTCTCTTTGCAAGTTCCCTCGAGGAAGCCCTGATTTGTCAGGCGCACTGCCGAGGTTCCAGGAAGTCATTTCATGGCAGGATTGAGCTGGAGCAGAGGCCCAGCATCCACAGCCTCTCTTATTCCTCTCAGGAAGCGGTCCTCCACTGGCATCTGCTTGTGAGCTCTGCTCTTTCCCAGCTCAAACTCTCTCCCTTTCTCATCCCATGCAGGGTCACATGCAACAAATCTGGCAGTCTAGGCTCTTTGCTAGATCAAAAACACCTGCACAGCAAGGCAAATGAATAGTCTATATTTACCCTCTCACATTTCAGCATCGACACAGCTTCTGCAGACCACATTTTCCCCTGTTGTAAATATACTCAAAATTTCTTTTAACTGTTACCCATCTCAGAATGCTCTGTCCTTCCTCTGAATTCCCTTAATCTCAGTAGAGTCACAGCTCCTCCTTGTGGTAAAAGGTCAAACGTGTCAAGACTCTGGTGGACCAAAGGCAGAAGGGTGGTAGACGTCTTAGAAATAGAGATATGCGGCTGGGCATGAGGGCTCATGCCTGTAATCCCAACACTTTGGGAGGCCGAGGCAGGCGGATCACGAGGTGAAGAGGCCGAGACCATCCTGGCCAACATGGTGAAAACCCGTCTCTACTCAAAATATAAAAATTAGCCGGGTGTGGTAGCATGAGCCTGTAATCCCAGCTACTCCAGAGGCTGAGGCAGGAGAATCACTTGAATCCCGGAGGCAGAGGTTACAGTGAGCTGAGATGGCCCCACTGCACTCCAGCCTGGGTGACAGAGCAAGACTCTGTCTCGAAAAGAAAAAAAAATGGGAAGGCAGAGAGGTTCACTGCTTCCTTTCTTCAAGAGACTTCTACCTAAAATAAAAACATACAAAATTGCACCTCACCTTTAATAAATGTAAAAACTGGCTTTCAGAGTTAATAGGCTGAATTTTTGCAGAACAACATTGCCACCAAAAACAAGTAGAAGACCAACAAAATATAAAGATAAATGTTTGAAGGCAATTGGAGCTACTGAGGTAGTCAAAACCTAAGGGATTGGGATCTCAACGAGAAAGGAGAGATCTAACAGACCACTTTCCCTTCTAAGTCATTTGCCAATTTTATATCATTGGCTAAGTAGCTGAGAAAAAAAGGGAAGACTGAGAATGTAGCAGGCTTTGAGGAGCATCCACCACCTTTCTGGTCTGGAGAACATTTACGTTCAGTGACTACTGAGTAGGAGAGGAGCCTGGCAAAGGCCCCAGGCCTTGGTGCTGGGGATAGGAACAGGGATTGACTGAAAATGAGCAGGAAGGAACTTTCTGGGTGGGGAGGATGAAATGTTTTAGAGCTGGATTATGGTGATTGTTGCACAACTCCACAAATTTATCAAAATCCATTGAATTGCATACTTGCCATGGGCAAATATTATGTTGTGTAATTTACACTTTAATTTAGCTGTTAAACGCCAGACATCTAGTTGGAACTTAAATGGCTAAGAGCAAACGCGAGCAGCCATCATGCAGGCTGAAGCCCAGCTCTGATCCAGCTCAGTCATCAGCTCAATTAAGGTGATCTGCCCCTGCAACAATTCCCAGCAGAAGCAAAAGTGAATCATTTGAGGAAGATGAAATCATTCAGAGCCTCAAATTATCTCTATAGTTTTTATATACAATATCCAGCATTCAAATACATTACTAGTTGCGTGAGAAAACAAAATCACATGCCCAGAAACCAAACAGAGAAAACAGACAAAAGAAATAGACCCAAACAGATGCAGATGTTAAAGTTATCCAAAACTGGCTTTAAAATGATGGACGTTAATATAGTCAACAAAGTAAATGACAAAGCGTAGAATTTTAGCAGACAACTGGAAATTGTAGCAAGATTTAAGTGGAAATTCCAGAACTGAAATATACAAAATACCTAAAATTCAGACTTCAATAGGTATGTTTAAAAGAGGAATAGTTTCTTAAATGAAACTCAAGAAGTTAATCTGGCTGCCTCAGATTAAGTTGAAAATGACAAATACATTCCTGCCTCTACCTCTAGGTATCTCCTGACTTTTGCTGCTGAATTCTGTTCCTGCACTGCCTCGCTTTATTCTGGCAATTATCATGCTGGTCTAGACCTTGATCATGCTGGTCAACCTCTGTTGACCTTGAAATGGTTTGAAATAGTATCCTAATATTAGATTCCATGTTTTCTACTCTCTTAACTTGTTATTTTGTGAGCTAGCATCATTAGCCCGAATGCATCACACCAGGTTCACAGGGTCATCAAACAGTTCTGCTCTTACCACATGCTGAGCAAGACTCATTGATATTAAGGCCCTTGTACCGAGCCCCTTCTCCTTCTGAAGATTTCCTTGGGGACCCTCTATATTCTCATGGAAATACCTGAACTCCCACCCAGTAATCATCTTGCCATCCTAGGAGTTAAAATATGTTTTCCTAAGCAACTAAAACAAAAAAATTCTAATAAAAATGGCAAAACGGGAATAAGGAGAAGATATAGGTTATGTGGTAGTGTACAATTCTCCCATATTCAGAGCCCATAGTCACACCCTCTAGTATCTGTAAAAATTCTTCAAATCCTGCAGCATCTGACCATTTCTGTCCAAGATATCTTGTGGCAATTTAATTTTAGATATCTGTCCATTTGGAGACAGCTGCAAGAACAAAACCAACCAGAGACATCCTTTTCTTAGGCAGGAAGTGGGAGCTGGTGGCTGGGAGGGAGGCAGATCTATGAGGGTTTGTGAACAGGCTGGAGGTGTGTTTGCAAGGCTGTGGCTTCACTGCTGGCACAGAAGTACATGGCTGAGTCCTCCAGCTTTGTGGACTGGATCTTCAGGGTGAAATGTGATCCATTAGGCCTTTCAACTGAGAATCGATCATCAAATATTTCAGACTTCTCTGAGATGTTATCATTATAGAAGTAAACCAGAAACTCGACTTTCTGCCCCAAGATTTGTCTGTACCAATAGAAGTTTAAGTGATTAGGGATGGGAACACACTGCAAGACCACTTCCTGTCCCATCTGTGTGACCTGATGGCTGGGAGTCTGGGTGACTTCAGGTTCTGTGTGTCCTGTGGGAAAAGAAAGAAGATTAAGAGAATTGTTTAGAATTGTCTTAGGTAAGTTCAAAGCAAGAATTTCCTAGAGTCTAAGCATGGACCTGCTTTCAAGAAACTAAAAATTGCCCAGCATAGGAGCCAGGTATCCATGGCAGGATCACAGCAGGAATGAGGCCTCTCCTAGCTCAGGCATCAGGTCATGTGCAAGAAAGGAGGGGCATTTTGAGCTCCGGTGGCCCCACAGGCAAGGTCTGGCAGAATTACTGGTTTCTGTGCCAACAGCCACCATCCCTGGAGCGCCCTCTATAGGAGATAGGAGGGAGCCTTTGTGTTGGTGCAGAAACCTGACAATGCAGGGCTCTGCTCAGCCCCAGGGGTCTGATGTTGTGTGCAGGACTGAGGGCCATTACTAAGAGGAGTGCTGGAAAATATGGGGGCTCAGCAAGGTAACCCTGAGTATAAAGTCTGGCTCAGAAATTCCAGGAGGTCTTGTTCTCTTATTACCTGCTGTGAGTAACAATTCAGGTGCAACAGACTCCACGGCTGATAATGGATGCCAAGAAAACTTGGTATTAGGATTAAAGAGACAGAAGGAAAAAGAATCAAGTGTGAAAGTTTTAAATTCTGAGTGAAAGAGAGACGCCAACAAGAAGTTGAAACTCTGCACATGCCCCAGGGAGAGTGAACTAGAGAACAGTGATCCAAACCCCACAGGGAACCACTGTCCTCAGGGTCAGGCACTGATGCAGCCACCTGAAGAAGGGATTGGGTATTCTTTAGTTTTTCAAAAAAAAAAAAAAAAGAAAGAAAGAAAAAGAAAAGGGCCTGCCGGGCCTGGTGCTTCACGCCTGTAATCTCAGCACTTTGGGAGCCCTAGGGGGGCAAATCAAGAAGTTAAGAGATTGAGACCATCCTGGCCAACATGGTGAAACCCTGTCTCTACTAAAAATACAAAAATTAGCCGGTCCTGGTGGCGGGCGTCTGTAGTTCCAGCTAGCGGGAGGCTGAGGCAGGAGAATCGCTTGAACCTGGGAGGTGGAGGTGGCAGTGAGCCGAGATCGTGCCACTGCACTCCAGCCTGGCAACAGAGTGAGACTCCGTCTCAAGAAAGAAGGAAAGACAGACAGACGGACAGAAAGAAAGAAAGAGAAAGAAAGAGAGAAAGAAGGAAAGAAAAAAGAAATAAAAGAAAAGAAAGAAAGAAAGAAAGAAGAAAAGAGGAGAAAAAAAAGAAAAGAAAAGAAAAGGTCTGACCATATTTGGAGCTGGGATGAGGGCTGAGATCCAGGGTCTAACCTGAGTCAAAAAAAAGTCAAAAAACGGTCCATATTGGAAGGTGGATTGGTGTGGCCAGGCTGTTAAATACTTCACACAACATTCCCCAGAGGCACAAGCCAACTGAGAGATACTTGGAATAACTTAAACTTGACAGCATCTGTCCTACATTCAAGTTCAGGCACACTCTCATTCAAAACAAAGTCAGGCCACAGGCTGCAGGTGTCTGGGCAATTTAGCATTGCCACATCGAATAAATGACAGTATTATGGTCTGAGATTTCTGCCGAGGTCCTGCGGAATGCTGAACCAAGTGTTGAGGCTCACCTGGATGCGTTGCCCCCATGGCTTTCTGACTAGACCCAGGAGGTTTGTGCACAGGGAGGCGATGACTCTGCAGGGCTGTGTCTTGGCTGCTGGTGTAGAGATACAGAGCTGAGTCCTCTTGCTGCAGCGCGACCACATGAAGGTGTAAGCGAGAGCTGTCAGGGCATTCAGCTGTGAAGTGATTTGGCACAGTCTTGTTTTCAATGAGTTCCTTACAGTTGTAGTAAAACATGAACACCAGGGATTTCTTAGCTTTCTGTCTGTACCAATACATAGAATCATGTCCCAGATGCTCACGTTTCATCGTCCTTTTACTCCCCATTGCTGTGACCAGGTATTTTGGTGTCTGGGTAATTCCAGTATCCATGGAGCCTGTGAAAATAAGAAGTCAAATTCAGATGAAGCCTAGGACAGTCTTCTGAAGCAGTTCCATGAAAAAAGCCAAAAATCCAAGGACAGAAATGTCCCACCTGTGCCCAGGACTCACCTGAGACAATGGACCACATTACAGTGGAGCCAGCAGCCAAGGCAGGGTCACACGGGGCAGGGAGGGGGGACCCTGAGTCTCCCTGTTTGGCATTCTGGTCCTGCGGGTGTGCTTCCCTGGCCCTGAGACAGGGGCTGCTTGGGAAGTCTCTGCTCCTGTTGGTGTCACTGTTAGTGTCTACAGCTCACACTTCCTCTTTCCTTTCCAAGCTTGGTGCCGGCACCTCAAGAGGTGGGTTTAGACTAGCTTCTCAGGGCCAGGTGTGCAGGGCGGGTTCCTCAGACAGTTTTATTCTTACCAGCTGTCCGCCCTCCCCTCAATGAATGACTGGGTCTCCCCTTCCTCTTTCTACTTATGGCTCCCCTCCTCCCTAACACACAGTACCCTTCCCTTTGGGCAGATGCATTCCTGCTGCCTGTCTTGGACCCAGGATGAGCGCACTCCGGCTCCCCACCCTCATCTCAGTGAACTGCAGGAGGCCACCTCGCCTGGCTCAGTGGAACCCTTCCCTGGAGCCAGCTGTGCATCATTTTAAGACCCAGTATTGTAATGCCAACTAGGGAGGGAGCATCCTTCAGTGGGTGCTGAGGGGGGACAAGAGAGGAATAATCTGGGACCCCTACCCCCAGGGAGCATCTCACCTACTTAGGATGCAGGACCTGAACACAGACTAGAATAACAGGAGGCCCTAAGGGCATGAGCCAGAGGGACTGCAGAGATGATGCTACGCAGGTGGAATGGACTTTAGTGTCTTCAAGTTGTCCACACACGATCTCTCAACTACAACAAGGAACAAACCCTGATGCCAGAGCATTTGATTCCTTCCTTAGTCCTTTCCTCCCTCCTGCCCCTCTTCTCCTGCCTCCACTTGACTCAGGAATTTCACTAAAGTCGCAGCTCCTCCCAGAGGTGAAAGAGCCACATTGCCCTCCTCTCAGCCATCTGCCCCTGTCTTCTGGATATAGCATTGGGAGCATAGATACACAAAGGGATTCCACAGGGGAATGCACAAAGCAAGAAGGCATTTGAAACAGTGAAGGCCTAGCAACTCTCACTGCCACTTACTGATGAAACGCCTCCAACAGCCTCCACATACACACTTAAGATATTAAAATAATATTATCCAATAGGTATTTATGGAACACATAACTATATGTCAGGCACTGTTTGAGAACCAGGAATAGAGCAGAGAATCAAACCAACTCTCATGGGCACATGGGCATTTTAATTTGTTCAAAAAGCGTTCATGAATAATGTTCTCATTCTCAAAGTGCTTCGGGGCTTACAGGAGCTATAAGACATGTTTGATGGGGGCTGGGCACGGTGGCTTATGCCTGTAATCCTAACACTTTGGGAGGCTGAGTCGGGCAGATCACGAGGTCAGGAGTTCCAGACCAGCCTAGCCAATATGGTGAAACCTCATCTCTACTAAAAATACAAAAAAATTAGCCAGTTTGGGGGTGGTGTGTGCCTGAAATCACAGCTACTCAGGAGATTCAGGCAGGAAAATCGCTTGAACTCCGGAGGCGGAGGTTGCAGTGAGCCAAGATTGTGCCACTGCACTCCAGCCTGGGCAACAGAGCAATACTGTCTCAAAAAAAAAAAAAAAAAAAGACATGTTCGGCATGTTTATAGATAACATCTGATTTGGGAAGTTTTACAGGGTATGCTTTAGGAAGGTTAAAGTAATTAGTTTTTAGGTGCCTACATCATTTCATCTACTGACCTTCTCATTTCCTCATCCTTGAAATCTGGTTGTGGGGAGGGGCTGAAATAATTTTCCCCAACTGTCTACCCAGCTTTGAAACAATGTAAGCCCAGCAGGGTAGACTTCATTAGGCTGCTGTGCCAGAAGCTTACATGGTTCGTGGAACCTATCAAAATACTTTACAGAGTGCAGGTGCTTAATACATGTTTGCTTAATTGCTCAATGAATAGATGGCTGGAATGGAAAACAGTAAAAACCACATGTAAAAGGTAGGTCTAAGCACTTAAAAGTTGTGTTTCTAATCCGCTATGGATGGCATTGGCATATTTGTATCTGTAAATCTACAGAAATCAGGTCATAGTCTCAGTATGTAAGGCTGGAATGTAACTGATTGAAAATAATTTTTATTTCAAAGACTTTATTTATAAATGATAATTTTCAATGTTGATGAAGCATTGTCCAAAGGAGATATGGAAATACAGGGGGTGTTACTTCTTAAATTCTCCTTCCTGTCAAGGTCCCCACCATTCTTTGAGCATTTCCTTGCTTTATGGCACAAGGGGTTCTAGGCTTTTCCTGCCTGTCTTGGTATCCACTATTTGTCCAGAAGTCCTGGTTCCTTCGAGTGGACAATGGTATTTAGAAAACAGAATATGGATACTAGATCTTGGGGGTGCTTTTCGAGTGAACTACTCTTAGGCATCACAGTGGACAGAGCTGTACATACACATGTATTTTCACAGTACACCTATATTTACAGGTATCTTTAATTCCTGTCTATACATACTGAGAAGCGATGAGTTCACATTAGTTCCCATCCAATATTATAAGGTTTATTGTTGTGCTCAACTCTTCTCTCTTTCCATATTTGCAACTCCTTTATCCAAAACTGAGAAGCTTTGTTCTGTTATCTTTATAGATTTACATATTTGATCAGTCCCTTTATTTGTAACTACATGTATGCTGCGGGTGCCACCACCACTCCCTGCAAATGGCTCCTCTCTCCATTCAAGTTCTGACTTCCTGTGCCAGGGAGACCACCCATGTTGAAACTCTCCTCACCTCAGTCCAATTTCTGACACACGCCACAAGGGATTCCTTGCCCCACGTGGTGCCCTTTTCAATCTGCTGGGGCTTCCACAATCTGCAGGAGGCTGCTTTCCACACCCCATTTGGACTCCACCCCACTTTTGGGGAGACACCTTCCACATGCTGCATGGTCTCTATCACCTTCCAACAGGCCTCCCTTCTACGCAGATACAAAGAAATGCACGTTAGTCCTCTGTATTTCATGTTGCTGTGTGTTTATTGCATAACCTGAGGCACCTGACATGGGTGATGAGGAGGGAAGACATCAGGACCTTTTAGGAAGATCTTAGTGTACAGGGTGATGGTTGCAGCTGATGAGCTTGTTTGCAGTTGATTTGTCTGGGCTTCTCTGAGCCCTCTGTAGTTCTATTATTCTTCATCTTGTTCTCCAGGGAGGAATGCCACTTTCGTGGTTCTACAAATCCTAGGGTTTTCCTTCCATACTAACACATGATTATGTGAGTACTTGTCTCCCTTACTCGATTGGATCTTCCTAAGGTCACAGGCTGTATCTTAATCACTTTCTTTTTTCTCCTTCCTAATGCAACCACCCACCTCACCTGCCAGCGTTTACAGAGCACCTTAAAGGTACAACAGCAGCTGCTTCTGAGAGCCCACCACATGCCTCTTACCATTCTCTCCCTTGAAAGTGGCAGCTGGGGTTCACCTTCCGATACTTTCAGGTGCACAGACATTCTAATCGCTTCTCATTTATCTTGCTAGGACCAAAGGCTTGAGAACCACAACCAGATGTTTTCTTCTCAGCATTTGAAGGCCTGCCTGAAGTCTCAGTTCCTCAAGGACTGATCCTAGGCTCTGTTCTGGTTACCGAACACCCACTGACCACAAATATGGAAGGACCCTGATTGCAATGGGTACCATGTGAAAGGGGAAATAAATCAATACAAATGATAAAACCCATTGGACATACATCCTTGTTTGTAGTGTGTGTGAATATTCTAGGTGGTGAGACTGAGCCAACATTGAGATGAAACAACTTTTTAAAATCACTATAAGATATTTGAGTGATCATCAAATAATGGGGCACAAACTATTCTCATCAGCATTCAAAGACTATGTAGAAAACCAGTTATCAGTTGGGGATTGATGCAATTAGAGAAGGTTTTTTGAAGGAGAGGACTTTAAGCCACTGTTCCAACTATTTTTTTCTAAGAAACTATTTCTGCTGGATTATCTACAAAGAAGCCAGCATCAGCTTTGACTACTAGCACCTGGCATGCTATTTCCCAGTAATGGAGAGACACTTTTGAGATTGCCTTCCATGATTTGTAACTGCTACCTAAAGAGAAAAATGTATATTTGCTGGGCTAGGGTTTTCACTTATCTGACTCATCTTTAACTCTTTTAGAACCTACAATCTTCTTTTGGCTTTGTTGACTACTTACCTTCTTACTATGCCTCTCCTGATCCTATGTCCCCAAGGTATAGGACTGAGAGCAAAAGATTCCAAGCTCTAAGGAGATGATTTTCTGGCTCAACAGAAGGAAGAATTTTCCAGAAGTAGGTACTGTGGTCTCCTGTCCATTATAGAGGCTGGATGACTGTTGGTGAAGATGTTTTGGACAAGGCTTAAGTGCGCAATGCGGCAAAGAAGAAGCTTAGCATTTACTCTAGGCCAGAGACAGTGTCATAAACTGGGGATTTTCACCTACAATATTTTCTTCAGAAGCTCATAATCTAGTTGAAGAAACAGACAAGGAAATAAAAGCCTGCAACAAAATTTAAAAGTTGTAATACCGACATACACAGCGTTTTAAAAGGGCACCAAAAAGGAATAGGCTGGGTTAGCATCTAAGAAATTCAGGCATTATAGGGGTAGACTTAGAAGAGTGTATTGGAAATAAAGAGAACAAAGTGGGAAAAGTAATCCTTCAAGTGTCAGTCTGGAGAGGAAATCCAGTGAGGAGCTGAGACCTGAAACTAACAAGGAGACTTCCAGCCAAGGGAAGGAGAGTGGATGAGTCAGGAAGCTTCCAGACCATGGTCCATGGGCTCTGCAGCAAGGAGAGCAGAAAGAGGCACATTTGCTGCCTGCAGGGTTCAGAGAAGGTGTCTGTGCACATTTGGAGCTTTGATCAGAGCTGGAATTCACAGTGTAGCTTTGAGTGTGAAAAGGAGAAATTAGAGCATAGACAAACAGGAATATAGAATAATAGAAGTGGTGAAAATAGATACATATTTCTCAAAACCATTTCCCAAAGGGTGAGTCTCCTACTGTCCTCTCCAGCTGGCTTCTGCACCGGGACCCTTGCCTGGAAGTTCCTTCTCTGATTTCCCAATGCTCAGGGCTGCTTGACTCTGCATGACAAAAACCTATAATGGAAGGGAACCCTTGGTCCCAAAGAACACAGCTCCTCACAGGACGGTGTCTGATCAAGTGCAGGGTGTGACTCTGTGGTGTCACAGGTGATTGCTTGGAGGGTTCTAATGTAATCTTAAGCTAAACAATCTTTCTTGTAGGATGCTGGCTTTATTTCATGATTTTTTTTTTTTTTTGAGATGGAATCTCATTCAGTTGCCCAGGCTGGAGCGCAGCGGCACAATCTCAGCTTATTGCAACCTCCGCCTCCTGGACTCAAGCGATTCTCCTGCCTCAGCCTCCTGGGTAGCTGGGACTACAGAGCTAGGACTACAGGACGTGCCACCACGCCTGGCTAATTTTTTGTATTTTTACAAGAGACGGGATTTCACCATATAGGCCAGGCTGGTTTCGAACTCCTGACTTCATGATCCATCCACATCAGCCTCCCGAAGTGCTGGGATCACGGGGATGAGCCACCATGCCCAGCCTATTTCATGATTTAAAAAAGCATTTTTTAAAAGTAGATGTGAATATGTTTATCGGTTTTTCAAACCAGTTGACAGAGCAGTCACACTCAGGCAAAAGAAAATCCACACTCTAAATATGTGCATAGGATGTAGTGTTGCCACATGGATGAATTAGCAGGTGCTATGATGTTCTGAAGCTTCTGCCGGGGCTCTTGCAGGAAATGTTCACCCGAGCCCTCCGTAGCCCCTACAGCTTCCTGGCAGGCCCCGAAGGTTTCTGCACAGGAAAGCGGTGACTCTGCAAGCCTGTGTCTTGGCTGCTGGCGCAGAGATACAGGGCCGAGTCTTCTGGCTGCAGGGCGTGTAGGTGAAGGTTTAAGAGAGAGCTCTTGGGGCATTCAGGTGAGAAGCGACTTGGCACACTTTCATTTATAGAGAGTTCCTCATAATTGTAGACAAACATGAGCTCCGGCGGCTTCTTCACTTTCTGCTTGTACCAATACATAGCTTTGTGCCCCATATGTTGTTCACATTTCAAAGACTTCTTATTTGCCATTCCCATGACCAGGTGTTTTGGTGTTTGGGTAATTCCGGTGTCTATGGGGACTGTGGGGGAAAGGGACAAAATTCAGGCAGAACCCAGGAGGAGGGTTGTTGCTGCAGCCACAAGGAAAAGGCTTGGAGTTCAAGGACAGACAATCTGAAGCCAACTCACCTGCTCCCAGGAGACAGAGAACCACACAGCAGAGCAACCTGCAGCCCATGCTAGCCTCAGGTCTGAGATGGGGCCTCTGACTGGGGTCCTCTGGGTGAGGTGCTGGTCTCTGGTCTCCTTGGCCCTGGTTGGTGGTTTTTCTTGTGATGTCACTGCTCCTGCCAGTTTCCCCAGACCCAGACCCCCACCACACCCCTCAAAAGAAAAGAAAAGAAATGAAATGAAAGAAAGAAAAGAAAAGAAAAGGAAAGAAAAGAAAATTGTCTATGTCTGGATCCCTAGTAATGAGCAGAACAGACAGTATCCCAGCCCTCTTGAGCTCTGGGGCCAGTCTGAATTGTTCAACAAATACTCCTTGAGCAACAGCTAGGAGCAAGCAGAAAATCACCAACATTTTTACCCCCAGAATTTTATTTGAGTAGGGCAACTCAACATATTCAGAAAACAACTAGAGAATAAAAATGTATCTTACATAAAGTTTGAGAAATGTAATCAGTATGTCATTGTTCAATCACTTCATATATGTGATGCCATATTTCCTCATTTATTAAATCAGGAGAACTGAAATGAGATGATCTCCAAGCCCTGCCATTTCTAAAATGTTAGAAACCACATTATTTCATCAGTTCTGTGGAGAACTTTCCAACTAGGAACCACCTGGATGACTTCCTATGGGTCTTCTCTACTTCACTGCATAAGATATTTATGCTTTGTGACCATTTAGTAATTGGAATATCATCAATTTTCTTAAAAGGTACTGTTATGCCAATATTGACTTTTCATTCTAGAACATTTGAAGATACAAATGAACACAAATAAACACAAAAATGTGATGATTCATACTTTCAAAGTGATTGTTACCATCTATTTATTGTTGTATTATATCAGTGTTACCATTTCGTGATGATAATTATAATTGTAGGAGTGAGATTAGGGTCGTAAATCTATGTTATATGTAAATCTACGTGGGGCCAAGGGAAGATACTTATCCATGATTTAAGTCAAGGATTTATAATTTACATTTGTTTTAACCTGGTGATGTGCTCGGTCAGGAGGAAAATTTTAGCATTCTTCTAATGTATCAATTTCATCAGATTTTCAATGTGGCTCATAAAACAAAAAAAAATGTAAAGGATGTAGATTAGAATTTAAGGGTTTGAATATTTTCCCCCTCAACAGATTACATATAGGATCGATCTCTATCCTGCTACAGTTGGAGATATCCTATTCACTAGATAAAAACCTAAAATTAGCCTTATTTTAAACACTAGTATCATTACCATTAAAATTGTTTCCATTGGTATCTACTTCAGCAAGAAAACACTTTGGCCCTTCTACAAAGAAGTAAAACAACTGTGAACAAATAAAATTTTATTGCATTGTTTGGCTCCCAATAAGGAAACAAAATTGCAAGAACAAAAAAAAAAAAAAGCAATAAAATTTAAACTAAAAACTTGAATAATGGTGAAAGTGAAAAGTTTAATTGTCCTGAGGACAATAGCTAACATAAGCATTTCCCACAACAAGGGGTGGTGACCACAGAGTTCAAGTCATCTGAATTAGGGATGGATCTAAGAAGAAAAATGATCTCAGGACCGTGTGAATTGCAAGAAGAGCAAAGAGTGGAATAGGAAATATGAAGAAAAGCCAAGTAAACATACTTATATAAAATAGAAGTAGTATATGTGACTGAAGATAAGAGGCCGTAACTGACTCCAAGACAGCTGGGATTTAGGACACAGAGTACTAACAAGGAGCCCTGAGAACCTGTGCAATAAAATCTTTTTTTATTTTTTATTTTTCTTTCTGGGCCAGGTCCTAAGTTGTGTATGCAGAGGGTGGCACTCCAGAAGGCCCAGCAGAGAACAAACTCTGGAAGGCTGTAGACATGGGCAGGGATGTCAGAAGATGCCCGGGGCCGGAAGGCATTGGCATTCAGACCCAGTGAGAGTGGAGAGTCGTGGTGGGTACACTGTGATTCCCAGTAAGAACCTGGAAAGGCCATGCACTAGCAATGATGACCACATGCTGGGGCTCCCTAAGAGGGAGGGCAAAGCTGAAATAGACCCCAGCAAGTCCTACATTCAACCCTCCCAGAATAAAACCCAATACATTTCCAAGAAATAACACAATGCAAAGCCTCAAGCCTATCTTGTCCACAATGCTTCACATAAACCCTTTCTAATCTTTCATGTAGGATATTTAGAAGTCTCCTAATTGTTCGTGCCACCCAAAAATCTATCTCCTTTCTGAGGCATACTACTACCAGTGTTCCTCTACCAAAATATCAGTTTCATCATGTTGTTTCACTTGGAGTAGGACCAAATCACCACTACCTAGAGATTTGTGTCCAAAGTCCTTTCAGGTCTCCCAATATCCCCAGTCATCCGGCTATTGCCTGCTCTTGAGAAGAGTTCAAGATGACATTCATCAAAATTGGGAGAGATACTTGCTGGTCACCCTTCTTGAAGAGAAGGAGCCTACAACGCACAAGGCTGCCTCCACTGGCTTCTACTCAACACTTTCCAGTTTACGTATTGCCATGGAATTTCACGCCTCTCCAAATATTTTTCTGTTAAATAAAGTACTTACTGATCTCAGAATTTTCTCTGATCATCAGAATTTTCTCTTTATCTTAAAAATATTTCCTTCCCCTCTCCTTTATGCTTGTGCTCATCAACCATTTTTAGCAATCTTGTGTTTTTTCTCATAATGTTATATAAAATATGTACCAATGTGTGCCACACAGAAAGAAAAGAGAGAGCTTCCTCCATCAGTTAAGATCTTCAGTGCACGGGACAGGCTCTTTTTTGTTTGTGGAGCCCTAATACTTTAGTGGCTTTGTTGTGAAGCCCTGCTCTAGCTGATAAACAATTCTGTGAGACTTTTGTGTGCATAAAATAGAGGACTTCTCCACTGGGTGCACTAGCCGGCTGTACTACAGACTGAAACTCCATCAGAGGCCATCAGGAAGTGGAGCCTGGAGCCTTGGGTGCAGGTGCACACACTGCCTACAGCTTCCTGGCTAAGCTGGGAGGTTTGTGCACAGGGATGCGGTGACTTTGCAGGGCTGTGTCTTAGCTGCTGGCACAGAAATACACAGCAGAGTCACCAAGTTCCAGGGACTTGATGTGAAGATTTAAATGAGCTTTGTCTGGAGAGTCAGGTGAGAAGCGATTTGGAACTGTTTCATTTATAATGAGCTCCTTATTATTGTAGCTAAACATTATCTTCAGAAATTTCTTGGAGTCCTGCTTATACCAATACATAGCATTATGGTCCAGATTTTGTTCACATTTAAGGGACTTGTTGTTTCCCATCTGTGTGACCAGGTATTTTGGAGTCTGGGAAACAGCTGTGTCCAAGGAACCTGAAAAGGAAAGAAGCAGAATTCAGGCAAACCCAGGAGGTAGCCTGCTGTTGTTGTCATGGTGAAGAGGCTTAGGGACTCCAACAGGATCATGTCACCTGGGCCCAGGACTCACCTGCTTGGAGGAGGCAGAGGGCCACACAGCAGAGAAGCCTGCAGCCCATGGCAGAGTCAGGCAGACCAGGCAAGGCCCAGGGCAGGGTTCTGGTCTGCAGTGGTGAGAAGACTAGGCTGTGGTTTCCACTGCCTCTGAGAGGTGCTGCACCAGTGAGGTCACAGCCTGTAATCATTCCCCCATTCCCAGGGTCTCCTTTAGCATGGCTCCTCCCTTTCATGCCCTGCACTTGCTCCTTTAAAGGAGTTTTTGGAATTTCTGGGAATAACTGAGAGGGTGGAATTGTGACCTCCAGGATGTGTCTCTGACAGTCATTCCTGTGCCATCAGCCCCCTCCCTCCCAGCTCCTTCCCGGGGATCTGACCACCTCCTCCCTTCCTCTCCCTTTCAGGCCCTTCTCTCAGAGTCAGTCTGGTTTCCTCTCTGGATCTTTTGCTTCCCCTTCACAATAATGCAGGACATTGTTTTGCTCTCTTGAATCTTTGCTCACTTGAAGGTCTGATTAATGGTCAGTGGTGCCCTTGTTTCAGAAGAGGCTGGCCTGAGATTTTACCTGAATACCAGCCATAGCCACCTACCCCACATGACTGTGATGCTAATTCAGAGCAAACACTGTTGAAGGGTTATTATTGGGAGTGAACTGCAGTCCTGTTCCCTGTGATATTCTTATCTGTCCAAGGGGCAGATTTATGAGGAAACAGGAGGCTGCTGGAAAATATGCAGACACCGTGTGCTGGGAAAGAATGGTGATGAAGGTCAACAAGACGGCAGTCAGGGAAAACAAAAGTAGTTGACAGTATTGCCCCTCGAGTTGTCTGCAGAGAATTCTCCTTCTTGGTGCAAAGTTTACAACCCAAGCTTATTGTGGGGTTTCTCAACTTCAGCACTACTGCCATGTTGGATCAGGTGATTGTTTGTTGTGGGGGGCTGTCCTGTGTAAGTAGGATGCTTAGTGGCATCCTTGGGCCCTACCCACCTGATGGCAATGTGATGACACAAAATGCCTTTGTGTTTTGTGAATTATCTCCTGTTGAGGACCACAGTCCCCTTTATTCTTGCCCATGGTACTCCTCTACTCTGCCAGCCATCAACCACCCAGCCTCGGCGGTGTAGCAGGGCTGCAGCTCCTCCTGCTCTGGTCAGCAAGGTCCAGCACTCAGACCTCAATGCCTCAGTCAGTGGCCCCAGGGCAGGAACCTCCAGGAGGAAAACCAGGGACCAGCACTGCCAGAAAGGCATTTCACACAGACAGACAGACAGACACACACACACACACACACACACACACACTTTGATAGCATTGTCATCTACTGGTGAATCCCCTGCAAAGACAGACCCTGATGGTTCATTTGTGATTTACTAAACACAGAACTTGAACTAAACAAAAGAAAAATGACCACTATCCTTCTTGGAACTTCAAGCATGCTTCATTTGTTTATAGTCATTGAATGGCTACTTAGTGCAAAGCATGAGTAAACAATATTCTCACTCTCATGATGCTTATAATCCAATAGGAGCAAAAACACATTCACACAATACTTGTAGACTAAGAATATGAAATACGTGTTACATGGAGGCCAGCAGTATAGTTACTACGTACATTTAAATACTTTTTTTAAAGCATCCCATTTCCTGATCTATGAAACAATGGGCAGAAATAAATAATTTTCAACACTCTGTCTAGCTCTAAAATTCTGTGAACATAACCGGGTACCCCCGTAGATGTGGGTCTTATTCAGTACCTATCTCATTGCACCACACAGCTGACATGGGAACCTTTTCAAAGAAGGAATGGTAGGGAGGGAAGGTAGTGAAATGACAAGAGGCTACATACAATGGTGATGATCATAACGACATAAAGATGTAACCATTCTTAAAGAGTAGACTTTAAATAAATATGTATTTCACTATTTTACACAAGAGTTTTTACCAAATCAGAGGGACAGCGTCTGGGAGAGGCGCTGGAATGAAACTGATAGAAAGAAACTCGCCTCGCATGAGGCAATGTTAGTTTTGTGTGGTTGTTGTTTTGTTTTGTGTTTTACAGGAGACATGAAAAGCAAAAGTGTTTTATTGTCCATGAAAAATTGTCTAGACCGGGCACAGTGGCTCTCGCTTGTAATCCCAACACTTTGGGAGGCTGAGGCGGGTGTATCACTAGGTCAGGAGATCGAGAACATCCTAGCTAACACGGGGAAACACTGTCTCTACTAGAAATACAAAAAAATTAGCTGGGCATGGTGCCGGGCGCCTGTAGTCCCAGCTACTAGGAAGAGGAGGCAGGAGAATGGCCTGAACCTGGGAGGCCGAGCTTGCAGTGAGCAGAGATCCTGCCACTGCACTCCAGCCTGGATGACAGAGCGAGACTCGGTCTCAACCAAAAACAAACAAACAAACAAACAAAAGAATTGTCCAAAGGATAAAAAGGAACAAATAAATTGATTATGTACGTATTTTCTGACAGGGCCCGCCATACTGGAGAAGGGGAAAAAAGCTACAGAAAGGAAAGAGGGTAGACGCTGGGATCCCTGGGAAGAGCCAGGCTTCCAACAAGAAAGTCAAAGAGGGAAGAAAACATAATAATTTTATCATGGAGATAACTTAATCCACAAAAAGCTGGAGAGTTGTAGGGGCAAAGGGAAAGAGACAGAAGGCTGCAGAACTAGAACACGTCGAACTGAATGATATCAGGATGCATATTTTGAACGTCGGTCATATTTTTGGCTGCCAAAATTTAAACCTCATCTTTGGGCAATTCCCCAAAGTTTGGGTCTTGGCGGGAAAGGCAAGTGTGTTGATATGTTTATAAGCAAAATCTTCCACCCTTCTAAAACCAAACTCTCCATCTCTGCCTCTTCTTTTTCACTTCTCATGAGAATACCACTCCACCTGGCAGAGCTGTCTCCCTCTTCCAGCTCCCCAAGAACGCACGGGAAATCTGTCCTGTCTCCTCTGGCGGAATAGAATGCATGAACAATCTCTTGTGTCCAATTACGTCAAATTTAGTTTCCTGAGCAGGGTCTTATGAAGATTTCATTTCAACTGATTCTGTCTCTCTCTTCACTGATGCTCAACACTGGGTTTCCAGGTCTGCAAGGGGACGAGGGCCATGGTTTCACTTCCATTCTATCAGCTGGCTGCTAGTTACTGGAGACTCTGACCCTGATTTAAAAAAAAAAAATTCTTTCATGCTGACAAAAATACAAAAGTCAACATTGCATATCAGCTCATGGAATCATATCCCTGCAGGTTGACCAGCAGCTGCCAGTTTTCCAAAAGAAATTCAGACCAAAATCAGATAAGACATCCTGTCACAGGCCAGGTGTCCCTCACCTTTGCAGAGCATCAGTTCATGCTATTTGCCTGTTGAGCTATTAAAATCTTGCTTGTTCACTTAAAACATTTACATTTATTATTTCCATTATTATATGAATCACAAATGTTTAACCCACAGTCATTTTTTGGCAACAATTAACACAAATTAAATGCAATGCCATGATAGATAGAGATTATTAACGATGAAAAATGATTATACGCTATCTTATTTTTGTTACTGAGAAGAAGTTCTAGATTTTTTGTGAGGGTAGGAGTTTGAAAAGTCCAGGGCGACCCTGCCTCTCCAATCCTACGTTAGTTAGTCACTTTAGATATTTAATATTGAGCTTAGAAGTGTGTGTTTCGCATAGTCTGGTTTTAGGACTTTAGCAGATTTGAAAATGGCCCATACCACAGAAAGTTAAGAAATTTAGATTCTAGCATGTAGAAATGAGATTCCCATCTTCAATACATTCTTTTGTTCCATTCCAAAATAAACTGCAAAATTAACCTCCACAGGATGGCTAATGGTTTTCCTGTTAAACTGTTTGGCTAGACTTTCACTTCCAGGAAGCATGCTAGAGTATGCATAGCAGAGTATAGAGATATTCTGAAGCTCCCTCCTACTGAATAACTAGAGCCTATAGAAAATGTATCTTTGCTGTATTTTTGGATTTCCAAGAAGTAAGGGAAATTCCAAATGCTTTTTGAAAAGGTGAAACAGGAGCCTGTAGTGAAAACAAAATGAAGAGCCTGTTTCAGATGTGCATCCTGGAGGCCTGTCCATGCCACCTTCTTTCCCATCTCCAGGTGTTTGGTATCATCTTTTGATATCTGGACAAGTCTAGCTTCCATGGGTCTTGGTAGACAGGGATAGATGTTGAAGCTGGAATCTGGAAGGGAGTCTGGTGAGGCTGTTTTGATAAGAACCATTTGCTCACAACACCCAGGAGACAGGTTCCCTATCCTTCGAAGCTCTTGCTCGAAGAACTTAGAGGAACATTCAGAAGAAGAAAAAGGAAAAAAAAAAAGAAAAACAAAACAACCCTTTCTAGCTTAAGTCTTTCATCATTTAGAGTCAGGGGACTGGCGCTGCAGGTATTCTTTGGTCTGATAAGTAGATTTCCCTTGATAATTACTTTCTTTGCAAGATCCCTCGAGGAAGCCCTGATTTGTCAGGCTCACTGCCGAGGTTCCAGGAAGTCATTTCATGGCAGGATTGAGCTGGAGCAGAGGCCCAGCATGCACAGCCTCTCTTGTTCCTCTCAGGAAGGGGTCCTCCACTGGCATCTGCTTGTGAGCTCTGCTCTTTCCCAGCTCAAACTCTCTCCCTTTCTCATCCCATGCAGGGTCACATGCAACAAATCTGGCAGTCTAGGCTCTTTGCTAGATCAAAAACACCTGCACAGCAAGGCAAATGAATAGTCTATATTTACCCTCTCACATTTCAGCATTGACACAGCTTCTGCAGACCACATTTTCCCCTGTTGTAAATATACTCAAAATTTCTTTTAACTGTTTCCCATCCTTAGAATGCTCTGTCCTTCCTCTGAATTCCCTTAATCTCAGTAGAGTCACAGCTCCTCCTTGTGGTAAAAGGTCAAACGTGTCAAGACTCTGGTGGACCAAAGGCAGAAGGGTGGTAGACGTCTTAGAAATAGAGATATGCGGCTGGGCATGAGGGCTCATGCCTGTAATCCCAACACTTTGGGAGGCCGAGGCAGGTGGATCACGAGGTGAAGAGGCCGAGACCATCCTGGCCAAGATGGTAAAACCCCGTCTCTACTCAAAATACAAAAATTAGCCGGGTGTGGTAGCATGAGCCTGTAATCCCAGCTACTCCGGAGGCTGAGGCAGGAGAATCACTTGAATCCCGGAGGCAGAGGTTACAGTGAGCTGAGATCGCCCCACTGCACTCCAGCCTGGGTGACAGAGCGAGACTCTGTCTCAAAGAGAAAAAAAAAAAAAATGGGAAGGCAAAGAGGTTCACTGCTTCCTTTCTTCAAGAGACTTCTACCTAAAATAAAAACATACAAAATTGCACCTCACCTTTAATAAATGTAAAAACTGGCTTTCAGAGTTAATAGGCTGAATTTTTGCAGAACAACATTGCCATCAAAAACAAGTAGAAAACCAACAAAATATTAAGATAAATGTTTGAAGGCACTTGGAGCTACTGAGGCAGTCAAAACCTAAGGGATTGGGATCTCAACGAGAAAGGAGAGATCTAACAGACCACTTTCCCTTCTAAGTCATTTGCCAATTTTATATCGTTGGCTAAGTAGCTGAGAAAGAAAGGGAAGACTGAGAATGTAGCAGGCTTTGAGGAGCATCCACCACTTTTCTGGTCTGGAGAACATTTACGTTCAGTGACTACTGAATAGGAGAGGAGCCTGGCAAAGACCCCAGTCCTTGGTGCTGCGGGTAGAAGCAGGGATTGACTGAAAATGAGCAGGAAAGAACTTTCTGGGTGGGGAAAGATGAAAAGTTTTAGAGCTGGATCACAGTGATTTTTGCACAACTCCACAAATTTATCAAAATTCATTGAATTGCATGCTTGCAATGGGCAAATATTATGTTATGTAATTTACACTTTAATTTAGCTGTTAAACGCCAGACATCTAGTTGGAACTTAAATGGCTAAGAGCAAAGGCGAGCAGCCATCATGCAGGCTGAAGCTCAGATCTGATCCAGCTCAGTCATCAGCTCAATTAAGGTGATCTGCCCCTGCAACAATTCCCAGCAGAAGCAAAAGTGAATCATTTGAGGAAGATGAAATCATTCAGAGCCTCAAATTATCTCTATAGTTTTCATACACAATATCCAGCATTCAAATACATTACTAGTTGAGTGAGAAAACAAAATCACATGCCCAGAAACCGAACAGAGAAAACAGACAAAAGAAACAGACCCAAAGAGATTCAGATGTTAAAGTTATCAAAAACTGGCTTTAAAATGACAGATGTTAATATAGTCAACAAAGTAAATGACAAAATGTGGAATTTTAGCAGACAACTGGAAATTGTAGCAAGATTTAAGTGGAAATCCCAGAACTGAAATATACAAAATACCTAAAATTTAGACTTCAATAGGTATGTTTAAAAGAGGAATAGTTTCTTAAATGAAACTCAAGAAGTTAATCTGGCTGCCTCAGGTTAAGTTCAAAGTGACAAATTCATTCCTCCCTCTGCCTCTAGGTGTCTCTTGACTTTTGCTGCTGAATTCTGTTCCTGCACTGCCTTGCTTTATTCTGGTGATTCTCATGCTGGTCTAGACCTCTGTTGACCTTGAAGTGGTGTGAAATATTAGACTCCATGTTTTCTACTCTCTTAACTTGTTATTTTGTGAGCTAGCATCATTAGCCCAAATGCATCACACGAGGTTCACAGTGTCATCAGATAGTTCTGCTCTTGAGCACATGCTGAGCAAGAGTCATTGATAATTGAGTTCTTCGTACCAAGCCCCTTCTCCTTCTGAAGATTTCCATGAGCACCCTCTATATTCTCATGGAAATACCTGAACTCCCACTCAGGAATCATCTCGCCAACCTAGGAGTTAAAATATGTTTTCCTAAGCAACTAAAACAAAAAAACTCCGATAAAGATGGCCAAATGGGAATAAGGAGAAGATATAGGTTGCTTGGTTGTGTACAATTCTCTCATATTCAGAGCCTACCATCACACTCTGTAGTATCTGTAAGCATTCTTCAAATCCTACAGTGTCTGGTCATTTCTGCCCAAGATATCTTTGGTAATTTAATTTCAGATATCTGTCTATTTGGAGATGGCTGCAAGAACAAACCCAACCAGAAACTTCCTTTTCTTAGGAAGGAAGTGGGTGCTGGTGGATGGTTGGGAGGCAGATCTCTGAGGGTTTGTGCACAGGCTGCAGTTGTCTTTGCAAGGCTGTGGCTTCACTGCTGGCACAGAAGTACATGGCTGAGTCCTCCAGCTTTGTGGACTGGATCTTCAGAGTGAAATGTGATCTATCAGGCCTTCTAACTGAGAATCGATCATCGAATATTTCAGACTTCTCTGAGATTTCATCACTATAAAAGGAAACCAGAAACTCGACTTTCTGCCCCAAGATTTGTCTGTACCAATAGAAGTATAAGTGATTAGAGATGGGGACACACTGCAAGATCACTTCCTGTCCCATCTGTGTGACCTGATGGCTGGGAGTCTGGGTGACTTCAGGTTCTGTGAGTCCTGTGAGAAAAGAAGATTAAGAGAATGGTTTAGAATTGTCTTAGGTAAGTTTAAAGCAAGAATTTCCTAGAGTCTAAGCATCGACCTGCTTTCAAGAGACTAAAAACTGCCCAGCATAGGAGCCAGGTGTCCATGGCAGGATCACAGCAGGAATGAGGCCTCTCCTGGTTCAGGCATCTGGTCGTGTGGAAGAAAGGAGGGGCATTTTGAGCTCCCGTGGCCCCACAGGCAAGGTCTGGCAGAATTACTGGTGTCTCTGGCAACACCCACCATCCCTGGAGCGCCCTCTACAGGAGAGAGGAGGGAGCCTTTGTGTTGGTGCAGAACCTGACAATGCAGGGCTCTGCTCAGCCCCTGGGGTCTGATGGTGTGTGCAGGACTGAGGGCCATTAATTACTAACAGCAATGCTGGAAAATATGGGGGTCAGCAAGGTAACCCTGAGTACAAAGTCTGGCTCAGAAATTCCAGGAGGTCTTGTTCTCTTATTACCTGCTGTGAACAACAATTCAGGTGCAACAGACTCCACGGCAGATAATGGATGCCAAGAAAACTTGGTATTAGGATTAAAGAGATAGAAGGAAAAAGATTCAAGTGTGAATGTTTTAAATCCTGAGTGAAAGAGAGAAGCCAACAAGAAGTTCAAACTCTGCACATGCCCCGGGGAGAGTGAACTAGAGAACAGTGATCCAAACCCCCTGGGGAACCAGTGTCCTAAAGGTCAGGCAGTGATAGAGCCACCTGAGGAGGGGATTGGGTATTCTTTAGTTTTTCAAAAAAAAAAAAAAAAAAAAAGAAAGAAAAAGAAAAAGAAAAGGACCTGCCAGGCGCGGTGGTTCACGCCTGTAATCCCAGAACTTTGGGAGCCCTAGGGGGGCAAATCAAGAAGTTAAGAGATTGAGACCATCCTGGCCAACATGGTGAAACCACGTCTCTACTAAAAATACAAAAATTAGCCAGTCATGGTGCTGGGTGCCTGTAGTTCCAGCTACCTGGGAGGCTGAGGCAGGAGAATCGCTTGAATCTGGGAGGTGGAGGTGGCAGTGAGCCGAGATCGCGCCGCTGCACTCCAGCCTGGCAACAGAGTGAGACTCTGTCGAAAGAAAGAAAGAAAGAAAGAAAGAAAGAAAGAAAGAAAGAAAGAAAGAAAGAAAAAAGAAAAGGTCTGACCATATTTGGAGCTGGGATGAGGGCTGAGATCCAGGGTCTAACTTGAGTCAAAAGAAAAGTCAAAGAACGGTCCATATTGGAAGGTGGATTGGTGTGGCCAGACTGTTAAATACTTCACACAACATTCCCCAGAGGCACAAGCCAACTGAGAGATACTTGGAATAACTTAAACTTGACAGCATCTGTCGTACATTCAAGTTCAGTCACACTCTCGTTCAAGACAAACTCAGGCCACAGGCTGCAGGTGTCTGGGCAATTTAGCATTGCCACATCCAATAAATGACAGTATTATGATCTGAGATTTCTGCTGAGGTCCTATGGAATGCTGAACCGAGTGCTGAGGCTCACCTGGATGTTTTGCCCCTACGGCTTTCTGACTAGATCCAGGAGGTTTGTGCACAGGGAGGCGATGACTCTGCAGGGCTGTGTCTTGGCTGCTAGTGCCAAGATACAGAGCTGAGTCTTCTTGCTGCAGCGCGACCACGTGAAGGTATGAGCGAGAGCTGTCAGGGCATTCAGGTGTGAAGTGATTTGGCACAGTCTTGTTTTCAATGAATTCCTTACAGTTGGGGTAAAACATGAACACCAGGGATTTCTTAGCTTTCTGTCTGTACCAATACATAGAATCATGTCCCAGCTGCTCACATTTCATCGTCCTTTTACTCCCCATTGCTGTGACCAGGTATTTTGGTGTCTGGGTAATTCCAGTATCCATGGAGCCTGCGAAAATAAGAAGCCAAATTCAGACTAAGCCTAGGACAGAGTCTTCTGAGGCAGTTCCATGAAAAAAGTAAAAAATTTAAGGACAGAAATGTCCCACCTGTGCCCAGGACTCACCTGAGACAATGGACGACACCACAGTGGAGAGTTCAGCCCATGGCAGGGTCGCCCAGGTCACAGGCGGGGGGACCCCATGTCTCCCTGCTCTGTGCCCTGGTTGTCTGGGTGTGCTTCCCTGGCCCTGAGACAGGGGCTGCTTGGGAAGTCTCTGCTCCTGTTGGTGTCACTGTTAGTGTCTACAGCTCATGTTTCCTCTTTCCTTTCCAAGCTTGGCACCGGCACCTCAAGAGGTGGGTTTAGACTAGCTTCTTAGGGCCAGGTGTGCAGGGCGGGTTCCTCAGATAGTTGCTTTTTTCTTAGCAGCTGCCTGCCCTCCCCACAATGAATGACTGGGTCTCCCCTTCCTCTTTCTACTTGTGGCTCCCCTCCTCCCTAACACACAGACCCCTTCCCTTTGGGCAGATGCCTTCCTGCTGCCTGTCTTGGACCCAGGGTGAGTGCACTCCGACTCCCCTCCCTCATCACGGTGAACTCCAGGAGGCCACCTCGCCTGGCTCAGCGGAGCCCTTCCCTGGAGCCAGCTGTGCATCATTTTAAGACCCAGTAAGGTAATGCCAACTAGGGAGGGAGCACCCTTCAGTGGGTGCTGAGGGGACACAAGAGGAATAATCTGCAACCCCTACCCCCAGGGAGCATCTCACCTACTTAGGATGCAGGACCTGAACACAGACTAGAATAACAGGAGGCCCTAAGGGCGTGAGCAGAGGGACTGCAGAGACGATGCTACGCAGGTGGAATGGACTTTAGTGTCTTCAAGTTGTCCACACATGGTCTCTCAACTACAACAAGGAACAAACCCTGATGCCAGAGCATTTGATTTCTTCCTTAGTCCTTTCCTCCCTCCTGCCTCTCTTCTCCTGCCTCCACATGACTCAGGAATTTCACTAAAGTCGCAGCTCCTCTTGAGGTGAAAGAGGCACATTGCCCTGGTCTCAGCCATCTGCCCCCAGTCCTCCTGATACAGCACTGGGACCATAGATACACGAAGGGATTCCACAGGGAAATGCACAAAACAAGAAGGCATTTGAAACGCTGAAGTAAATAAAGGCTTAGCAACTCTAACTACCATCTACTGGTGAAATGCCTCCAACAACCTCCATATACACACTTAAGATATCAAAATAATATTATCCAATAGGTAGTTATGGAACACATAACTATATGTCAGGCACTGTTTGAGAACCAGGAATAGAGCAGAGAATAAAACCAACTCTCATGGGCACATGGGCCACTTTAATTTGTTCAAAAAGCTTTTGTGAATAATATTCTCATTCTCAAAGTGCTTCAGGGATTACAGGAGCTATAAGACATGTTTGACGTGGGCCGGGCGCAGTGGCTCATGCCTGTAATCCTAGCACTTTGGGAGGCAGAGGTGGGTGGATCAAGAGGTCAGGAGTTTCAGACCAGCCTAGCCAATATGGTGAAACCTCATCTCTACTAAAAATACAAAAAAATTAGCCAGGGGTGGTGGCGTGCACCTGAAGTCCCAGCTACTCAGGAGGCTGAGGCAGGAGAATTGCTTGAACTCAGGAGGCGGAGGTTGCAGTGAGCCAAGATCGTGCCACTGCACTCCCGCCTGGGTGACAGAGTAAGACTCCATCTCAAAAAAAAAAAAAAAAAAAGACATGTTTGACATGTTTACAGATAACATCTAATTTGGAAAGTTTTACAGGGTATGCTTTAGGAAGGTTAATTGGTTTTTAGGTGCCTAAATCATTTCCTCTACTGACCTTCTTATTGCCTCAATCTTGAAATCTGGATGTGGGTAGACACTGAAATAATTTTCTTCAACTGTCTACCTAGCTCTGAAACAATGTAAGCCAAGCAGGGTAGACTTCATTAGGCTGCTGTGCCAGAAGCTTACATGGTTCATGGCCGCTATCAAAATACTTTACAGAGTGCAGGTGCTTAATACATATCTGCTTAATTGGTCAATGAATGGATGGATGGAATGGAAAACAGTAAAAACCATATGTAAAAGTAAGTCTAAGCACTTAAAAATTGTGTTTCTAATCTGCTATGGTTGGCATTGGCATATTTGTATCTGTAAATCTACAGAAGTCAGGTCATAGTCTCAGTATGTAAGGCTGGAACGTAACTGATAAAAATAATTTTTATTTCAAATGTTTTATTTATGAATAATAATCTTTCAATGTTGATGAAGCATTGTGCAAAGATGATATGGAAATAGAGAGGGTGTTACTTCTTAAATTCTCCTTCCTGTCAGGGTCCCCATCATTCTTTGAGCATTTCCTTACTTTATGGCACAAGGGGTTCTAGGCTTTTCCTGCCTGTCTTGGTATCTACTATATGTCCAAAAAGTCTTGGTTCCTTCTAGTGGACAGTGGTATTTAGAAAACAGAATATGGACACTAGATATTTTGGGGTGCTTTTGGGGTGAACTACTCTTAGGTATCACAGTGGACAGAGCTGTACATACACATGTGTTTTCACAGTACACGTATATTTACAGGTATCTTTAATTCCTGTCTATACCTATTGAGAAGCGATGAGTTCACACTAGTTCCAATCCCATATTATAAGGTTTATTCTTGTGTTCTAGTGTTCTCTCTTTCCATATTTGCAACTCCCTTATCCAGTACTGAGAAACATGGTTCTGTTATCCTTATAGATTTACATATTTGATTAGTCCCTTTACAGGTAACTAAATGTATGCTGTGACTGCCATCATCTCTCCCTTGCAAATGGCCTCCTCTCTCTGTTCAAGTTCTGACTTCCTGTGCCATGAAGACCATCCATGTTGAAACTCTCCTCACCTCAGTCCAATTTCTGACACACCACACAAAGGATGCCTTGCCCCACGCGGTGCCCTTTGCAATCTGCTGAGGCTTCCACAATCTGCAGGAGGCTGCTTTCCTCATCCCCTTTTGACTCCACCCCACTTTTGGGGAGACAACTTCCACATGCTGCATGGTCTCTGTCACCTTCCAACAGGCCTCCCTTCTACACAGATACAAAGAAATGCACAGTAGTCCTCTGTATTTCATGTCACTGTGTATTCATTCTATAACTTGAGACACCTGACATGGGGGATGAGCAGGGAAGACCTCAGGACCTTTTAGGAAGATCTTCTTAGTGTACAGGGTGATGGTTGCAGCTGATGAGCTTGTTTGTACTTGATTTGTCAGGGTTCCTCTGAGCCCTCTGTAGTTCTATTATTCTTCACCTTGTTCTCCAGGGAGGAATGCCAATTTCGTGGTTCTAAAAGTCCTAGGTATTTCCTTCCATACTAACACATGTTTATGTGAGTACTTACTGGATTGGATCTTCCTAAGATCACAGGCTGTATCTTAATCACTTCCTTTTTTCTTCTTCGTAATGCAACCCCTTTCCTCACCTGCCAGCATTTACAGAGCACCTTAAAGGTGCAACAGCAGCTGTTCCTGATAGCCCGCCACATGCCTCTTACCATTCTCTCCCTTGAAAGTGGGAGCTGGGTGTCACCTTTCAATGCTTTCAGGTGAACAGACATTCTAATCATCTCTCATTCATCTTGCTAGGACCAAAAGCTTGAGAACCACAACCAGATGTTTCATTCTCAGCATTTGAAGGCCTGCCTGAAGTCTAACTTCCTCAAGGACTGATCCTATGCTCTGTTCTGGTTATTGGACACCCACTGACCACAAATATATAGAAGGACCCTGATTGCAATGGGTACCATGTGAAAGGGGGAAATAAATCCATACAAATAAAAAAAACTATAGGTTATTCATCTTTGTTTTCAGTGTGTGTGAATATTCTAGATGGTGTGACTGAGCCAATATTGAGAAGAAATAACTTTTTAAAATCACTATATGATATTTGACTGATCATCAAATAATCGGGCACAAACTATTCTCATCAGCATTCATAGACTATGTAGAAAACCAATTATCAGTTGGGGATTGATGCAATTAGAGAAGGTTTTTTGAAGGAGAGGACTTTAAGCCAGATCTTAGGGCAATCTACCTAATCCTGTTCCAACTATTTTTTTTTTCTAAGAAACTATTTCTGCTGAATTGTCTACAAAGAAGCCAGCATTAGCTTTGACTACTACTACCTGGCATGCTGTTTCCCAGTAATGGCGAGACACTTTTTTGATTTCCTTTCACAATTTGTAACTGCTACCTAAAGAGAAAAATGTATATTTACTGGGCTGGAGTTTTCACTTATCTGACTCATCTTTAACTATTTTAGAACCTACAATCTTCTTTTGGCTTTGTTGACTGCTTATCTTCTTACTATATCTCTCCTGATCCTATGTCCCCAAGCTATAGGACCGAGAGAAAAAGATTTAAAGCTCTAACGAGACAATTTTCCAGCTCGAGAGAAGGAAGAATTTTCCAGAAGGTACTGTGGTTTCCTGTCCAGAATAGAGGCTGGATGACTGTTGTTGAAGATGTTTTGGACAAGGCTTAAGTGCCCAATGGGGCAAAGAAGAACTTAAGCATCTACTCTATGCCAGAGACAGTGTCATAAACTGGAAATTTTAACATACAATATTTTCTTCAGAAGCTCCTAATCTAGTTGAAGAGACAAGGAAATCAAAGCCTGCAACAAAATTCAAAAGTTATAATAGCAACACGCACAGGGTTTCAAAATGGCACCAATAAGAAATAGAATGGATTAGCATCTAACAAATTGGGGCATTATGGCGGTAGAGTTAGGGGAGGTCATAGGTTAATGTCAGAGATTAATTATAGATAGAGATGATACTTCAGGTAAATTTAATGGATGACTAGAAGTTCACCAGCAAAGAGGGAAAGTAACCTTATTCATTCATTCAGCAGTTATTCACTGAGCAATTACTATGTGCCATGTACATACTGGCTTTGAGGCGTAATAGTGAGCAAATCAGACATTATTTATGCCCTCGGGAATTTTAAACAACCTGGAAAAAATAGACATTAAGCAGATATTTATACAAGTAATACATGACTGGAAGTAAATGTAATGAAAGTAAACCTGCCTGGAAAGTTCAGGAAGGCCTGACTTTAGCTGGAGAATGCAGGTGGAGTTCAGAGTTCTCCACGGTTAGAGTTGAAGAATGATGGGAGTTAACCAGGTAAGGTGTGTGCGGAAGGCACAGAGGTTGAAAACAGCATACAGTGTCCAAGAACATGAACTTTGGTGCTGGAATTTAAACTTATCCTGAAGTCAATGTGGAGCCACCCTAGCATTTTAAGCAGGGAAATGTAATGATCCATGTGCATTTTAGAAAGATTACTCTGATGTGGAGAGTGAGTTGAAGGAGAATAAAGCCACAAACAAGGAAGTGGTTTTAGCACGATTTCAATAATTCAGGAGAGAAAATATGATACTGAACCAAGTCATAGGTGGTTGACTTGAAAGGAAAATCAAGGATCTTCAAAGAAAAGTCAAGGATCTTTAAGACAGGTAAAATCGTCAAGACTTTGAATACAGGTAGTGAGCAAGGTGGTTAAAGAAGTTAAGGGTGGGCCAGGTGTGGTAGCTCAGGCCTGTAATCCCAGCACTTTGGAAGCCCAAGGCAGGCGGATCACCTGGGGTCAGGAGTTCGAGACCAGCCTGGCCAGTATGGCAAAATCCCATCTCTACTAAAAATACAAAAATAACCTGGCGTGGTGACACGTGCCTGTAATCCCAGTTACGTGGGAGGCTGAGGCAGGAGAATTGCTTGAACCCAGGAGAAGGAGGTTGCAGTGGGCCGAGATCGCATCATTTGTACTCCAGCCTGGGTGATAAGAGTGAAACTCCGTCAAAAAAAAAAAAAAAAAAAGTTAAGGGTGACTTCTGTGTTTCAAGTTTGGCTAACCATATGTGTGTAGCTTCATTACACTGACAGAAAATTTAGAAAGAGAAAGCTATGATTAATTCAGCGCTAGACTAGCTGACCCTAGGTATGGGAGCAGATATGTTCAGTAGAAGTTGGATCTGAGAAAAGCTCAGGTGAGAGTCAGTATTTGAGGGACTGATTATGAACGATAAGAAATTAGATTATAAAAAGGCCAAGAGAGGTAATGTGCACAGTGAGAGAAGAATTTATCCATTGGTTGTATTGAAAGTATTTCATTCTTCAAGTAACGCAACTCTGTTTAACAGTGCTCTTTGTGTCATCACAGTAAAACTTTATTAAATCAAGAAAGCCAAGAGTAGTCCTTAACCAGATGGGGTCTGTAAATCCCATACTTCCCTCTGAAGGCATGTTTATGAATAACCTCAGCAACAATATTTGCCATACTTGAGAAATGAAGAATCCTCCTGATGAATGTCTGGATGTTTCCTATCATACTCTTGCTGTTTCCCAGAGGTCTTGGAATATCGATAAAGTTGGTTGGTTCAGGGCGTGTAAAGGGGACTGTTCCCTCATTTTTCTTCATCATTGAGTGAATTCAGAGAGCCACCATGAAGAAAATTATCTTTGTCATGTTCCTGGAATTGCTGATAAGTGCTTTTCTTCCTTTAATATTGTAGAAAGAGAGAATGAAAGAGACTGAACTTTCAGCCTCTATGGACTCCTGTGTAGGTCAGAAACTCAACAGAAAATTTGTGGATTTCCATTCCTCCTATGACAGCATGGAGAAATAGAAAACTCCCCCCATGCAAAATTCTTGCATGCAACATGCAAGAGCAAACTTAACTCCTCACTCACCCTCCGGTTCTGATGATCACATGAGACTTTGCTATACAACTAGAGTGAATATGCAATTTATTGACCAAATAGGGACATTTTTGAGAAAGAAAAGTGGTGCAGTCTGTAAGTGTACCAGGACAGCATGCATAAATAATAATAATTCCTAGCTCACTAGTTGAGTTTAAGGATTAGATAACATAATATATAAAATAAGTTTAGACCATTATCCTCAGCAAACTAACACAGGAACAGAAAACCAAATACCACATGTTCTCACTTGTAAGTGGGAGTTGAATGATGAGAACACATGGACACAGGGAGGGAAGCAACACACACTGGGACCTGTTGGGAGGATGGGGTGGGGGAAGGAGAACATTAGGGAAAATAGCTAATGCATGCTGGGCTTAATACCTAGGTGATGGGTTGACCTATGTAACAAACCTGCACATCCTGCACATGTACCCCATAACTCAAAATAAAAATATATTTTTAAATAAATAAATAAACAAAATGAGCCTAGAACAGTAAGTGCTCAAGAAATGTTAATTGTCATTATAATTATTATTATCGGCTTGTTGCTGCCCTTTGGGAGACCTGACCCTCTGGGGAGTTTGGAGAGAGGGGCAGTAGGAGGGCTTGGAGAAGTTCATATCTATGGGCGGATGGGTGTCACTTAGTGTCTGTGGATAATGGTTATCACCGTGTATTTTATTCAAGAATGAGTTCTTCCACAGAATACAGTTAAGAGAGTAAAGAAAAGGCTGGATCCTAGCTCCCTAATTCCTTGCAATGTTTAAAAGTGCATGTGCTCTCCAACAGCACATGTTATGAAGCCTTTCTGGGCCTGATTAGTGACAGCACGGTGTGCCTGACTTTCTTGAGCACAGGAAGAATGCCTGCCAGCTGGGTTTAAATTATCCCTACCCTGGGCCCTGCATCTGCTCGGGAGGTAGGCACACTTCTGATACCCACTTCCTCTCCCTTTGGGATGACTCTAGTTATCCTGTGGTCTGCAGTGGAACACCTCAGGGCATTGTTTCCATGGGTGCAGGCTGTGTCCACAAAGGCAAACCTGGCATTTACCCCAAAGTTTGCAGCTATATCAAATGGGTCCAGACATCATGGAAAGCAAACGGAAGGATTTCTATCCTCCCTGGGTCCAGGTCCAGAACCTGGAATCCACTGTAACTGTCTCACCTCTGGAGGGGCTCATATTTCTCACATAGAAATGTCAATAAAATACTTTCACTAAAACTTAATGTTGCCATCCTTCAAAATTATTCCAGGTTTCAAGGGAAAGATTTAGAGTAGTGTTTCACCAAAATGAGGTCCCCAAATCACCTACATCAGAATAATTCCAAGGAGCTTTTTAAAATGTTATACTACTGGGTTCTACCAATAATCAAAATTCCTCTGCATTTCCTTTTTTTTTTGAGACAGAGTCTTGCTCTGTCACCCAGGTTGGAGTGCAGTGGCGCGACCCCTGCTCACTGCAAGCTCCGCCTCCCAGGTTCATGCCATTCTCCTGCCTCAGCCTCCCGAGTAGCTGGGACTACAGGGGCCCACCACCATGCCCGGCTATTTTTTTTTATATTTCTAGTAGAGACGGGGTTTCACCGTGTTAGCCAAGATGGTCTCACTCTCCTGACCTTGTGATCCACCCACCTCGGCCTCCCAAAGTGCTGGGATTACAGATGTGAGCCATCCTCTGCATTTCTAACCGTGACTTTCTTATGATGCTTATGGGCTCCAGGATTAGAGAACATTAGCCCAGAGAAGACTTTTCCTTCCTCTGCAATCTTTGCCTGAGCTCAGCTTGCTACTATAAGGGCATTAGCCATGCTTAGTCAGAGCAGCACAGGCTGCTACTACGATTTTCTTTAAACCTGTACAACTGGCAACTACAGAGATAGTTTGCTTCAGAGCACCTGAAACGTCAAAGTCTACTTATTTATATGAAAAAGTAAATGTTTAAGTGATAAATACCAAGATAAAACAAAGCTTACCAAGGAACATCAAAACTTTCCCTTCCAACAGTAAGAAAGGAACCTTATAAATCTATCCTCCTGTATCACGTAGAGATGAGCTTCTCACTGCTACCCGGATGAGTTGCCATCCATTCTTACAAAGTTGTTTGTTTCATTAAATGATGACATGTTCTTTTGTGACTTCCACTTCTTTGTGTGTGTCCTGTCATCTAGAGTCTTGTGGCATGATTCTGTGTTTCTAACACAAGAGTGCTTCAGATGTTCGATAGTAACTAACACATTCCTTTAGCACATCTTTTCCAGGCCCTGGTCTTTAGCCACCACTGAGTGATGGGATCTGCACTCCTCTAACCAAGCAGCTTTACTTCAAGTCCTCAAGACAGAGTTCCCTTTGGCTATGTCTGTTCAAGTCGTGGTAGTTGGAGCAGATGCTCTCCACAGACACCAAAATTGGGCAGTAGGATTGGCAGAGCAGTGATGGAGGATTTTGAACAAGAACAGGAGAAAGCCCAAGAAGGTAGCTGCCAGCTTCAGAGGAACTGGAAGAAGGCTTGGGGTTGTCAATTTGGTCATGGTGACTGGTAAGACCAAGAATGAACATTGTCTCGAAGGAGTCAGGATACCAGCATGGATATTAGCACAGAAAACTGGGGACAGGCAAGCACCCATTTACTGGAGATGGTGTCAAATGTGGTCTTGGTCACAGGGAACAGGGCAACGCTGAGATGCCTGAAAAGAGAAGAGACAAGATCCCAAGTGAGCAACCAGCAAAGGTAACCTGTTGCTGTGTCACTGGCCTCTCTGTCTCCTTGGATTCCATTTGTCTAGGAATGGCATTATATCTAATTGTGAGTGAGCACCAAGTCTGATATTAGCACTTAAAAGACTAGGATGATTGGGAAGCTATTAGTATGAGCCAGACAGATTTTTACATGGAGTGTGACTTCTTTGTGTCTTAAATCAATCTTTGGTGGCATTGATTCTTCTCAGCTTTGGGTCATTAGTAAATCAGCTGTTCGGCTTCTATGTTCTCAAATCAGAGACAGTAGGAATTTTCTTACTGGAGTTCATATGGGCTGTGAGACAAGACTTGAGAGAACATCTGGTAATTAATAGCATCTACCTTGTAGTATCACATCAAGAACCTTAACTACAAAAATATCATGAAAAACTCAAGTACTTTGCAGAAAACAAGTATGCTAGGTTCCAGATCTTCTCCTCATCCTCCAACCTAACAAACTCACCCAAAGGAAAATGGGTTTAGTTTGACATGACTTGCTCTTAGTAAACCAGTGTTCTCTACTAAATTCACTAAATATTCCTAATCTGATGACTGTCACTCAAAGGGAGTGGGGTGGGGAGAGTGATAGTGACTCTGAGGCTCTAAGGGTCACTGTATTTGTGAATTGTTCGCCCACCTCCTTGTGTCTCAATGGGACCGAGTCATTCTTCCTAGGTTGTAATTCAAGGTGCCTATAAGTTTGTGTTTTCTACTCTCCAAACTACAATTTACAAAACTGTAACGGGAAAGCATGGCTGAGCTAAGTAACATTTCTCTTTGGATATCAATTTATTTGGATTTAGGAAATGCATACCATAATATTAAGATGGGTATATTAAAGGGGGCTGGGATAATGGAGCTAGGAGGAAATTAAAAAATACAGTTAGAATTAATAAATCCTAATGTTCAATAGCAGAGGAGTGGGGTGACTATAGTTAACAACAATGTATTATATAATATATTTCAAAATAGAAGAGAGGATTTGAAATGTTCCCAACGCATAGAAATGATTAATACTCTAGATGATGGATACCCCAAATACCCTGAATTGACCATTACACGTTCTGTGCATGTAACAAAATATCATGTGTATCCCATAAATGTGTGCAAATATTATGTATCTATGAAAAAATTTTTTAAATTATCAAGTTCCTATTATATGCTCAACATTGTTTTGGGGATATAACTATATTTGACAGAAATTGTCTTTATCTAAAAATTAATATGAGGTATATATTATACATTAAAAATTAATATGAGGTGTATATTATACATTCTTTCCATGTTTCATGTCATTTTTCACTTATGATGCTCTATTTGCTGTTAGCTTCAATTTAATCCCCATCTTCATCTCTGTTTTTCTTCCTAATCCCATTTCCTTCTAATCTAATTGAAGGCTCTCTCCATAAATTTCTCACTGACCGCTTATATTCAGAAGTGGCAAACTTGCAATTATTTCATGATAGCATTTGTGCATGTTCTGACAGCTGTGGGTTTCACATACACACACTTGTCTGTTTCTGTGATAAAACAATTTCTTTTTTTAGGTATGCTTTACCATCTAATTTTATGGGGTGGACGTAGAATATGGGCATGAACAGGAATACAGAGCAATGTAAAGTAAATTCTGACAGAGATGTAAGTTTGTGATAACAAAACTCTAATATGTGGATCAAAAATTGTGTTAGTTTGTCCTATTTTCCCATTAGTTTCTGTGGCTATTCATTTTATACTGAGTATTTTAAAGTCCAGAGACCAATAAAAAGCTAGAAACAGAATAAAGTCTAGAACTCTGGTCACCAAATTTAAATGTTCTTTGTCCACATTTTATTGTTATTCATACTTTGATGTACATTTTCTGTCTCCGTCAAGATTTCCTTTTTTTCCTGCATTATTCTCTGTCACTCTAATACCCCAGCCTTAAATATCCATTCCTCCACTTCTTCCTTTCTCCTGAAAGCATTTGGAGTAAAGTAAAAAGCGAGATATTTTTAATAAGATTACTAATTTTATTTTAAACCATTCTTGATCATTGAAACTGAACCACCATTTAATTTTAAATCTAGATATAGGGTATGAAAATGGTTTCTTCCCTATCTTCTAGAGCAGGGTTGACCAATTATGGCCTGAGGAAAAAAATGTGGCCTACAGCTGACTTTAGTAAATTAGCTTTTACTGAAACACAGCCACACTCATTTATTTATATGCTTTCATTGCAGGCCAACAGAGTATTTGTGATAGACTACATTGCCGGCAAAGTGTGTAAAACATTTACTGTTAGGGCTTCTATTGGAAAGGTTTGCTGAGCCATGCAAACAATTTTATGGAGAGAATCACATGTAGCCAGAGTAAAAATTCCTCCAAACTAATTCCATCCTTGAGCAGGGTTCTCAAGAAAACTTAGATCTGGTTCTAGGGTTCAATTTCTCAAGAAAGATCATTCTGTTCACTAATAATGATTTTCTATATGTTACAAAGATTAGCAATTCAGCTTAATGTAGACTTCCAGGTTCACAAGCATATACTTTACACCTCGTTCTCTTTTGCACTTTTTTTCCCCCTGACTGTTTATGAGGTGTGTGTGTGTGTGTGTGTGTGTGTGTGTGTGTGTGTGTGTGTGTGTGTGTTAGTACTCATTTTTTCAGGAAAAAAGTTTTACTTAAAATTGTCTCCATACACTAGAGTGGTCAAAAGCCAGCATGATCTAGTGATGTTTTAGCTACAAAAGTGGCTGGAGAAGCTAAGAACAAAAAAGTCTATGGAGAAAAAGAGTATGAAATTGCCTTTAGAGTCTGGAGCCTTTACTTCTTGCTAATACAAACGTCAATATATTTGCTGGGACCTAATCAGCCCCTAAGTTAGGCACAAGTTCAAATAGTCTTCCAAAGCCACTATTTGCATGGGAAAAAGAGGTGATAAATACAGACTAGTTAAATATTGGCATCTGCCTATGGGTCACCATGTGTTTGAAGTCTGAAAAAGAAGTATAGGTACTGACCCACTCTGCCGAGCAAAAGAAAAAATATGGACATTCCCCACAGCTGATGGATCTTGTGAGATGAGGCTGAGGAAGGAGGCCCCCACACATTGTAGCATGTTCAGTATTGATTACAAATAAGAATGTATTGATGTCATGGGGAACAGAAGTTTTGCACACATAAAATGCAGCAAAAATACTTTATCGAGTCTGAGAACTTTCAACCCAATTCTCCAGTGTCATGCTTTACAAAATGACTCACAGCATCTCAGAAACCCAGCATGTCTTACAGGTCCAAGCTCCTACACAATAACGTAAGGGTATTTGACTCAGATGTGTTCACACAAATGGCAAACAGACATGCATATGTACAAAGGCACCTGATACTAATCCTGTATTCACCCAGCCTCTTCTACAGGGAGCATTCTCCTAATCACTTTCACTTAACATCCTGATCCACTCTGCTCCACACCCCTTCCACTCACGGCAACACTGCAGCCACCACCATCAGTGATCCTTGTTTTTGCCCACCCTCATTTCCCCAGTCATCTACCTAACACCATGTTTCTCGAAGGCTGGTAGACTCATCACTAGTAGTCCTCAACATAATTTTAGATAGTACTCAGATGAGCATTTTTATTTGAAAAGCGTGTGTTCATTTTAGTATGCATTAGATAAAAAAGCCACCAACACAAGAAACGTCGATGTCATTGCTTAAAAAGAGACTAAAAAAAAAAAGAAGTCTATTTAAAAATCAAAATGTAAGTGGCTTACATGCAAAAAAAAAAAAAAAGCAAAAGAATGATCTGGAAATAACTGAAGTCTGGAAACTGAAGTCTAGAAACCATCATTTAAAATTTTCCTCATATGCCCTCCACTGCTTTAGATGGCTAGAGAACCATCTAAAGTAGTCAGACGGGACTACTTTTCCTGTCTCAGGACTTCCTGTGTGTGAAATTGCAACTGATCCTAGATGACAACCCACATCACCTACCCCCAATCTGGCAACTCTCACTCTTTCGCTCCTGGAAGGAGTCCAAATGATCAAGCCCAGGGCACACTAGAGGCAGCTTTCTAGGCCATAACAGTACATGAGCCAATTAATCTAAAAAGTTCTGCTCTACAGTGCCATACTTTTTATATGGGCCAAGATCTCTGAAGAATCTCTGGGGAAGTTCCAAGAATGATGCAGATTTAAACAAGTTCTATCACCTCATAGGTTAAAGTATCAGCAATGGAAAATATTGAACAAGCTAAGAAGACTCCCCCTTCCTCATTCTGGGCACCCCTCCTTCCCTTACTCCTTAATATTTTCTAATGTTTAGGAATCAATTAAAGGCAGCTCCCCACTTTGGGTGCCATTCATTCAATAGTTATTGAGTGTCTATATTGTCCCACAGCTCAAGGCACTTTTTAAAGGCTATCACCTTAAAAGCAAAGTCCCATTTCCCTTCTTTCTCCCTGAGAGCTCTGGTTCTCAACTAGGGATGATTTTGCCTCCCAGGTGACATTTGGCAATGTCTGGTGACATTCTTGGTGGTTATGACTGAGGAACAAAGGTATTGCTGTTTTCTTCCAGACACCAGACATATGCAGATAAACATCCTGCAATGCACAGGACAGTTATCCACAACCAAGAAATATCTGGCCCAGCATGTCCATAGTGCTAAGGTTGAGAAACTCTGCTGTTGAGTAAGTCATCTTGACAGTAGTAATAGTTCAAATGTAAAAGAAGCAGAAACTACTTCAGGAGTGATAATTTGTTTAAGCAGAAATAGATCTTGATAGGATGTTTCAAATGTATTGCATAGATGTCAAATCTAGCTACATCTGGCCAGGAGTTACTTCTCACTGAGATTCACTCAACTGTATGCTTCTGTCATGTTGCATTAATTCTGAAAATTCCTGCTCCAGCAACCTATTTCTTTGATTTTCCAGAATTCCAAATAGTCCTTGAAGTTAGCCATTAGTTTTGTAGAGTTCAAACTGTTCTTCCTTATTTTATTTTATTTTTTGAGACAGAGTCTTGCTCTGTTGCCAGGCTGGAGTGCAGTGGCGTGATCTCGGCTCACTGCAACCTCCACTCCCCAGGTTCAAGCGATTCCCCTGCCTCAGCCTTCTGATTAGCTGGGACTACAGGTGCCCACCACCATGCCTGGCTATTTTTTTTTTTTTTTTTTTTTTTGTATTTTAGTAGAGACGGGGTTTCACCATGTTGGCCAGGATGGTCTTGATCTCCTAACCTCGTGATCTGCCCACCTCGGCCTCCCAAAGTGCTGGGATTATAGGCTTGAGCCACTGCGCCCGGCCTTGTTCTCTCTTATTATATTCACAGCATCACTGTTGAGGGCATGAACCCTGAAGTGAGGCTGCTTAAGTTTTAACCATAGATTGGCCACTTAACAGCTATGAAACTTTGATATACTCACTTGACTTCTTTTAGCCTCTTTCTCCACATCTCTTAAATGGTGAACTTTGTAGTTTAACACTTATGGTGCTGCTTGTGAAGATTGAATGAGTTGATGCACGTAATCCACTTCCACAGTGCTGGACGCATAGTAAATACTTTATAAATTTCAGTCGTGTTATCATTGTCCAAGAATTTTGCATTATCTTGACATCCAGATTTTGGTGAACTTACTGAGAGAAGTGTTTCACAGTGGTCAGGACCACAGACTCTGAAGGAAGATTTTTCTGGGTTGGAATGCTGATGTTACCATGTATTTGCTATGTGATTTTGGTCAAATCCCCTACAGTTTTGGGTGCCTTAGTTTTCACATCTGTAAAGTGGGAATTATAATAGGTATCTTATATGGTTGTTGTGAAGATTACTAAATTAATATAGGCAAATACTTAAAATATCCCTGACATACGTGTATGTCAGTATTCTATGTATTTACTGACTTACTCAATAAGTACTTAGAATAAGTACAGTAAGCTCAAGATAATTATAATCTCAAGATAATTATAAGTTATTAGCATTTTTTAACTTTCCTCTTTTTCTCTAAGTTCAATTAATATCAATCTTCTTTTTCTTAGGGAAACAAGCTGTTCCTTTAACAATGAGAAGGTGAAGTACCACCTGTTGGGTACTATGCTTACTGCCTGGGTGATGAGGTTGTTGGGACCCCAAGCCTGGGTGTCACGTAATTTACTTATGCAAAAAACCTGCATATGTACCCTTTAATTTGTAATAAGAGTTGAAATTTAAAAAAGAGGAAAGCTAACATGGATATATAAGACCAGAGCAGTCATAAGACAAAGTATATAATTGTAAAAGAGTCTACATTATGAAACTTCAAAAGTGCAGTCGTTCTTAGAATAAACATATATAGTTGAGATGCCCAACTACTTAAGATTTTTTATCTGGGAATCTGGACACCTGTAACTCTGTCCTGTGACCTTACTCCACCTTACTTACCTATTATGGGGCACAGTTTCTACCAGGTGGGTTTATTACTTTCAGTCCCATGACCCTCTAGAAAAGTAGGCAAATGTTAATGTTTAAAATTTATGTTGAGTTATCTTGCATCTGTCACAGAATTTAGATTTAGATTTGTGAGTTTACAGCGAAATCACTTTTCTGGCCCCTGTGGCCATGAATGTCAAGACAAGTCTGTTGGTATAAATAGCTGTGGAAGAAAAGCTGTCATCCTATTTCCAAGTCCAGGTGAAGTGAGCAACCATGAAGACCTCCATCTTCCTTGCTCTCCTGGGAGCTGCTAGTGAGTCTCTTTTAATGAGTGAGTCAGTGGATGTCGAACATAAGCTTAAGTTTGTATTTTATACTCTGGAAGACAACAATGAATGTTGAATCTGGTCTCTGTATTCAAGAAGCTTAAAATATTGAAACAACAGTGCAAAATACATATGTTTGTGGATAATTCAATTTCACTTGTTGGAGGAAGATCCCAGTGAGCAAAAGTCTTCGGGGTAGAAGATATAAAGACACAGGACTTGCTCTCAACTTCTGGGTAATATTAAAGAACAAAGAGAGAAAAGGAAAAGATAGCCCAGATTAAGGAGGCGCTTATCCCGATCTTTCCAAGAATTTGGAGTTAATAATTGAAACTAATCATGTGCTCTTACAGAGGCTGCAGGTGTCAGAGCCTGCATCTTCTCCACACTAAAGGGCTAGTGATATAAAGCCAAAGGGAAAAGCAATTTTCTTTCTCATGAATAAAAGTTATGGGCTGTGTTTTACGATATTTTTGCCATGGATGTCTCTCTGGTGTAAAGTAACATGTCATTTCATCATGAATATAATAGAAAAATGATGAGTTTTCCTTTTATACTACTAAATTTTATAAGACTAAAACTTAATACTAAATTTTCTCAAGTTAGGCAGGTATAAATTCAATGCATCTGTCTACACACCTGCTAACTTCTTTCCTAAAACTATTAAAAATATCTGAACAATCGGGCTCATAAAATATAATCACAAACTTTTGGAGCTACAAGATATAAAGTGGGCTAGACTTTAAAAGCTGAATAAATTCATAAGTGTTGGAAAGATAATTGGGATAAGAGGAAAAGAGGGTCATCCTATAATGCTCTGTAAAATGATTTTAATAAAAATTCTAGACTGGAATCAAGAAGAAAAATTAGGAGAGCAAAAGTATAAATCTCTAATTTCCTTCCAGACCAGAAAATTCTCAGGTGCCTTAGTTTTTTTTGTTTTTTTATGAGACAGAGTCTTGCCCTGTCGCCCAGGCTGGAGTGCGGTGGCGCCATCTTGGCTCACTGCAAGCTCCACCTCCCGGGTTCACGCCATTCTCCTGCCTCAGCCTCTCGAGTAGCTGGGACTACAGGCGCCCGCCACCACGCCCAGCTAATATTTTGTATTTTTAGTAGAGACAAGGTTTCACCGTGTTAGCCAGGATGGTCTCAATCTCCTGACCTCGTGATCTGCCCGCCTCGGCCTCCCAAAGTGCTGGGATTACAGGCGTGAGCCACCGCGCCCAGCCTCAGGTGCCTTTTTAAAGCTTCCTTTCTGTTATCGTATGGGGCTCTCTCTCCCATACCAACATCCCACCAACGACCAGAAACCAACATCAGCATGACTACTGAAAAGCATTACACCTAACTGTATGGCTGTGGAGCAGAGTTCTGTGAAAAAAGTTTCCTTGTGTCTTCAGGAAGTGATATTAAGGACATTTACTGTGTCAAGAGTTTCTGATCTTTGAGTGCGTGTGTGTGTGTGCGCGCGTGTGTGTGTGTCTGAATAGTTACATATAATAAAAAAAGAATGCATTTATCAAAGTTAAAGCATAAATTAAAAAATAGATAGTTATAATGTTATAAGTGGGGTACAATTTAAAGGTATGGGATAATAAATTTTCCCCCCAAATTACCTTAAAGCCACCATTTCCTGATTATGTGAGACAAAAGAACGTTCTGCTCCTTTGGTAAATCTGAGAAAACTTCATGGTATTGTAGAAACTTTAAGATGGATCTGTTTAACTGATAGTTCCCAAGTTTCCTCTGTCAGCCGCTTTCCCCACTAGTGATGATGATGACAAGATCATTGGGGGCTACATCTGTCAGAGGAATTCTGTCCCCTATCAGGTGTCCCTGAATGCTGGCTATCACTTCTGTGGCAGCTCCCTCATCAATAACAAATGGGTGGTGTCCGCGGCTCACTGCTACAAGTCGTAAGTCATTGATACTCACTTTCTTATGCACTAAGATTAATTAATCCTCTATCCCTGACAAAACACAATCCACAGTAAACTGCAGAGTTGTGCTTGAGGGTGAGGCATTCAGACCTCCAGAGACTTTTTATTTTCTCGGCATTATCTGATGTATAAAGGGGCTTTTGCATGGAGAGGTACCCTTCAGGGTTCCCTGATGTCTTCCCAAATGACGGTATTCAAGATACGGAAGGGAAATAGTGAGTGATGAACTATCCCTAGAAATAGCTTATGACATGAATCAGGATATAGTGCTAATTACTATAGCTCAGCCAGTATAAACTGTACATGGAGGTAATAAAATACAGAGAATTTACAGTGCAACATTAAAAATATGCATGATTCATTCTGTTCCCTTAACATTCTGCCATTTCTCTGACTCCTGCTTCATTCCCTGTGATAACTGGTGATCCCAAGCAGAGAGAAATGGCAAGTGCTGATCAGTCTCCGCCAACTTCCTTTTTGTCTCCAGCTGTTTTATTCAAGTCCTTGAGTTCTCATTCCCATTCCTTACTATTCTAACAAGATGGCGGGCAGTGAGTCTGCACTTGCAGTGACACTTCCCTAAGGAAAACTGTAACCTGTACCGTGTGGTGGTGCAGAATGCTACCTTAAGTGTACAATTACTGTATGACTGATTGCTTGAAAAGGATGGTGTCTGTGTTTATCCTCATAAATGGGGGGTCAGGAGGAGTGGAAATAGCTCAAGCTAGATACTTAGGAACCTCTTATACCTTTTCATCCAGCCGAATCCAAGTGCGTCTTGGAGAATACAACATTAAGGTCTATGAAGGCAATGAACAATTCATAAATGCAGCCAAGATTATTTGCCACCCGAAGTATAACTCAGCCACCATTGATAATGACATCATGCTGATTAAGCTGAGCTCAGCCGCCACCATCAACTCTCAAGTGGCCACCATCTCTCTGCCAAGATCCTGTGCAGCGGCTGGTACTCAGTGCCTCATCTCTGGCTGGGGCAACACCCTGAGCAGTGGCAGTAAGTGTCGCCTGAAACAGAAATACCAAATATGACAATTTTAGAGCTGAAAGACATGTGGAAAGTTAGCTAGTCCAAACTCACTTAAGGCTAAGTTCCCAGAGCATAGTTTTTGGATATATGGAATCTCAGAAATATACTATTAATAATTGAAATGAAGAAGATTCCTTTGCTGGAACCATGCAGAAGACACAATAATGAAGTACTATGAAGATATCAGGGTATTTAACTGAAGTGTGATTAGTGATGGGCAGAGAACTATAAACTGAGGAGGTAAACAAAACAAAGACTCAGGGATTTGGTCTTGCCTGGAGCATATATCTGCTTGAGAAATAAAGTCACTAGATGTGAGATTTGTGGTCACCGATGCTAGTGTCAGAGAAAGAACAATTCATTGATTAGAAGTATTTGGCAAAGCTTCTAGAAAAAAAAAATATTGTTCTCTCAAATGAGAAGTCATTGGCTAATTGAAAGAAAGGGTGAGAGTATTGGGGAAGAGGGGAGATGTATTGAGAAAGAAATTTTTGGAACCCTCATGAGTAGTCTTGCATTTTTTACTCTTCCACTCCACAGCCAACTACCCTGATCTCCTGCAGTGTCTGAAGGCTCCCATTCTAACACTGCTTGCCACACAGCCTACCCAGGCAAGATTACTACAAACATGATATGTCTGGGATTCCTGGAGGGTGGAAAGGACTCTTGCCAGGTTAGTTTCTTTGTACTGCTTCTCAATTCCAGCTCATTCTTAGTCTTCTCTGCCATAATTCCCCTTTTCAGAAACACAGAGGATTGTAAAACTGCCCCTGTAACTGATTGTGAGAGTTGAGGGACAGCCTTGGGACAAATTAAATATTTTATTTTTATTGTATTAATGTCTAGGTTTAAGAGTTAAAAGATGCACAGAAGATGGTGTGCAAATAGTACTTCCAAGTGCCCTTCTGAGGAGGTAAACTGTGGAAAGGAACTCTAGTGGAAAGAGCAGAGCTAGTTAAGCAGCATGAAACCTCCATAATCCTCACCTCCTCTTGGCCCAATGGCCTACCGAGGGAAGAGAAGGAGCTCAAATAAGGTATAAGGAAGACTAACTACTGACATAGTAAGTAGATTGAGGGTTGGAGGATTTCAAGAGGAAGAGAAAGTGCTTCATGGTGGATCAGCAGTGTGGGACAATGGCCCCAGCACAATGGAAGAACATCTTATGGCCCATTCTCCTATCTGGGCATAAATAATAGCCTTCAATATCCCTTCCTTTTTGCCCAGGGTGACTCTGGTTGCCCTGTGGTCTGCAACGGAGAACTCCAGGGCATTGTCTCCTGGGGCTATGATTGTACTCAGAAGAACAAACCTGGAGTCTACACTAAAGTTTGCAACTACGTGAAATGGATTCAGCAGACCATTGCTGCCAACTAAACACCTTTATCTCTTCATGTTCCATATCCTATTCATCAACTTTACCTTCTTTCTATGCCAAAAAACAGTATCTAAATAAAAATATACTGTCTTGTACCACGTCTTTCCAAGAATGGTCCCTGTCGGCATTGATTAACTTTCTCTTGAAACTAGTTGTTAAGAAGGTGGACATAGAGTCAAACTATTATATTGAGAAAATGTGAAAGGTTATTGATATGGTTTGGCTCAGTGTCCCCACCCAAATCTCATGTCGAATTGTAATTCCCAGTGTTGGAGGTGGGGCCTGGTGGGAGGTGATTGAATCGTGGGGGCAGGCTTCCCCCTTGCTGTTCTTGTGATAGAGTTCTCCCAAAACCTGCTTGTTTCAAGTGGGTAGCACCCCCCCTAATCCTGCCATCCACGTGAAGATGTGTTTGCTTTCCCTTCTACCATGATTAGAAGTTTCTTGAGGCCTCCCAAGAAGCAGAAGCCTGTACAGCCTGCAGAACCAGAGCTGCCTAAACTTCTTTTCTTTATAAATTACTCAGTTGCAGGTATGTCTTTATAGCAGTATGAGAATGGACTAATACAGTTATTTAGTCATTAATTCAACCTAATCCATATAAGTTTACTGATCACCAACTATATGCCAAACTGTATGTGATACACTGAGAATAAAAAGGTGAACAAGTTTAGAGGTCACTGTTACCACCACATTTTGTTTTTTTACAAAATCAAGAACTTTAAAAATATGTCAGATAAATTTTTCTTTAAGATTTGGCTACAGTATATATTTTAACGTGCATTTCTGGGGCCAGGTATGGTGGTTCATGCCTGTAATCCAAACTCTTTGAGAAGCCAAGTTGGGAGGATCACTTGAGGTCAGAAGTTTGAGATCAGCCTGGGCAAAAGTTAGAGACCAGCCTGGACAACACTGCCTCTACAGAAAATTAAAAAATTATCTGGGCATGGTGGTACATGCCTGTAGTTCCAGCTACTTGAAAGGCTAAGGTGAGAAGATTACTTGAGCCCAGGAGTTTGAGGCTGCAGTGAGCTTTGATTGTGCCACTGCACTTCAGCCTAGGAGACACAAGACCCTATCTCTAAAAATAAAAATCAATTAATTGAAAACATGGACTTTTATGATCTATCATGCGTTCATACCTTACAAGATATAATGACACAAAAATGCAGAAAATTAAAATTAATTGCCCAAAATAATTCACAGTAAAGCTAAGATAAAGCCCAAGTGGGCAATCCCAGTGGATTGCTGCTGATAGAACAGAATGGTCTTTCTTTCCTTTTTCTTCAATCTATCTGAAATTCTGGGAGGCTAGGTAACAGAAACCTCTAGATGCAGAAATATTTAAAATTCACAGGTTTCCTGTGTTTTCCAAGGCTTCACCTACCTGTATATTCCTTTACTCCAAGATCTTTCTTGTTTTCCAACTAGAAATTTGCTATAGCAGGCCTGGTCTCTGGAGACAATCTGTGCCCCTTTTTCACTACAAGTTCCCCCAGATCCCAGCCCAGATGAAGTACTAATTCAAACTACAAACAAAAACAAAAAGGTACAAATTCAGATAAGTTTGCAGAAAATAGATATGGTGCCTTGAGGTCATAAATGGCTACAGATGTATTGTCTGTTCTCTTCAGTCCTGTTTGGAGAGTGCATCACAGACTCTGGCTTTTGTTCTTCCACGAGTCATCCCTCAAATCTTCATTGTTCTGTGCATCATTGAAAGGAGGGCTTGGAGCAGAAGACCCTGCACATGATTCTCATGGTTATCTGGAATGAGACAAAGGAAAAGACACACTGGGATCAGAAAACGGAACGGTACAGGTGCAGGCAGTTGGAAATGGGAGTGTATTTGCGGTTCAGTGATAAGGTGAAGGAAGGGTACTGTCTTAGGTAGCTCAGTCAGCTATAACAAAAATATCACAGACCGGGTGGCTTGCACAACAGACACTTATTTCTTGCAGTGGAGGCAGTGAAGTCAAAGATCGAGACACCAGGTAGTCTGGTGTCTGGTGAGGATAGCTTCCACGTTTCTTAATGGCCATCTTCTAGTTGCATCCACTCATGGCCAAGAGAGCCAGTTCTAGTCCTTTTTCTCTTCTTACAAATTAGTACATTAATCCCATCATGGGGGCACCACCCTCTAGACCTTATATAAACCTAATTACCTCCCAAAGACTCCACCTCAACACCATCCCACTGGAGGTTAAATTTTTAATATATGAATTTGGGAGGCGGGGCACAAACATGCAGTCCATAATAAATATTTCAGGGGAGGAGAGTACTGAAAGATATATGTGCCCATTAGCAATTTTCTCTCCTTTTGTAAGTATGGATGGCACATTTGTAGAGAAAAGCTGAGTTCTTAATACTGCCTTATCACTGCCCCTAAAATGCAGCCAAAACTGCTTAGACTTGCATTCAACATTCTCAAATATTTGATCACAACTAACCTTTCCTGTCTTATTTCCTTTGTTCTCATTGAATTGTTGTTATGTTTGTGTATAATCTAAATTAATTTCATATATAGCTCTCTTTGTGTAAATAGGTAGCCTTAGATCTATCCCAACTAAACATCTTGGGCTTCTGCCTTGAACAAAATGAGATTAAGTTTTCCCTGTTCCCTCTGAAATACTTTTCTGCTTCACTTAATTACTACCATCAATACCTACCTATTCACTTTCCCACCCCAGATAGAGGGAAGGTTCCAAGACTTGATGGGAAGTGTGAGATACACAAAAGATGACAGATCAGGGCAGGTCCAGAGAAAAGAAAAGGGCAAACAAATTATTAATCCTTTATGTTATCCAATAGTGTTTGTGTAGTACTTATTCTTGCCATTTTCATATTTTTGTTTAACGCTTTACAATTTGTGAATTTTTATTAAACTCTATATGTCATATGCCATTTTAACCAACAACTTAGCTTTTATAAATTCACCCTAATAAAATAAGCATTTAAGTTAAAAAAAAAAAGGTACAAATGTGAACACATCTCTTAGGAAGTTGCAAGGAACAGAATATCTGACTAATAAAGTCTTTAAAAAATTCACAAATGGAAGCTTAGGAGTAGGGAGGGCTTCAAGAATATTTATATAAGAACATTGGTTTTAATAAGATAAATTACCAAATTTATCTCTATAAATAAATTATCTCTTTTTCTCTATAAATCTTTTTGAATTTATTATTTTGCTGTAACACCACTATTTATCTTTCATGGAAAGTGACTTTAGTTTTGAAATCAAATTTTAAAAGGTCTTTAAAAAATAAAATATTTTCTATCTTCATATTATTTAGTCTCACTTTGAAAAGTCAGTTTAAAATGTCAATTTGTTGACGGGGCACAAATACAAAAGTCTTAGTCTTAGAGATACTCATTTATTCTGACTAGCTCAGTCTAACCACTTTTTATTTGTATGCCGTCTAAACTCTAGGATTTCCAGACCCCTTGAAGAAATCATAGTTTTCAATAATTTCTTTGTTTCTCCATTTTTTAAAATAAGTTCCCAGCTTCTACAGAATAAATCAACTCATTTTCTCTTTTACTAACTGATCTCATCTTCTCACTGTGAGGCACAAATTCCTTCATCAAAACTTACCTGAGAGTTATATAAGCGCTCTAACGTGACCTCAACAGTCTACTGTGATTTTATGTACACAGTCCCCATGCAAAGCCTTCATTACTTAACGGAGTTTATTTTTAAGGACACATCAATGTGCATAATCCAAGTTCATTTTTTAAATGACTTTTCTATTTTTGTGGTCCATTTCTATTTGCAGTGTTCTTAGCCCTTGCCAGCTCTGCCTCTGAGACTCTTGTTAGACTTGGAGGGACCCATGAAGTGAAAGGCCACAGGTTTCCTCCAAGGTCAGCTTCTGGCTCAAAGATCTGATAGCAGTAGAGCACCCTGTTTTCCAAACAGAAAATAAGGCCATATGATCTGAAGAACTGTTGGAAAATTAATTTTGTCTTCATTCGTAAGGGGAACTTTCACAGTTCACACAATTTTGTGTTGTGGTAATTTCTCATACCACTCATGTACTATATCTACAGTTAAAAAAATTATAAGAGAAAAGATTATGCTTCCCTGGGAGTCACTGGATTGTTGTCCTGGCGTGTTAGAAGCTTCCCTCATCACCCCACTGCATTTCTCTCTATTGCATGTAGAATGGAAAGGCTGGGCAGATTTCTGAGAAACGCCTCTCCAAGCCTCTAAACTTTCTTTACACATAACTGCCTCTCCCACAGGACTTCTTCCTCCATTTTCTTTTCCAAGGAGCATCATACAGAATTACAGACACTGCTCTGATGTCACTCTCACCATTGAATTATCATATAACTTTCTTTTGGGGTTTCCTCACTTCAAAATCACATTTTCCGTTTTTGATGATCAACACTTTGAACTCAGAAACAGCAGTTTTGAAATCAGTAACTCCCTCCTTAATCCTCTGAAGTCCTTTTCATTTTCTTCTTCCTGTTTAACTACTAGGATTATTTTGCCCTCGAAAAAGAAATTTCCATTTACTGCCATGTCTAGGAAAAATAAATTTTCTTCACTGTAGCTTAGCATGGTCTCCACATTATTACATTGTTTTACATGTGTTTACCAAAAAAAGACAAAATCTCTCATTTCATTTGAGAAAAAGGCATAACAAAATATTTTATTCTTTTTTTTAGCTACGTAATTTAACCCCCTTCTTTCAACCCAAATCAGCTACATTTTTCTTCAATCAATAACTTCATAAGCCTCATGGGATGGGAGAGTTACACCCTCCCACGGGACGGCTAGCTGCCATGTTCTACTGAGTGGGATATGCAAACTGAAGGCTGGATCTAATGGAGAAGACAATAATCTTTTAAAAAAGAGAGAGAGAGAGAGAGAGACATTAGAGACATAGAAGAAGAAAAGAGGTAAGTTAGGATAAGACTTAGGAAGGAATTTCAAAAAAGAATAAAAATAACTAAAATAGATCTTTAGAAAATTATGCTGTGTGGTAATATAATACAAATTCTTTTCTTGTGTACAAATTCTTTTCTTGTGTTTCCTGTGTAGTGTCCAGAACAATTTTTATTTTTGCTACTGTATTTTAGTTTTGAATCTGATTTGGAGAATGGAATAAAATAGTAGTTAGATGAGCTTTAACACTGGCTTTGGGCAAAAGACGATCCACATCTGGGTAACAAGAATGAGGCAGGATGGGGAAGGTATATTTCTTTGTCAGTCATAGTAGTTACCAAATATTAGAAATAAAATGTCTTCACACCATCGAAAATTTATCTTCCCATAGCTCTGGGTTCCACCAAAGATTTTTCCTCAGACATTGTATTACTCCAGATTCATTCAGGAAATACAAACCACATCAGCAATATAAAGAGAAGAAATTTTAGTATAAACAACTATTAATTTTGGCCGGGTGCAATGGCTCATGCCTGCAATCCCAGCACTTTGGGAGGCTGAGGCAGGAGGATCTCTTGAAGCCAGGAGTTTGAGACCAGCCTGGACAACATAGCAAGGCTTTGTCTCTACAATAATAATAATAACAATAATTAGTGGGATGTGGTGGTGCATGCTTGCAGGTCCAGGTACTCAGGAGGCTGAGGCAGGAGAATCACTAGAGGAAAAAGAAGAATTATTCACTTTTTTGGCAAGGGAAAAAATATAAAGAATGGGGTAAAGCAAAAAGATCATTTTGTGGTGCCTGACATGTCAATGCGAGCAACTCTAAAAGGGGTTGCAGGTTTTTATTGTTGTTTCATATTTATGTTGTTCCTTTTCTGCATTTTTCTTGATAAACAAGTGTTGGGTTTTATAAAACAAAGATAACATTTGTCTTTAATGAAATTTCCAGGATCTCTGGCTTATAAAATTTAGTATTAATCTTTCTCACCTTACAAAAATCCCTTAATCCACCCTAATCTGCAGGAAGAAAGCCAGCTGACAATGAGACAATGAGTGCAACCCAGTCAGGCTGGGAGGCTCCCCAGCACTGACCTGCTCCATCCTCTCATCCCTCCACATCTTTTCTGAGCCTCATGCTAGTCACAAGATGTCCCTAGTGAAACAAGAGTAGTACTGGAGGGGGTAATACGTTTTCTCTTTAGAGAGAGGGGTATTGAGCTAGGAGCTGAAACCTAAGAAGTCCAGTAATTCTGAATCACTGACTTCAGGAGGGACCCAGTTCCAGGACACTGCTGGAGCCAAATCACACAATCCTGTGAACCAGGAGCATCCAGAAGGTTTTCTCCTTTCTAGTACTCAGGAGTTTTGCAGAGGTGAAAAAGGTAATAGTGATGATAACTCACATTTATTATCTTCTGTGTGTCATATACTGTGCTTAAGTGTTTTTAAATAATATTTAATCCTCATGACTATCTTAAGAGGTAAGTACTAATCTTCTTTCCATTTTATAGCTTAGAATACTGAGGCTTAAGGTAGTTAAATGTCCTTTTCAGGATAAGGCAGCTGGTAAGTCAATAGGAACTGAACCCTATCAGGCCAACTCCAAAGCCCACGCTCTTCACCATGTTAACTAAAAAAAAAAAGAAAGAAAAAAGAAAGAAACAAGAAAATATCATAAAGATTTAAGAACTTCACAGCAATATTTTGACATAAGATAAATTACTGTCCCTGAAAGCCTGGAAAATATGGGAATCCTAAAGTTACAGTTATTTTATTTTATTTATCCAACATTTAAATAGCATTTACTATTTGTTAGGCAGTGTCCAAAGCCACTTTAAAAACACTAGCTCTTTTCATTTTCCTAAAAACAATCGGTGTAATGGGCTCTTCATTATACAGGAAAGGAAACTGATAAAGACAGAGATAAGAAACTTGCCCAAGGGCATATGGCTACAAAATGTGTCATAATCAGAGCTCATTATGATCAAGCTTCAGAGGCTACCATGAGAATTACAGGCAGTGTATTATGAACACTCATACTCTTATCTTTTCTACTGTAGATTCCAACATCTTCTCTCATAGGAGCATTGTCTAATCCTTTTTCTATTTTAGTCCTAAAGGCGGAAAGAATCACACCTTATGCTCACTTAAAACTGCCCCGCCAAACCCTTCTCCGGATGATCTTGATCCCTCCCTCCATCAAGCCACCACTCCCCAGAATTGAGGCTTAAACATGAAATTAGAGCAAACTGATGGACCCAGATAAATTTCTTTCGAGTCCTTCAGGATTGAGAGGACACAACAGGGACCCCGGAACCACTCAGGCAGAATTGCCCTCTTGGAATACTTGCTTCACCTATCACCATTAGAAAACAGAGTAGAGTTGGAAATGATTTGACTCCTGTCCTGGTTATTGATTACTGCATAGAAAACCACCTCAAATTTAGCAGAATATAGCAACGTCAGTCATTTGTTATCACTATTTCTCATGGCTTTAGGATTTGACTGGGCTTCTCTAGGCAGTCGTTCCTGGGAATCTCTCATGCTTTGCAGGCAGCAGGTGGCTGGGCTTGGAGCCATCTCAAAGACTTCCTCACTCATAGGTCTGGTGGCTGATACTAGCTGTCAGCTGGGACTTCAGCTTGATTTTTGGCCTGAGCACCTGTGCATGGCTTCTCTATGTGCCTCCAGATGGGATGCCTTCAGCTTACTTATAGCAAAGCAGATGTACTCTAAGAATATTTGAAGAAGAGAGCCAGATGGAAATTTATTGACTTTTAGAACCTGTTCTCCAAAATCATGCCAGTTCATATCTTAAGAGGAACCAAATTAGAATTTACATTTGTAGGGAAAAGAGCCAGACAATAAAGGAGTACTTTCTAAACCACCACATCATCTCACATCCAGGAAAAATCTCTTGGAAACTGAATTATGCTTTTTTAAAAGTTTTATTTTAGGTTTTGGGGTACATGTAAAGATTTGTTACATAGATAAACACGTGTCATGGGGTTTGTTGTACATATTATTATATCACCCAGGTATTAAGCTCAGTACCCAATAGTTATCTTTTCTGCTCCTCTCCCTTCTCTGACCATCCCCTCTCAAGTAGACCTTGGTGTCTGTTGTTTCCTTCTTGTGTTCATAAGCTCTTATCATTCAGCTCTCACTTACATGTGAGATCATGTGGTATTTGGTTTTCCTTTCCTGTGTTAGTTTGCTAATTTGATGATGGCCTCTAGCTCCATCCACGTTCCTACAAAAGACATGATGTCATTCTTTTCTATGGATGCATAACATTCTATGGGGTATATGTACCAGATTTATTTTATCCAGTGTGTCATTGATGGGCATGTAGGTTGATTCCATGTCTTTGCTATTGTGAGCAGTGCTGCAATGAACATTTGTGTGCATGTCTCTTTACGGTAGAATGCTTTATATTCCTCTGGATATATACCCAGTAATGAGATTGCTGGGTCGAATGGTAGTTCTGCTTTTAGCTCTTTGAGGGATTGCTGTGCTGCTTTCAACAATGGTTGAACTAATTTACACTCCCACCAACAGTGTATAAGTGTTCCCTTTTCTCTGCAACCTCGCCAGCCTCTGTTACTTTCTGACTTTTTAATAATAGCCATTCTGAGTGGCATGAGATGCTATCTCCTTGTGGTTTTGATTTGCATTTATCTCATGATCAGTCATATTGAGCTTTTTTTCATATGCTTGTTGGCCACATGTATATCTTCTTTTGAGAAGTGTTTTTTCATGTCCTTTGCCCACTTTTTAATAGGGCCGTTTGTTTTCCTTTTGTAAGTTTGCTTAAGTTCCTTATAGATGCTGGATATTAGACCTTTGTCAGTTTGTAAAAATTTTCTCCCATTCTGAAGGTTGTCTGTTTACTCTGTTGATAGTTTCTTTTGCTGTGCAGAAACTGTTAAGTTTAATTAGATCCCATTTGTCAACTTTTGCTTTTGTTGTGATTGCTTTTGGTGTCTTTGTCATTAATATGGTTTGGCTATGTCCCCACCCAAATCTCATCTTGAATTCCCATGCGTGGTGGGAGGGACCCAGTGGTAAGTAACTGAATCATGGCTGCAAGTCTTTCTCATGCTCTTTCTGTGGTACTGAATAAGTCTTACAAGATCTGATGGCTTTATAAAGAGGAGTTCCCCTGCATAAGCTCTCTCTCTTTGCCTGCTGCCATCATGTAAGATGTGACTTTCTCTTCCTTGCCTTCTGCCATGATTGTAAGGCTTCCCCAGCCACATGGAACTGTGAGTCCAGTTAAATCTCTTTCTTTTGTAAATTGCCAAGTCTTGGGTATGTCTTTATCAGCAGCATGCAAACTGACTAATACAGTCATGAAATCTTTGCCCATTCCTAGGTACAGGATGGTATTGCCTAGGTTGTCTTCCAGGGTTTTTATAGTTTTGGGTTTTACATTTTAGTCTTTAACCATATTGAGTTGATTTTTGTACATGGTGTAAAGAAGGGGTCCAGTTTCAATCTCCATTGGCTAGCCAGTTATCCCAGCACCGTTTATTGAATAGAGAGGCTCTGTCCCATTGCTTGTTTTTGCCAGCTTTGTCAAAGATCAGATGTCACAGATGTGCAGCCTTATTTCTAGGCTGTCTATTCTGTTCCATTGGTCTATGTGCCTGTTTTTGTACCAGTACCATGCTGTTTTAGTCACTGTAGCTCTTGTAGTATAGTTTGAAGTCAGGTAACTTGCTTCCTTCAGCTTTGTTCTTTTTGCTTAGCATTGCCTTGGCTATTTGGGCTTATTTTTTTGGTTCCATATAAATTTTAAAATTTTTCTAGTTCTCTGAAGAATGTCATTGGTAGTTTGACAGGAATAGCATTGAATCTATAAATTGTTTTGGGAAGTATAGCCATTTTAATGATATTGATTCTTCCTATCTGTCAGCATGGGATGTTTCTCCATTTGTTTGTGTCTTGTCTGATTTCTTTGAGCAGGGTTTTGTAATTCACAGTGTGGAGATTTTTCACCCCCCTGATTAGCTGTATTCCTAGGTTTTGGGGGTTTTTTTGTTTGTGCATGGCAATTGTGAATGGGACTGCCTTTCTAATTGGCTCTCAGTTTGTTGTTGGTGTATAGGAATGCTAGTGATTTTTGTACATTGATTTTGTATCCTGCAATTTTGATGAAGCTGTTTATCAGCTGAAGGAGCTTGGGGGCCAACACTGTGGGGTTTTCTTGACATATAATCATGTCATCTGCAAACAGAGATAGTTTGACTTCCTCTCTTCCTATTTGGTTGCCTTTTATTTCTTTCTCTTGCTTGATTGCTCTGGCTAGGACTTCTAATATTATGTTGAATAGAAGTGGTGAGAGAGGGCATCTTTGTCTTGTGCCAGTTTTCAAGGGGAATGCTTCCAGCTTTTGCCTATTTAGTATAATGTTGGCTGTGGTTTTGTCATAGATGGCTCGTATTATTTTGAGTTATGTTCCTTCAATACCTAGTTTATTAAGAGTTTTTAACATGAAGTAATGTTGAATCTTATCAAAAGCCTTTTCTGCATTTATTGAGATAATCATGTGATTTTTATCATTAGTTCTGTTTATGAGATGAGTCACATTTATTGATTTTTGTATGTTGAACCAACCTTGCATTCCAAGGATGAAGCCTATTTGATCATGGTGGATTAGCTTTATGTTGCGCTTCTGGATTCAGTTTGTAAGTATTTTGTTGAGGGCTTTTACATCTCTATTCATCAAAGATATTGGCCTGAAGTTTTCTTTTTCCTTGTCTCTCTGCCAGGTTTTGGTATCAAGATGATGCTGGCCTCATAGAATGAGTTGGAGAGAAGTCCTTCCTCCTCAATTTTTTGGAATTGTTTCTGTAGGAATGGTACCAGTTTTTCTTTGTACATATAGTGGAATTTGGCTGTGAATCCATCAGATCCTGTGCTTTTATTGGTTGGTAGGCTATTTATTGCTGATGAAATTTTGGAGCTCATTATTGGTCTGTTTGGTCTGTTCAGGGATTCAGTTTCTTTCTGGCTCAGTCTAGGGAGGGTGTTTGTATCCAAAAATTTATTTGTCTCCTCTAGGTTTTCTAGTTTGTGTGCGTAGAGGTGTACATAGTGGTTTCTGATGGTTGTTCTTATTTCTGTGGGGTCAGTAGTAACATTCCCTTCATCATTTCTAACTGTGTCTGTTTGGATCGTCTCTTTTTTCCTCTTAATTAGCTAACTAGTGGCCTATTTTATTATTGTTATTTTTTAAAAAAACTAACTCCTGGATTCTTTGGTCTTTTGAATGGTTTATTTGTTAATTTCCTTCATTTCAGCTCTTATTTGTGTTATTTCTTATCCTCCTTTGGGGTTGATTTGTTCTTCCCTCTCTAATTCTTTCAGTTGTGAAGTTAGGTTGCTAATTTGATATCTTTCTAACTTTTTGATGTGGACATTTACTGCTATGAATTTTCCTCTTGACACTGCCTTAGCTATGTCCCAGAGATTCTGGTTTGTTGTATCTTCGTTCTCACTATTTTCAAAGAACTTCTTGATTTCCACCTTAATTTCATTGTTTACTCAAAACTCATTCAGCAGCATGTTAATTTCCATGTAATTGTGTTGTTTTGAGGAATTTTCATTGTGTTGACTTCTATTTCTATTTCACTGTGGTCCAAGAGTGTTAATGTATGATTTTGGTTCTTTTGTTGAGGATTATTTTATGTCTAATTACATGGTCAATTTTAGAGCATGTGCCATGTGATAATGAGAAAAATGTATATTCTCTTCTTGTGGGGTGGAGACTTCTGTGAAGGTTTATCAGATCCATTTGGTCCAATGTTGAGTTTAGGTCCTAAATATCTTTGTTAATTTTCTGCCTCAATGATATAATACTGTCAGTGGAATGTTGAAGAATCCCACTATCATAGTGTAGGGATCTATGTCTCTTTGTAGGGATCTATGTCTCTTTGTAGGTCTCTAAGAACTTGCTTTATGGATCTGGATGCTCCTGTGTTGGATGAATATATATTTAGGATAGTTAGGTCTTCCAGTTGAACTGAACCCTTTACCATTATGTAATGCCCTTCCTTGTCTTTTGTTGATCTTTGTTTTGTCTGAAATTAGAATTGCAACCCCTCCATTTTTCTGTTTTCTAATTGTTTGGTAGATTTTTCTCCATCCCTTTATTTAGAGGCTATGAGTGTCATTACATGTGAGATGGATCTCTTGAAGACAGCATACCATTGGGTCATGCATTTTTATCCAGCTTGTCACTCTGTGCCTTTTAAGTAGAGTATTTATCTTGTTTATATTAAAGGTTAGTTTTGATGTGTGAATTTGATCCTGTCATTGTGCTGCTAGCTGGTTATTATGTTGGCTTGTTTGTGTGGTTGCTTTATAGTGATGCTGGTCTGTGTGTTTTTGTATTAGCTGATAGCAGTCTTTCCTTTCTATATTTAGTGCTCCTTTCAAGATCCCTTGTAAGGCCGGTCTGGTAATAATAAAGTCTCTCAACATTTGCTTATCTGAAAAAGATCTTATTTCTCCTTCACTTAGGAAGCTTAGTTTGGCTGGATATGAAATGATTGGTTGAAGATTTTTTTCTTTAATAATGTTGAATATAGGCCCACAATCTCTTCTGGCTTGCAGGGTTTCTCCAGCCACATCCTACAGGTGCTTCTGGGCTGCCAACATGTCTGTACCTCCCTGGGACAAAACTCCCAGAGGCAGGGACAGGCTACCATCTTTGCTGTTTTGCAGCCTTCATTGGTGACACCTCCAGGTTCTAGAAAATCCAAAGTGACTAGAGACTAGAGCAGGCCCCAAGCATATGGCAGCAACCCTACAGAAAAGTGGCCAGAATGGTATGTAGGTGCCTATTCCCATATCTCCTCACTGGGCAGGTCCTCCAGGCCTGGGCCTCCAGCCACCCCTCACCAGAGCTATCAAGCCAGTACCAACTCAGCAACTCCCTGGACAGAGCCTCCAGGGGAAACTGACAGCTCTAGGCCACTGCCCCTGCAGTGAATTATGATTGCCAAGGTCACAATTGAGTGACCTTTATGAGAATATTATATGAGAAATTATAAAGAAGATAGTGAGTATAATCTCTTATATCCATTAAATAAATTGTATCCTCTCACTTCTTTACAAAGCAAATAGTTGTATTTAGCCTATTCTTTCCATATGAGAAAAGAAAAGAAAAGCAAAAGACATTTTAAAAGAAAGGACACTAACAATAGTTGCCTTCATATTCTCATTGGTGAGGCTTTGTGGGAGGGAGGCAGAAATTGAGACCAGAGAGAGAAAATATGGATTTCTCAATGTAAGATAGTAGCAAAAATTTTCAGTTCTCCTCCGATAGCTTAAAAGGGTAGATGTTTGTCTCTCTCAACTTGGGGCTTCTGGGCAGCAGAAATGTGAGCTGACTAAAGACATGAAGAAAACAAGAAAAAAGACGAGGAATTCAGGGTAGGTTCCAGCAATGTGGCAGACACCAGGCTATAGGTAACAGACTCCATGGACTGTAGGTGATTCATAAACATTCACAAAATGATTTCTGATATACTATTTAAAGATGTTTTCAGACTGGTGCTAAAATTTCCTGTAATATCTCCAAAGCTTCAGTTAAAGTCTGAAACCCACCCTAGCATTAGGTTAGTGGTGAATTAAGAAATAAAATGAAGACAGCAGTTTTCATGTGCTGGGACAAAGAAGGCTGGAGATAAGCAAAGAACTTAGCAGAAATAAGGCCCAGTCCTACCAGATAAATCACTGGAACAAGTAGAGGGATGCTGGATTTCCTAAAATGTTGGGGGTCATGGGCTTCAACAGTATGGTTGTGAGCAAGGTTTTTAACCATACAGAGCTTCAGCTTGAAAGTGAGTAATAAGGATATTTAATGTATAGGCCTGTGATAAAGGATAAATTAGGTCACACATGCCGGGCATATAACACAGTATTTGTCACATGGTACAGAACAAATACTGACTCTATTATTATAATTATTATTATTTTAAAACCTTTGGATACTAAAGAAATATTGTCCCCAAAAGTTTAGAGTACATGGGAACATACTGATGATGTTTTAAGTTAATAATTAAATTTTAGGAGAACTAAGTCTGCCAATAATTTTTACAGATATAGGAATGTTATGTTTATGGACTTTTATAACTGATCAGCTCTTTAATTACTCTGATAAAAATCAGCTTGATCCTATATAGTTTGCATTTGTCCAGTCTACTTTACGTAAAATGTGGGATTGAACCTACTGTTATTACCCGTCTCTGTGGGACAGGCTGGAAGTTATCATATAAGGGTAGCTAATAAAAAGAAAAAATGAGGTGCATTTTGAGAGTAATCAGCATAGAAGACAAAAAGTGAACTAGGAAGGAGACTGGTTGCATTCAGACCATCCAATAGGACAGCATCCAAGATCTGAAGATTATGAATTATCTTGGCAGGGTGGTTTTGCCCTGGACTTTTTATAGGGAGAAAAAGATAGGTTTGAGGTGGGGAGATTTATAGTTGGGGTTGTTTTACAATCGGGGGAAGCCTCAGTTAGTTGGCTGAATAGGAAATGTTTATTTTTGAATTGTAGCTAGTTTCGAGGAGACAAACCATTCTAATCTCAGCTAATCATTTTTGAAACAAAAAATGGGGAGTTGGATGGTCCGTGTCTGGCCGTGTCAGCACGTCCGGGCAAAAGAGGAAAGGTCTGTGTTTGATGCATCACAGGTAAGCAAGAGAACCATGCGAAATTTTCTGGGAGTTGGGAGAAAGAAGGGGCAGAGAGTCTTATCTAAATCATATGGGAAAGGTAATTCTTTGTGGTAATTCATTTCCAAGAACACAAAATGATGGGGGAATTTCTTAACCATTGCTCTTTTCTGGGAACACAGGCTAAGATAGAGTTCAGCCTTGACACAGAGAATATGGAGACTGAGTTCTGAGTCCTGACTTTGCCACTAACATCCAAGAGAACCACAGCTTCCTCATCACTGAAATTACAAGGAAGGAAAAAAGCAATGATTTAAGTGCATTTCATACTCCAATCTTCTGGAAGTCTCTGGAAGAGGAGAGATGGCAGCAGGATGGGCAGGGAGAGAGGTTTAAGTCACAGAGGGAGGAGGAGACAACAAAGAAAGATTGTGTCACAGAGAGGGGAGGGAAAATCAGCAGGTACATAATAACTCTGGGCAAGATTTGTAGCATAGGAAAGGAGGCACCAGGACCTTGGCTTGGTCTGTGCCACTCTCTTTCACCCCCATCAGAGACGGCTCCCAGCAATGCCGTATATATTTGAGTCTTGATAAAGACTCATTTGAAGACTGCTCTCCTCTCATCTCTCTTCTGCCCATAATCTCCACAGCTGTTCTTGGCAAGGACACTTGGACTAAAGATTGGGACAGCTTACAGCTTGATCAACTTGTCTGCTCCTGGCGAGATCAGTCTGCCATGAAGGGTTTTCTCATCATCGCTCTCTTGAGTGCAGCTGGTGAGAGTTTGAGGCTTTGTTTCTGCCTAGCGTGATACCTAGGATAGTCTATGAAAGATTGGAAAGAGGAGTAGCTGGGCACAACTAAAGAGCTAGGAAGTGGAGGACGTTTAAATAAAACAACTGTTGAAGAAAACAAAAGGAACCACATTAGAGGACATGGGCCTGGAAAAGGGGGGTGAGCTGGGTAAGGGGCTCTGGAAGCCCTAAGCTTTTCTATTTCTTTCATCACCAAAGTCAGGCAGTAAATTTTTGCCCCAATTTATGGCAAAAGTGAATATAAAAAAATTTAAATCAGACCGTACTTTTTTACCCCCATTTATGGCAAAAGTGAATTTAAAAAAAAAATACAAGTAGTCATTATTTTTTTCATCTTTGTAACACACAGCACTGCCAATAAGAGCTTCTGATCAGCATGTAAGTTAGTTTCACAGAATTTTAAGGTAATTTCATCTCAGTAAAGCCATATGTCAATTTTTTTATTGTGTATAACTTAGGGAACATGCATAATTTTCCTTGATTAAAATATAAAAGGTAAATTGAAGATCTTTACATTACATTTGAAAACCTTAGGTTAGGGAAAACTACCCTAGCCAGTTCTGGCCTTTTAACTTCTTTTTCCCTTTCCACCTATGGCCCCTTGATTCTCCAGGAGCTGTTTTGGCTAAAGACTCTAAAGATAATCAGGAGTTGTCATATAATTTTACTATTCCTTACATGGTCTATCTTCAGTCCTTCCCAGAACCCTGCGTGGGGTCTCTCATTCACCCTGACTGGGTATTGACGGCTGCCCATTGCCCCTTACCGTAAGTATCCCTTTCTCTTGCGAGCTGGGAGGAATCTGTTCAAACAAATGTAGATCTGGTGAAGCATCCCAGAAAATTTTTAGTAAAATCAGAAGACACGGAAAAAGAGAGACTCTTGTTCCCAATGGGAAATAGAATACAAATTTGGGCAGTTTAGGAGGAGATCAGTAGGAAGATGTCAGAGGATTCTCTCTCATGGGTAGTAAATAACATTCATTCATCAACAATACTTGTTAAACATTTATTATCTAGCAAGGGCTGTTTAATCACTGATAAAACAGTGAAGGAACAAGAAGAAAATAAATGTTCCCTCATGGAGCTTACATTTTGGTAGAGGGAGTAGCCACCACAAATAAATGGTTAAAAACAAAGTATTTTTTTTTTTAATGGCAAGCTGTAATAGATGGGCATGAAATAAGAAATCTGCTTTAGTTAATGTGGTCATGTCCATCATCTCTGAACAGGTGAGATCCATAGGAAGAGAAGCAGCCAGCCAAATGAATAAATCCTGGGGCATATTCCAGGCCAAGGGAACAATATTCATATACTCCCTGAAGTAGCAAAGATATTAAGGTATTTGACAAGCTGAGAAATCAGCAGGAATTAAGGGTAATGAGCAGGGGGAATGCTCATAGGATGAAGTCAAAGACTTAGGCAGAAGCCATATCATGCAGTGACAGTAAAGGGCAAGGGAGCACGACACAAAATAAAACAATTCCTTGCAAATCTCAGTGTTTCTGTTGTGTGTGAGAATGTGTTGTGTGATCAAGACCTACTCAGTTTCATGAGTATAGAAGGGTCCTTTCAAATTCAGAAATCTTAGCCATCTGGCTGTTCAAGGTAGTTTAGTTTAACACAGACTAACCTCTACTCTGTGGTATATGGGAAATACAAAGGAAATACACAGTTCACATCCTTCCAGAATAAGAATTGAAAAGGCAGGTGTTCTTTCTTACATCCATACTTAACACATGAACTGGATGTGTGGTGCTTCTCTATTAGCTGCTAATTCAGATGATAAAAAATCTTAATAACAAGGGTCCACTGACTGTGTTTTAGGTGCCAGACACCATGTCAGACATTTTACCAATTTATGTCTCTAATACAACAATTCTGTATATTATTGCTATTATTTTATAGACAAAGGAAGGCCATGTCAGTTCTCAGGTTAAGAAATAAAGTTAAAATAATTAAAGAGGGTGGCCTGTAGAATTTCTTGTAATCTGTCATCCTATGACTCTCTTTCTTCTCATCTCTCTGCCCTCTTTCTTCCAAAGTGTTGAAATTCGACTGGGAGTTTCTCAACCTAGCATCACAAATAAGAAACAACAGATACGAAACTATTCATCGATTGTGACCTACCCTGACTTTGATGCAAAATCCTTGAACAATGACCTAATGATGATCAAACTATCAACACCTGCTTCATTCAACCCACATGTGGGGACTATAGCCATAGCCTTGGAACCCATTCCATTTAATGAGTCCTGCTTTATTCCAACCTGGACCTGGAATGAATATAAAAACCGTAAGTGTTGGATGCTGTGTTCTTTATGCTGAGGAGGTTGGAGCTGGGAGAAAATGTAGAGGGATGTCCCTAATGGAAATCGCTGCTATGAGACAATGTTGTCCACCATAGAGGGATTCCTGCCAGGGCCCCAAACCACCATCACTGGAGGTCAAAGATAAAATTCAAAGAGACTGATAAAGGGCAGCCACTCTGACACCAACAAATGGAGCAGACAGTAATTTTTATATCTCTAGAATATTGAAGACAAGAGTCCAGAGAACTGGATTGAAATACAAGTGGGAGAAATAGGAGTCCTCATGCACAAAGACAGTATGAAGGCAGCCTGTGGGAGGGTGACTTACTCGTTGATAGTTGCTGAAAGCCCATCACACAATGGAAGAACAGTGGGGGAAATGAACATAAAATACATATGATACAGCGAAGCAGCAGAGGATGCTTCCTACACCCTCCACAGAGAACCCGTTTATGTGTGGAGAACCCTGAGAGACAAGAGAATGGTTGAGGGAGCACGTGTCCTGTCACCAGAGCTGGTTCCCTGCACAGAGTGCTACTCATACCTACTGCTCCATCCCAGAGTTCTCACTTATGGGTGGAGATTTGGGTGGTTCATAGGGAAATTGATTATTATGACATAATCAGTTGTTATCTCCCTGGTCTGACATGCCTCATGGGAAAAACAGTGGCAGCCCTTGTTGTAAGCACACACCCATCTCCCCTGTGAGCTGAAATTGGGATGAGCAGAAAGATCTGGTCTCAGCAGGAGTCTGTCTAACAAAGAACACTTATGAAGAAAATTACTTTCTAATGCACTTGTTGGTCCTTGTTGGCTGTTACTCCATTATTCTCTCTTTAGGTATTGTTGAGGATGAGGATATCACCACTTGATATCTGAAATGAAATGACAAATCTAAATCTATTGCTTATTACACAAGTCAGAGCAACGCTGACCAGGCACCATCCCACTAAGCAGAGTGGAGTGCTGATTAGCATAAAGGGTTTGTGGGAAGCTTGGAGTTGAGGGATTGGAGGACTTTTAGAGGTATGAATGGGTTCCATCATCTGTTGAGGCCTGGCTACTTCAGGGGGATTGCTGTTGATTGGTTGGTGCTCTGAGACGTGTTTTTCAAAGGACCTCTGATCCTGATCAGCTGATTTTAAGAAGTGAAGGCTGACACTGATTATCTTGCAAAAGCTATGTTCACTCAAGCAAGTTGTCCTGGATCTATTAATCAGGTTTAAATCTTTCTCTGGTGGCTACAGAACAATTCACCTGCTCTGTAAAAGCAAATAAAAGTGGAATTTTAGAAGTCAGTCTTTGGTAAAAAAAAAAAAAAAAAAAAAAAACAGAAATAAAAAGCAGAAACTATTATATTCTCAGTATTTTGCAGATTCATTTTTCTATTTAGAAGCAAGTACTTGGGAATCTAAGTGAACATGTTTTCTGAACAATTACAGCTTGTATGATTTTGAACATGTTTTCTGAACAATTACAGCTTGTATGATTTTTGTCCTTGACTTTATAAGTCTTATTCAAAGTAATTGAATCACAACTTACAGAAGTAATTTATTATATACAATTTGAAAACAAAACAAAACTATTCAGAGGTATATAGGCTCTGCATGTCAAAATCACAGTGATAAACTGTACCTCTATAAGCTTTCCGGTGCAGGGCTTCCAATATTTATTAGAAATTCATTATTTCAAGTAACTTAAGTTACTTTCACCTAGTTTTTTACACATATTTTAATTTAGTTCCCATAAAAACATAAAACTGAACATAATTTCTCTATCTTCTCTGACCTGACACCTTCTGGCCTAATCTGCTTTAGGGCATTTGATTGGATACACTTTATCAGAAAAAATCCTGCTCCTTAAACAACACTGGACTTAGCTTGAGCAATCTCTCATCAGTGTTTTTGTTTCTTTTCTCTTTGCTATTCTCTACCAGAAATTTAAATTACATAATACCTTGGCTAAAGTCCCTGTATCCTGAATTTGACAGTATAATAGCAATTGCTATTATGGAGATGAACAACATGACAACTTCTTAGGGGGAAATATATGTGTATATTTATATCAATACACATACTATAAACACTTATAAATAATCTGTTTAACTCAAAAAGCAGTTTTATATGCATTAAAAATAGTTTCTCCCTTTATAACTAAATGTGAAAAGGATCAAGTAGATGCCCAATAAAGATGTGTGTGTAGGGGGAAAATCTTTGGGACAATGGTTTTGTTACTGTCTCTTTCTCCTTGTGGTCACTAATAACTCACAGATTTTTCAAAATTTTATAAATGATGCATAGTACAGAAAGAACTATGGATTTGATATCTGACAAAGGGGACTTATAAACCTACTTCTCCAACATGGAGACTACTGAACAAGGAATCCTACGGAGAATGGAGTGTCTGCAGCTACCTGCACTGAATATTCTCAGGACTGAATTTATTTACAAAACAGGATCTGGTTACAAGAGCCCTTGTGATAGGAAGAGTCACTCTGGAGTTTGTTTTCTCTTTCCCACAGTTAGTGATCCCGACATCCTGACATGGATCAACCAACATTCTCTTCCATTCCATGACTGTCAGGATAGACTCAAAGAAGAACAGGCAGGAAACATCATTTGTGTGGGACACCCTCTAAGGATCCTATCTAAAAACAAGGTATTTCTCCCTTCTCTCTCTATACAGGAAGATAGCTAGAGTCCCATGGGAGAAGTGGTGATAATGCAGAATCAAAGAGCACTTATCCAAAAGGCCTCCCGAGAGTGAGGAGCAGAGACCTGAAGTCCATCTCCCCTCCCCATTCACCTCTGGGTTTCTAACCATTGCCCTTCTCAACTTTCAGAGCGGGAGAGATTTGGGATAGAACTATTTGTCCTTTGTCTTGCTTGCACTTGGGTTGGGTCAAGCTTGAACCTTAGAGGTAAGACTTATGTGGATGTAAAGAAAGGTCTGCCACCTCTCAAGGAAAATAAGCCCATTCTATTAGATGGTTTTGCTACTGTTATGTGCCACTTTTTGGCATTTACTATTTTTTTTTTCTTTGGAGATATAGTCTCACTCTGTCACCCAGCCTGGAGTGCAGTGGCGTGATCTTGGCTTACTGCAACCTCCGTCTCCCAGGTTCAAGCGATTCTCCTGCCTCAGCCTGCTGAGTAGCTGGGATTACAGGCACGCACCACCACCACGCCCGGCTAATTTTTGTATTTTAGTAGAAACGGGGTTTCACCATTTGGCCAGGATGGTCTTGATCTCCTGACCTTGTGATCCACTCACCTCAGCCTCCTAAAGTACTGGGATTACAGGCATGAGCCACCGCGCCCAGCTGGCATTTACTCTTGTTCCATAAGGACAAGGACACATTGACTTTCTGTTCCTTCTCTCTGTAAGGAAGTTTCGGCTGCCCCAGCCATCTGCAATGGGAGGTTGCATGGAATCTTGTCCTGGGCAGAAGGAAGTGTCACCCTAGGAAGTGAAGGATTCTTCACAGGTGTTCATCACTATGCAAGATGGATCTTGAAAATTATGGATACCCACTGAGGCACCTCTGTTCCCATATCCCCTCAGTACCTCTTCATAATTTCTACATTGGATCTACAACTCTCTTCACCTTTGTTATTTTGGAACAAAATCCAAAGAGGAAACATCTGATTAAAAAATAAAATGAGTAGCTAAGAACCCATGCCATGACTCCTGCTGTCTTTGTCATGTAAACTTTGAGGATAATGAGAAATTTAGCAACCCCTTCACTTTGTGTTTGTTCATTCATTTATCCATTCAAAAACTAACCACTAGCTGTTTAGTAGGCACTGCCTTTGCTAAGGATGCCTGAGTTGCCTGAGTGACTATGACATGACCTTGGCCATCAGTTAGCTAATTATAATACCTTTTGATAACTGCTATAACAGAGATGAGCAGTAAGCTCCACGAAAACATAAAATAAAACATTCTGAGTGGCAGTGTCAGGAGAAATAACACCAGAGAGGCAGACAAATTAAGAGAGGATATCGTAAAACTGAGCACATAGTTTATTAAAAGGGAAAAAAGCATAGGAAGTGTGGTGTAGTCTGGAAAATATATGTAAATAAGCAACCCTTGAGGGCAGAAAATAAATTGTAGAAAAGGAAAAATAATGTGATGAAATATTATTCTATATAGGCAGGCAAAGGTTGAGTGATGAAGGGCCTGACCTCCTCTATAAAGGAACTTAGATTTTAATCTTGAAGGCATTAGAGGGGGTGTCACTGAAGCTTTTACAGTAAACAAAACACTATCTGATTTCTGATTTGAGAGTTACTAAGGAAGTAACATCTGTAAAATTTGGACATACTTACTGTAAGAAGAAAAGGCAAGGGAGATGTCAGGGATAACTCTCCCAAGTTTTTGACTGGGACAACAGGTAAGATGGTGATTCTCAAAGATAATATGAGGATAACAAGTGCATTTGTGTGCAAGGTATCAAGAGCATGGTCCTGCATGAGGAGACAGGTGGCCTCCTATATTGAGATCCTTTAAGGATGTAGAGGTAGTTATTTCCAGCAGGCAGTTGGAGACAGTGATCTGAAACCTAGATGCTGCCTGAGGAGTGACTAACAAATAGGAGTCCTACATTGGTGGGTGGGAGCTGCGGGGTTTGGGAGGGCTCTCTGCTATGGAGAAGAGCTGTGATGGGTGCTCAGCCCTTCTCTCACACTGGCATATGTTGGGGAGATGTGCAGCATCCCATAGCCACTGACCAAGGCATCTAAAAACAGAGACAGAATTAAGGGGATTCTGAGTGACCCACCAAAGTTAGGGGTTTGAGTGACATATGAAAGACCAAAGAGCAACAGGGAGAAAAAGGTCAATAGGACGTAGGGATCTTATGTTAAAAAAGAAAAGATGGGCAGAGGAGGCCAGTGGAGATGGGAACCGAGAACCAAACCATGGGAGAAACCCCCTGTGGGAAGCGCAAAGAGGTTTGAAGTTTCTTCCCTTGAGGGGCACAGTGAATCTAGGGCATCTATAAAGGCTGCAGAGGTGAGTTGGTTTTTGGACCCTGAACCTGGATGCCTGAATTTGTTTTCTCTTCCCCTAAAGCAAAACAAAACAAAACAAAAAAACCCCACATGTGGTGACTCTGGTCTATAATCTCAGCACTTTTGGAGGCTGAGGTGGGAGGATTGTTTGAGACCAGGAGTATAAGACCAGCCTTGGCAACATAGAGAGAGCTTTCTCTCTACATAAACCAGCAATAATAATAATAATAATAAAAACTCCTAACTACATGGGAGGCTGATAGGGGAGGAGGTCGAGGCTGCAATGAGATATTATTGTGCCACTGAATTCCAGCCTGAGTGACAGAGCAAGACCCTGTCTCTAAAACAACAACAACAAAAATCAAAACCAGAGAGCTTAGGTACATCTAAGACCAATAGTTTGTTCTGGCCCATTCACAGAAATTTTCTTTGTTCTCAAATGTAGATACTAAGGCCATTTCATTGACTATATGATTCTTTTTGTCTGTAATCTCTGGCCCCATCCGAACAGCATGTCCTCAGTTTGCCAGTCTTCTCTCACATTTTCCCAAGTTTCCTGTCTCTGACTCACTGCCCAAAGCACCCTTAATGAATCATGTCTATATTTGTGATAGAGTTTTTTTTTTAATTTCAACTTTTATTTTAGATGCAGGGGGACATGTGCAGGTATGTTACATGGGTATATTGTGTTATGCTGAGGTTTGGGGTATGGATGCCATCACCCAGGTAGTGAGCATAGTACCTGGTAGGTAGTTTTTCAACCCATGCCCCTCTGCCTCCCTCCCACTTCTAGTAATCTGCAGTGTCTATTGTTCTCATGTTTATGTCCATGTGTGCTCAATGTTTAGCTCCCACTTATAAGTTAGAACATACAATATTTGGTTTTCTGTTCTTGCGTTAATTTGCTTAGGATTATAGAGCTCAACTAATCACTTCTTGTAACTCTTGAATAACATCTTTAGCATTTATTGGCAATCCTATCTTTTCCAAGTAAATTGTTTGTATAATTCTCCACAGTAGCAATTTCAAACCCTCTCCTCTCTCCTCAAACTTTCAATGCTCACTTTTAGCAGATGACCTCTAGTGTGAGTAGAGAAAAGTTGAAACCAGCAGAAGATACCTCCCTGAAATTGCCACCACCAAAACTGCAAACATACCTGCTTTCCTCCACCTTTTTTCTTTTTCATTCTTCCTGCTATAGTGGAAGCAAGACCTTATTATTTACAGCCTCTATCTCCACCTGTGAAATGGACCCCATCTTGTCTGGCTTCCTCATGGACTTGCTTTATTGATTCTCTCCAATTTTCCCTATCCATTGCCTTCTTCCTGTTATCATTTAAGGAAAATAATGCCTCACTCATCTAAAATACAGAACCCAAGGACATGTTTCTTTGACCTACTCTCTGGTTGCCTCCTCTATCTCCTTTGCAGGCAGTTTTTACTTGACAAATCCTGCAAAGTCTGTTTCATAGGATTCTCCTATCTGCATCTCCTTGCCTGTCTCTTCATTCTCTTTTTTACATTTTGTGTTCTCCTTGGAGCTCTGGTTCATCCACCTGGAGATTTCTTCCCCATCTCTTCATTTGGCTAACTTCTACTCATCCTTCAAGTCTCAAACTTCACTTCCCAAAGGAAGTCTTCTTCTGACCTTATATTAGGGTCCTGTGACATGCTTCTCTACCTCCCTTTTCTTTTGACATTCACGATGATTATTCTTATTACATCTGTCTCCCCTTCATTAAGCATTATGATGTATGAGAGCAAGCTTCTCGTCTCCCTTGCCATGGAATCATCATTATCAAATATGATGTCAGCATCCAGTATGCATTCGTATTAGTTTTCTATTGCTGTGTAAAAACATCACAAATTTAATGGCTTAATAAAAATACACATTAGGAGGAGTTCAAGAAAAAATGGTGGATAGAAGCAGGACCAGCTTGCAGCTCCCACTTGGAGGGACAGAGCAGCATGTGGATACTCACATCATGAGCTTTTTCTCCAAGATCTACTGCAGGAACATATCAGGAAAGCCAAGAGAATCCACAGACCCTTTGAAGGAGGTGGATTGCCACTGCAGGCTCTGTGGGATAGCCAAGGAACTGTGAAGACAAAGGATATAATCTGTTGGGAGCTCTATGGCCTGAGAAACCTGAATACTTATCCAAAGGTGACCCTAGGGAAAGCTTGTATTGTTCCTATAGAATCACAGCTGATGTATACTTAAAAGCACCACCTCCTGGCTGGAGTCCAACCAACACAAAACCAGTTTACTTAACAAAAATGCAACCAAGGACCTTCACAGAGTCCACTTCACTCCCTGCTACCTCCACTGGAGCAGACACTGGTATCCACAGCTGAGAGACCTGAATACAGATCACGTCACAGAACTCTTTGTACCAGCCTGGAGCCTGGCAGCTCCTCTGAGTGGCTAGATCCAGAAGAGAAATAACAATCCGTGCAGTTCAGGTCTCAGGAAGCCCCATCCCTAGAGGAAAGGGGAGAGCACCACATCAAGGGAGCACCCCTGTGGGACAAAAGAATCTGAACAGTAGCCCCTGAGTCCCAGATATTCTCAGTGACATAGTCTACCCAAATGAGAAGGAAACAGAAAAAAATCTGGTAATATGACAAAACAAGGTTCTTTAATACCCCCAAAAGACCACACTAGATCACCAGCAATGGATCCAAACCAAGAAAAAAAATATCTGAATTGCCAGGAAAAGAATTCAGAAGGGCAATTATTAAGCCAATCAAGGAGGCACCAGAGAAAGGTGAAATCCAACTTAAAGAAAGCAAAATGTTATACAGGATATGAAAGGAAAAATCTCCAGATAGCATAAATAAAAAATAATCACAACTTCTGGAAATGAAGGACACACTTAGAGACATGCAAAATGCATTGGAAAGTCTCAGTAATAGAATCAAATGCATAGAAAAAAGAACTTCAGAGCTTGAAGACAAGGCTTTCAAATTAACCCAATCCAACAAAGACAAAGAAAAAATAATTTTTAAAAAATGAACAAAGCCTCCAAAAAGTTTGAGATTATGTTAAATAACCAAACCTAAGAATAATTGGTGTTCCCAAGGAGGAAGAGAAATCTAAAAGTTTGGAAACATATTCGAGGGAATAATTGAGGAAGACTTTCCTGGCCTTGCTAGAGATCTAGACATTCAAAAATAAGAAGCTCAAAGAACACCTGGAAAATTTATCGCAAAAAGATAATTGCCTAGGCACATAGTCATTAGGTTATCTAAAGTCAAAACAAAGGAAATAATCTTAAGAGCCATGAGGCAAAAGCATCATGTGATCTCTAAAGGAAAATTTATCAAATTAACAGCAGTTTTCTCAGCAGAAATCTTACAAGCTAGAAAGGATTGGGGTCCTATCTTTAGCCTCTTAAACAAAACAATTATCAGGTAAGAATTTTGTCTCCAGTGAAACTAAGCTTCATATACGAAGGAAAGATACAGTCTTTCTCAGACAAACAAATGTTAAGAGAATTTGCCACTACCAAGCCAGCACTACAAGAAAACTGCTAAAAGGTGCTCTAAATCTTGAAACAAATCCTTGAAATACACCAAAGTAGAAACTCCTTAAAGCATAAATTTCACAGGACCCAAAAAACAATAACACAATTTAAAAAAACGGTATTCAGGCAATAAATAGTATGATGAATAGAATAGTACCTCACATATCAGTACCAATGTTGACTGTAAATGGCCTAAATGTTCCACTTAAAAGATACAGAATGGCAGAATAGATAAGAACTCGCCAAATTATCTGCTGTCTTCAAAAGACTCACCAAACACATAAGGACTCACATAAACTTAAAGTAAAGGGGTGAAAAAAGATATTCCATGCAAATGGACATCAAAAGTGAGTGGGAATAGCTATTCCTATATTAGACAAAACAAACTTTAAAACAACAGCAGTTAAAAAAGACAAAGTGTGACATTATGTAACAATAAAAGGACTAGTCAAACAGGAAAATATCACAATTCTAAATATATATGCATCTAACACTTCAGCTTCCAAATTTATAAAACAGTTATCACTAGACCTGAGAAATGAGATAGACAGCAACACAATAATAGTGGGGGGACTTCAATACTCCACTGACAGCACTAGACAGATCAAGACAGAAAGTCAACAAAAAAACAAGGGACTTAAATTATACCCAAGAACAAATGGACTTAACAGATATTTACAGAACATTCTACCCAACAACTGCAGAATATATATTCTTTTCATCAGCACATGGAACTTTCTCCAAGATAGACTATATAATAGGTCACAAAACAAATCTCAACAAATTTAAGGAAATCAAAATTATATTAAGTACTCTCTCAGACCACAGTGGAATAAAATTGGAAATCAACTCCAAAAGGAACCCCCCAAATCATGCAAATACATGGAAATTAAATAACCTGCTCCTGAACAATCACTGGATCAACAATGAAATCAAGATGAAAATTTAAAAATTCTTTGAACTAAACAATAATAGTGACCCAACCTATCAAAACATCTGGGATACAGCAAAAGAGGTGCTAAGAGGAAAGTTCATAGAATGAAATGCCTACATCAAAAAGTGTGAAATTGCACAAATAGACAATCTAAGGTTACACCTCAAGGAACTAGAGAAACAAGAACAAACCAAACCCAAACCCAGAAGAAGAAAAGAAATAATCAAGATTAGAGCAAAACTAAATGAAATGGAAATAACAACAAAGGAAAACACAAAACATAAATGAAACAAAATTTAGTTCTTTGAAAAGATAAATAGAATTGATAGACCATTAGTGAGGTTAACCAAGAAAAGAAAAGAGAAGATCCAGATGAGCTCAACTAGAAATGAAATGGGAAACATTACAACCAATACCACAGAAATACAAAAGATCATTCAAGGCTACTATGAACACCTTCACATGCATAAACTAGAAAATCTAGAGGAGAAGGATAAATTCCTGGAAATATACAACCCTCCTAGATTAAACCAGGAAGAAATAGAAACTTTGTACAGACCAATAACAAGCAGCAAGATTGAAATGGTAATTCAAAGGTTGCCAACAAAAAAAAGTCCAGCCCATTCACAGCTGAATTCTATCAGACATTCAAAGAAGAATTGGTACCAATCCGACTGACATTATTCCAAAAGATATTGACACTATTCCAAAGAGGGACTCCTCCCTAAATCATTCTATGAAGGCAGTATCACCCTAATATCAAAACCAGGAAAGGACATAACATAAAAGAAAACTACAGGCCAATATCCCTGATGAATATGGATTCAAAAATCCTCAACAAAATGCTAGCTAACAGAATCCAACAGCATATCAAAAAGATAATCCACCATGATCAAGTGGGTTTCATACTAAGGATGCAGGGATCATTTAACATCTGCAAGTCAACAAATGTGATATACTATATAAAAAGAATTAAAACAAAAATCACATGATTATCTCAATAGATGCAGAAGAAGCATTTGACAAAATTCAACATCTCTTTATGATTAACACCCTCAGCAAAATCGGCAAAATGTGGCATAGAAGTGACATACCCTAAGGTAATAAAAGCCGTCTATAACAAAACCACAGCCAACATCATACTGAATGGGGAAAAGTTGAAAGCATTCCTCCTAAGAACTGGAACAAGACCAGGATGCCCACTTTCATCACTTCTATTGAACGTAGTACTGAAAGTCCTAGCCAGAGCAATCAGACAAGAGAAAGAAATAAATGGAACCCAAATTAGTAATGAGAAAGTCAAACTCTCATTGTTTTCTGATGACATGATCATATACCTAGAAAACCCTAAAGACTCATCTAAAAAGCTCCTAGAACTGGTATATGAATTCAGCAAAGTTTCAGGACACAAAACTAACATACACAAATAAGTAGCACTGCTATGCACCAACAGCAACCAAGCTGAGAATCAAATCAAGAGCTCAGTTCCTTTTACAATAGACGCAAAAAAAAAAAAGGAATATAATTAACCAAGGAGGTGAAATACCTCTACAGAGAAAACTACAAAACACTGCTGAAAGAAATCATAGAAGACACAAACAAATGAAAACACATTCCATGCCCGTGGATGGGTAAAACAAATATTGTGAAAATGATCATACTGCTGAAAGCAATCTACAAACTCAACTCAATTCCCACCAAAATACCACCATCATTCTTCACAGAACTAGAAAAATAATCCTAAAATTCATGTGGAACCAAAAAAAGAGCCCACATAGCCAAAGCAAGACTAAGCAAAGAGAACAAATCTGGAGGTACCACATTACCTGACTTCAAACTATAATATAAGGCCATAGTCACCAAAACAGAATGGTCCTTGTATAAAAATAGGCATTTAGCCCAATGGAACAGAATAGAGAATCCAGAAATAAAGCCAAATATTTATAATCAACTGATCTTCGAAAAGTAAACAAAAACATAAAGTGGGGAAAGGACAGCCGATTCAACAAATGGTGCTGGGATAATTGGTAAGCCACATGTAGAAGAATGAAACTGGTCTAATTTCTCACTCTACACAAAAATCAACTCAAGATAGACCAAAGACTTAAATCTGAGACCTAAAACCATACAATTTCTAGAAGATAACGTAGGAAAAACCCTTCTAGACGTTGGCTTAGACAAAGACTTTATGACCAAGAACCCAAAAGCAAATGCAACAAAAACAAAGATAAATAAATGGTACTTAATTAAATGAAAAAGCTTCTGCACAGCAAAAGAAATAATCTGCAGAGTAAACAGACAACCCTGAGAAAATCTCCACTATCTATATATCTGACAAAAGACTAATATTCAGAATCTACAAGGTACTCAAACACATCAGCAAGAAAAAAACAAACAATCCCATCCAAAAGTGGGCTAAGGACATGAATAGATAATTCTTTAAAAAATACATACAACTGGCCAAAAAACATATGAAAAAAATGCTCAACATCACTAGTGATCAGGAAAATGCAAATCAAAACCACAATGTGATCAGGAAAGTGCAAATCAAAACCACCTTACTCCTGCAAGGATGGCCATAATCAAAAAATCAAAAAATAATAGATGTTGGAATGGATGTGGTGAAAATGGAACACTTTTACACTGTTGGTGGGATTGTAAACTAGTACAACCACTGTGGAAAACAGTGTGGAGATTCTTTAAAGAACTGAAAGTGGTTCTACCATTTGATCAGCAATCCCCCTCCTTGGTATCTATCCAGAGGAAAAGAAGTCATTACAGGAAAAAGGTTCTCGCACACACATATGTCTCCATAGCTTTGCCTTTCCCAGAATGTCATATAATTGGAATTATATGGTATATAATCTTTTCAGACTAGCTCTTTTCACTTAGCAATATGCATATAAGTTTACTCCATGTCTTTTCATGGCTTGAGAGTTAGGTTTTTTAAATCATAAAATCTCTGAATAACATTTCATTATATGGATGAATCACACTTTGTTTATCCATTTATCTATTGAAGGACATGTTGGTTGCTTCCAAGATTTGGCAACTTTGAACAAAGCTGCTATAAACATTTATGTGTAGGATTTTTGTGAACACAAGTTTTCAAATCTTTTGGTGTATCAAGAAGTGTAATTGCTGTATCATATAGTAAGGTTATGTTGAACTTAATAAGAAACTTCCAAGCTATTTTCTAAAGTGACTGTACCGTCTTGCACTCTTATCGGCGATAAATTCTCACCAGCATCAGTTCTTGATGCTTCATATCCTCACTAGCATCTGTTGTTGTCAGTGTTTGGATTTTGGCCCTTCCGCAGGGTATGTAGTGGTATCCCATTGTTGTTGTGATTCCCTAATGACATATTATGTTAAGAATTTTTTCATATGCCATTTACCATCTGTATATATTCTCTGGTGTTATCTTCCCCATCACTGCAAAATATATCTGTTTGAAGGCCTAAACCTCAGTGCAACTGTATTGAAGACAGGGCCTAAAAGGAAGCAATTAAGGCTAAATTAGGTTAGAAGGGTGGGGCCCTGATCCAACAGGATTTATGTCCTCATAAAAAAAGTCATCAGAGAGCTTTCTTTCCCTCTTTATCTCTGTACGCACAGAGGAAAGGCCATGTGAGGACACAGTAAGAAGGTGATCATCCACAAGCCAGGGAGAGAGGCCTCACCAGAAACTGAATTTGACAACACCTTGATCACGGACTTCTGACCTTCAGAACTATAAGAAAGTAAGTGTCTGTCGTGTAAGACACCTAGACTGTGGTTTTCTTTATGGTAGTCCAAGCAGACTAAAACATTTGGTAAGGATCTTTGGCCCACTTTTAGGTTGTGTTGTTTGTTTCCTTAATGTCGAATTTTAATATTTCCTTATACATGAATTATTTAGCAGATATGTGTTTTGCAAATATTTTTATCTAGTCTGTGGCATATCTCAATTTTTAGCCCTGAATACTTTGTTTCATAACCATCAACTTAAGTATCATACCCACTAGTCTGTAAGCTCTTGGAAGGTAGGGAAGAAGTCCTTCAATTGAGGCAACCCCAAAAGCAAGCACAGATCCCAGCACAAGTTAGATACACAAGATAAATAATTAGCAGGTTGGTTCACAGAATAAATGGATAAACAGCGACATGAAGGAAAAGGTTAATGTATTTCAAAGAGGAGTTTAATGTCAGGCAGAGGAAGCAATGTCAGCTCCAGAGGGCTACATTATGTCCACTGGAGAAAAATAGCATCACATAGTGGGGGATAGCATCACACAGACAGGAGGGGCAGCAGCCCACACATAGTTTAGAGGGGAACCTGCCTGCCAAGGCTGGCAAAAAGGAGACCAGACAGGAGGCAGCTGTAGAGACGTCATGAACTTCAACTTATCTTAGCTTTGGTACTTTCTTCCCTGAAGACAGAGGGCAGAACTCTGAGTTCCAGAACCATTTTCAGCTGTATTGGGGACCAGTCACTTGACTCTATTCTTGTCTCTCTGACAGATGACACTACACCCTCCTCTGAGTAATGGACACCATTTCTAAAACTGAATCCTGCTACTAAAATAATTCAGATGATATATTTTTCCAATTCTACAATCTTGCTTTGTTTTATTTAGTCGTTTTCTCTGTCTCTTCCCAGTTTTCCAGAGACTGGAGCTAAACTGGGCTTTCAACATCATCATGAAGTTTATCCTCCTCTGGGCTCTCTTGAATCTGACTGGTGAGTGTGTGCATATTTGTCTCTTTACTCACCAAAGAGAAATCCTGGGAAAAGCATGAAAGATGGGTAACAGCGAGAGGCGTCATTCCAGAATTCAAGTGTAGGATGGTTCTCTGTCCCTCCCCACTGCCCCATTCCCATCAAGTTTCCTCCTGTGATAGTGCCTGCCTGCCTGCCTGCCGCAGGGGGATTGCTTGTGTGCTTTTTGGGGAGGCATGGACATTGTCACTCAAATGCCAGACCCACTCCTAAGACCTGACTCTGGACCCGTCTGCAACAGGATTGATGTTCTGCACCACAGAGGGCACAGCAGAACATTGAAGAATCAGATATCTCCTGGCACAGTTCCAGTTACTCAGGCATAAACCCGGGTTTATTAATAAATCCTCTCTTTCTCTCATATCCCACATTTGATCTCTTAGAAAAATGTTGGCTTTATCTTCTAAATGTATCCTAAATCCAATCACATCTCACCAACTCCACTGCCTACAATGATCTAAGCCACCACCTTTTGCCTGGATTAGCAAATTATTCTCCTAACAGACCCCTCTACCTCTATACTTCTACACTCTACAGGTTCTCCATGAGGAGACTGTCATCACTTCTTTGCACAAATCCTTAAGTGGTTCCATTTGTACTCAGGAAACAAGGCCAAGTTCTTACAATGGTCTACAAAACCCTCCATTCATCTTTGAGCCCCTTTCCTCCTCTGCTCCCCTTCATTCACTCTGGGTCAGCAGCCATGGCCTCTGTGATGTAATTGACACAAGCCTCAGGAACCATGCTACAGCTGTTTCCTCTGCCTGGAGTCCCTTCACCCAGATATTTGACTAGCAACTTCCCCCGTTTTCATGTTATTGTTCAACATTGCCCATGAAGTTCTACTCTGATGACTGGTTTAACATTACCTGAGACTGGATGTAGTGGCTCACGCCTATAATCCCAGCACTTTGGGAAGCTGAGGTGGGAGGATCACTTGAGCCCAAGAGTTTGAGACCAACCTGGGCAACATAGCAAGACTCCATCTCTATAAAAAAAATCCAAAAATTTAAAAATTAGCCAGATGTGGTGGCACACACCTGTAGTCCAAGCTACTCAGGAGGGTTGCTTGAGCCCGGTAGGTTGAGGCTGCAGTGAGCCTGATCTTGCCACTGCACTCCAATCTGGGCAACAGAGTGAGATCCTGTCTCAAACAAACAATAAACAAATACTGCCTGATACCCCTCCTTCTCCCCCAGCACACAATTGGTAATACCTCTCTCTTTCCCTGTCCTACTTTTATTTCCATAGCACTAATCACCATTTAACATCATATATAGTTTACTTGTGTTTTTCCATAGCACTAATCACTATTTAACATCCTACATAGTTTATTTGTGTGTTGTGTTTATTATTACTTAATATCTTCATTAATTGTAATATATGAGAGCAAGAATATCTACTTTGTTCACTATATAGCCCAAGTCCCTAAAACAGAGCTTGACATATACTAGGTGCTCAATGTATATTTGTTAAAACAATGAATTATTTTTCCCCTCCTCAGACTGTTAGCATTTGGTCTGTTCTTTTCATGATACTTATATAATTCTGTCTTGAGTTGTTTTTGGGAGAAAGAGATAAGACTTATTAAAGCATTCTAAAATTGGTAAAAATAGTAAAAAAAAAATGTGTTGATTTAGCATAGAACCCACTAAATTGTGGGAGGTATTTAAGAAAGTTGAACATTTAATTTGAAAGATTTTATTGACAATGAAAAAGCCAAACACTTTTTATTTTTCAAAAGAGATATGTTTCTACCATTTATCATTTTCTTCATGTTTTAGAACAAAGTAAGTCATTTTACAGATAAAGTTGCTGGAGAAAAGGGTAGGGGAACTTGGAGCCTATTAAGTGACTTTCCTGAAGTTTTTCTGGTGATGACTGAGAAATCTTGGAATTTCTTGTCTATGCTTCTCTTTCCAGTTGCTTTGGCCTTTAATCCGGATTACACAGTCAGCTCCACTCCCCCCTACTTGGTCTACTTGAAATCTGACTACTTGCCCTGCGCTGGAGTCCTGATCCACCCGCTTTGGGTGATCACAGCTGCACACTGCAATTTACCGTGAGTGATAAGCCTTCAAAGGCACTCCATTCTTCGGGTTCTCAGGTTGGGCACAGACTCTCACCCCTGTCTGAGACCATCTCCCAATTAAATGGGATTAGAAAGGCCTTTGGGAGACATAGGAGGGTACAGAAAAAGGTCTGTGGGGAGGGATAATAGAAGCTCATAAGGATGGAGAAACCATCTCTGTTAAGTCCTCTCATAAACGTCTATATTGTTCCAGAAAGCTTCGGGTGATATTGGGGGTTACAATCCCAGCAGACTCTAATGAAAAGCATCTGCAAGTGATTGGCTATGAGAAGATGATTCATCATCCACACTTTTCAATCACTTCTATTGATCATGACATCATGCTAATCAAGCTGAAAACAGAGGCTGAACTCAATGACTATGTGAAACTAGCCAACCTGCCCTACCAAACTATCTCTGAAAATACCATGTGCTCTGTCTCTACCTGGAGCTACAACGTGTGTGATATCTGTGAGTTCAAGACAATATTCTTCTCTCAGAATTAGACATGCTTCTACACCTTCGCGACCCTTGGCTTCTTCAATTCTGCCTAGTGAAGCTTTCTTCTAACCTCTTTCTCCCCATTCCTTTTCTCTGTACCTCACTGAAGGAGTGCTTCAAGGTTTTTGGGGTTTTTTTTTATTCACCCACTGTATCTTTCTATCATTTTCTCTTTCATATATGATAGAAGTGGTTTTAGTGGAAAGAAAACATTTGTATTCTAATCCTAATTTTCTGTGTGACAGCAGGTCATTTTACCTTGGAGCCTCAATTTCCTTAACTCTAAAATAAAGCAGATTACTATGTTGTATATTTTCAAACCATTTCAGGCAATAAAGCAACTTGAAGCCTTGAAAAGTCATGAAATAAATATCAGTGTATTAAATGTAAGATAAATACATAGTATTTTACTAAATGAGATAGAACTTCCTTATGAAAGATTGTAATAAAGATACAGAGTTAAAGTTTTAAAAAAAACTTCTGAAATAAACATTTTAAACTGGTAACATTCTAAGCATTCACTCATTTCTTCAGAAAACTGACAAAGGGCTACCGTTACTTTTATCAATGGAAGTTTTCTATACATAATTTGAAACTCCTGAACTAGTCTATCTAAGATTTGTTCTATGCCTCATATTTCATAGTCCATAAAACACCCACAACTTAAGGCAGCTTTCTGTTTTCTAAGTTGCATCTCCATCTGCCCATTACCCCATCTCCAAGTTTTTATGCATACCTTAATTAACTGTCTATAGTTGCTAATTATGAGAGTTGAGAGTAGTGGTGAAGGGGAGCTGATTACCTATTAGCAAAATAGAACAATGACATAATCCTTTATGAAGAATTATTAATGCAACTTTACTCGTAAGTTTGAGTATGTATAATATACATCATACACTAGATACCATAGTATGAAAAGGAGATTTATTTGAAATAAACCTGTCAGATTACTTTCATCTATCCATCACTACTTTTTTTTTATAGAGATCAACGGGAAGATACACACTTATTCTATCATTGTTGCCATGATTCAAGCCTTTTAAAACTAATCCTTAGTAAATACCTTCAGATTTAGAGCACATTTTCTTGAATATATCAAGAAGTAGAAATTATTTGTCCTCTGAGAGTCAATTTGATTTTTGGAAAGAGCCAAATGTCCTTCTGTGAGTAGTATGTTTGATTCATCTGGGTTATGGCATAAGGGTCAAAACTAGATATGACTTCAAAAAAAATGCATCTTATTTTGATCTGGGTCATCAAGCAGTTAAGTAAGCGTTTCCTACAGAAGTATTCCCAAAAGAAATGTTTAGCCATGAAATTATTGCTTGGAAAATAAAGTGAAGGATCTCATACATTTTCTTTTCAAGAATTAATACATTATTTTCAAATAAAAACATTAAACATACTCTTCCATTATTAAAAAAACTGAAATCTTAAAATACAGTACTTCTTCCCAAAGAAACGTCTGTGGAAAGAACACGTGCCACATGTGTTCATACTACTTTGTTGTTTTTCTCATTTTGTTTCAGATTGGACAAATTTTGTTATAAGTGTGCACAATTCACAGTATTTGTGGACTATTGATACAAAGAAAAAAACTTTAATTAGGAACCAGGAAACCCAGTTTTAAATCCTAGCTTCACCATTTACTAGCTTTATATGTTTAAGAAAACTGCTTTTTCAGTGACTTTTTTGTGCAGATACTCGGTTTTGTTTTCACCTGACAATTGAGAAAATAGGCCAGATATCTGTAAATTCATTCAAACTCTAAAAATTACATCTCAAAGGAAACCCTTTGAATGTTTAAATTTCCAGAAAAGTTTTTTTTTTTTTTTTTTTTTTTGAGATGGAGTCTCACTCTTGTCACCCAGGCTGGAGTGCAATGGCGCAGTCTCGGCTCACAGCAACCTCCACCTCTTGAGTTCAAGCGATTCTCCTGCCTCCCAAGTAGCTGGCATTACAGGTGCTCATCACCATGCCCAGCTAATTTTTCTATTTTTAGTAGAGACAGGGTTTCACCATGTTGGCCAAGCTGGTCTCGAACTCCTGACCTCAGGTGATCTGCCCGTCCTGGCCTCCCAAAGTGCTGGGATTACAGGTGTGAGCTACTGTGCCCAGCCAAATTTCCAGAAAAGTTTAAAACAAAGTGTTTCATTTCATTGCTGGAGTGTCTCACATGTACATATAACTCCCAAGAATTTGATCACTTTTATAAGGTCACAGACATTTGCGTCATAAGAAATTGTTAATCTGATCATCTCCTGTACCCTCGTTGTCCTAACTGCCACAGTTCTGACTTCTCTGAATGTTTGATCTCTTTTAATTTCTGATGGTAGAAGAAGAAAAGTTTTTTAAAAGAAGGTTTAACACCTAACAAAACTCCTAAGGAAGTTTGACTTCTGTCTTTTCTTTAGACAAGGAGCCCGATTCACTGCAAACTGTGAACATCTCTGTAATCTCCAAGCCTCAGTGTCGCGATGCCTATAAAACCTACAACATCAAGGAAAATATGCTGTGTGTGGGCATCGTGCCAGGAAGGAGGCAGCCCTGCAAGGTAAAATACTCTCCATCCTTTAATTTTCCCATTTTCTTCCTTCTGTCTTGCCAGAAAGATAACCTGCTTTTTTGTTGTTGTTATTATTGTTTTCGTGGCAGGAAGTTTCTGCTGCCCCGGCAATCTGCAATGGGATGCTTCAAGGAATCCTGTCTTTTGCGGATGGATGTGTTTTGAGAGCCGATGTTGGCATCTATGCCAAAATTTTTTACTATATACCCTGGATTGAAAATGTAATCCAAAATAACTGAGCTCCTGCGGCAGTTGTGGACCATATGACACAGCTTGTCCCCATCGTTCACCTTTAGAATTAAATATAAATTAACTCCTCACATTGCCCCATGCATACCTGTCTCAATTCTGCTAAATAGAGTGGGTGGTTGAGCAGTTTTACTTGTACATATCTTCACTGTGATTATTCATAACAACCCTTCTTGCCTTCTAGATAAGGATGGAAAACCCAAAATTCCTTAGATAATTGAAGTTTATGAAGTGGGAATTATGTTCTCTCTAATGAATTGGTAACTGACATAAAATAAAGGCCACTCCACAGCCATTTGGGGTACAAAACCCTTTACTACATGCACCAAATTAGACAATGTGTGATTTTGGCACATTACTATGCTGATTGAAAAAAGGAAGTCTAATAAAGAGTGATCTGAATAGAAGGGCAAAGGTGAGAGGGGAAGGGAGGGCAAAGGTGAGAGGGAGGTGTTACACTTAGCTTCTCCTTGCCCATACAACTCTCAGTGCCATCGATGGATTCTGGTCATTCATGTTGCAGGATTCTGAGTGTTTACTGGAGACATGAGGAGTTAGTATAAAAGTTAACTGAGGTTTATGGCACAGCAGATAAACGGGAAATCAATGACAGATTTTCCTAGTACATACTTGCGTTTTATATAAAGCTAGTTGCCCAGGAGCTCCACTTTCTCACTCTATAGTATTTTCCTCTCTTCCTTCCTTCTCTCTTCACTTCACCCTGCAGTCTGTTACCTCCTGAGAGTTTTAATTGATAGTTTTAAGTGGGGAGGTGTTTTTTTGGCCAGTTGACTGAGTATTTAAAAAAACAAAAACAAGAACAGATTTTAGAGAGTTCAGCCTGTGGCTGCTACAAGTGGACTACTGGAGTCTTTCATCCCAGCTAGGGAAGAAGAGAACCCCCTCAGGAAGCAGAAGTTCCAGTAGGAAAACTTGATCTATCCAGGGCTCTAAAACCCCTAAATCAGTAACACCTAGCTTGCAGTGTTGAGAAGCTAAATTTGGAGTGTGAATTATTAAGTGCAACTGTGAGAGCTTCATCTTCACATATTTTATTAACCAAAATTTTAGTTTGGGGAGGAAAATGGTTTGGAGACCATTTTTCAGAGGAGCACCTTAGCCTCTAAAGATGTCTCCCAACTTGAGCTGGTCCTAAGATTTCAATAGGTCATAGTGATATTGTATAAGGCCAGCTGATCCTAGGTGGTGAAACATGGCAAGGTCACTGGATTCCATGAGCATTAGCGCTATCTGTAAGACTCCACTAGCACTGTGAGGTGACCTCCTTGGTTGGAGAATACATCATTTTTGTGTGGAATGCAATAAGGCATTCAGAGAATCCAAGGAATGTGATGCTAGGACAGTAACGGTGACAGGGGAAAGAAAATCCAAATTCAGAATATGTTATTTTGAGTGAGGACAAGTAGCTACTCCCTCTGACCTGAGCTGCACCACGTTGCCCATTTCTTTCTTACTGTACATGTGCTAACAAAAAAGGGAAGATGAAGCTTCCATGGTGGACATGCCTGGCCCCCAGGTACACCTTTTCTTTTGGTGTAGCTGCAGGCATCTCCCCATGCAAGTTTCCAGCTTTCTTACCTATGTTTGCAGCTCAATATTTCAGGATGCTCTTTGTTACAATAAAAAAAAAAATGAGGCCAGGTGCGGTGGCTCACGCCTGTAATCCCAGCACTTTGGGAGGCGGAGGCAGGCAGATCACAAGGTCAGGAGATCGGGACCATCCTGGCTAACATAGTGAAACCCTGTCTCTACTAAAAATACAAAAAAATTAGCCAGGAGCAGTGGCATGTGCCTGTAGTCCCAGCTACTTGGGAGACTAAGGCAGGAGAATCGTTGGAACCTGGGAAGGAAAGGTTGCAATGAGCTGAGATCACGCCACTGCACTCCAGCCTGGGTGACAGTGAGACTCTGTCTCAAAAAAAAAAAAAAAAAAAGAAAGAAAGAAAAAGAAAACAAAAATCATTTCTTTGGTTGCTTTTTGTTAGAAGGGAAGCTCTGCCAAGGATTCTCTTGCCCTCACTACCTGCCTAAATAATTTCTTCCTATCAATTATTGTATCAATAAGAGTATCATTTTTTAACCTCCTCAAACTCTAACAATATGTTAGGATTTGGAGAGAAAGTTGTTCTTGTAAAACCAAAGAACAATGACTGAGGCAAGTTTCCATCCATTTAGAGGTTTATTTTGCTGCAGTTGAGAACGCAGCCAGGGAAAAAGAGACCCAAGCCACAGTAGGATCAGTGGCCTATACTTTTTCCAAAGACAGTTTGGTACTTCGATAATTAAAGAGGAAAGAAGTGTTAGTAGGGGAAAGAGGAAAGCAAAAGAGGGACGGTAGATCAATGAGGCAAGTGGTTGCGTTCTTTTGAGGCTTTGATTAGTATTCACTAAATTCACATTTTACATCTGAAAAGAGGCATAGAGGAACTGTCAACTATTTATTCCTCTCCACTGAGTGAATCTGCATTTTTATATAAGATAAACATAGAGTAGAGGACATAATCAGATATGCATTGGTCTCAGGTGAGTGGGGGAATGACTCTTAGTTCTGCCTTGATCCATACCTGTAACAATAAGCGATTTATATTGTCAGGGTGGAATTCAACAGAACTCTCTTTTAGGGTAATGATCTTGGGGCCCACAAGGAATTTTCTTGTGAGAAAATTGTGAGGTGGGCTCCCTGGGAAGGTGTGTGGCCTCCTATCTTCGCAGCTATATTTAGGAAGAAAATGGGAGACAGTTTTGCACAACTCAGTTCTGAAGCTTAACTGTTCCCTTTGGCATAGTGAGTTTAGGGTCTCAAGATTTTATTTTCCTTTCATGTGGTATTTAGTAAGAAAGATCCTCTATAAATACCTCTATCAAATTTGAAAAGCTATGATCTTAAAAGATAAATGCCCATTGATAGGGCAAGATCTTACAAAAACAAGGTAGAGCCTATTTTTGTGCACAGAGATGAACACTAGTTACTGCACTGATGAGACTTTCAAGACTTCTTAGAATTTGCAACTCTCCTCTTTGTGTATTCACTCCAGGGACAGGTAGATTTTATAAATCATAAAACTGGTTTTGTGAAATAGGAAATCAGCATAGGAAAAAGCTTTGATTGAAGTCATTGACTATAACAGTTGGAATAGAATCAAATTGTCCACTGTAGTGTAGTACAAAGAGCACAGATTTGGGATCAATCATTAATTCCAACTTCAACAGCTACTAGCTATGTGTCCTTATGCCAATAATTAAGTAATTAAACCTTTCTGGTCCCACTTGCTTTATCTCTAAAATGAGATCAATAATAGTTCTCTGGATTGTTGGGAATAAATAAGATGACTTATGTAAGTCATGTAGCATAGTACTTAGCACACAGTAGGCACTCCATAAATTGTAATTTCACTTATGTCTTTGACAAAGAATGATTGGTAATCTAGATCACCATTTTTTCACACTTCTCTTTGTCTATTTGTGCTGCTATAACAAAATAGCTGAGACTGGGTAATTTATAAACAAAATAATTTCCTACAGTTCCAAAGGCTGTAAAGTCCAAAATGAAGATGCCAGCATTCAGTGTCTGGTGAAGGCCTTTTGGCTGCATCCTCACATGGCAGAAGGCAGAAGGCAAAAAAGAGACCAGCCTAGTTCCCTAGAGCCTTTTTATGAGGCTCTAATCCTCCTATGAGGGTGGACCCCACATGGTCTAATCACCTCCTGAAGGCTCCACCTCTTAATACTGGGGATTAAATTTCAATGCAAATGTCGGGGGGACACAAACATTCAAACATAGCACCTGTGTTTATCTTTCTTCAGTCACAGTGGAAACTATTTTCATGTCCACAAAATAATTGATAACTCACAAGTCAGAGAGCCAAAGAAGATTCTAACTGAATTTGCCTATATATGTTCCTCTTTCTCAAGTTTAAGGCACCTGTGCCTTACCCAGCCTGACTGAAAGAGAGGCCCTTAAATATAAAATACAGAGAAGATTTTTTAAAACAATAGCATTGTACTTCTTTGGATAGAGGTCTATAAATATAATAACTATAATACAAGTACATTTTAACAACATTTTGGTAACCAATTTCTATATAAAGATGCTTGCTATTGAAGTATTTCCCCTTGATTTCAGAATGAATAAGCACCTATTGCAGAAAATGAATAAAAGCCAAAAATTAGGAAAAAAATGTTAAAGTTGCCATACTCCTATGTAACTAATTATATAAGTAATTGCGTAGGGTTTTCTAGTATTCTGTACTTCCTCCTCAGATTAGCTAACTGCTAATTCATGTCAGGATTTGTTAAGTCCACCAAACACCGTTTATCTGTTTATGGACTCCTTAATATTAGCTCCCAACAGGGAACGCTGGATGTGTGCCTAAGCTCAAGGGCCTCCCACCAACCTTGAAGCCCTAATACATATTAGCCCATTATCAACACCTCCTCAGGCTCACCTGTGTCTAAGCCCCTACCTGTCGATTAGATCTATTTCCATTCTCCTCCTCAGAAGCCCTGAAATAATGGGATACAGGCCATAAATTCAGGCTGTGTTTCTGCTTGGGTTGCATAAATCTGAATGATAAAGGAGTATTCATCTTCCTCTCTCTGCATTCAGAACTGCAAGAGAATTTTTGAGCTCGTGCTTTTTGTTCTCTGAGAATGTTTTAAATGAAAGAATAATAAAGGAAAGAAAAGGAGTAAAATCTGGAGGAAGGGAAGAGGAAATATGCCACATATTTCTTGAAAGTCATTGTATCTAGTAAACATCTAAAAGTTGAATAAGTATCTTATACATTTATTGGTTAATTGAGAGGGTAACAGAAACAAGGGAGAATAAATAGCTCTCTTAAGTGGCTATATTCATTTACCAGTCTTAGAATTCTACAATATTTTTTTGTGTGGAGAAGGGGGATGCATTAATTTGTAGGCTTTATTGTTATTTGAATAGTTTTCTTTTTCCTGGCTAAATGTAAGAAAATGGCACAATGCTAACAAAATTCTTTCTCATTATTGAAGTTTTGAATGGATGGGCATTTTCCCATATTAAATGGCTGCTTTTCTGTTTCAACAATATATTTTTTGAGGAATATTAAAAGGATAGCTTCTAATAGACAGATTCTTTAATAGGTAATAGACAGGCATAAGTGAAAAATAGATATAGGATATTATAGTCAGGTTGACAGGTCCATTTATTGGTAGTTGGACTTCTCATTATATAGGCACTTACCTAATGATATTTATGCATGATTCATAACTCTTTATGCTTCACAGGAATATTGTGAGGGATAATTAAATGTTATCTACAAGTGGCAAATAAATAGTACATTTTCTGAAAAGTTTTGTAAATATTGAATTATATATTTTCATACCTAGCATGTGTAATGTAAAGGAAACTCTTGGTGAATACTGTTCACAAGGTTAAAAAATCCTTTCTATGATATAAAGTGAGATCTACTTTAATTGTTGTATAAATTCAGATTTCAAAAATTAGGCCACTTTATTAGCTGACTTTTGTGAAATAATTATTTGCTTTATATGCTTGTATTATACACATACACATATGTTGGCATATATATGTATGTAGAAAGAGCATTAATAATTAGCTGTGAATTAATAGATAATTAAAAGGAAGTAATTATCTTTTATTTACTTAGAGTTTGGTAAATCTCTTTGCAAATCAGCAATACTGTCTTAGAAACTTACTTTTTATTTCTTGCCCATAGTTTCTTATTTTCTACTATTTCTAAATTTTAGAGCAATAAATTTAACTTCAAATTGGATAACTAAACACCAAAAGTGGTCTAGTAAGTTCTTCATTCCTTTCACAGACTGTTTTTTAATTCATTTATAAAGGTAGTTGAGAATCTGCTGTAATTGGTCTCTTTAGTGACAGTCTCCATTGTAGATACCCAATTAGTTAAACAGTTAAATTAGGTGATTAATCTATCTGAGTACTGCTAGATGATGACTACTGGCAAGCATGTAATGGATTTTGTTCATACGAATAGTAAAAATTCAAATTTCTTTCTTAGAAGTTGTAATTTTTCACAAGGTAAATTTGAAATGATTTTATTTGGTGGTATGGCAATGACATTTTCTCAGATTTTAAAGTTAAATTAAGTAGAGAGAAGTCACTTAAGTACTTACTGAAAAAATATACTTAAATACTTTTTTTAAATCTCAACTTTTATTTTAGATACAGGGGCTACATATGTTGGTTTGTTACATGGGAATATTGCACCCAGGTAGTGAGCATAGTACTAGATAGGTAGTTTTTCAACCCACATCCCCTTTCCTCCCTCCCGCTTCTAGTAGTCCACAATGTCCATTGTTCCCATGTTTATGTCCATGTGTGCTCAATGTTTAGCTCTCACTTATAACTGTGAACATGCATATTTTATTTTCTACTCTTGCATTAATTTGCTTAGGATAATGGCCTCCAGATCCAACCATGTTGCTGCAAAAGACATGCTTTTATTCATTTTTATGGCTGCATAGTATTCCATGGTGTATATATACCACATTTTCTTTATCCAGTCTGCCATTGATGGGCACCTAGGTTGAATCCATGTCTTTGCTACTGTGGCCAGCATAGGGATGAACATATGAGTGCATGTGTCTTTTGGTAGAATGATTTATATTCCTTTGGGTGTATACCCAGTAATGGGATTGCTGGGTCAAATAGTAGGTCTGTTTTAAGTTCTTTGAGAAATCCCCAAACTGTTCTCCACAGTGGCTGAACTAGTTTACATTTCCACCAACAATGTATAAGCATTTCCTTTTCTCTGCAGCTTCACCAGCATCTGTTGTTTTTTGACTTTTTAGTAATGTTCATTAGACATGTGTGAGATGCTATCTCATTGTGGTTTTGATTTGCCTTTCTCTGATGATTAGTGATGATGAGCTTTTCTCATGTTTGTCAGCTGCTTGTATGTTTTCTTTTGAGAAGTGTCTGTTCATGTCCTTTGCCTAGTTTTTAATGGGATTATTTGTTTTATTGCTTCTTGACTTGTTTAAATTCCTTATCGAATCTGGATATTTGATTTTTGTTGGATGCATAGATTGTGAATATTTTCTTCCAATCTGTAGGTTGTCTATTTTGTTGATAGTTTCTTTCACTGTGCAGCACCTCTTTAGCTTAATTCGGTCTCACTTGTCAATTTTTGTTTTTGTTGTAATTGCTTTGGGGGACTTAGCGAAACATTATTTGCCAAGGCCAATTTCAAGGAGGGCATTTCCTAGTTTCTTCTACAATTTTTGTAGTTTGAGTCTTACATTTATTTATTATTTATTTATTTATTTATTTTGAGACAGAGACTCACTCTGACACCCAGGTTGAAGTGCAGTGGCACAATCTCAGCTCACTGCAACCTATGCCTCCCTGGTTCAAGCAATTCTCCTGCCTCAGCCTCCCAAGTAGCTGGGATTACAAGCACATGCCACCATGCCCAGCTAATTTTTTATATCTCTATTTTTAGTAGAGATAGGGTTTCACCGTGTTGGCCAGGCTGGTCTTGAACTCCTGACCTCAAGTGACCCACCTGCCTCGGCCTCCAAAAGTGCTGGGATTACAAGCATGAGCCACTGCCCCTGGCCAAGGTCTTACATTTAAATGTTTAATCCATCTTGAGTTCATTTTTGTATATGGTGAAAGGTAAGGGTCCAGTTTCATTATTCTACATAGGATAGCCACTTATCCCAGCACCATTTATTGAACAGACAGTTATTTCCCCATTGCTTGTTCTTGTCATCTTTTTCGAAGATCAGATGGTTGTAGGTGTACAACTTTATTTCTGAGTTTTCTATTCTGTCCAATTGGCCTATGTGTTTGTTTTTGTATCAGTACCATGCTATTTTGGTTACTGTAGTCTTACAGTATAAAGTTGGGTAGTGTGATGCCTTCGGCTTTGTTCTTTTTGCTTAGGATTGGTTTGGCTATTTAGGCTTTTTTTGTTGTTGTTCCATATGAATTTTAGAATAGTTTTCTCTAATTCTGTGGAGAATGATATCAGTAGTTTGATAGGACTTATTTTCAATCTGTAATTGTTTTTGGTAGTATGGCCATTTTAACTATATCGGTTCTTCCAATCCATGAGCTTGGAATGTTTTTCCATTTATTTATGTCCTCTCTGATTTCTTTTAGCAGTGTTTTGTAGTTCTCCTTGTAAAGATCTTTTACTTTACAGTAAAGATCTTTGTAAAGATCTTTTACTTTACAGCTTGCACATCTGTATTCCCAGGTATTTTGTTTTCTTTGTGGCTATTGTAAATGAGATTGTGTTCTTGATTTGATTCTCAGTCTGGACATGATTGAGGTACAGAAATGCTACTGAATTTTGTCCATTGATTTTGTACCCTGAAACCTTGCTTAAATCATTTATCAGTCTAGCCTTTGGGTGGAGTCTTTAGAGTTTTTGAAGTATAGAATCATATCATCAGTAAAGAGAAACAGTTTGACTTCTTTTCCTATTTGGGTGCCTTTTATTGCTTTCTCTAGTCTGGTTGCTCTGGCTAGGACTTCCAATATTACATTGAATAGGTTTGGTGGGAGCGGGCCTCCTTGTCTTTTTCCAGTTCTCAGGGGGAATGCTTCCACCTTTGGCCCATTCAGTATGATGTTGGCTATAGGTTTGTCACAGATGGCTCTTATTATTTTGAGGTATGTTCTTTTGATGCCTCATATGTTGAGGGCTTTTATCACGAAGGGATGTTGGATTTCATGAAAAGCTTATTCTGTATCTATTGAGATAATCATATGGTTTTTGCTTTAATTCTGCTTATGTGGTAAATAATTCATTGATTTGCATATGTTGAACCAATCTTGTATCCCAGGAATAAAGCCTACTTGATCATAGTGAATTAACTTTTTGATGTGCTGCTGCATTCAGTTTGCTAGTATTTTGTTGAAAATTTTTGTGTCTCTATTCACCAGGGATATTGGCCTAACGTTGTCTCTTTTTTGTCATGTTTCTGACAGGTTTTGGTATTAGGCTGACTTCATGGAATGACAATTAAGGAGGAGTCCTTCTTCCTTTGATTGTTCGGAATAGTTTCAGTAGGATTGATACCAGCTCTTCTTTTTCTTTGTATGTCTGGTAGAATTTGTCTGTGAATCCATCTGGTCCAGTGCTTTTTTTTTTTTTTTTTTGGTCGTTAGGTTCTTTATTACTGATTCAATTTCAGAGTTTGATGTTTATCGATTCAGAGTTTTAATCTCTTCCTGATTCAATCTTGGGAGATTGTGTGTTTCCAGGAATTAACCATCTCCTCTAGATTTTCTAATTTTTGTGCATAGAGTTGTTTATACTATTCTCGGGATCTTTTTTATTTCTGTGATATCAGGTATAATGTCACCTTTATCATTTCTGATTTACTTATTTGGATCTGCTCTCTTTTTTGTTGTTTATCTAGCTAGTGGTCTATCAATAAATTTTGTTTATTTTTTCAAGGAACAAATTCTTGGTTTCATTAATCTGTGTGGATTTTGCATCTCAATTTCATTAAATTCTTCTCTGATTTTAGTTATTTCTTTTCTTCTGCTAGCTTTAAGCTTAGTTTCTTCTTTATTTCCTATTTCCTTTAGGTGTAAAGTTAGCTTGTTAATTTGAGATCTTTCTAAGTTCTTGATGTAGGCATATAGTGCTATCAACTTTCCTCTTAACACTGACTTTGATGTGTCCCAGAGATTTGGGTAAGTTTTGTCCTTATTCTTATTAATTTCAAAGAACTTCTTGATTTCTGCCTTAATTTGGATATTCACCCAGGAGTTATTCAGGAGGAAGTTGTTCAATTTCCATGTATTTGTGTAGTTTTGAGAGATCATCTTGATAGTAATGTATAGTTTTATTGTACTGTGGTCCAAGAGTGTACTTGGTATGATTTTAATCTTTTTGAATTCATTGAGACTTGCTTTATGACAGAGGATGTGGTTGATCTTTGGATATATTCTGTGTACAGACGAGAAGAATGTATATTTTGTGGTTATTGGATGGAGTGTTCTGTGGATGTCTATTAGGTTTAATTGGTCAGTGTTGAGTTTAAGTTCAGAGTTTCTTTGTTAGTTTTCTGCCTTGGTGATCTGTCTAATGCTTTCAGTGGAACGCTGAAGTCTTCCACTATTATTGTGTGGTTGTCTAAGTCTTTTTGTAGGCCAAGAATAACTTGTTTTATGAATCTGCATGTTCCAATCTTTGGTGCATATATTTTTATGTAGGTAAGTCTTCTTGTTGGACTGTACCCCTTATCATTATATAATGCCCTCCTTTGTCACTCTTAATTTTTATTGGTTTAAATTCTGTTTTATCTGATATAAAATAGTGACTCCTGTTATTTTTTACTTCCCATTTGCATGGTAGTTCTTTCTCTGTCCCTTTACTTTGAGCCTATGGGTGTCATTACATATGAGATGGGTCTCTTAAAGACAGTAGATGGTTGAGTCTTGTCTTTATATCCAGCTTGCCAGCATTTTAAGTGGAGTGTTTGGCCCATTTACATTCAAGGTTAGTATTGATATGTGTGATTTTGATCCTGTCATTATGTTGTTAGCTGGTTGTTTGCAGATGTGATTGTGTAGTTGCTTTATAGTGACATGGGATTGTGCTTAATTGTGTTTTTATTGTAGCAGGTATCATTCTTTCAATTCCATGTTTAGCACTCTCTCAAGGACTTCTTGTAAGGCTTGTCTAATTGAAGTGAATTACCTCAGCGTGTACTTGTCTGAGAAGGATTTTATTTCTCCTTTACCAGTGAAGCTTAGTTTGGTGGGATATAAAGTTCTTGGATAGAATTTATTTTCTTTTAAGATGCTAAAAATAAGCTCCCAATCTCTTCTGGCTTGTAAAGTTGTGGCTGAGATGTCTGCTGCTAACTGCGTAAAATTCCCTCTGTATATAACTTGACCCTTCTCTCTAGCTGCCTTTAAGATATTTTCTTTTGCATTGACTTTGGTGAATCTAATGACTATGTGCCTTGGGACTGGTGTCTTGCATAGTACTTATCTGGGGTTCTCTGTATTTCTTGGATTTGCATGTCAATCTCTCTGGTGAGATTAGGAAAATTTTCATGGACTTTATCCTCAAATATATTTTCCAAGTTGCTTACTCTCTTTCCTTCTCTTTTAGGAATGCCAGTGAATCATAGATTTGGTCTCTTAACATAATCCCATATTTCTTGGAGATTTTGTTTATTTGTTTAAATTATTTTTTCTCCATTTTTGTCTGACTGAGTTGATTCAAAGTACCAGTTCTTGAGCTATGAGATTCTTTCTTCAGCATGGTTATGAAATTCTTGTAGTGAATTTTTCATCTCTAGAAGTTCAGTTTCGTTCTTTCTTAAAATGGCTATTTCATCTTTCAGCTCTTGGATCATTTTGCTGGATTCCTTGGATTCTCTGGATTGGGTTTCAACTTTCCACTGAATCTCGATGAGCTTCCTTGCCATCCAGATTCTGAACCCTATGTCTGTCATTTCAGAAAGTTTAAGAGTCATTGCTGCAGAACTAGTGGACTTGTTTGGAGGTAAGGGGACATTTTGGCTTGCTGAATTTGCCAGAGTTTTAATTTTTATGATTTTATTTTTAATTTTTGGGAGTACATAGTTGGTGTATATATATATACACACACACATATATTTGTGGGGTACATGAAATGTTTTGATAAGACATGCAATATAAAATATTTTGCCAGAGTTCTTGTGCTGATTCTTTCTCATCTTGGAGAGTAGGTATTTTTTTCACAGTGGTGTAAGTTGAGTATATTCAGTTGGCTTCATTTGTAGAGGGCCAAGGCGTTGTACAGGATTTTTATATGTGACTGAATTCTTGTGCTTGATTTCACAGGTGTATATAACATAACTTTTGGTGTTGTAATTTAGGCTGCAATCCAGTAGACGGCACTTAAGAGTAATGGCCAGAAGCAAGGCTAATATCCAGCTCTTCCGTATTTCCTTGCATTGGCATTCATAGGTGTGCTCTGCGATGGGGGGTGGAGAGAGATAACCCCCTCACCAAGTCCACTCCTGGGCCTTGGGGAAGCCCCTTACAATCACTGGTGCTGTGCTCGCATTTCTTTTGTCAGGTGTTCCAGCCCATGGGGCTCCCTTGGGCAGAGGCTGCAGCAGAGAAACATGCCACTCTCTTTCTAGACCAGCTCTATGGAGGGAGGGACAACCTGCTCTCGCGCTGGACCAGAAACCCACAATCTTGCCTCCATCAGTGCTCGGAAGGTGGAGGTTCCTCCCTTGCTCAAGTGTCAACCACAGATCTCAGCTTAGTACTCCCAAGCTGTGCATGACAGCTCTAGGGATACCAGGATGCCCCACAGCTCAGGGTTGGGTTTCAGCTATGCTAGGGGAGGCAGTGTGCTCCTGGATCACTGGCCAAGTACTCAGGTGAAGCAACACACTTAGGCTGAACTACAGAGGCTGCACTGTGCACCCACTCCTGCAGGGTGGCTAGGCATGAGATCTGCAGGAGAGGGGCTGGCATGTAGGAAGGCTTACAGAACAGATGTGCACCAGTCCCACAGGGAAGTCAGCCTTACTCTCACCTGGCTCAGGGGTCAGCTTGGTCCAGCGTCCCCAAAGGGAATGGGAAGCCTTGGAGGATGGGTGTCTATGGCCGCTCTCCACCAGAACTGCCCAGTGCCCAAAAGCTTCCATGCTCTGTATTGTCTGAGGGCCTGTTTCTGTCTGCCCCTGGGGAGATCCTCCTGCCTGCTCACACATTCATGAAAGAGGCAATCTCCCCTGTAGCTAGGATTCCAGAGATCCACAGCAAGAGTGAGCTGTCCCTTTGTTCCCCAACTCACCCCTTTCCCAGGAGACATTTATGACTGAGAGCTAGCATTTGGATACTCTGTGCAGGGTTCCCAGTTCCTCCCTCTTGAACCTCAGTTTCAGCATTGCCTCTCCATCCACTCTTGGTGTTTTCTCTGTGAAGATCTGCCCAAATTATGGTGGTTTACTTAATAATTTGGTCTGCCTTCGTGGGAGAAGTGTTTCCTGGCTGCATCTATTCAGCCATCCTTTCCCCTCTAAAATTACAAAATCTCAACTCTAATCCAAAATATGAAGAGATAACTGTGGTGCAAAGCCTGATTACACAATCAAGAAACATAGTACTTTTTCCTCCAAGTGATTAGGTTTAATTAGTGTAATTCTCCTCCAAACCGTCTCCTCCTCCCTAGCCACATATTTCTTCTGTGAAGACTGTTGAAAGTTACAACTATTCCCAGAACACTGCTGAATACCAAGTGCCCCTGAACTTAAAAGATGTTCATATCTGTGGGTGACCCCAGCTCAGCCTGCACAGGAGCTCTTAGAGGATATAGGAATGGCATACAGTCTATGGCTGCTTCAGTCCGTGAGGCTCAGCCATCCTGGGGGCAGAACCACAGCCAGAAGATACCCTTAGCACAACAACTCTGCAACAAACACTATGTGGGAAGTAAGGTAGGGAAAGAAGTCAGGACCTTACTTTTAAGGAGCTTTCAGTAATCAGTAAGACATAATCCTCTGTCTCAGGAGATCAGCCTCAGAGAGTTCTGGCTAGGTTAAGAGTTCAGATAATAACTAAAAACACAGAGTAATCTTTCCCGAAGTATACAAACTATTGTATTGTATATAGTTGTATGTAGATAAAAAGCATATAAACTGGGAATAAGCCCCAAAGTGGATCAGGACAGTAGGGTCCTAAAAAATGGGATTCCTAATATATCCCCTTCCCCTTCAGTAGACTCCAGGCAAGAGTGGAGGGGACACTAAGGGATGCATTAGAGAAGCTCCTTCTGGTGGCCAGGTTTGTTCTGCATCCCAACTTACAGCTGCTCAACTATTAACAGAAGCATCACACATATTCAGCGATCCAGCTCAGTGCTCCTCAATAGGCATGTAATTCCCATGAGACTGACCTCATGTACCCATGAGGGACATGGATGGGGTGACACTTTGAGTGAGAGCTATGAGTTTGGGTGGTAGATTGTTGGTAAAGGAATATGAGTGTAGGAAGGTAAATCAGTGCATGCTAATGAACATATACAGAGCAGAATGCTGCATAGAGGAGAAAACCAGTTCTATATATTTGAAATAGTCTCACTCTTCTGGGGAAAATTATGTCCATTCCCTGATTAAATATGTTCCTTCTTATGGTGGAGGTGCAGGACATCATGCCCTCCAATCTGAGGACTAGGCAGGATCACAAGTCGACCACCCCAGAATCAAAAGAGAACCTCAGTTTGTCTGTCATGGAGAACTTACGATCTGATGAGGGGACAAAACAGAGAGGGATAATAAATTCGTGGAATGTGCCAATGGTATCCAGGAAACTGAGTTATGCATATGCAAAATTTAGACAGACTGAATGAATAAGTAATTTGATTGTGGTTGGGTTAATTATGGAGAGTTACCTGAAAAGAAATGAATCCATAGTTGGATGTGTAATACGGAAGAAATGAAAGTTCCCTAGACTTAGGATATGGACCATACAAAGACTTAGAGATGGGATTCTTAAGTGACTGTGAGTTCCAGTACCTACCTATCTTGATGGGAGAAAAGCCAGTCTTGTTCAGGAGGTAGCTGTCATTATGCCAGACTGGTAGTGAGGGGCAAAGTCACAGGACCTGCTACAGGGGTCTGCTGTGCCCACAGCCCCATAGCCAGTGGTGGATGCAGACACTAGGGTGGAAAGGGAGAACCAATGTTGTTTTGCAGACCAGTTCTTATCCATTCACTCAACATGTATCTATCAAGAACCTACATTTAGTTTTTAGTGGTAAATGTAAAGGTAGGGACCTTGAAGGAAGGCCGGGCCAAGGGAAAATTACAAAGCAAGGTAGTAGAAAAAGTCTGTCTTTGGGGTATCTCTCCTACTCTTGGTTTCCCCCTTCTTCATGAAAATATGCTCCACCACTCTCATGTACCCCAAGGCTACCCATGATCCCTCACGGAGGTGCTCTCCAGTCAGGGAGAGACCCCACTGAAAAGATCTGTTTCCCAAACTTTCCTACATCTCTATCTAATCTTTCAAGTTCTAGTTTCCATTCCCACAAGGTTGATCCTGCCTTCAGATAGTGAAAGGTGTATCAATATTCAAGTGTTCATAACTACTTTAATGAATCTATATAATTACTTCTTTGGGTATATTTCTTATTTAATCATACCTGATTAAATATAATCAGGTGTATTTCTTATTTAATCATAGATAGAGCTGTAACCCCAAAAAAGTTATAATGAGATTCTAGATGTTATGGTAGAAGGGTATGAAAATTATTTGGAGGTAGGGTTGTCTCAGTATGATCTCAAATCATAAGAGGGATAAGCTGTTCATCCCTCAATCACATTCCCATATACCAAGACCCCAGTCACTTTTCCCAGGCACCTATTCCCCGCTGGCCTTGTTGAAGCCTAGGACGAGTCTGCAGGGTGATTAACTTGTTCCTTTCTCCTTTTACTTTTCAGGACACTCACCTGACTGGTTGCCAGGTAATGTGTGGGTGGCCTCCCTACACTCTCTGGCCTCATCTGCTTCTTCTGATGGCACCACCAGCAACATGGTGTGTGCTGGCTTTCTGGAAGGAGGCAACAATTCCCGCTAGCGAACTCTCCTCTGCCTACCCACTTCATTCCATTATTCAGAAAGACAGCATAATGAGTTATAGATAGTCCTGTATTTAGAGTCAGAATTTCTGTATTTGGAGACCTGGCTCTACCACTACTATTAACTATATGACTTCAAGTAAGTCATTCAAGCTCTTGAGCATTCATTTTCTTATTTTTTTTAAAAAAAGGTAAATGGTATTTGAAAGCATTAAATTAAAAAAATGAAGGTAAACGTACTTCATACATATATGTATACATATACATGAGTATACACACAAACGTGTGCATATATGTGTGTGTGTGTGTATATATATATATATATATATATAATTTTTATTGGCCTGAAGACAGAACACTTACACCACATAGATCAATACTTCCTGTCTGAATAACAGGGAAATAACATAATTCATTCAATCAAAAAGCACTGTTTCAGAACCTACAGTGTGCCAGTCTAGGAGGGCTGGTTTAGTCACCATAGAACTGAGGGTCTAGACGATGGTATCAAAGCATAGTTCTTGGCCCAACTAAGCAGAATTCCATCTGCAAAGTTTTCAGGGAGTTATCTGGGACTGAGGTGAAGGGGACGCATCAGAGCTTTCAACACTCCAGCCACAGAGCTGCTGTCCTTGTTGCAAGATCTGCCAGCTTCTTGCAAGCTGCTGGCAAGGTAGTAGAAAAAGTCTACTTTTCTACTACCTTGGGCTTTTGCTTTCATTTAGGAGCAGCGGCTCAGGGCCTCTTTATCATGCCATCTCCTCCGTATTTAACAGCATCTTGGTGGCCCTGACCAAGGGTCTCTCAGGGATGGTGTTCTCAAACAGAGGTGTGCTTCCTGAAGGAAAAGGGAAGACAGAAGTATTCAAATGTTCCCAGGGCTCCTGAGTCCCCACGAGGCTCAGACCTCCTCCCCAACATGTCCTCTGGAGGCAGATAGATGTCACCCAAAACACGTGATCGGCTAAGAGGAGACCAGCAACTGTGACTGATGCCATGCCCTCTGTCTGCGGGGACTCTATCCTCTAAGATGAATAGAGTTACCATCTGCATTTTACAGACACAGAAACTGAGGTTCGGAGAAATTAAGAGACTTCCCCAGAGCTTGCAAGTAGCAGAAACTGCATTCAAAATCTTCACCCACCAGGACGGTCAAATTGCTGTGCTAGTCAGGCAGAGAGCATTTACTGAAAGGCATGTGGGAAATCAGCAGTGAGGGAAGGGGAAAATTGATATAGAGAAACAGGAGAATGTTTGTGGTGTTTGGCAGAGAAGGCTGCTCTGATAGTAATTGCTACACCATTGTGTTCATCTCTAGAACCCAGGAGTTCTGATCCTCTGAACTTCCTTGTTGGAGAAAATGAGGAGCTGAAGCTACCAGGTCCAGGGACATAACAGCATGATTTGATTTCCGTCCTCTGCTCACCTTTTGGCCAGATGATTCTGGTGGCCCTGTAGTCTGCAATGGGCAGCTGCAAAGTTCGGTATTCAGAATCCATGGTTGTGCTGAAAAAAAAAAACAAAAACTATAAAGGGACCTATACAAACATCTACAATGACCTAAATTGAATACGAGATGTTGCCAGGGGACAGCTGAACTACCCGGACCACATTTGCCTCCAGGCATCTCCATCTGCCTCACCTGGATTACAGGTTCCTTTATTCTAAGATTCTCTGATTCATCTTTGCTTCACCTTTGTCCACTTGTTCCCACCAGACCCTATACACTCCCAGTCCTGCCTGAGTGAACTCTCATAATAAGTAAGCCTCTCTCAAGGACTCTACTCCTGAGACTTCATCAAGCTCCAAGCTAGTCTACCTGCCCTAAATTTTCATTCTACCCTTGAAGACAGGGCATGAGGGGTGTGGGCCTGAAGTCACAGCAGGGCCAAGGGGTAGAGGACCCATGTAGACACTGAGGATGTGTGTGTGTGTGTGTGTGTGTGTGTGTGTGTGTGTGTGTTTGAGAGAGAGAGGGAAAGAGAGAGAGAATGACTCAGAGTCAGATAGGTTACCAGAAGCAGAGAAGTGATACTAAGTCAAAGAGAGGCCAATAAGAGACTTCCAAATGCAGCCAAAACCATGTATTTGGGTGAACTCAATCTGTTCTCAGACATCTAGGGAGGCCCTTCATCAAGGCCTGAGTTTCTGGTCCCTCTGTTCTATGGCCTAGATCCAGGGCCCTAGAGTCCCTCTGTTTAGGTAGCATAAAAAACATTCTAGAAAGAAAGCCTGAGGTTCACGTGGAAAGGCCATCTTCCTCAGCAGTACACAGTGTATTAGGAAAGATCAAGAACTTAAAGTGATGAAAAAGGGAGGTAGCACCCAGTGTAGACTGGCCAGCCCAGGCTGAGCCAAACTAATGTCTCAGCCAGATGATCCTCATGTCTGGATACCCTTGTGTGAAAAGGGAGAGATGGGGGTGACAGAGGGAAGGCCAAGAAAATGAAGGGAAGAACAATTAAAACCAGAGTTCTGTCAAGTGTGCTGGGTTTCCCAGACTAATACCGTGCAGATCATGGAGACCCATAGGCAGATGATATCCCCTGATGGAAAAACTCCTCACTCATCGCAAGCTGAGAAAACCCTCCCAGCCTCTCTCCTTACAACTATCCAAACTACCATAAGAGACAGAGGTATCCTTCCCACACCTCCTCACTGACTCACTCCCACCTGCATCCCACTTACCTGCTTGTTTGGTCTACAGCCTCTGGGATAGAGAAGCTCTGAGCTAGAAGCAGGTGGCTCAGCTACAGTAGCCTTCCTGACTCCCACCTCTGCAAGGGTCTTGGGATCCTGGGTCTCATTCATTCTCTCTCACACCCCTGCCCCCCATTTCTCGCTCACTATGCACCTGTCCCAGCTTCTGAGCCTCCTTGTCTTGTCTCTCACTCTGTAAATGACTTTACTCAGGCTGCAGACCCAGCTCTGAATTTGGCTTATTAGTTCAACATTTGGTGAGCTCTACATGACAGATGTAAACCCTTCTCCTTTCTGAGAGTCTGATTGCTTAAAAGATCAGTTTGAGATTGGGCTTTGAGAACTTCAGGTAGAGGTGGGTATGGTATTAAAAACAGGAGTTTAATTGGAAACATGGCTATGTATTCCAAGTGTGTGTGCTTATGAGGGGAGGATTTACTGGATGAGAGATTCAGCCCACCCCTCTTCTAAGTGCCTAGAATTTCTTCAGGTTTCTCCCAAGCATCCCTGGGCTGGGGTGGGGTGCTTTTAGTACTGACATTAAAAATGCAACATGCTTTTTACATGTGCATACTTTTTTTTTTTGATTGAGATGGAGTTCTGCTCTTGTTGCCCGGGCTGGAGTCCAGTGATGTGATCTTGGCTCACTGCAACCTCCACCTCCTGAGTTCAAGTGATTCTCCTGCCTCAGCCTCCTGAGTAGCTGGGATTACAGGCCTGCACTACCACCCCTGGCTAATTCTGTATTTTTAGTAGAGAGGGGATTTCACCATGTTGGTCAGCCTGGTCTCAAATTCCTGACCTCAGGTCATGCCCCCTGCCTTGGCCTCCCAAAGTGCTGGGATTACAGGCATGAACCACCATGCCCAGCCTGTGTGCATGCTTTTCATATATGCATATTGTGGAGAGAATGGCTAAGGCCCCCTGATTGTTTTCTATGTCCTTTTACATTATACTGAAGACTTAACCTGAATTGTATTGTTCTGTCCTCACAGCAGTCCTCTGAGATGGATAGAGTTTCACAGATACAGAAACTGAGGTTCAGGAAGATTAAAAGACTTCCCCAGAGCTCAAAAGTGGTAGAACCAAGGTCTGCCTCTAACCCTCCAGAGCCTATGGCTAAATCACTGTGCTATTCAGACAGGGAGCATTCTCTGAAAATACTTGGGAAATTAGCAGAGGTCTGCTTGTGGTTACAAGGCAAGAAGGGGAGATTTGGATGGAAAGAAAGCTGGCTTGGGAAGGCTGTCAAGGAAAGGAGGGGTAGGGTCTATGGTTGGAAGCCAGGGAAGTCTGTGTATGTGACTTCTATTCACAAGCTCGGGGAGGGTTTCTCACCGTGTCTTTGCTGCAGGTGCACTACATGGTTCTGCCCTGCATCACATTGGCCATGGACAGCCTTGTAATCTACTCCAGGAAAGGTTCTCACCTGTTTATCCCAGGACTCTGCAGAGTAGCCAGCATCTGGAGTTGCTCCTGGAGATCTTGCTGGTATCAACTGGCCTAGGGGTACTGGAACTCCTTAGGATGCAGCATGGGGCCTCAGCATGTCCACATGGTACCAGTACCCACGTGGCCTTCACTCCACCAGGTTTGCAGTAGTGTCTGAAACACACAGGCAGGCCAGGCTGAGGGGAGATAGAGTGATCATCCCCAGGAGTAACTAACTAGGCCACATCCTGGAGAAGGGGACCCAAGAGTAAAGTCAATAGAGGGGGCTGCTGGGAACAGAAGGGATCCTTCCTCAGGGTGGGACGCTATGCCTGGAATGACTGTGGCAAGGCTAGGGTTACAGAGCAATTGCTGTGCCCATGGTGTTCCAGTGACTAGGTCCCTCTTTCTGCCCCTTACCCCCACTGAGTGGCGTCCTCTGCTTTGCCATCTGTCCTGTACTCACGGCAGCCAAGAGCACCCAGCAGCTCTTGGCAGAATGGGAAATGTCACCATTCCCTGGCCCCACAGGCTCTCTCCAGCAGGGCCATGGGACAGTGTAGCTGGGCAAGCGAGCAGGATCCTAGCCTGTAGGGTGGCAATCAGTGGCTGACAGTCTCTGGGCCTGAAGCTCCAACTGAAATTCAAACGTCAAACTGAAGGTTTGAGCGCTTCCTGCTTCCTGAGTGCCAACATGTGCTCACACGTGCATCCCCACACTCCCCATATGCACTGAGTGCCCTAGTGTAGGGACTTCGCCTGCACCCTCTCAGCTGTGTCCTAGAATACCGGTCTGAATCTGTGCCTCGAAACTTTGCAACAAATGAAAAATATTTCAGTGCAATCAGGCAATGCATATAGAAGTAAATGAAGACCTCTCTCACCCACATGCTTCATGTGAGCATAGAGGCCGCTACAGGGCAGTCCGACAATGGCCTTATCTCCAATTACCTGTGCTGGACTCCGTGAGGACAAACACAGATTAAGAAAGAGAGGCTAAACTCTCCCTGTTGAAAATAAGACAAGGGACTTCTCTCCCTTCACTTCATTTCCTTTGAGCACTTAACCAGCAGACCTGTAATGAGAAGTTCTTTCGTCTCTTTGAATGTATATAAATCTTTTTAAAAATTAAATAAGCCTCTTAGGAGCTTTGAAATGCAGAAATACCTTCCTCAAGAACCAGACAACAATTTATTTGAAAGGTAGTCATCAAGGAAGATAGAGCCCTATTTCCCAGTTTCTAAGGGAGAATAAGAGCCAGTTTAGAAGCCCAACAACCTAGGGAAAAGCCCAGTTTAGGAATCTTACTTGACTTAAAGGGGACACCCTGCACCAAGTTGTAAAACCACCTACTGTTATGAAGATATGAGAAATTTATTTTTTCTTTATGTAAAGCCAATTAGAAAACCTAAACGCAATTACCAAGTGAATCTAGAATGAACTATATGTTGGCGAAGGGGGCTGTCAAGTCCTCTAACTCGAGGAGTAGTTGCTGTTTATCTTGAGAACATGTATGTAGTAGGTTGTATCTGCTGGGCTATACAGCAGAGATTTCTTTCTGTTTTCACAATCTCTTCACAGATTGGCATTAACTTGCATCACATTCTGGCTTAATGTTTATCCAATAATAACTAGGTTTAATACCTGGGTGACAAAATGATCTGTACAACTACCCCCTATGAAACAAGTTTACCTATATAACAAGCCTGCACATATATGTACCCCTGAACTTAAAATAAGTAAAAAAAAAAAAAAAAAAAAAAAAAAAAAAAAAGATTTTTGGCCGGGCACGGTGGCTCACACCTGTAATCCCAGCACTTTGGGAGGCCGATGTGGGTGGATCACCTAAGGTAAGGAGTTTGAGACCAGCCTGATCAATATGGTAAAACCCCGTCTCTACTAAAAGTACAAAAATTAGCCATGTGTGGTGGTGGGCAATTGTAATCCCAGCTACTCGGGAGGCTGAGACAGGAGAATCGTTTGAACCCGGGAGGTGGACGTTGCAGTGAGTTGAGATCACACCACTGCACTCCAGCCTGGGCAACAGAGCGAGACTCCATCTCAAAAAAAAAAAAAAAAGATTTTAAAAGTATTTTTATTCTCATCTACCTTTGTAGAGAGGTTTTCTGGGTTGGGGGATTTTTTTCTCCTTGAATTATTTCTAATAATATTTAATTATTTATGAAATATATTTAATTATATTTGATTAATTCATATAATTATATAATATTCAATTATTTTACTTCAACTTCATAATAGATTTAGTTATATTTTCCCAACAACTCATAGTGTTGCCACCACCCAGTGGTGGGACCTTGGGCTTCAGCAGCTTCATCCATAGGATGGAAATAATAACAAAATCTATAAATGCAGGGTCAATACATTTTAGAATAGAGCTTGGTACAGACTAAGCTTTCAATAAGAGTTGACTTCTATGTTTGCAATGGTAAATTTTAAATTCAATTAAAATATGACAACTGGTAGTAATTTTAGTCTTTAATTACCATTCACTTGGTACTCAGCTGAAATTAAAAGCTTAAATTCTCAGAATTTTTTTAATTTTAAAAATTATTTAAAAAAATTTTTATGCATACATAGTAGGTATATACATGTATGGCGTACATGAGATGTTTTGATACAGGCATGCAATGTGAAATAAGCACATCAAGTATTTGGGCAACATGATGAAGCCCCATCTCTACAAAAAATACAAAAATTAACTGGGCATAGTGGTGCACACCTATAATCCCAGCTATTCAGGAGGTTGAGGCAGGAAGGTCGCCTGAGCCTGGGAGGTCAAGGCTGCAGTGAGCTGTGATTACGCCACTGCAATCCAGCCTAGGTGACAGAGTGAGACCTTGTCTCAAACAAAAATAAAAAATAAAAAATAAAAAAGCCTTTATACTTTGAGTTACAAACAATCCAATCACATTCTTTAAGTTCAGTCATAAAAAAGAATGAGATCTACCTCTTTTTCAACATTGATAAGAGGCCTCATTTTTCAGAAAGCTTGGAAACCAATCATCTGGGAAATTCAACTTAAAAGTCCCTGCATCCACCATCTCTCCAACCGCAGCATTTTACAGAGAGCAAGAAGGAGGCACAGAGGGGTTTAGAAACTGAACTTCACTATTTCAAGACCTGGGACTGCACTGCCCTCAGGTCGGTGACCCTCTTGTGGTGTCTTCCCTGTCACAGGCACTTGATAAATGCAGAAGGGAAGCAGGGCCAGCCCCAGCCCCATCTCCCTAGAGAGCCCCACATAGGTGTAGCAATGGCCTGGCTTCCGGGGTGGAAGCCAGATAAGGGTCCAGGAGAACAGACCCTCTGAGTCTGCAGTCACTGCTCCCAGCTCTTTATTGAGGACCTTGTCTCTTTGCTGAGGACAGTGCTCTGGCCAGCAGGAGAGATTGCAGGATAAGGGATCCTGGGCCCGTTTCAATTTACAAGACTGGCTATCCTGTCTCCCTACTGCCCCCTCCCTTAATCCTTAAGTGAGATTGGGATCAGAATGTCTCCACGCACCTGTTATCTCTCTGGTGTTACTGCTCCTCAAGGTCAGTGCCTCCCAGGCTCCGACCTCTCCTTTTCTCTTGGCTCAGCTCTGGTCCTGGGCCAAGATAAGCCTCTTGGCTTCCAGATGGCTGCCTACCTTTTCTGTCAGGCCTAGAGTTAGGGGCTGTGGCTGCCCCCTTGAGGCATTTGTTTTCTCCCTCACCACACCCCAATTACTACTCAAGTGCTCACAGCAGCAGCAAACAACCTTAGCTGGGTCCTCACCAGCTTTGATGAGCTCAGTAGCCAAAAAAAAAAAATAAAGACTATGCCTGCAATGAGCTGTAAGCAGATCGCGCCGGCATCTGTACATCTACTCCTGAGCTGAATTCCTCTGTGGAGAGGTGAAGTACAGTCTGTGTGGGAGAGGCCCTCAGGGTCCCCGTCCTCTCTATTGTCAAACGGAGAGCCGGCAACCAGGGGTCAGATGAGGTGACGTCTAGCTCTAGGTCAGCTGTGTCAGTCACCAGGGGGAAAATACTGTGGAGTTAGAGTCAGACTTTGGTTTCTTCCCTAAGAAGCAGCCAACAAATGTCACTAAATTCCTCCACCAGGACAAGCCATGTGGAAATGCATGGCGGGGGTCTGGTACCCGTAGGGTGTCTGTGACCTAAGAAAATTATGGTCAGGGACTATGACCCACCATTGACTCAACGGGGTATCAAGCACCACTCTTGTTACCCTTTGGAGCTCCCGTTTCATCATCTAGAAATTAAGTGGATTGAAATTTTTGGAAAACTAAGTGGCTCTTAAGTTCTTTTCTATTCTGGTGTTCTAATATTCTAACCTTCCTTCTGTGTTGCTTCCATTGTTTGCATAATACTAATGTGCTCAATCGGGTAAGCTCAGCCTGCTGTGGAGCCATTAAACTAATTTCTCTGAAAGGTAATCGATGGCCGGAAGGGAAAGCACGAAGCATCCCAAAGGCAAACTCATGTTTATTTCTCATCTTCTTCCCCTCACCTCCTCCATCTTCCTGCTCCTCCCCAGGAGTGTGCAGAAAAACAAAGCTGCCCCCAGACTCAACCATCTGAGAAGCTGATTATCCCTCCTCTCAGTGTCCTTCTAGCGATTAGTAGCAAAGGCTCCTCTAGCAGATGGAAATCGCAGTCTTCACTCCGGTCCCTGCCAGCAACTTCCCTCCTTCCTGCACTGCACTGGGAAACTGAAAAACTGGGTTTACAAGCAGTCCCACATCCTTGCTAGTACCGAAGTTCTATACATAGACAAAATGGGAAAAGCCCATAAAAAGTGGGGTGGGGACATATTCCAGAGGCAGAATGTCCTGTAAAGACATCCCAGGATAGAAGATGGAAGAGGTGGGCAGGAAGGGAGGGGGAGAAAAAGAAACTAAACTTTCTTGATTCTGCAGGGTCCCCAATGGCAGAACGCTGGCATGGGGTCAGGGTGGAAAGTCTAAACGATTCAATCCTAAGAATTTTATGCCAAGCCCCTGCTTCATAGTGAAAGCAACCTGCCCTGTATCCTCTCCAGGCACCTCTCACCTCCAGAGTTATGTAAGGGGCATCGCTCTGAACCCGGAGGATAATCAGATCAGAAGTGCCACAGCCTGGCCCTCCCCCATGGCATGGTGCCTGGCCCAGGTAGGACATAAAACTCTGAAGCTCTCGAATGTTCATCTGCAAGGGAGATGCTCCAGGTCCCAGGAGCCATGGCCCATGACCTTCTCTTCAGGCTTTTTCCACTTTTGGCCCTGGGAGCCCCCTTACAAAGCAACCGCCTTGGCCCCACATCTCGCCTGTGCTATTCCAGGTTCCTAGATCCTTCTAATGTCATTTTCCTGCGTTGGGACTTTGACCTTGAGGCTGAAATCATCAGTTTTGAGCTCCAGTTCCGGAGAGCTGGCTGGGTGGGCTTGGGTGTCACAAATCGCTACACCAACGTGGGAAGTGACCTGGTCGTTGGAGGAGTCTTGCCTAAAGGCAATGTCTATTTCTCGGTGTGAGGGTGACTTGCTTCCAAGGATGAGGGTCTTTGTTGGGTTAAGGATGGTTCCTGTCCAGAAAGGATTCACATTCCCCAACGATATCTAAACACACTCCCAGAATGCCAGCTGAATGCTGGTGTGTCCCTCCAGAAATGGTCCATTGTAGAGTTTGAAATCTATGTCTTCAAGACTGCAAGTCTCTAAGACTGCTGAGAGAATGAAACCATTAGATTGTGAGATAGTCTTGCACCACTTACTTGCTAATAGCCCACTAAATGCAGGTCACTGGGGAAAATTCAAAGCTGTTTGAGAAATAGTTACATGAAGAGCCACATGAGAGAGGATGAATGCCATATATACTTCAGATAATATGTGAGCCTTCAAGTATTAGGGATGCAGGAATATTAGACTTTATGGAGATGAGATTTGAAATGGGAGAAGTAAAGCAAGGTCAGGTGGTGAAACTCCATTGTCCATAAAACGGTGCTCTGCCATGTTCTTCAGCCCATGCTCTGCCCAAGGAGAAAACTACATAATAAAGAACACCTGGGTTCTGCTACTCTAGTATCCTAGGGGATCTAAAGGGACAGCCACTGCTCCAAAGCATGACATTTGAAGCTCCTAGTTCTTACTTCTTGACCTTCACTGGACCCAAGGATCAGCACTTGGTGGACGAAGACACTCTGAAGGAGGATGGGAGCCAGGATGCTGAGGTGCTGGGGCTGACGGAAGATGCTGTTTACACCACCATGCGTTTTTCCAGGCCCTTCCGCTCTTGCGATCCTCATGACCTGGATATTATGGTAAAATAGCGAGCAGAGAAAAGCATTTAATCACAAGCAGGTTTTCCTTCTGGAGAGGTAGTTGCTCCCAGTCAGGCAGCTAGTCATCATTCCCAGGACTTCTATTCCCCTCAGCCTTCCCAGGTAATGCTCCAATTGTGCCACCTGCTGAAATCCACAAGCCTTCTGCAGGGTGACCTCCCACTGATTCACCTCCTGCCCACCTGCTCCAGGGTTCTCCTTTTGAAGAATTCTGCCCAGTTTCGCTGACCTTTAGAGTGTTAGGATATAAGAGTTTAATTCAGTCCTTTCATTTTACAGATGTGGATACAAGCTTAGAGAGGGCATGCGAGAGGGAATGTGACTTGCTCAAGATCACCAGCAAGTGAGCGTCGGAGGCAGAAATAGAACCTGACTAGTTCTCACTCCTAGTGTGAAGCTCCTTCCATTCCACCATGTAGACATGAGCATGTGCCTTGTGTAGGTCCTTGGGTGCAGGGATATGCAGAGTGCTGCTCAGGGGTGGCAGCTCCTCAATGCTCATGGCACCCCGCAGAGCGACACTGTGAGGGTGCTGGCTGCCTATGGCCTGGATGACACTCCGAAGCTGGATCAGGAGCGTACTTTTGTCAAGTCTATCTTTCTGCTACAAGTCGTCCACCCTGACAATCTGGATGTCCCTGAGGACACCATCATCCATGACTTGGAGATCACTGATAAGACACCTTCGTCACACCCAGCAGCCTCCAGCTCCCTTCTCCTCACCCCACTCAACCCAGATCCCTTCTCTTGCCCCCAGTATTCAGTACATCCCTTGGGTGGAGATTACTCTGACTCTTCTCTGTCTCCTAAGGACTGCCAGTCTGACCCTAACATGAACCCCTTTCCCTGGCCTGGCCCTTACCCTATTTCTTCGGAGCCTCACTGTCATCTGGCTCAGCTTCTGTGCACCCTTCCACAGTTCCTCATTCCAGAGGATGACACCACGTATGCCTGCACCTTTCTTCCTCTCCCTATTGTGAGCCAGAAGCATCACATTTACAAGGTATGGTGGACCAGATGGGGGACATTGTCAAGGCAGGGAAGGGTGCTGGAGCAGAGCAGGGGGTGTGGTCAACCCTGGAGGATGAGGTCTGGAAAATTTCTTGGAGGAAGCAAGAAGGAAGTAGTTGCAAGAACAGGGGGACAGGCAGGGCTTGGTGGAGGTCATGGCTACATCATTTCCTGAGCCCAGAAATGTAACTCCCAGGGCGATTTTATTTAAGCCCCACAATGCAACGGACATGTTGATGAAAGTTAAGAATTAATAATTGTTTGCAAAGAACAAAGTATAAGCCTCAACCTGGCCCCAGAATTGTGCTCTCTTAGCCCAAGAGGAGGTAAAGGCAGGGAGAGGATATGGCCAGGGGCTGTCAGGAGGTTGGCGAAGTCTGGCTAGAATGAACTAAAACTTGGTAACCCAATTTCATATTTGAGTGATTGCAATTTTGATCAAATAAATAAAGGTATGATCTGGCAATAAGTGGCAAATGTAGAGACTTTTTTTCTTTAGACAGATAACTTGAAAAGACATGGCTACATGCTCAGATACAGTGAACTGAGGAGGTTGCTAAGGGAAGGCAGAAGTCTTGGAATGTCCCAGGCTAGATTTCATATGTCTGCTCTCCAGAAGGGACTTAAAGGAGGGGGGAGTTGAGAGAAGAGTCAAACTGAGTGGGTGGGAAAATGATAGCTTGGGGAATAAAAACAGAGAAAAAGGGAGAGAGAGAAACAGAGAGAAGAGGGAAATGGGTATAGTCTTATTTGACACAAAGGAAGGAAGATAATATGGATTTGATGTAGAAGGTCTTGATCATGTTCTGCTCTCCCTTTTCTGCCCAGTTTGAGCCTAAGTTGGTCTACCACAATGAGACAATGGTGCATCACATCCTGGTGTACGCCTGTGGCAATGCTAGCGTTCTCCCCACAGGCATCAGCAACTGCTATGGGGCCGACCCCGCCTTCTCCCTCTGCTCACAGGTCATCGTGGGCTGGGCTGTCGGGGGCACTGTGAGTCCCATGATGGGGTAAACACATTTCTAAGCGGGTGCATGTGGTTGGGTAATGAGATCACTGGGCTGGTGGAAGACCAGGGGATAGGGGAAGTCTGGGATGACAATTAGAAAACAAGGCCAGAAGCCCTGAATCCCTACGGCTGGTTCCCAGCCCTTCTTGCTGCCAAATCTACTTCCTTCCAACAGAGCTACCAGTTTCCAGATGACGTAGGCGTCTCTATTGGGACCCCCTTAGACCCTCAGTGGATCCGACTGGAGATTCATTACAGCAATTTTAACAACCTTCCTGGTGAGCATCCAGAGGATTTAAGGAAGGGAAGCTGGTGGAGCTGGCTAGTTTTTTCGGTATTGGGAACGCATTGTGGGATGTGTGCTGACTCCCTGTGGTCAAAGCCCCACCCCAGCTTTCCTGGGCCTCTTTCTCTCCGCATTGTGACCCACTCTCCTGTCTCCTGTGATTGACTGTTCCTCTCTGCACCAGGTGTGTATGATTCCTCAGGGATTCACGTGTACTACACTTCTCAGCTGCGCAAATATGACATGGGCGTCCTCCAGCTGGGCTTCCTCACGTTTCCCATCCACTTCATCCCCCCGGGCGCTGAGTCCTTCATGTCCTGTGGGCTGTGTAGGACGGAGAAGTTTGAGGAGGTGGAGCTGGGAGGCACACCCTTCCTGAGGAGGAAACACACTCTCCTTGCCCCCCCATGCCAGATCTGGTCTGATCCACAAGCCCACACAGCCTGAGCCCCAGACTTGGAGAATAATTACAGCCTGGTGCTCAGGAAATTCACTAACATGACTTTTGCAAGGAAGGGAAGGAGTCTGGGCTTTGAGAACAAGGGGAGTGCAGAAGGAAGAAGGGCCAGAAAGGTTCAATAAGAATTACAGTGGCAAATGTCAGTCATCAGAGGAAGGTGTCAAATATCAAGGGAGGAAAATCAAGCAGCAGGTCAAGAACAGAGTCCTTAACAAATCAGGTGCACCTCTTCCCTGTTACAGATGAATGGAGCTCCTATGCCTGACATACAGGTATATGGCTACCTGCTGCACACCCACTTTGCTGGACGGGCTCTGCAAGCAGTGTAATACAGGTAAGGGAAGACCTTGAAGCTTTCCCTTCTGCAGGTGGGAATGAATTTTAAGAATAGTGATTTATTCTGTAGCATACAATTATGCCCGGTTGAGAATAAGGAAGAGCTACAACTATCTTTAGAGTAGAAATAACTGGAATAAGACTGTGGAAGAAGTTTTTTGTTTACTTTTGTGGATAATCTACTCACAGAATGACCCCACCCACATGCTACATCTTTATTGGCAGACCCCTCTCTATTTCATCTTCTCTTTATTTCTGAATTCCCGCCTTCTCTTCCTCTAGGAATGGAACACAACTTCGAACAATCTGTAAAGACGATTCCTACGACTTCAACCTGCAGGAGACTCGAGATTTGCCCTCTCGAGTGGAGATCAAGCTGGTGAGAGTCTGAGGGAGGCCTAGCAGAGTCAGGGGCAGCAGCCTCATACCTCATTACTGCCAGCCAAGAAAGTTCTCAAGCTGTACCAGTCCCTCTGCGTCTCACTCTCAGCCTTCATGTTTCACTCTGAACAGGGAGATGGATTGCTGGTAGAATGTCACTACCAGACACTGGACTGTGACTCCATGACATTTGTAAGTGACCTCTCTCCCCGCCATGGTCACCATGACCATAGCCCCAGTGGAGAGCCCACTCATGGCTTTGGCTACCGAGTGACCCCTGTGATTTCACTGAAGCCCCTTCCTTCCTCCAATGGCATCACACATCCACATGGGGCTTTTCATGTTCTCACACCCCATGCATCTAAGATAGGAACAGGGATTTCTCACATTCTCTGCCAATAACCCACTAAGACCCTGGAAATATAGTATGCTATAGCAACTAAGAGCAGAGATTCTGGGGCCTCATTGCCTCGGTTTGAATATCAGCACAATCATTTAGTACATTTCTAACTTTAGACAAGTTATTTGGCTTCTTTGTATCTCAGTTTCCCAATTCGCATAAGATTAATACTACTTTCTACTACATAAGATTGTTGTGAGAGTTGGTTAACACATGCAAAACACCTAAATCATTGCCTGACTTGTAGTAGATGCTCAATTAAAGTTGGCTATTGTTTCTATGATCACAAAAAAATCCCCCATTTTGTGCATCGGGAGTGATTCAGTGCTTGTGGGATTCAAAACGTGTTGCAGGCAACGAGGAAAAAATACCGCCCTACAAATGATTATATTACAAGTTAGTAAGTGATATATACCATACAAGAAGAATGGGAATAAACCACTAGGGAAATTCACAGGAAAGAATCATGAGATCCTACTACAATGAACTGAACACGTGATGTAGGTGAATTAGTCCTTCTTTAGACACATAGAGATGGGGAATTCTGGAGAAGGAAAAAAACTGAGAAAGCCATATATAAGGAAAGCGTGTGGTGCACATGAAGAAGTTTGGTTGGAAGTTAAAAAATGGGAAAAGATATCTGAAGGAATGGAATGAGGATGAGGATGATAAAGTTGGAAACATTCCTTGAAGCAGGGGTGATCCTGACCTACCTATATCTCCAGGACAGCAGGGCTAACTCTGTAAATATTTGCCAGGTAAGTAAATGGAATGAATGAATGGGTTGGAATTTATTCGATAGAATCAAATAATTGGTTTAGTGATGACTGACTATTGTTTAATGGACTACTGGAAGCCACTGGAGGTTTCAGAATAGGCAAATGGCAGGATGCAAGATGATTGTAAACAACTTGTCTGGCAGCTCTACAGAGGTCAGATTGCAATTAGAACAGATGAGTGACTGACACTAGTTGAGAGGCAGATAATCTAGCCCAAACCAGGATAGTGGCAGTGAAGCTGAGGTCAGGGCAGATATATGGAATGCTTTTTGGAAATAATGTCAATAATTGTCCACTAATGGAAATAGAGCAGCAAATAGGGCAGTGAGCTGGCTCTACCTTAAGGGAAAAGGAGAATGGCATCACTGGTAAGATAACCACTTCAACTATTTTCTGTTTGCTTTGTCCTCCTGTCTCTGCATGCCTTTGGATCTTTGTCTCTCCATCTTTGTCTATTTCCTCCAGGGAGGCCCCAGCACCATTAATGAGATGTGCCTCATCTTCCTCTTCTACTATCCCCGAAATAACATCTCTAGCTGCATGGGGTACGCTGACATCATCTACGTGGCCCACGAGCTGGGGGAGGAGGCATCAGAGTGAGTCATCCTGAAATATAGGACCTCGTGTGTGTGGAAGGAACTTTGGGGAGGACTGGGGGAGGAAGAAAGGAAGCCCTACCCACTACCTCCTAAGCTGGTTAGTCAGGATTCTTTCGGGGGCTGCCTGACCAGCTCCTGCCGCCCTCACTCCTGTTCCCATCAGGATCTAACTCTGAAAGCTCTGGCACAAGACAGGATTTTTTGTGGGACTTCTTTTCCCATATCAGCAAGGTCATTCAGAGGAACAGATAAAACTGAACCCTAGAAGTGAGATCCTTTATGTACAAATTCTTTGTCTGCCTTTTTTCACATACGCTACTTGACTAAGCCAAAGACTCTGTTTACTTTCAAGTCATGAACCTTCATTATTTTGGGGTAAGGATCCCCTCTGAGGTTCTCATGAGAACTATGAAATATTTTTGCATGAAAAAAATGCACATCTATGCAAATACACCCTATTTCACATACAATTTCAGGGAAATGAAATTGCCTCCGAGAAGGTTGATAAAGTGACTTCAGGGAACCTGTCTTACTCCGTGCCCTCCGGATGAAGAATCACTTCCTAAAGAGTCAGAAGATCCTCTTTTTCATGTTTTAAAATTCTCATCTCTGAGTTCTGATATTTCTCTTTTCAAACTCATTATAATTGTCTCTTTGTTTTGTAAGACACTACTTATGGCTTTTTCTGACATGGAATTGATTCTAACAAAAATGAGTGTACATGTTTTGCCGAAGCTCTAAGTCAATCCTAATCTGTTCCCCCTGCCCTGATCCTACCACCCACAGCAGCCCCATGGAGGGAATGATGGACATGAATGATGTCAAGTGGACCCTGGAGAGCATTAAGAAAGCTGAGAAAGCCTGCAAGGAGGCCCAGCAGACAGTGATAATAAAGACCATTGATGTGAGTGTCCCAGGAGAGACCACCCTTTAGAGTTAGAGATGGAAGGGTGGGGAGTGGTGCTGAGTGGAAGCAGGAAAAGAGAAGAATGAGGGACGTGAATGGCAATGGTAGGAATGCTGGGTCAGGGAACGGGGTGCTGAGAAAGCAGAAAGGTGGGTTGCTGCTGTCCTGGGTTGCAGATGTGGTCAGAGCCTCATGGTTAGCCTGTGAGCTCTGCGAGAACTGGGGATGATCTCAGGAAAGAAAAGTGAGATCCTTTACCTTTACCCTGTTTTTTGCTCTCCCTTGCAGGAGGTGGTGGAAAACACAACAGGCTGGATTCCAGACATCATCCCTGCTCCCCGGGGGCCCTGCTTGGAGTCATCTGGAGGCAAAGTGGAGGCCTAGGACAAGACCCCTGCAGGCTTCAGAGCTGCACCTGTGGCCCTCTCGAGCTCTAGCAGGGCCACCCTGAGGCATCTCCCCCTGGCGGCCATCCTGCTGCTGCAGCACACACTCTTCTGGCTCCTGGCCATGCTGCAGAATGGAGTCTGATGCTGTCTCTTCACATACATACCCAGGCCGCTCTCTCCTCAGCCCTCCCTTATCATCAAACACAGAAACTCCTTCCTGCATTGGCCCCCCAAATCCCTCATCTGTGTCCCTTCTCATGACCCAGGTCTTGACACTGCAGGCCTGGGCACTGCACATATTCCATGAAGATTCTTCTGTGATGAGCTGTGCAAATCATCCTTTAAAGCATTAGAAATCACGGGCGGGGCCGCATATTTTCTGGCAGAGTCTTGCTCCAAGGCTGGGTGTAAGGTAACGGATCCACTCTGAGAAGGCTGATGCCCCAGCTTTCTTAAGAAGATGCATGAAGAGGAAGGGACTTGAATCAGAGAGATTCTGAATTACAAAGAGAGCCCTGCAAACCTCCCTTGGCCCATACCTGGCCCTGGAGGTGGTTTCTGTTTGTCTTTCTTCTGGCATTTGTGCCTGGCCCTGTAAGTTGGGGAGAGAAAAGGGTAATTTGCAGTAAAGGGAGGGGCTCTGTTTATAAAGGACAAAGCTCAATATATCATATTAAAGAAAACTCGGCTCGCTTCCTGTTGCCATCTCTTTCCTTTGAGCTTTTGTTCCAGGAGGGGCAGCTGGATGGTCTCAAATTGCTCAGTATTAGGCACTCAGGGAGCATTTGAGGACCTGGTTGTCCAAATGTGACATTTAATGCACAGCCTTGCTCTCCTCACCTGTATCCCTGCTGTCCGATGAACTTTGTTTATCCCATTGAGTGTCACGTTATCAACACTCAGGCCACTAGGTTTCAAGAGCCTACCTGAGCAGGCAGGCTGGATTGAAAGCTAAGATCAGGACAAGAGCAAGATGGAGAGAGGCAGTCCTTAGCACTAGAGCCCAGGCATGTCAAGGAAGTTCATAGGAACAGAGCAGTGACTAGGTGCAAATGGTTCATAGAGTCAGGCTGCAGTTCGCAACCACAGTTTTCAGGAAAGAATAATTTTCGTGGCGGCTGCCTTGAGAATTTCTAGGAGCATTTATGTATTTTTCTAAGCTTGACAAGCTCAGCACCACCCTCTTCTTCAAGTTTTAAAGTCACCATTCTCATCTGTGAATCGCTTTGCTCATTGTTCATGTCATCTAAGAGGAACCCCTACTCTGGATATCCAAAGGTGTTTAAAGGGATCCTAATCCTCTGGAAACCGGGACTATGGCCTCAGCAAACTCTGTGTCACTACTCCAGAGGCCTAGTGTTGAACTATTATCATAGCTCTGCTTCATGGCAGAGCATTATGCCCCTCTGGGATTGGTGACATGAGAGGTAAGGAGCCTATGACCTTTGCTGTCTTTTCCTCTGGAGAATTCTGGGTGCTCCACTTTGAGACTCTGCAAAATCCTCGGTGTCCACATTCAGTGCCTGTAGTCTCAATGTTGACCATTCTCATAGATCAGCATCACTTCTAGGCCTCGTTTGAGCACAGTGGCTTTCTGTACTTGAAGATGTATTTTAAAGTTCATGATTATGAAAAAACTAGGCTCAACTGAATCCTACGGTGTCTATATTCATTGCTGGTCTTCTCCCTTGTCACCATTCAAGGGAAATTAAAATTATCCTTTTATATAATAATCCAAAGGCACTCTGCCCACTATTGGAGGTAAACACAATATAGTTGACCCTTGAACAACACAGGTTTGGACTGCACGGGTTCACTTATACATAGATTTTTTTCAACCAAATGTGCATGTTGAAAATATAGTATTCACAGGATACAAAACCTGTGTACATGGAGGACTGATTTTTTTTGTATACACATGTTGCGCAGGGCCCACTGCAGGACTTGAGTATACTTGAAATTTGCTATCTGTGGGCAGTCCTGGAATCAATCTTTCACGTATACCTAGGGATGACTGTACTATCTACAGTATGAGGAAACACACAGATAAAAATACTAACTACATTAAAACTCAAAACAACCAGAACAGACCACCTGTTCTTCATTGCTTTGTCCAATTTGTGAGCAAGTCTATCATTTCTAATCAACCTGTTTTTCTCCGAGTGTCCCCAAGCAAACTGATTCAGCATCTTTTAGGTAAACACACACACACACACAATAGGTAAACACACACACACACACACACACACACAATAAACACCCTTTTTGGCTGGATTTCAGATGCTATCCCTCAGTTTGTGCTGCAGTCTTACTCTTGGGCCTTTTCTAGCAGGTTCAAGCTGGGCAGAGCCCCCAGGTTCTGCAGCCAGAATCTTCCAATGTCTCCCTTTGCCCAGGTTGTGGCCAATAAGGTTCCCAGGCCCTGCTGTTCTCCCTTGCTCTCTCCTTCAACTTTATGTTCCTTTCTAGCCTCCTTTTCTCCTTTTATTTTTCTCTCTATTGCTGGTCTCAGCATTTAGTTATCAGTAACATATTCATTGAGCACAGTCTATGTGCTTGACATCAGGTCAAAAACAGGCGCCACTGAAATAAATAGGAAATGAGACATGCATTTCTCTTCCCTTACAGAGCTGCAGTTACATGCCTACAAGCCCCTCAGCAGCCATTCTCTCCCTGAGCTCACACTGTCCCCCTCTGAGACTTACTCCATGCCACCTAATGTTTCCTCTTCCAGTCGCCTCAAGAAATGGACTATATTTTTGTCAACCTGTAGAGAATAATGCGCTTCTACAGTTAAAAGGTATGCATTTGTATTACATACATATTAGACAGACAGTGCATATGAATACCGCTGGGAAAGTACTTTAAACATTCCCACAGGTGGTGGGAGCTTGAATTCGATGACTTCAGGATCCTCTCCAGATCATATGTTCTGGATGGAAGTTTCCTGACTGCGTTACATGCTGCAAGAGAAACATACCCCAACTTCCTCCAAGAACACTCTGTCACTTGGGCCTTTCTGTCATCTCTCATCCTTCAGGGGTTTCTGAGGTCAGATTCACTCCTAGTGACTATGAGAATGTAACTCTTTTTCTCCCTCACCTCCTCTCATGAGATTGGAAAGATACGGTGTGGACAAAACTCTTTTATGGGTGGATATTTTAAACCACATATGCCCTAAACTCTATTCCTTCTCTGGTGTACTTTTATCTGGGCATATATTGGAGAAAAGTTTCTGTTGCATCTTATAATACACTCTGTCCTCTATATTACCAATTTTCCCTCTGACTAATCATCTACTTAAATCATCCAATAAAAGACTAAATTTCTCTCAGGCTGAAATTAGAAATATGTATCTTCATACAGGTCACAGGAATTGTTGTAATCATAAATTATAATCTGCCAGAAAGAAAAATATAATGTCTAGTCTAATCTGAAATTAGAATAGCTTGTATTACTCTTGTAATTATCACATGGTAAAACATCTAGTATTGGGTGAAAGTAATCCCCTGGAGATCTTTAAGCATCTTTTCCTCAAATAAATCAACCCTCAACTGGATTGAAATCAGCTTTTCTGAGGTTTTCCACTGCCTAATGTGATCTAGAAAACCCTCAAGCCATGGGAAATCACTTACTCTCCAATCAGAGTACCATTCCTATCTTGCTCACTACCCCATGTGCTAAATCACCATCCACAATATAATTCTTTGGGGTAACTCACCATCCTAAGCGCCCTCATCCATACACTGCTCTGGACAGCCCCAGTCTGACCCCATCCCACACCTTCTCTGAAACCCCTCCACAATAAAAGACCCTTAGAAATCAACAAATTCTCTGAAAGTTTCTACCATCTCTTTGCAAGAAGTGGAGGTAGACTGACATCCTCCCTGCTCCCCTCTCCAATTTCTCTCCTTCTCTCAAACCCCAGTTCCTTTGAAAAGCTTGTACTAAGAACACAGCTGCTTGTTGCTGTCATCCAATGTCCTCTGCAAGTCACACCATTCATCCACTGGTGACTACAGCCAACTGTCTCTTCTTCCACCACTCCTCCTGTGTCTTTTTGGAAATATCGATATTCACAGAGTGGTTCTGTCCAGCATACCAGCCTCTCAGTTTTTTGAACTCAGTCTTTTATTGTACTAACTTCCCTTCTTTCCCAGGCCAGATTCTATGGGCCAGAACTATAACTGCTTCCTTACAAACACTCTTACCTTTATTAACTCTCTCTCTCTTTCTGTCATATTTGCATAGTAATATCTCAATTCTGGCCAAATTTTCTATCTACCTTTTTTTTCTTCAGTTGTACCCATGTAGCTGACTGCTGCAGAAGAAAGAGCACTCGTGTGTTTGTGACAAACTGGCTTACAACACAGCTTTTGATCCTTGTGTAGGTAGGTCCCTTGTCTTTTAATGTTTCTGCTTTCCAGGATGGCTATTTCACCTTCTTTCTCAAGCTTCCAACAACCACCTCCCTACGTCTCTGATTCACAGCTGATGGCCTCATCATATACTTCATAGAAAGAATAAATCATTAAGCAAGTAGTTGTTTTATGAATCTGGGTGCTCCAATGTTGGGTGTATATATACTTAAGATAGGTAAGTCTTCTTCTTAGCTGGTAATGGTCTTTCCTTTCCATATTTGGCACTTCCCTAAGGACCTCTTGTAAGGCAGGTCTGGTGGTAACTAATTTCCTTAGCATTTGCTTGTCTGAAAAGGAACTTATTTCTCCCTTGCATATGAAGCTTAGTTTTACTGGATATGAAATCCTTGGTTGGAATTTCTTTTCTTTAAGAATACTTGACTATAGGCCCCCAGTCTCTTCTGGTTTGTAGAGTTTCTGCTGAAATGTGTGCTCTTAGCATGATGGGTTTCCCTTTGTAGATTACCTGTCACTTCTCTGTAGCTGCCTTTAACATTTTTTCTTTCATTTCGACTTTGGAGAATCTGATGATTATGTGTCTTGGGAATGGTTGTCTTGTATAATATCTCACAGGGGTTCTCTGCATTTCCTGAATTTGAATGTTGGCCTGTCTAGTGAGGTTGGGGAAATTTTCATGGACAATATTCTCAATATGTTTCCAAGTTGCTTGCTTTTTCTTCTTCTCTTCCAGGGACACCAGTGAGTCATAGATTTCAAATTTTATGTAATCCCATAATTCTTGAAGGTTTTGTTCACTCTTCTTTATTGTTTTTCCTTTTTTTCTGGCTATTTTGGAGATCCATTCTTCAAGCTCTGAGACTCTTTCCTCAGTTTGGTCAATTCTGCTGTTAGTACTTGTGATGGTATTCTGCAATTCTCAAAGCGAGTTTTTCAGCTCTATCAGATCAGTTTGGTTCTTTCTTTAAATGGCCATTTTGTCTTTTATCTCCTGTATTGTTTATTGGATTCCTTTGATTCCTTGGAATGGGTTTCAACTTTCTCCTGGATGTTGATGATCTTCATTCCTAATCATATTCTGAATTCTATTTCTGACATTTCAGCCATTTCAGCCTAGTGAAGAACCATTACTGAGGAACTAGTGCAGTTATTTGCAGGTAAGAAGACACTCTGGCTTTTTGAGTTGCCAAACATCTCGCACTGGTTCTTTCTCACTGTGTGGGCTGATGTTTCTTCAATCTTTGAAGGCGCTATACTTTGGATGATTTTTTGTTTGCTTGCTTGCTTTTATTTTCTTTGATGCCCTTGGGGGTTTGATTGTGGTATAAGGTGGGTTCAGTTCTCTGGGGTTGTTTCTGGAAGATTTTTGGATCCCAAGACTCAGCTCAGCACACCTTAGCTGTGTGCTCTAACTCTGGGGAGCTGGTTCCAGGACCCCAGCTTTCTTCTCTGGCCCTCAAGACTAGGAACCTACTGTGCTGAGGGGGCCAAGGTATTCCTGGTCCACCGGCCACAACACTCCGATGGGTTGTGCTGGCAGCCGTGGCAGCACAGCAGGATGCATGCATGTTGGCTGGGGCGGGGGGTACTGGCAGAAGAGGGGCTGTGACATTCCTGCACAGGCTCATGCCAGCAGTGAGTTATAGGTGGGGACACGGTTGCCGAGGTCTGTGCTTGCACTTGCACCTGTGGCAGGGCCTGCTGGCCTCTGTGTGCACGATCATACTGGTGGCCATGGCAAACTGAAGGGGAGGTGTGGGTAGCCAGTGTCCATGCACACATTCACTCTGGCAGCAGAGTCCTGAAATCTTACCACTATGCAATTGTTTACCTATTTATTGTTAGCCTACCCTAATAGAATGTATATTCTCCAAGGACAAGACTCTCTTGGCCACCACTGCTTGGCTTGGACAAGACTCTCTTGGTCACAGGTCAGTGTCTGGTGCAGAGGAAGAGCTGACTTCTTTAAACTCTCAGAAATACTTTTAAACAGAGCTGGGGACCATGTGGTAGGAAGATCAATAGACTACAAATTGCCATAATACCTTTGCAAATTGCTTAATCATTTAATCACTGTGAACCTCACTTTCCACAGCAGTAAAATTAAGTAGTTGTATAAAGTCATCTATAATATTCCCTGCAGTTGTAAAATTATACAACTTTATAAACAGGGTTAGATTGAGTAGTGAATGATAATAATTTGAATATTAAAAATTGAATGTTATATAGAATACATTGAAAAAGACCAAGATGTTATATCTTAATATTATTCTACTTCAAATGTGAATTATTCTTATAGATTATAAAATGTTTATAACTTATTTCAACAAATATTTCAATATTAATATCATATTTTGACAAAACATAAGTGAGTATAAGTAGAACCATGTGCAGACAAGTTGAGGGACAATTAGCATCCTGTGTACACCTCAGCTGAGGCTGGACACAAGTCGGCTTTGGAAAAACACTGTGAAACTCAACATCTCACTGCCAGAGCAGGAGGCAAGTCAAAGTTTCTCTAAGCAATAATGCTCACATTTATTCTGTGGATCACCATCAAATAACAATGTCCTTAGAAGAATATGATGGCTGGGAACAGTGGCGGTATAATCATACAGGATTACTCACCTGTAATCTCAGCACTTTGGGAGGCCGGGGCAGGCAGATCGCAAGGTCAGGAGTTCGAGACCAGCCTGACCAACATGGTGAAACCCCGTTTCTAGTAAAAATACAAAAATTAGCCATGCCTGTAATCCTAGCTACTCAGGAGGCTGAGGCAGGAGAATTGCTTGAATCTGGGAGGCAGAGTTTGCAGTGAGCCGAGATTGCACCTCTGCACTCCTGCCTGGGAGACAGATTGAGACTCCGTCTTAAAAAAAAAAGAACATGATGAAACGCTATGTTCAATTTAATCACACAAACCAAAGAAAATTTTACTTGTATAAAATGTGAGTTTTGCCATATAAAGTAAAGGTCAACCACACCGATACAGTCAATATAAACTCTACTGACTGTTTCAAAAATCTTTCTTGCCTGTTATTTGTTCATATATTTTGTGCTTAGCCAGAGCTTCTACAAGGCAACAAATAAATAGCAGCAAACATAGGAGGCTTAAGAAAAAAAATCATTGAAAAATACCATAAAATTGGGATAACTATATCCATTAACTATTTTATAAAGTGAGGAAAGATGAGCATTATTTAATTTAGCAGTGAAACATTTTGTTCCAGCTCAAATAAGAGCCAATTTTACCCAGAATCACAGTTTGAGACACACTAGAGACACCTCTGGAGACAGCTTTCCCTCACAAAACTTCAGCTTGAAAAAAGGACTCAGAGCAGCCTTATTATAAAGCACCAGTGATACAGACAGGAGGCGGAAATGCTGGGTAGAAGAGGGTGGTTCCCCAGAAAAGGCCCCACCCTCAAGTCTGAAGACCCATGTCCCTAAGTGAGGACAGGCAATTCTGTTTTTGTACCCTAAAAATTGCCTTTTGGCCTGCCATGCCCCCCATCCTGCCCCCATATAAACCCTAGACCTTAGTGAGCACATGCAAACAAGCTGCTGAATGTCAGAACCAGCAGAAAAGCAATGACAGAACAAGAGGCAGAGAAAGAGAGAAGGGGGTCTGGATCCCTAGGGGAGTTCAGCTGGGGGCGGTTGGAGGAGAGTCTTTCTCCCACCGCTGGGTGGCCCAACTCAGGGGAAGACCACCTTCCCACTCCATCCCCCCTCTCTGCCTCCCCATTCATCTCATGAGATGCTATGCCACAGAGTTTTCCCTTATGTCTGGGAAAATTCCGTAAAAACCAAGTCCAATCAAGTGAAAAGATCCCTGGACTTGTATTTAGCAGACTGAAAGTCAACATTCAACTCTGCTTTTAGGCGTCCTCTGACTGTGGGAGAGTCACTGGCTAGAAATAATCTTATTTATCTCTTGTGGTCTCAGTCCCCCTTCCTCATCTCTTATTTCTTCCTTATTTCTTTTTAGCAGAGTACCTAGCTCTCCAGAAAACCTAGATTCCCATATATTTGAAGGGGCTCTTAGTTCTCTTCACACCACAACTCCTATCCTGTATTCCTAGTTTTGTATTAAAATTAAGTAATTACGTGCCGTTGTTCACTGACTGAAACGGAGAAAACGTTTACCTCCACTACTCAATAAAATCTTGCACTCATCCTTCGAGCCCACTTGTGATCTGATTCTTCCAATACACTGGGCAAGGACTTGGGATGCAGAAGGTTGTCACTCTGGCCCCCTGCCCTTGGGATAAGGCAGAGGATCCACTAAGCTGATTAACACACAAGCTGTCTGCAGACAGCATATCTAAAAGAGCTTAGTAAGACACGTCCACCTGGGCTTCGGGAGTCTCAGACACCGGTCCCTAGACACTGCCCTGGGACTGGAGCCCAGATGCGCTCTTGCTGGCCTCCGTGCCTGCCTGTCTGCATGCTCCCCCTACAGGAGGTTGAGCTGCAGGGTGACCAAGCAGGCCACACCCTTGTCACATGTCCTGCAGGGGGAAATCAGGGAACTCTCCTGTTTCACCAGCACTAAAGAGAAACTTCTCTGCTTCCAGAAGATCCAAGGGGAAGAAAAAGGAAGAAAAACAAAAACAAAAACAAAAACAAAACAAAAAAAACAACCCGCAATAGACATCAGAACACTCAGGGAATTATAGAATAATAGTAATAAATAATAGTAAAACTTTGTGCAGCATTTTACAGACTGAAAATGCATTTCCATGTACTTTATTGTAGTTCAGATGTTTACCTCATCCTCCAGATGTGGGAACTGAGGCAAGAAAGGAAAAAAAGTGTCCACCTGAAGCAACAGCCCCTACAGGTGGTGCTCTTAGCGCAGGTCCAATGGAGTCTGCTATATGTATTGGGATCTGGCGTCTGAGCCAGCTGAACTCGGGACTCAGAAGTAGCAAGCTGCTGGCCAGGCACGGCGGCTCATGCCTGTAATCCCAGCACTTTGGGAGGCCGAGGCAGGCAGATCACCTGAGGTCAGGAGTTCGAGACCAGCCCGTCCAACCTGGTGAAACCCCATCTCTATTAAAAATACAAAAATTAGCTGGATGTGTGGCGCATGCCTGTAATCCCAGCTACTCGGGAGGCTGAGGTAGGAGAAGTGCTTGAACCTTGGAGGCAGAGGTTACAGTGAGCCGAGATGGTGCCACTGCACTCCAGCCTGGGTGACAGAGCGAAACTCTGTATCAAAAAAAAACAAAAAGTACTACTAGAAATATAAAGAAATACTATGTTATTTCCATCTTATAAATGAGGACATTGAAGCTTATATAAGTTAAATAATTATCACAAGATGGCAAGTTCATAAGTAGTAGAGGTGAGATTTGAACCCTTGTCATCTGATGGCAGAGCCAGAATTATTAAATGCTATGCCACAGAGTTTTCCTTTATGTCTGGGAAAATTCCATAAAAGCCAAGTCCAATCAAATGAAAAGATCCCTGGACTTGTATTCAGCATATTTACTTAGATAACACATGTAATACATTTAGTACAATGCCACAAAATAATGTAAATGATAGCTATCAAGCTGACTTTTGCCTAAGACATCATTTCCCATACAATGTGATTAATTCCCTACACAACCACAAATGACAAGTTCAAAAATTCCTTGTTATAAAGAAAATTTTGTACATATACACCGTGGAATACTAAGCCATAAAAAGGATGTAATCATGTCCTTTGCAGCAGCATGGATAAAGCTGGTGGCAATAATTCTAAGCAAATTAATGCAGGAACAGAAAAGCAAATGCCACATGTTCACACTTATAAGTGGGAGATAAACATTAGCTATTCATGGGCCTAAAGATGGCAACAACAGACAATGGGACTGCTAGAGTGAGGAGGGAAGAAGGGGAATGAGGTTTGGAAAACTGTTGGGTACTATGCTCACTACTTGTGTGGTGGGATCAGTCATACACCAAACCTCAGCATCACATGATATACAAAGATAACAAGCCTGCACATGCACACCCTGAATCCAAAATGAAATTGAAATTATATTTTTAAATAAATGAATAAAAATAAAAAAACAAAGACTTGGAAAAAATGGAGAATACTACCTTTAAATGCATAGTTCATATTATAATCCCATTAAATGGAAAGCTTCAAGTAATGGAAAAAAAAATCCCATGCTTCTCTGGGCTGCCATGACAGGAGAGTAACAGGTCATAGTAGAGAGCTTATTCAAAAACAGTAGAGCTGTTCCTTCAGTCTATCCTTTGCACAACAGATGGGGCAAGTCCTAGAGGCCAAGGCAGCCTAAGTCCCAGACAAGCCTTGTAGTCTTCCCTCTCCTGAGAACCAGATATCTCCCGCCATCATGAGGAAGAGGCTTTCATTCACTTCTCCTAATCTCCCAATATTTGCTTTAAGGATTTCTTCAATTTGGCCGTCTTTGTATCCTGACATAAAGTTCTTAGATTACATGGAGACTTTGTTCTGATAGTTGATTTATAGGTAATATGCTTCCTACTTAGAATGCATGTTGGTTAGGTTCCTGAGCTAGCCCACAAAATACTGTCTAACTCATACAGCAGAAATTATTGAAAGTATGGCATTGTTCAGAATTGGTTTTCCTCAATTTTTTTAAGCATTGATGTCCTTTCTTCAAATAAAATCTTATGCAAAAATACAGAAGAGAAAACACAAAAAGCAATTCGGATACAACTGAGAAGGAAGAGTTTGACCTTCCCTCACCCTAAAGCAGCTTTTAGGAACCCCAAGGGTTCTTCCTCAGGGGAAGTTTGAAATTATAATGCTATTTACAGGCAGGCAGATCTCATTGTAATCATTTCTCCAATGCTTAACCTGATAAACAGTATCAGACCAGTTGCTTAACTCTCTGAACAACAGTTTTGTTTTTCTGTCTATTTCACATGCCTATAGAATTAAAATGCTTAGCACAGGGTCTTTAGTAGATTAAATTTAGTAGATTAAATCCTTAGTAGATTTAAGAAACTGTCCTTTTATGCAGATAACTAATTGTCATCTTGTTGGGACTCCCCTCTGGAAAGGAAGAAGAAGAAAGTTAGGACCGAAGAAAGAGAAAAATGGACTAATTCACAGGCAGACATAGCTCAGATATCCTTTCTCTGAGAACTCAGGAAGAAAGGATGGATTCTTACCTTACAGAGAAAATGATCATAATTCTTATACTCCCGTTTCCTGTCTAGTATGCTTTCCTAAAACATTCAGTGGTTCCACCTTATCTCAACTGCACTCTAAAATAAGAGAAAGATAACAATCTGTACTGGACAGAGTATTGGAAGCAGCACTGAGACAGGGCTTGAACTCCAGACCAGTTTGAAGACTAGCTGAAATAGTGAAGAGGCAAAAGCATCTCTCCCTGAGACACGTCCACCAATGCCATGTCACTTGACCTCTTCCCAGTTTACCATTGCCATGGCAACAGCCAGAAGTTACAACCCTTTCCATGACAACGACCTGGAAGTTACCACCCCTTTTCTAGAAATTTCTGAATAACCTGCCCCTTAATTTACATGTGATTAAAAGTAGGTATTAATGAGGCTGTAGAACTGCCTCTGAGCTGCTACTCTGGGTGCACTGCCTGCAGCGTAGCCCTGTTCCACAGGTAGCAGTGCCTCTGCTGCTGCTATGCACTGCCACTTCAGTAAAAGTTTCTGTTTCGCACCACCTACTTGCCCTTGAATTCTTTCCTGGGCAAAGCCAAGAACCCTGTCTGGCTGAGCCCCAATTTGGGGGCTTGCCTGTCCTGCATCAGCACTCCACTTCTGCCTGATGTCAGCATATGGAGGTGCCATTTATTAGTAAGTGACCACTAAGGGGCAATTAACCTCCCAGGGGAAGATTTAGGACCACAAGGTCTGTCAATTCTCCCTCTACCGCTACCTCTATGTCCAAACACATGCACCCTGAAGAGGCTCTTTGCATAGCTCACCCTCAAAAATTTGGGTTTTCCTTTTATTAAGAAAGATTACAATTTTCTTTTTGTAGACAGTCAGGAAATAAGAATCTTCCTCTACAAAAACTGCCAATGCATTACTAATTTAAGTAAAAGGAAATTTAAAAATGAATAATAAATATATTAAAATGATTTTTTGAGAAGTCATTGAATTAGAGGGAGGAGCAAATGGCATATGGTGACCATGTTCCATGTCAAGCTTCACTCCTGTGTGGAGGCACATGACAGAGCTACTCTGCCCACACCTACTTTCTGCATGCAGAGCTGCTCTCGGGCTCCCCCTCCAAGGTGTTGTGGGCATCTAGAGCCAACTCACTATTGCTACTGTCTGACTCCATATTTCCACCCAGCAAAAGAGGGTAAGAAGGAAAGCAAAGGTAGAGTTAAAGGGTGTCAACCTCCAAGAAAAAATGTAGAGATGTTCCCAAAGCACAGAACTTTTATTTGGAATTAAAATGTGAAAACAGAACGGCAATTTGGGATACAGGCACAACAGGGTGGCCTCTGCTATATCCAGAGAACAAAGGAAAACATTAGAGTTTTATTGGGGAAAGAGAAGGTTATGCAAGTTATTTTGAAAGGAAGTTCATTGGCACCAGCAGTATCTTACAAGAGCTGGCGAGTTCTGATGGGCAACAGTCTGTAGTTGCTAGGTGGGATTTGTTATCTGGGAGTTACTGTAGGTCCCTTGCAGGGATTAGGTTTGTGAGATAGTGTGTCAGGCAAGTATTCTTGGGTAGGCAGCTAGCTGTCTTGGCGTGACTCATGTAAAAAGCTGCAGTTTGGAAAAATGTCCTGTGATAGTTCCTGTTATCAGACAAATCATGTGTGACAGTCCTCTCTTCAGGACCTTCCCCAACTCTATTTTGCCAGGGTTTGGCACAAGTGACTCCATTTTGAATCTTACAACTTTCATAAGGGGTTCCTTTTTGTAAGTTCCACTCAATGTTTCTAACACATTGGCAACCTCAACACAACTTATCTATTTATTGTTCATTTTAAAATTATTATCAAAAAGGGAAGAATTTGGGAGAGAGGACCTAGGAAGCCAGACGTATCATCTTGGTGTATTAGCAGTAAGGAATAGAGTGGTCAGCTCTTTTTTTTCTTCCAGTTTTATTGAGGTGTAATTGACAAATGAAAATTGTATATATTCAAGGTTACAAGATGTTTTGATATACCAAAAAGAGTACCAAATTATGGGTTCTTGCTATACTAGGTATTTTCCTAGGCCCTCTCTCAATCCTTCCATTTTACCAATGAAGGAATTAAATAAGGCTCAGATAATTCAGGCAAGCTGATCCAGGTCACGTAAATAGATAGGAATAATATCAGGACTATTTTACAAGACTTATCTGGTTCTAGAAGTGGGTTTTTGTTTATTTCATTTTATTTCATCACATCATGGCAAAGATGGACTTTCCTCAGGAGATGGGACCCTGAAGCAGACGGGTAATAGGAAGTGAATCAGAAGGCCAAGCTCTACTATGTTTGAAGACTCTGTGTTTTTGAAGAAGTCATTTAACCTTTCTAAGTCTTCCTTTCTGCCTCTGGGAAAAAAAGTGTAAAGATTCCTTCCCTCTCTGCCTCACAGCAGGAGTGGAACAAAATAAAACATTTATGTGAGGCCCTTTGCAAACTATGGATTATGGTGCCAATATAAGAAGTTGTTTTTAAGTAACAAGACCCATAGGTTATACAGACCCCTTTACTTCTTCTCTTGAGCCAAACTTTTCTCAATTACATAGTAAAAAATTTCCAAAGCCACCTTCTCTGAAGCCATCAGAGATTGGCTAAGGTGAGAAAACCTCAAACTTCCTTTGGGCCCCGGATCTAACTTTTGTACTCCAAGCCATTCTCCATTTTTCCTTGAAATAAGTGATTTATAAAGCATCACAATGTTAAGATGAACGTTCACCCATCATTCTAACAGGTAAGAGCAATGTGAAATGAGGCAGTGTGTGTCTTTTCAGCATTCTCAGGCTTTTCATTTTTTCTTAATCTTAGCCCCTCTTCCTCAACGCTAAGTTGAAATTCTTTTCTTATCCAGTCAGCAGACCTCATCACTTTCTGGTCATTTGGAAGTTTTCAGAAATTTGTATCATCTAAATCGGTATGTCATTTTCACATCCATGTCAAGTTTTCTCCTTCCGCAGAGACCACCTCCAGCAGTGAAGAAGGGGATTATGGTCTATGCTTTACACTTCCATATTCTCCTTCTCCTCTTCCTTGACTGTTTCTGGGTATCCTTCACAGCCAGATGGAAATTCAAGGAAAAGACAAAGGTTCCCATGTGATGGATGCTATGGCAAGGCATCCGTGGGTACCCTCAGTGTGAGAAGACCCCAGTGCTGATTTCTTCTCATGGGCACATTAGTGAGTTTTTCAGAGGCCCCTTGTGCACCATCTAACATGAGGTGAGATGCAATCTGCATGACCTAGTTTGACCTCTCCCCACTACAAACTTAGTTTCTATTCTTGGAAGTCCATCCATGACCTCTCATCACTAGAGTCCCTTCTCCACTGGACAGATTGCTTCATGACAGCCCTAGCCCAGCCATCTCCCCACACCCACCTGAGGAGCTTCAGCTTCCTTTTCCATTGAACACTGTTGAGTCCAGGTTGCACCACTACTTTCCTGGCTCCGCATCCACTACTGCAGGGTCTCCAATCCCTGCCACCTTTGGAATTCTCTGGGCAAGACTCTAATGCCTTTCTTTGTGATTTCATTGGCTTCCGCACTCTGGGAGATGCATGATGAGGTTTCTGAAAACCTTGCCCATGCTCCATGCTCCACTGTATCACCTGATGGGGAAGAGAGGCAAGAGTTTCTCAGTTCAGCAAGTGCCCGGCTGGGAGTGAGATGCCAGTCCCAGCTCCTCACAGGCACTCTTAATCTCCATGAGCAGTTCTTCTGCAGTGCCCTTCACACAGAGCACCACTCCACTCTCCCATGGGGAAGGGGATGTGAAAACCAAAGCATTCTCTAGCCCTATAAGTTCCTTTACTGGCATGAATGCTCCTTCAACCCTCATTTGAATGTCTAATCTCACATACACTGAAGTTTGGTGACGGAAATTGATAAACTTTAAATCTTGTCTCTTCTCACAATGCTCCTGCTGTAGAAAGAGTGGACTATTTTATATCTCCTAATCATACTATGTAAAGTCAGTCTCTTTGTCCAACTCATTCCCCACCTGAAAGGCTTCCCTTGACTCTTTTTTTGTGCTATAGGGTACCTCCCAGCTTCCCCTACTCCTTGAAGTATTCCTAAATACCTCTAGACTCCCAGTGAGTTTCCTGTTAATCCAAAACATCTGTCATCTATATTCCTCACTGGAAAATTAACCATGCACTATGTGTGGCATCTCTTAAATAGTCAACATGAATAGTGTCTACATAGTGATGCTTGGAATACTAGAAAATGAAGTTTAAATTAATAACTAGAAATTTTAGGTGTAACAATAATGATGTCCACGGTAATGGTAAAGGTAGGAACGTGTCAAGTACCAGAAGTGTAGAAAAGTAAATTTCTTTATACTTAGAACATGAGTTATAATCATTAGTGCAGAATTAACATCACATATGTGGGTGGCCCGGTAGGGCCAATCATTAGGGAGCTTAGGAGTTTCTCTAGACCTTACAAATCAGAGTCCACGCACAGGCTTTTCTAGTGTTGTCAATGGTAGTATTAGCATGTCAACATTTTGCCCTCATGTTTTCTGAACCTGGTTCCAGGACCACTACTTGTGCATTGACTCCTGAGTTTCAATTCTCAAGTCTCTTTAAACATCTGACCAAAGTCCAGACTTTTGTATGTTCAAAGTATTTCTTACCTTTTCAAAATTCTGTGCTTTCAATTATGTTCCATTTACGTGTTTAGGAGGTTGGACTTTGGTGGCTTCAGAACTATGATTGTTCAAGCAGATTCATCTTCAGTTTTCCAAATCCCAGCTGCTTTAAGTGAAGTTGTTGGTCAGTGAATGAGCACTGGTATGGTGGGCTGGCAGCAGAATCTCACGGTGCCCTAGCACACAGAGCACTTTGTCCTGTATCAGAGTTTGTGGTGTCAACAAGACAAATGCACTAAGTCTCCCTCAGTAAAGATATAAGCGAGGGAGTCTGACCAAGCCCATAGAATTTTGAGTTTTGTTTTGAGTTGGAAGGTCAAGAGTCATGTATAGACAAGAATAAGGTCTATCAACTTTGTTCAGAGGACTGTAGCTTGTGGGCAGATTCCAAAAGCAAATGTTGCTGACTGATGAATCTGTGCCCCTCATCTAGAGCACCATCAAATTGTCTGGACAATAGTACAGCTGGGCTGGCAGATCAAAAAACTGGGCAGATGTGTTTGTAGACAGTGGAAGATATTCATGTGGAGTAAGTCACAGATGCTGGAGTACCTACATGCTGGGGAAGTTGATAATATACTTGACCAGGACATGAGAGTGGAAATACTATGTTTCTGACCACTTAAAGGAAGTTGTTCTCAAACTCTTTAGTCTCAGAACCCTTTTACATTCAAAATTAGTGAGGGCACTGTGCTTTATTTATGTGGGTTATATCTGCTAACATTTACTGCATTATAAATCAAAATTGAGTCATCTGTAAAATGTCTTTTAAATATTTATTTTTCATTCATAAAAAATAACATATTCACTTTGTGATAACATAAATATGTTTTTAATGAAAAATAACTATATTGTCCAAAGCAAAAAAAATTAGTAAGAAGAATGGCATTATTTTACATTTTGTAAATCTGTTTAATGTCTAGCTTAATAGAAGACAGCTAGATTCTTTTTTCTTTTTCTATATTCATCAATTATGACACAATACAGCACAGAGTATCTGGACAGTGCCACTATATACTAATGAGACAATGATACTGAAAAAACAAATAACTTTGTATCATTATGAAAGCAGATTTGAAGAAACTGTGTGCCCCAGAAAGTCTGGGGAACCCCATGGATCCCTGAACTGAACTTCGAGAATATTGTCCTAGGGTTAAACCTACAATAGTACTCAAATGACCAGATTTGGTAATGACCATGGGTCTACTCATGGGGGTTTGAGTGATCTAAGAAAAGAATGGATCAAGGATGAATGATGAATTTGGATATGAAAAACCAGGAATAGACTGAAAACCCTAACACAATGAAGGGGAGTCTGAACAGTGAAATTGTAAGGGAAAAGCTTGTATTAATAGAAGAAAATGCAAATAAGATTATGAACTCTGATTCCAATGTGGAGGCTGTCTTCCTTATGCTGTATATTTACATTCTCACCTCTGTCTGTATAATTTCTGATTTATACTAGAGTCAGAGCCAGTCATTGGTGGTAACAGTGAGCCTTTAAGACTATCTCACAATTTAGATTAATTCTAATTTTCTGAGAATGCGCTGCTGTCTATAAAATCTGTAGTAAGAGTATTAGTAGTACCTATGAAATAATGGTTGCAAAGTTCAGGAATTTATGTTTTTAGGATCTATAATCATTTTATTTTCTATGATAGGCAAACCCACATGTAATATTTATAATTTAAATTATCTCAGTGGCTGAAGTAAGGTTATACAAGATCTTCAATGGTAGAATTTTCCATATCTGCAGCTACAGCTAGGATCTCTTCAGAAGAAATAATACTATTAGTATGTGTAATGCAAATGACTCTATTCGTAGCTACGGCATTTGGAAAAGTTCATAGGAAAATAAAGTGCATTTTTTTAGCATTACTAATTACATACTCTTCTGTAATGTCAATAACTGTTGGTATAGAAACAATTTGAGTGCCGGGGGTATCACCAGTGCTCTCAGTTATGATATGTCATGTGACCCAAGAAACAAGTTGGGCTATTTCAATAACTACATCTAAGGCAATAGTATTTACAGAGCCTAATGTGGTGTTATCTGAGATACCAAAATTACCTGTGAAATCTGTAGCAAGGATATATAGGATATATAAAACATCTGTAGTTTAATTGATGAGGTTATAAGAATAATAACTATAATTTAAAAGAATAAGAGTACATATTATGGCTGCAAAATAAGTACCCACAGCTTCTTTGGTGAAACCTATAAGGTTTGTAAACCTTCCTAAACATGTCTGCAATGATGAGAGTGTTTGGAGTAGCTGTGCCTTTTATGGCTAGAGTACTAATATTTGTGAAAACTTAAGTAGCATAAGATAGAGTATCTCATAATTGATTTTCTATATCTGTAATAGTTGTTTGTAGGCGTTATCTGAGGTAACTACCCTGCCTTGAGTAGTAATCATGGAACTTGAGTAGTATTTATGGCATTTGTAATATAAGCAGGTGCAGTAGCAGAAGTATGTACTGTACTATCAGGAGTGGTAGTATTCAAAGCATATTTTGTAATATTTGTAGTATCTGTGGTAGCACTAGTTGCAGTAATAGGTAAATAAGTAGCCGCAGAATTTGTTACCATATGGAGAGTTTGTGAATCTAGACCAGTAGCTGTTATTGTGTCTGAGGCTGTTGTGACATTTGAAACAGAAAAGTGTGTAGTGTTACCTGTAACACTGCTGGAGTTATCTGCATCAGTAATATCTATGGTGCCTAGATCCGAAAGATTTGTAGGAGCTAATGAGGTGTGGCTTAAGGCCAGTGTTGCACTAGTAGCAGAATGGGGAGTAGTGAACTGTGTGATGTGTGTGGTGAATTTGTCTATGGAAGTAACTGTTGTATCTGGACTCATGGTATTATCTTTGGTGCTGGTAGTAGTGACCGTAGCATCTATTATCATGGTACTTTTTGTATCAAGAGTGTTGAAAATAATGGTGTTTGCATTTGTAGGGGTAGTAAAATTAGTAATTTTATCAGTAGTGAATGTATTACTTGTTGGAAACATGCTCAAAATAGGAGTACTAGAGCTAGGAATAGAAGTAAGAGTATGGGTAGGAATGGTAGGAGAAGTCTGGTAATAAGTAGTCATGCCAGGAATAGTATTATTACTTGTAGTAGTAGCACCAGTATTTGGAGAAGGAGCAGTCACAATAGGAACACTATTACCAAAAGAAGTAGTTGTTATGGAAATACTATTACTAGTTGTATTACCAGCAGACATTGTAGCTAAAAGAAAATTTGTCATAGAAGCATCATTATTTGTGCTAGCAACATCAGTACTTGTAGGAGAAGTAGTTGCCATAATAACAGCAGTGTTCATAGCATTAGTACTTTCAGAGAGAGAAGTGGTCATAATGGAAAAACTGTTGCTAGTAGTGTCAACACCAGTATTTGCAAGAGAAGGAATAGCTGTAATTGGAACAGTATTATTAGGAACAGTATCATCAGTACTTGCATGAGAGGTAGCAGTTATATTAGCAACATTAGTACTAGTACTAGCATTAGTAGTATTTGTTTGAACAGGAGTACTTATATTATTAATAGTAGTACTAGTGCTAACATCAGTAGTACCTGTTAGAGAAGAAGTAGTGGCAATAAGTACAGTAGTGCTAATGGTGGCATCAGCAGTACTTGTCAGAGAAGGAGTCACTGACATGGGAACGGTAGCAATAGTACTCACAGTAGTACTACTTGTAGGAGAAGGCATAGTGGTATTAGGAACAGTATTACTAGTGTTAGCATCAGCAGTATTTGTAAGGGAAGATGTGGTTGTAATAGGAACAGTAGCACTAGTGCTAGCACCAGTAGTACTTGTAGGGAAAGGAGCAGTTGTATCAGGAACAGTAGTACCAGTTGTAACACCAATAGTACTTGTTGCAAAAAGTGTGGCTGTGATAGGAACAGGGGTAGCATTAGTGCTAGCACTAGTAGTACTTGTAGGGAAAGGAGCAGTTGTATCAGGAACAGTAGTACCAGTTGTAACACCAATAGTACTTGTTGCAAAAAGTGTGGTTGTGATAGGAACAGGGGTAGCATTAGTGCTAGCACTAGTAGTACTTGTAGGGAAAGGAGCAGTTGTATCAGGAATAGTAGTACTAGTTGTAACACCAATAGTACTTGTTGCAAAAGGTGTGGTTGTGATAGGAATAGTAGCATTAGTGCTAGCAGTAGTAGTATTCGTTGGGAAAGGGGCAGTTGTATCGGGAACAGTAGCATTAGTTGTAACACCAATAGTACTTGTTGCAAAACGTGTGGTTGTGATAGGAACAGTAGCATTAGTGCTAGCATTAGTAGTACTTGTAGGGAAAGGAGAAGTTGTATCAGTAACAGTAGTATTAGTTGTAACACTAGTAGTACTTGGGAAAGATGTGGTTGTGATAGGAACAGTAGCAGTAGTGCCAGTGGTAGTATTTGCACTGGCAGAACTGGTGATTGTCTCAGAACTGGTGGCATTGGTAGTAGATGGAGAAGGATGAGAACTCATTGGGATGGTACTTGTCTCAGTTGGAGTAGGAAGTACAGGACCACCATCAATCCAAGTAACCTCAGTTAACTTTTCCAGGTTGACAGTCTTGTCAGTCAATTGAATATTTAGTATCTGCCGGAAAAGGAGAGATATAAATGGGTATTTTAGACATCCTTAAACCTCACATGTAGCTCACCTCTTAAATTACAATTTAACAAAAAATGATGGATTCATTCCTTTCCAGTAATAGGATATAAACATTCCTTTTTGGGTTAGGTCACGTTGATTTTGGTCAGATAAATACAGAGAGATGCTCTGTGTGCATAATCCCTGTGCTGGAAATCTTTTCTTTTCACTTCATTTAGTCAGAACTTTATTGTTTACAAATATTTGTAGCTGTGATTAAAACCAACATTTATTAAAATCTCTTTGCTTTGCCATTGGGTTTTAGTCCTCTTGACAGCAGGCTGGTTTTATGTTTTCCTCATTTCAAACAGTGTGGTGTCTGGCACATAATAGGCATCAGATAATGCCATAGAGTTTTTAAAAAGAAGGTATTCAAGGATTTTCTGCACAATCTTACCTAGAAGCAATTACTTGCAAAGAGTAGTTTTGAACTCAATAGTCCAGGTAAAATGCTTTAAGGTAAATACCCAGAAGAGCCTAGAGGGAGAAGATATATTTGAGTGCTCAGAGGGGCCATTTTCCAAAGTCCAAATACCATCAGGGCACTCATTTCACCTTTTAGAAAACAAGAACTATAGTTACACATTTTCACTTTTCTAAACCATCCCTTATGGGTTGCTGGTTCCATATTTATGATGTCTTATGTTTTAAAAGTGAGATACTTTTTTCTTTGTGGTTGCCTTTGGTAACTATTGGTATTTCATCTTCCAAAATTCTGGTTTAGTTGGTTCTAGAATCCTCTAGTAGGGCCTGCTATTTATGTCCCCCTGTTTTATCAACTTTTTATCTTATGCCACAGGTGGGATGTATTCATTTGATGATTACCACAGTTTACTGCCAATTTTCGTCTACCTGTAAGATCCATCAATTTGACCAGGGACATTAACAACTGCAGGAAGCATGGGGGCAAACTTCAATAGCTTTAGGGAATCACCCTTTCCTTTGTTTTAGCCTCTGCAGCAGAAATAAGTTTTATTTTGCTAATGTGGAAGACTAACCTATCAAAACATAGCACAGTCTCTTTGGTAAATACATGGAGAGGATCTCATCAGGCCAGTGATCACTGACCCCTAGGCTATACTGGAAAGACCATTAATGTTGCACATTTTACAATATGATTCAACATTTGCAACTTTTCAGGAACATATCTATTGCACGTATTTATAACCTTCTAATACATGAAAATATAACAATGATAATAATTTTAATTGTTAGCAAAATTATTGGTGATAATTTTGCAGAACAATAAAATTTACTTGTGATATGCTAATATTCCTTTCAGACCTACCTGATTATAAGGGTCACTCTTGAAATTTGTCTCCATAAATTGCTGATTGTCATAGGTGTAACTGACTTGTGTCACATAGGTATTCACACCCCAGATTCTAATATACCCAACTTTTAGTGGATTCGAGTCACTCAAATACTTATTGTGTATGGTCTGGATTTGCAGGAAGTTCTATAAAGAATTTATAAAGAGAAAAAAATACATAACATATTCTTGATAGATTATGGTCCATATTAAAATATTAACAAACCTAAATTTACTTTTGTTATATCAGTTTGCTATTTCTATTTACATATTTAAATTTTTATTGATACATAATAATTATACATATTTATGGAGAACGTGATATTTTGATACATGTATACAATGTGTAGTGATCAAATCAGGGTATTTCGGATATCATGACCTCAAATATTCAAGATTTATTTGTTTGTTTGTTTGTTTGTTTTGAGATGGAGTCTCACTCTGTCACCCAGGCTGGAGTGCAATGGTGTGGTCTGGGCCCACTGCAACCTCCGCCCCCTGGGTTCAAGCGATTCTCTTGCCTCAGCCTCCTAAGCAGCTGGGACTATAGGTGCGTGCCACCACACCTGGCTAATTTTTGTATTTTTAATAGAGACGGGGTTTCACTATGTTGGCCAGGCTGGTCTCGAATCCCTGACCTCGTGATCCTCCTGCCTTGGCCTCCCAAAGTGCTGGGATTACAGGTGTGAACCACCACACCCAGCCACGTTCATCATTTCTTTGCACTGGAAACATTTCAAATCTTCTCTTCTAGCTATTTTGAAATATACAATAAATTGTTGTTAACTGTCATCACCCTACTATGTTAGCAAACACAAGAACTCATTCCTGCTATTTAGCTGTCTCTTTGTTCCCACTAACCCACCTCTCTTTATGGCCCCCACCCCTTCCCAGCCTCTGGTTACTATAATTCTACTCTCTACACACTTCATGAAGACGTACTTCCTGAGTACCTGCTATAATAAATTGGGTAATGACAAAAATAAGTTTATTGTACCAGCATTATGAAAGTTATTTTCCCTATATTATAAGTATTCTTATAATCATTTTGAAAAGAAAATATCATTATTGCTATCTTAGAGATAAGGAAACTGAGGCTCTGGAAAATGAAGTGAGTAGTCCAAAGCGACAAGGCTAGATAACATAGGTAAAGTTGGAAGCACAATGTGCCCCTGTACATAGTACTACTCAAGTTAATTTAGAGTGAACAAAGAAGTGTGGCAAACAGTCCCTAGACAGAGGACAGTGTGCAAGAAACAGGAAGTTAACCAAATCATGAATTGTTTAAGTATCAATACAAGGGTTAAAATAATATGACATAAATTATAAGGTGGCACATGATGAAGACCCAAATGAAAATCATAGTGGATATTTTTCATGGATGTGTAGAGAAAGGAAAAATTACAAGGGAGGAAGACAGTCAAGAGAGAACTTAGGAAGGACATGTAACTTCAGAACCCCGGGAAGTATGGGAAGGATTTATTATGAGACAGGAAATAGGGGTACAGGGACACATTGAACAAAGCCCCATTCATTGAGGAGTGCAAGGGCAACCATAGCTGGTGCTGAGTAAACAGAGATGTGAGGCCAGTTAGGTATGTAAGGAAAGATTTTGAAGATTACATGCAATAATCAAGGAGATAGTTGTAGCAGAGGGAAGCTATGCATTTCTCAATTAGGATGGCTGCAGTAGGAAGAGAAAAAAGAAACGTTCAATTGGCATCATGAAGGATGAACAAGACTTTTGCTACTGGGCAGGCAGAATCAAGGAAAAAATATATAGCTCAAAATAAATGGGTGTACTAAAGCTAGTTCTTATTGATTTGAGAGAGTTGATTTTTAAATTTCCTAGAATTTTGCAAGCCAGCTGATGCTTGAAATTGGTTAAGACGGTGGGAGAAGCTACACTACGGAAATTAGCAAATGTTACAAATCATCTCCCACCCCCACAAGCTGGTTTACCAACCAGGAAACTGTTGATAATAGTTATCCCCTAGGGAAAGTTGGGAGCTTTCTTTCATTTCAGGCCCCTTATTCTTAATGAAATAATCTATCAAACATCACAGAAATAAGAATTCATTTATCAGAGAAATGGAATTTTGAAGTTAGATGTTATTAAAGGGCAATCTAATGTTTTACAATTTTTTAAAAAACACAGATTAAACAGGGTGTCTTTCCTAATTTGAATAATAGCAGTAGAAATGGAACTAAAATTCAGGACTTCTAGATCCCTAAAATAATATTCATGAAAATACTTATTTGAGGGGAAAAAATATGTAGAGTCTTCAACCCAACTACTCTTAACAGCAGAGAATACACAAATTTAATTAGTATACAAAGTCTGGCAGTTAGTTTCAGAGAGGCCAAATGCAGGATGGAACAATATGACCTGATAATCATGTCTATGAGAATAATTTGAAGGTCTTAGCTGACCATGAGATTTATATGTGCCAAACATCTGATACATGTGTTAAAAAATAACACAATGTAATAACAGCAGAAAAAATATAGACTCTAGCTAAAAAGAGGTAGTAGGCAATATGGAAGTCTATGCCATCTTATAGAAATATAAGGGAAACTATATATGTAATTGAATATTTTCTAGTAGTCACATTTTTTCAAAGTGAAAAGAAAAAGGGTAAATTAATTTCAAAATATATTTTATTTACATGATATAGCCAAAATGTTATTATTACAACATTTTTCAATATAAAATTATTCATGAGTTTTGTGTTTTTTTGAGACAGAGTTTCGCTCTTGCTACCCAGGCTGGAGTGCAATGGCGCGATCTTGGCTCACCGCAAACTCCGCCTCCCAGGTTCAAGCGATTCTCCCGCCTCAGCCTCCCAAGTAGTGGGGATTACAGGCATGTGCCACCACACCTAATTTTTGGATTTTGAGTAGAGACAGGGTTTTCTGCATGTTGGTCAGGCGGGTCTCGAACTCCCAACCTCAGGTGATCCACCTGCCTTGGCCTCCCAAAGTGCTGGCATTACAGGCATGAGCCACCACACTCAGCCAAATGTTTTGTTTTTTTTTTAAATTATACTTTAAGTTCTGGGATACATGTGCAGAACATGCAGGTTTGTTACATAGGTATACATGTGCCATGGTGGTTTGCTGCATCCATCAACCCGTCATCTATATTAGGGATTTCTCCTAATGCTATCTGTCTCCTTGCCCTCCACCCCAGACAGGCCCCGGTGTGTGAAGTTCCCCTCCCTGTGCCCATATGTTCTCATTATTCAACTCCCACATGTGAGTGAGAACATGCGGTGTTTGGTTTTCTGCTCCTGTGTTAGTTTGCTGAGTGTGATGGTTTCCAGCTTCATCCATGTCCCTGAAAAGGACATGAACTCATTCTTTTTTTATGGCTGCACAGTATTCCATGGTATATATGTGCCACATTTTCTTTATCCAGTCTAACACTGATGGGCATTTGGGTTGGTTCTAAGTCTTTGCTATTGTGAACAGTGCTGCAATAAACAGACGTGTGCCTGTTTCTTTATAGTAGAATGATTTATAACCCTTTGGGTATATACCCAGTAATGGGATTGCTGGGTCAAATGGTATTTCTGGTTCTAGATCCTTGAGGAATCACCACACTGTCTTCCACAATGGTTGAACTAATTTACACTCCCACTGACAGTGTAAAAGCATTCCTATTTCTCCACATCCTCTCCAGCATCTGTTGTTTCCTGACTTTTTAATGATGGCCATTCTAACTGGCATGAGATCATATCTCATTGTGGTTTTGATTTGCATTGGGAAGTATGACCATTTTCATGATATTGATTCTTCCTATCCATGAGCATGGAATGTTTTTCCATTTGCTTGTGTCCTCCCTTATATCCTTGAGTAGTGGTGTGTAGTTCTCCTTGAAGAGGTCCTTCACATCCCTTGTAAGTGGTATTCCTAGGTATCTTCTTCTCTTTGTAGCAATTGTGAGTGGGAGTTTGCTCATGATTTGGCTCTCTGTCTATTATTGGTGTATCGAAATGCTTGTGATTTTTGCACATTGATTTTGTATCCTGAGATTTTGCTGAAGTTGCTTATCACTTTAACAAGATTTTTGGCTGAGACAATGGGGTTTTCTAAATATACAACCACATCTTCTGCAAATAGAGATAATTTGACTTCCTCTCTTCCTATTTGAATAAGCTTTATTTCTTTCTCTTGCCTGATTGCCCTGGCCAGAACTTCCAATACTATGCTGAATAGGAGTGGTGAGAGAGGGCATCCTTGTCTTGTGCTGGTTTTCAAAGGGAAAGCTTCCAGCTTTTTCCTATTCAATATGATATTAGCTGTGGGTTTGTCATAAATAGCTCATATTATTTTTAGATTTGTTCCATCAATATCTAGTTTATTGAGTGTTTTTAGCATGAAAGGGTGTTGAATTTTATCAAAGGCCTTTTCTGAATCTATTGAGATAATCATGTGGTTTTTGTCATTGGTTCTGTTTATGTGATGGATTGCGATTATTGACTTGCATATGTTGAACCAGCCTTGCATCCCAAGGATGAAGCCAACTTGATCATGGCTTTTTGATGTGCTGCTGGATTCGGTTTGCCAGTATTTTATTGAGGACTTTTGCATTGATGTTCATCAGGGATATTGGCCTGAAATTTTCTTTTTTTGTTGTGTCTCTGCCACTTGTTGGTATCAGGATGATGCTGACCTCATAAAATGAGTTAGGGAAGAGTCCCTCTTGTTTGGAATAGTTTCAGGAGGAATGGTACCAGTTCCTCTTTGTACTTCTGGTAGAATTCGGCTGTGAATCTGTCTGGTCCTGGGCTGTTTTGGTTGGTAGGCTCTTAATTTAGTGCCTCAATTTCAGACCTTGCTATTGGTATACTCAGGGATTCGACTTCTTCCTGGTTTTACCTTGAGAGGGTGTATGTGTCCAGGAATTTATCAATTTCTTCTAGGTTTTCTAGTTTATTTGCATAGGGGTGTTTATAGTATTCTCTGATGGTAGTTTGTATTTCTGTGGGATCAGCGGTGATCTCCTCTTTACCATTTTTTATTGTGTTTATTTGATTCTTCTCTCTTTTTTTCTTTATTAGTCTGGCTAGCGGTCTAATTATTCTGTTAATCATTTCAAAAAACCAGCTCCTGGAGTCACTGATTTTTTTGAAGGGTATTTCGTGTCTCTCTCACGTTCAGTTCTGCTCTGATCTTAGTTATTTTTTGTCTTCTGCTAGCTTTTGAACTTGTTTGCCCTTGCTTCTCTAGCTCTTTTAACTATGATGTTAGGGTGTTGATTTTAGATCCTTCCTGTTTTCTCCTGTGGGCATTTAGTGCTATAAATTTCCCTCTAAAAACTCCCAGAGATTTTGGTATGTCGTGTCTTTGTTTTCATTGGTTTCAAAGAACTTATTTATTTCTGCCTTAATTTCATTATTTACTCAGTAGTCATCCAGGAGCAGGTTGTTCAGTTTCCCTGTAGTTGTGTGGTTTTGAGTGAGTTTCTTAATCCTGAGTTCTAATTTGATTGCACTGCGGTCTGAGAGACTCTGTTATGATTTCTGTTCTTTTTCATTTTCTGAGGAGTGTATTACTTCCAACTATGTGGTTGATTTTCGAATAAGTGCTATGTGGTGCTGAGAAGAATGTACATTCTGTTGATTTAGGGTGGAGAGTTCTGTAGATGTCTATTACATCTGCTTGGTCCAGAGCTGAGTTCAAGTCCTGAATATCCTTGCTAATTTTCTGTCTTGTTGATCTGTCTAATATTGACAGTGGGTGTTAAAATCTCCCACTATTATTGTGTGGGAGTCTAAGTCTCTTTATAGGTCTCTAAGGACTTGCCTTATGAATGTGGGTGCTTCTGTATTGGGTGCATATATATTTATGATAGTTAGCTCTTACCATTATGTAATGGCCTTCTTTGTCTTTTTTGATATTTGTTGGTTTAAAATCTGTTTTAACAGAGATGAAAATTGCAACCCCTGCTTTTTCTTTTTGCTTCCCATTTGATGGGTAAATCTTCCTCCATCCCTTTATTTTGAGCCTGTGTGTGTCTTTACACGTGAGATAGGTCTTCTGAATACAGCACACCAGTGGGTCTTGACTCTTTATCCAATTTGCCAGTCTGTGCCTTTTAATCGGCGCATTTAGCCCATTTACATTTAAGGTTAATGCTGTTATTTGTGAATTTGATCCTGTCATTATGATGCTAGCTGGTTATTTTGCCCATTAATTGATGCAGTTTCTTCATAGTGTCAATGGTCTTTACATTTTGGTTTATTTTTGCAGGGGCCAGTACTGGCTTTTCCTTTTCCATATTTACTGCTTCCTTCAGGGGCTCTTGTAAGGCAGGCCTAGTGGTGACCAAATCCCTCAGCATTTGCTTGTCTGTAAAGGATTTTATTTCTCCTTCACTTATGAAGCTTAGTTTGGCTGGATTTGAAATTCTGGGTTGAAAATTCTTTTCTTTAAGAATGTTGAATATTGGCCCCCATTCTCTTCTGGTTTGTGAGGTTTCTGCAGACAGATCTGCTGTTAGTCTGATGGGCTTCCCTTTGTGGGTAACCCAACTTTCCTCTCTGGCTGACCTTAACATTTTTTCCTTCATTTCAACCTTGGTGAATCTGACAATTATGTGTCGTGGGGTTGCTCTTCTCAAGGAATATTTTTGTGGTGTTCTCTGTATTTCCTGAATTTGAATGTTGTCCTGTCTTGCTAGGTTGGAAAATTCTCCTGGATAATACGCTGAAGTGTGTTTTCCAGCTTGGTTCCATTCTCCTCGTCACTTTCAGCTATACCAATCAAATGTAGGCTTGGTCTTTTCACATAGTCCCATATTTCTTGGAGGCTTTGTTTGTTCCTTTTCATTCTTTTTTCTCTAATTTTGTCTTCACGCTTTATTTCATTAAGTTGGTGTTCAATCTCTGATATCCTTTCTTTCGCTTGATCTATTCAGTGATTGATACTTGTGTGTGCTTCACGAAGTTCTCATGCTATATTTTTCAGCTCCATCAGGTCATTTATGTTCTTCTCTAAACTGGTTATTCTAGTTAGCAATTCCTCTAACCTCTTATCAAGGTTCTTAGCTTCCTTGCATTGGGTTAGAACATGCTCCTTTAGCTCAGAGGAGTTTGTTATTACCCACCTACTTCTGTCAGTTCATCAAATTCATTCTCTCTCCAGTTTTGTTCCCTTGCTGGCGAGGAGCTGTGATCCTTTGGAGGAGAAGGGGCATTCTGGTTTTTGGAATCTTCAGGCTTTTTGTGCTGAGTTTTCCTCATCTTCGTGGATTTATCTACCTTTGGTCTTTGCTGTTGGTGACCTTCGGATGGATTTTTTGCATGGTCATCCTTTTTGTTGATGTTGATGCTATTGCTTTCTGTTTGTTAGTTTTCCTTCTAACAGTCAGGCCCCTCTTCTGCAGGTCTGCTGGATTTTGCTGGAGGTCCACTCCAGACCATGTTTGCCTGGGTATCACCAGTGGAGACTGCAGAACAGTTAAGATTGCTGCCTGCTCCTTCCTCTGGAAGCTTCATGCCAGAAGGGCACCCACCAGATGCCAGCTGGAGCTCTCCTGTATGAGGTATCTGTTGACCCCTGCTGGGAGGTATCTTCCTGTCAGGAGGCACGGGGGTCAGGGACCCACTTGAGGAGGCAGTCTGTCCCTTAGCAGAGCTCCAGCACTGTGCTGGGAGATCCACTGCTCTCTTCAGAGCTGGCAGACAGGAAGGTTTAAGTCTGCTGAAGCTGCGTCCATAGCAGCCCCTTCCCCCAGGTGCTCTGTCCCAGAGAGATGGGAGTTTATCTACAAGCCCCTAACTGGGGCAGCTGCCTTTTTTTAAGAGATGCCCTGCCCAGAGAGGAGGAATCTAGAAAGGCAGTCTGGCTACAGCGGCTTTGTGGAGCTGTGGTGGGCTCTGCCCAGTTCGAACTTCCTGGTGGCTTTGTTTACACTGTGAGAGGAAAACCGTCTACTCAAGCCTCAGGAATGGCGGATGCCCCTCCTTCCACCAAACTCGAGCTTCCCATGTCAACTTCAGACTGCTGTGCTGGCAGCGAGTATTTCAAGACTGTGGATCTTGGCTTGCTGGGCTCTGTGGGGTTGGGATCCACTGAGCAAGACCACTCGGCTCCCTGGCTTTCCAGAGGAGTGAATGGTTCCGTCTCACTGGTGTTCCAGGCATCACTAGGGTATGAAAAAAAAAACTCCTGCAGCTAGTTTGGTGTCTGCCCAAACGGCCACCCAGTTTTGTGCTTGAAACCCAGGGTCCTGGTGGTGTAGGCACCTGAGGGAATCTCCTACTCTGTGGGTTGCAAAGACCGTGGGAAAAGCATAGTATCTGGGCCAGATAGCACTGTCCCTCATGGCTTCCTTTGGCTACAGGGGGGAGTTCCCTGACCCCTTGTGCTTCCTGGGTGAGGTGACACCCCACCCTGCTTCTCCTCGCCCTCTGTGGACTGCACCCCCTGTCTAATCAGTCCCAATGAGATGAACCAGGTACCTCAGTTGGAAATGCAGAAATTACCTGCCTTCTGCATTGGTCTCGCTGGGAGCTGCAGACCAGAGCAGTTCCTATTTGGCCATCTTGCCCATGAAGCCCACAAATCATTTTTGAATTTTTTTAAGCTAACTTTTGAATATTTCAAATTAGGCTGGTCACATTTCAAGTGCTCAATAGCCACATGTGGCTAATGGCTATCATACTGGATAGACAGCTCTAAAATATGCTCTCGGTTCTGATGTTTTAAAAGAAATCTAAGTTAACTGGAGTCTAAACAGAATGATCAGATCTGGAAACCACTATAAGCAGGAAATAGAGGAAATATGAAGTTAGCCTGGTGATGTATAATTCTAAGAAGACAAGAGGAATAACTGAGAGACATCTTCAAATATGTGAATCACTGTTATAGAAAAAAAAATAGACTTGTGCTATACTACCCCTTGGTTAAAGTGACTAGGTAAAAATAGAGAAGCAGAATCCAGGTTTGACCTAGAATGATCCTCCTCATACTCTAATTAAAATTATGTAGATTATCCCTGGGATCATTTAACATGCAAGGTGCATTAATTGCATCACTGTTATGAAATATTCAACCCTTACAAATCCACACCCCTTTCCATGCAGTTTTGCAATGCCCTCCCACTCCGGTTGAGGCATTCTGTCCCTCCTCTGTTTCTGGGCTTGACCATGTGATTTTGCTTTGGTAATGGGAAATTAGTCAACTGGATACAAAAAAATTAAAAAGAACTAAGGGATCTACACTTTTATTTTTATTTTAGCCCTCTTCCATAATTATGAAGAAGCCATGCCTAGACCTTCCCACAAGGCCATGATAAATCATACGAGAGTCAGCTGACCCCCCAGATATGTGAATACAGCCAAGATTATCTAAATAGCCCAATAGACCCAAGACTGACTGGAGATGTATGTGAGCTAGCAAAGATCAGCCAAGACCAGACCCAGATCCTCTGAGCCCTGCAAGCTCATGAGCTAAGTAAGTGCTTATTGTTAGATACCACTAAGGTTTTGAGGTCGTCTTTTATGCATTATTGCATAATAAATAGCTTATATAGCATTTTTCTTTCAAAATTTATCAGCTAGTAAATTTCTCATCTTTGGAAAACATGTTATACATTTAAGGCCCCATTTTTTCCCCAGCATTGTATGAATTCCAAGTTTCTTTTCATGGAGATAGTATACTGGAAAACTGCCAAAATAAGGATTGTTTCTTCCTTATTTTAATGACAACAGACCTGGATTATAAAAGTAAAGGCAAGAAGAACCTCCTATTAAGATGTGGGATATTACATTTACACAGTTAACTGTAATGTTTAATCTGTAGACACCTGGGAAAAGATTTATAAAATGTAGTAAATTAGTCTTACCTGAGCTGCTATAAAGTTTGCCAAAAAATAATTTCCATTTTCATAGGTATCTGCAAACAAGGAAAAGAAAAGAATAAACAACTACTAACTGCTTCAATTGCAGCAAATAATCTTGAGCGTGGTCAGAAAATATCTCAATGGGGTCACAGTTACTGATGATTGTCACCTCTCTGAGGAGTACTGAAGATAGTGGCTAAGAGACTATTTCACCGCATGTTAGTGTGGGGATGTGCAAATGGAAATGGGTACCTTGCCGGGGAGGTCAGAAGGTTACAAATGCAAGAGAATCTGGGTTGAACAAAGGATAGATTAGCTGAAGTGTGGAGACTACTGTTTGGTTATTCTGTGCGAGATAGCAAGCATGTAGTCGTAGGAGTTCACATAGCTGTGAGGTTAAAGACTATGATGATAAAGCAGAGGCAAGTGGTTAGGAATTTAGGCTCCCAAGTCAGGTAGACATGGATTGAAATCCCAACTCCTGTACTTAATAGCTGTGCAACTTAGACAAGTTACTTAACATTTTATCATCTATAGAATGGAGATAATAGTACCTAGTTAGTGGCAATAAGGTACATAATGTTCTGCTTGTGCACAATAAGTGCTTAAAATTGATTGCTTACTGTCATCAAAGTCATAATCAATCTTCACCTTCACCATTCTTCTCTCCCTACTCTTAGCTCAGCCTCCCACAGTGCTCCAGATTCCAAGCACTTCTGCCTCTGTAGAATTTATTCCATCAGTTCTTCCCTATACCTTCTCTGCTTTTTCAAGCTACATTTATGCTCCAGAGTACTCTGTTCTGATAATACTTTTACTTAATTCTATTTATATCAAGCTACTACCGCGTCTCCTTTTCATTACCGTACATCTTAAAAAGGTAGCCTTTGCTGGGCTCGGCGCGGTGGCTCACAACTGTAATCCCAGCATTTTGGGAGGCCGAGGCGGGCGCATCACGAGGTCAGGAGCTCGAGACCATCCTGGCTAACATGGTGAAACCCTGTCTCTACTAAAAATACTAAAACAAAATTAGCCGGGCGTGGTGGTGGGCGTCTGTAGTCCCAGCTACTTGGGAGGCTGAGGTGGGAGAATGGCGTGAACCCAGGAGGCGGAGCTTGCAGCGAGCCAAGATCGCGCCACTGCACTCCAGCCTGGGCGACAAAGCGAGACTCCATCTCAAAAAAATAAAAATAAATAAATAAATAAATAAATAAATAAATGTAGCCTTTGCTTGTTATGTCTGTGTACCCAACTCATAATTCAATCTTACACCTCCTAAACTCCAGCTCCTGTGTTTCCTTTTTCCATGGAATCTGACCCTTTCTAAGTCACCAGTGACATAGTATATAAAATCTAAACATATCCTCATATTGTTCAGGATTTTTAGGCCACTTTGCCAACACACCTCTCCTTTGAAATACTCCTTACTTTATGTCTCCTTCCCATATGGTTCCTATAACTCCCTGTTTCTTAAAAGTCAGTTTCACTTCATGTTCTGTTCTTTGCCCTTCTCAACATTCCAACTCTTGTCAGTATTCCAACATATTCTCTCCCAAACCAACTAACTCTCAAAGTATTCTAAATCATCTCCACTTTTATGGAAGCAATTATACAACTCATATTTTAAAATTTAGTCTTGGCTAGAAAATGCAACCTGGGCAAACACTACAGCCTCTTCTAGCAGTTAATAAAAAATTGTAAAGAATGGGATTCTGTTAACAAGTTCTTTTAAGATTATCCTTGAACAGCCATTATATCACCTTATGTGAGGAAAAGTTAAATAAATGGTTCCAAGTCTGTTAACAGAACATTTAAGTTACACTTACACTGTCTCTTAGTAGTTTAAATTTGAATTTTTAAGCCTATTTGATTTTTAAAAAGGGTAAAAACCTTCTCCATAAAAATTTACAAGTTTGAAAGTTTCAGGTACTATTAATTTTTAACCTTAAGACTAAAATATACTGTAATAGAAAGTTAAAATCTTGTAGGAAATGGCTTTATTCCTTTAAATTTTTGAAACATATTGCTCATAGGGGGTTGATTTTGCATACTAATTGTGATGTTATTAACCTACTATGACATCACTCATCTAGTCCTAATTAGCTAAACCTATATCAAAGGACTTTCTATGTTCTCTTAAAACATTGATCCTCAACCAGCAGTAATTTTGCCTCTCTGGGGACATTTTACAATATTTAGAGATCATGTACTTATCTTGAAGATAACTTTGCTTTTGACGTCAAGTGGGGAGAGGGCAGGGATGCTGCTAAATATCTATAATAACCAGCCTAGCCACCACCACAAAATAATTATTTAGCGCAAAATGTCAATATTGCTGAGGTTGAGAAAACCTGCTTTAAAATAAGGCCCATTTTTGAAAAAGAACAAAAAGAACTCATGCTTCCTGATTTTAAAACTTACTACAAATCCACTGTAATCAAGACAGTGCAGGGCTGACATAAGAATAGACATATAGATTAATGCAATAGAAATGAAAATTCAGAAATAAATCCTCACAGTTATGATCTATTGATTTTTAACAAAAATTCCAAAATAATTCAATGAGAAAATAATAGTCTTTTTACAAATGGTTCTGGGACAACTGTAATCCACATACAAAAGAAAGAAGTTAGACCCCTGCCTCATACCATGTACAAAAATTAACTCAAAAAGAATCAAAGACCTAAATGTAAGAGCTAAAACTATAAAACTCTTAGAAGAAAATCTAGTAGCAAATACTTGGGACTTTGTAATGGGCAATGGTTTCTTAGATATAACACCAAAAGCACATTAAATGAATAGAAAAAATAGATAAATTAGACTTCATCAAAATTTAAAAGTTTGTGCCTCAAAAAAGGCACCTGCTAAATGAGAGAAAATATTTGAAAATCCTGCATCAGATAAAGGACTTTCATCTAAATTCTATAAAGACTGTTTATGATTCAATAATAAAGACACTTTAATTTTACAATGTGCAAAGAATATAAGCAATCATTTCTCTGAAGAAAATGTACACGTGGATAATAAGTACATGTAAAGATGTTCAACAACATTAGTTATCAGAGAAATATAAATTAATCAAAACCACAATAAACTACAGCTTTTCACCCACTGGAATGACTATAATAAAAAAGATAGATAATAAATGTTGACAAGGAAGAAGAGAAATCAGAGCCCTCATACACTGCTGATTGGAATGTAAAATGGTGCTGTCTCTATAGAAAACAGTTGGATATTTCATCAACAGTTAAACATAGAGTTACCATATAAGCCAGAAATTTCGCTCCCAGGCATGTATAGTATACGAGAGTTTTTAAAAGTGTGTCTATTCAATGACTTATATTCAGAAGTTCATAGCAGCAATATTTATAATAGCCAAAAAGTGGAAACAACCCAAATGTCCATCAATTGATGAATGGATATATACCAAGTACTTGTCATGATCTGACAACAAAAAATAGTCTGCAGTCCCATTGGCAAGACTGTCACCGAGGTACCAAAGTGTTGAATGTCTAATCATGGGCACTGACTCCTTTTATTATCATTCCTTGCTCACCTAGCAAACCCCTGATTGAACGTTCATCTTTCACAAAGGCTTAATTTTTAAAAAAAATGTACTTTCCCAAGAGACAAGAATATTAAAATGCATTTAATAAATACAGTTCTTAAATTTAAAAATTGCCACTGTAGTATGCCCTTATAAAGCTCAAGTCCTGCCACAGCTTTGAAATTCAGGATGGCTGGTCAACCACCTCTTTTTGACTTTTGGATGTCTTATTGTCTTATTATCTTATTAACCACACTAATTTTATTTTATTTACCTATTTATTTATTTTCATTTTGTTTTCATAAGTTAGACATGCTAATTTTATGTAAAGTATCTCATATTAAATGTTTAGAATAGAGTTTTATTTACTTTACATATTAATGACACATTTTATTCAGAACTCATGTGCCAGGAATGTTTTATGTATGTTAAATCATTTTATCCTCATAAAATTACAACATAGGTCTATGTTGTAGATACTAAAGAAGAAGAAAAGGAGACAACAAAATTAAAGTAATTTTCCGGAAGACATGCAACTAGAAAGTTACTGAGGTGGTATTCAAACCTAGATCTATTTAATTTCAGAATACCACATGCCTCTCCTAGAGTTTCTTATCAGATTATGTTAAAAAGAAAGTCCAAAGACTGAACTGAGCTCTGAAGAGAGAAGTTGTTTAATTCCTTCATATTTTTTCTTTAGCAAGTTTTCACCCATAAATAGAAAATAAAACCATTTGAAAAATATCTCTCATATATCATATTAAGTGAATATAGGTTATAATATATTATCCATAAACTGTTAGGATAAATTTAAAATATTATTTAAAATACCATCAAAAACTTAAAAATACTTAGGACATATTTAACAAAATATGTACAAGATCCATACACCGAAAATTATAAAACATTGCTAAGAGTAATTAAAGATCTAAGTAAATGGTAATTATATAGAGCTAGATAGGTAGATAAGTGGGTAAGTAGATGACAGAAACAGAGAAAAAAAAGAGATGAAAAATATTCAAAAATTGTCTTAAGAATAAAAGCAATTCCAGTAAAAATTCCAGAAGGTGGTCTTGTTGTTAAAAATTGACAAGCTGATTTTAAAATCTGTGTGAAATACAAAAGAGCTAAAATAACCAAAGAAAAAGAAGAATGTGAAGAGTATTTCCTTCTAGGATTTTTATAGTTTGAGGTCTTACATTTAAATCTTTAATCCATCTCGAGTTAATTTTTTTATACAGTGAAAGGTAAGGGTTCAGTTTCATGCTTCTGCACATGGCTAGCCAGTTGTCCCAGCACCATTTATTGAATAGAGTTTTTCCCCACTGCTTGTTTTTGTCACCTTTGTCAAAGATCAGATGGTTGTAGGTGTGTGGCTTCATTTCTGGATTTTCTATACTGCTCTATTGCTATGTGTCTGTTTTTATACCAGTACTATGCATGCTGTTTTGGTTACTGTAGCCTTATAGTACAGCTTGATGTTGGGTAGTGTGATACCTCTGGCTTTGTTCTTTTTGCTTAGGATTGCTTTGGCTATTTGGGCTCTTTTTCTGGTTCCATAGGAATTTTAGAATAGTTTTTTTCTAATTCTGTGAAAAATGATGTTGCTAGTTTGATAAGAATAGTGTTGAATCTGTACATTGCTTTGATTCTTCAAATCTATGAGCATGGAATGTTTTTTTCCATTTATGTGTCTTGTCTGATTTCTCAATGTTGGTCTTGGCAAAAAATTTTTGGCTAAGCCCCCAAAAGCAATTACAACAAAAACAAAAATTGACAAGTTGGACTTAATTAAACTAAAGAGCTTCTTCACAGTGAAAAAAGCTATCAACAGAGTAGACAACCTACAGATTAGGAGATAGTATTCACAAGCTATACATCCAACAAAGGTCTAACATCCAGATTCTATAAGAAATTTAAATTAAGAAGCAAAAGTTAAATAACCCCATTAAAAAATAGCCAAAGGACATGAACAGACACTTCTCTAAAGAAGACATGTAAGTGGCCAATAAACATGAAAAATGCTTATCATCACCAATCGTTACAGAAATGCAAATCAAAACCACTATTATTAAAAAGTCAAATAATAACATATGCTAGCAAGGCTTCAGAGAAAAGGAAATGCTTAAACACTCTTGGTGGAAATGTAAATTAGTTCAGCCACTGTGGAAAGTAGTCTGGAGATTTATCAAAGAAATTAAAACAGGACTACAATTCAACCCAGCAATCTCATTACTTGGTATGTCCCAAAGGAAAATAAATCATTCTATCAAAAGGACACATGCACTCTTATGTTCTTCACAGCACTATTCATAATTGCAAAGACATGGAATCAACCCAGGTGCCTATCAACAAAGGATTGGATAAAGAAAAAGTGGTACATATACACCATGGAATACTACACAGCCATAAAAAAGAATGAAATCATGTCCTATGCAGCAGCATGGATGCAGTTAGAGGTCACAATCTTAAGAAAATTAACACAGAAAAAGAAAACCAAACAATGCATTTTCTTACTTATAAGTGGGAGCTAAACACTGAGTACACATGGACATAAAGACGAGAACAATAGACACTGCAGGCTATTAGAGGGGGTAACAAGGAAGGGGGGCATGGGTTGAAAAACTACCCATTAGTTACTATGCTCACTGCCTGGGTGACAGGATCCATACCCCAAACCTCAGCATCATACAATATATCCATGCAACAAACCTGCACATGTACACCCTATATCTAAAATAAAAGTTGAAATTATAAAAATATTATCATTTTATATAAGGAACTTGAGCATCTGTGGAATTTGATATCCGCAGGGGTCCTGGAACCAATCGCCTATGGATACCCAGGGACAGCAGTACTTCTTTCTAGTCAGCTTCTCCCCAGTCCTCATCCTTCTTTCCAGGATCTGGCAACTACTGTTCTGCTTTCTGTCACTATAGACTGGATTTGTATTTTCTAGATTTTATATGAATAGAATCATACAATATGTACTATTTTTGTATTTTTAGCATCTTTCACTTAGCAAAAATGCCTTTTACATTCATCCATGCTGTTGCATGTAAAAGGAATTAATTGCTTTTTATTCCTAGTAATAATCCATGGTGTCTTCCATGGTAATATTCCATGACTATTGACCAATATACTTATTGATGAATATTTCAGTGGTTTCATTTTTTGACCATTAAAATGAATCTGACATTATTATTTGAATGTAAGTTATTTTGTAGTGTAATATTTGCATATAACCTATACACATCCTCCCGTGTACTTTAAATAATCTCCAGGGTACTTATAAAACCTGATCCAATGTAAACATTATGTAAATCATTGGTATCCTGTATTGTTTACAAAATAATAACAAGAAAAACATGTCTGTACATGGTCAATACAGATGCAACTATTGTAGGCTAACTACATTTTCAGACCACAGTTGGATGAATCCGCAGGCTGACTATAAAAGGGGAACTTTCGGGGTTATAAAAATATTCCGCATCTTCATTGTGGTAGTGGCTATACAACTATACACATTTGTCAAAACTTAACTGTATTCTTAAAATGGATACATTTTATTTGTATAAATCACAACTTTTTTAAAGGTGATTAAAATACAGTAATATCACTTCCAGGAATCTACTCTATGGACATAATCTAAAATGGAAACAATGGTTAATACTCAAGGATGTTATATATGGGCTGGGAACGGTGGCTCATGCCTGTAATCTCAGAACTTTGGGAGGCCGAGTCAGGTGAATCACTTGAGGCCAAGAGTTGGAGACCAGCCTGACCAACATGGCAAAACCCCATCTCTACTAAAAATACAAAAATTAGTGGGTGTTGTGCCACACACCTGAAATCCCAGCTACTCGGGAAGGCTGAGCCAGGAGAACCACTTGAATTAGGGAGGAGGAGGTTGCAGTGAGCTGAGATCGTGCCACTGCAGCCTGAATGAGAGAGTGAGACTCAAAAAAAAAAAAAAAAAGAAAGAAAAAGGATGTTATTTATAACAATGAAAATTAAAACCATCATGTACATATCCTCTCAATAGAATATGATCATCATAATGGTATTTATAAGGAGTAAATGATAACATTCACACATTTCTGTCATTATGTTAGAGGAAAATAAACAGGATTCACAAATTAAATATGCAGAATGTTGTCAGCCATATTAAAAATTAAGCATTTTCTTAATATAAAAGCCAAAGTCAGTACAGCAAAAATATTAAAAGTGCTTTTTTTCCTAATTTTCTGTCTTTAACATGTGTTGTAAAGAATATCTACTTCTTTAATGAGAATTTCTTATCTTTATAATGAAGGAACCTAAAAAAGAAGGAATCTCTAGAAATATTAGTAGTGAAAAATAAGCTATACTATAATTTCAGAAAATGTGGTATGTTGCAAGATTAGAAGGTTCTGGTCCACAGTAATAAGTAGTGAAAAGTGAGAGTCAGCTAGTAACAGTGTGTCCCTATTTCTATAGAAAAGTCTGAGTTAGAGGGTGTTCTGATGATAATGACAAATCTCACTTACCTAAAGTAGAACCAACATACTCTATCTCAACTGGGGAAAGGAAGCATACAAATTAATATTTCATCGATGTAAGTATCCTTTGGGCAATACTTAATTCCCAATTTACGAGTCACCAAGAAATTTTCTAACCTCTAAATTGCCTCTTGAGCAGGCCTATTTGTGAGGAACAGGGTGCCTGGTATAGATGGCTGATCCAAATGATAGAGTCATGTTTCTATCCTATTGAGAATGAATTAACCATCAGCCTGATATTTGCATCCACACTTCTTTTTAAATCAAGAGTGAGACAGTTATACAGAGATAGATCATCCCTGGCTGAATGCATAACAGCAAGTTCCTGAACCTACAAAGCTGGGGACTGTACCCAGTCTATACTAACTATAGTATAATATAAATGAGCAGGCAAAAGTTGGAAAAATTCTCCAAACGTTATTGCCTTATTGACAATAGGCAGAGAGAGGTTTTCAGTTCATGTTAATTATATGCCGAGCCTCTATGGTATGATTTTTCTCAATGATGTACAGGGACCCTGGAAAGTTTATACTCACCAATGCTTTGTCCATCATCCCAGAACACCTGGCCTTCAGCTGTCCCATTGTCATCCAAAGCAATAATCAATCCCATAAAATTTTGTCGACTACCCAAAAAAAAAAAAAAAGAGTTATTTTTCTCTAGATTGTAGGTTGTAAGAATAAAGAACAGACTGTGTTAAAAACATTACTTATCTAGAAATAAAAGAAATGTATTAAATATGCATATAAAGTTCTAAAAATAGGAAAATAGATAAAATATAAGACACTTAAAAGTTAATGGAAAACATTTAAAATTTAATAAAACATTTGGTTTAGCTTCAATTTCCAAAAATCAAATATAAATACAAGTAATATAATGAAATATTAATTTCATAGGAAGAAAATCCCTCAAAAGAGAATCCTCAGTAGCTTCCAGGTTGCCACAGAATAAAATCCAAAGTAGTGGCTTGGCATTCACCACCCTCCAGGATCTAATCCTAACCTGCTGGAGTTTTACTTATTTTATCTCTCCCTTTATCTGTCCTCCAGTTAAACTGGATGGTTTATGTTCCCAAACCCAACCCATTTTTCACCTTCAGTTCTTTAATCGACCTGGATCTCTCTTTCCCCTTTGTACATTCAAATCTAAAAGATCCAGCTCAAAGCCATCTTTCATATAAACCATGTGTTACACCACAAGGCTGAAAATTAACTTCTCTCCTTTTGACTTGTTATTATGTGCCTTTCTTGATGTGACATGTTCTGTTTAATCAATGATTTTATAAATTTTTACATATTATATGTGTAATTTATATACATGTGTGTACACACACACAACACACAAGCATATCTTTCCTTGATTGACCAAAGTAGACCTAGGAATGAACACTAAGTTCTTGGATAGGACAAGGACTCAGTCCTACCTAGTTCTTGTTCGATCACAAGTCAAAGAGCTCATTAACATTTCCTATTCCTTTTTAACAGTGTGGAAAGAGAAACATTTTTCTGCCTTCAGGAAAATTTTTGCCTTTGATACAGCACTACAGACAAAAATATATGTGTGTATATCTATCCCTAAGACTAACTTTATGAACTCATTTCCTCCGGGTCCCACTCAGAAAGCACTCACAGGATCTGACCAGTAAAGTTGTTTGGCAATTTAGTTTATAATCCACATATCCCTGGTGAAGGTGGGACAGCCTCCTGTAAGGCTTCCTCATTACGGTATAGCAAGAGGCTGTTAGACATCGCCTCTTCTCCTCACCTGGAGTGAGTGTTCATTGCAGGCTCTTGCCAGGGCAGGATGTAGCCTCCTCTGACATGAAGGTTGATGTGGTCAAGGGGAGCCTTCAGGATTTTCCTCTGACCTGTCGATTTGCTGCCAGTTCCCTAGAAAGGAGAATACAGGCAAAAAATGATGAGAGATAAATATATTAAATGAGAGCATGTTTTAATTACAAGCCCTTCCTTTCCTGGGAAGCATGTTAGAAAGTCAGCAAAAGACTGCAAACCTAAAGAGAAAATCTCTGATCTTTCATTTTTGCTTAAGACTGAAAATCTAGACTTGTCTTTGTTTCTTCAGAAAAGTTGAGAGGCAAGGGCAAGGGTGAGGGGGGAGCTTCAATGAGATGTAGATGGTTAGATTTCGTCTATGCTCTTATACATGCTTTCATTTAAACAAGCCTTGCCAAGGCTAAAAAGGTCAAAATTATTGCCTCAGAAAATACGTGCTTGGAAATAGAAGGCTCTATCCACCTCTCCACCCTGCATAGACCAAACTGGTTCTTCACAAGTATATTAGTTCTTACCGTGCTATAGTCATACCAACGGGCTCTCGGAAAATAAGCAGAGACCTCAAATGTGCTCTGAAACATAAAATTGACATGTCATTATGAATATTTCAAAAAATATTTTTCATTTTCATTTTTAAAACACTCTGTAAAATTAAGATAAAAAATGAAAATTTTAATAGTGATTGCAATAATTTGAGGGATTTTATTAAGAAAAATCCTGAAAAATTATTCCTCAGAACTACAGAAAAAACGTATTTTTAAAAAGTAAATGACAAAATTTTAAAATGAGAAATCAGTCAGTGTAGTAAAGCTTTCATTAACAGAGAGATCTTTAAAAAAAAGAAAAAGATCTCCTGTAGATGTTCTAGAAAGGCATTCTCCTGAAAATAATGAGCTGGACAAAATAAGATGATCTTTAAAATGCTTTTCCCATGATTTTAGATCATGTGATTGAAGGTTTTCTGACCTACAATGAAGAACTCACAGTTTCCAACACAGGGCTGATTAAGATAGCAGGGCCCAACATGAACTGACGGTCTATATCCCATGTTGTCCTGTCATCCGTAAACCTTAAAAAAAAAAAACAGGAAAAATTCACCTATCCTCTTATGACTGCTACAGAGGATTATTTGCAAGACATGCTTGGGGAAAGAGGCTGTACTCACTCATGGAGAAGGGGCCGGACAACAGTGCTGCCCTCAACGTGAGCTTTATGCATCAGAGTATAGAGATAAGGAAGCAGGGTGTATCTGGTCTCTAGGACTTCTCTGGACAACATCTCAAAGCTTGAATTCCAGGCCACAGGATCTTGTCTCTGTAAGGATAAAGGAGCATATAATGGATCACCTCTTCTTCATTCCATCCCAGTGGCATCAGAAAAGAATCAATGGGCATTTATTCAATATGTAGGTTACAAGCCACTTATCCCTTCATTCCTGGCCTACCCTTTTCCCCATCTCTGCCACCCTACAAAATTAGAATTTCTTGCTTTCTCCTCTTTATCACTGATTCCTAAGTCCCTGGAATAGGTCCAGCTCTGGCCCTCTACATGTGTACAGAGAGAGGTTTCTGTGCAGCACCAACATATCTTGGATGAATTTGAGTAAAATACAAATTCAATATTCTTAAAAGCAAAGGGAGCTTCTTTCATTTTAGCCCCATGGGGAACTATAAAAACTTTTCCTCATAGATACTAATTCTCCAGGAGATGAGAAAGGGTATATTTCTAAAAATTACTGATAATTCCAGAGTTCTGAACTCTGTGGATTTCCCAAGAAATTAAGATTCTGGTGATGTTTTTTGATTTTTCTCAGGAAATGAGTATAATACTCCTGAGGGTTAAAAAGAAGTTATGATTTGAGGGTACGCAACACCTGGAGCACGAACTGCTGCCTCACCCTTGTCCCGATGTTGTTGTGGTTTCTGGAAAATGGATAAAATGCCCCCAGTTGCATCCAGCGAACACACATCTCATATTCAGCATCTCCAAAGAACCCACAGATATCTGCTCCTGTCTGAGAAGGTGCACAATGAGAGCATGAGGTGGGAATTTCATGAGGCGCTGACTAACTAAAATCTGACTGGGCAATTAGTAATGGTCCGAATGTGACTTACATAAGGTATTCCAAAGAGACTGAAATCCATCATGCCTGCAAGGAGAAGACACAGCTGTGTCGGATGAAGGAGCACTTTGAGAGGAGAGTGAAGGCTTGGCCTGATTTTTCCTTACCCCATTAGAAAGCCCTGGACCATTCATGATGAAAATATTAAAAGATGGGTGTAAATTAAAATCCATGCCCAGCGAGAACTCAGTTCTTGTTAATTTTACCACCCACCTAGATGATGATAGAGACATAACCAGTGCTGCTGAACAGCACAAACTCCAGTGCCCTCCCTGCCAGCACAGGCCCCTGGGAATGAGCCCACACACCAATGATAGATTTCCCCAGCTGGTCCCACTCAGCTGTGTTGTCTCCCAGCCAGTGTCCTCCCCAGCGTCCAGAAGAGGGAAATGTGGAGCGGGTGATGACGACCCCTCGCTGTCCTGTCACCTCCTGCACAGCTCTGGTGGGAGGGGAACAAGGAGGTGAGTTGAAGAAACGAACTCCTTTACAGAGAGTAACTGCATCTTGGAGCATGAGGGGGTGAGGGTACTTCGGTCCAAGTCAGATAACTTCTTCCCAGGAAGAATCTGCTGTCTCAAAGCCATACTAAAGATCCCAACAAACTTCACAGCAAGACTAGAGGTATATCTGCACCTAGATTGTGGGTTTCATTTTTGAAAAATCTGATTATCTCCCTGGAGTAAGAGAAAGGGGTGGGAGTGAGGGGTAATATAGCTATTTATGGAACAATTCCTCTATTCCAGTATTATACTGGTCACTTTCCTATGTGGTGTCTCATAACATCATGAAAAGGTTTCCTTGTGCTCCTTTTACTGTTAGGAAGCTAAGGTTCAGAGAAGTTAGAAAGGCATTCGCCTGAAAATAGTGAGCTGGACAAAATAAGATGATCTTTAAAATGCTTATCAAAGGTCATTTAAAGAATAAAGAGGGCCGGGTGTGGTGGCTCACACCTGTAATCCCAGCATTTTGGGAGGTCAAGGTGGGTGGATCACTTGAGGTCAGGAGTTCAAGACCAGCCTGGCCAACATGGTGAAACCCTGTCTCTACTAAAAAAAAAAAAAAAAATTAGCTGGGTGTGGTGTGCACACCTGTAATCCCAGCTACCCAGGAGGCTGAGGTAGGAGAATCACTTGAACCTGGGGAGGTGGAGGTTGCAGTGAGCCAAGATCGTGCCACTGCCCTGCAGCCTAGGTAACAGAGCAAGACTCTGTCTCAAAAAAAAAAAAAAAAAAAAGGGATTAAAGAGGAGGCCAGGCACAGTAACTCACACATGTAATCCCAGCACCTTGGGAGGCCAAGGCAGAAGGACTGCTTGAGGCCAGAGGTTCACGACCAGCCTAGGCAACACATTGAGACCCTGTCTCTACAAAAAAATAAAATTAGCTGGGCAGGGTGGCACATGTGTGTCTGTAGTCATAGGGCAAGCAGGGGAAGAGGGAAGAAAAGAATAAGGAGGCAGATCTGGGATCCAAATAAAAGCCACAGCATTTTGGAAATATTCACTCTGCTTTTCTATACCTCAAAAAGCAAGACATGTTTTGCACACAGAGGCAAATATACATAAAAGATGTTTATCTTTCAGTGGAAGATGGATCATCTGCACGCACCCTTAGAAAATAACAACAACTGTGTGAGGGAAAAATCAACTGAACAAAAGAGAAAGTCTATTAACAGATTCTAGTATGTATACAATCCAAGTATTTGCTTAAAAAAGCATCACAGATCAATAGACACAGATGAATTAGTCAATAAATGATGTCAGGAAAAGTAGCTGACTACTGTTGTGTAAACTAATCTATTTGGGTCACTTCTAATTTTTCACACCAAAACAAATCCAAAAATGAATGGAAATACACACACACACACACACACACACACACACACACACACGTTCTATTAAAACAGAAAGAATATATAAACCACCTGATTTCTACAAGAGAAAGGAATTTCAAATAAAAACAATGGACAAAATATAATGAAGTAAAAGGTATAGATTTAACCATACACAAATTGGAAGAATGCATATGTATGTATGTGCGATAAAGAAATGGAGGTAAGGATAGCTTAGATTTTTATAATAGTCTAGATGAGAGATAATGAAGGCCTGGAATAAGGCAGGAAGATAGAGTAGTGACTGATGCAAAGAACTGAGTCACCGACTGAAAGCAGGAAAAGAGAATCTAGGATGACCTAAATGACTAGTTAAACTTGGTTCCTTTCACTAAAATAAAGAATGCTGGAGAGGCCTGGCGTGGTGGCTCATGCCTGTAATCCCAGCACTTTGGGAGGCCGAGGTGGGCGGATCACCTGAAGTCAGCAGTTCGAGACTAGCCTGGCCAACATGGCGAAACCCTGCCTCTAATAAAAATACAAAATTAGCTGGGTTTGGTAGCATGCACCTCTAATCGCAGCTACTAGGGAGGCTGAGGCAGGAGAATTGCTTGAACTTGGGAGGTGGAGGTTGCAGTGAGTCGAGATCGTGCCACTGCACTCCAGCCTGGGTGACAGAGCGAGATTCCATCTTAAAAAAAAAAGAAGAAGAAAGAAAAGACTGCAGGAGGACAGGTTTAAGGGAGAGACAAATAGTTCAACATTTTAAGTATTGGTTTGAAGTGCCTATGGGACATCATAAATGAGACGTTTATGGGCAATTCTAGGTTTGAAGCTCAAGAGAGGTCTGGATTGGGAACATAGATTTGGGGGCCATCTGAATCCAGAATGTATTTAAAGCCAGTAGTATGTGTTTGTGCTTACCCAAGGGAAAAGCTACATGGTTTGAAAAAAAAGATGACTGAACCTGGGCATAGGAGGAACATAGGCTTAGAAAGAGTGGGAAGGGGAACCTGCAAAGGAGTTTGCAGAACTGTGGCCAGAGAGGTAAATGCATAAATATCTGGAATCTAGGTTGGAAAGCACAGTCAAGATCCTGAGAAACTAGCAAAAGCACACAAAGCATATGCAGCAAGGCATATTGTGAACCTCAGTATTGTGAACTTCAAGATCAGCAGAGGATGTAGCATGAAGGTCAGCAAGGAAGAGTCAGTGAACAAAACTGACCACTGATGCCTCACACGCTGAGCTCTCCCATCAACGTGGGCACTCAGGGCTGACAAAGAAAGACATTTTCACAAAAAGAAATAAAAATGTCCAGTGCTTGGACAGAAAAGAACAAAGAAGACATGGTCCTCTCCCCTCAACAAAGTGTGTAGAGGAAATAACTTAAAATGTAGAACATACTGTCAGGTTAGTAGTTAAGAGAAGGAGGGAATTACGAGGGATGGAGTAATCTGAGCAGATTTCATGAAGGAAATAGATGTAAGTTGGTCTTTAGATTGTAAGTGCTAAGGGATTAGCCTGATCAAGGTCAGAATGACCAGCATGTGTGATTCATAAAGGGAGAAACATCAAGGTGTATGAGAGTTAAAAAATAAATATATCATGTATGGAAAGAGTTCCTTCAAACAGCTTGAATATGGGAGGGAGTTGAAAGATTAGACGATGGTTGGAGGAGGATATAGGCAAAAGCCAGAACAACTGGGACATTTTCAAATGTTGATGAGAAGGAATTTAAAAATATTGCTAATGTTTATTGAGTGCTTACAATATGCCAAGTACTTGTGGATTCATTATATCATTTAATTTTTATAATAACAATAGATGCTATGATTTTTCCAATTTGAAAGATGAGAAAGTTTAGTTAGAAGATTTCACAGTCTAAATCCTAAAGCAATATACCAGCAGTGAGGAAGAAGATAAAAATAATTCATGAAGAAACGAGCACCCATGGAAAAGTATAATTCGTGGAGCAAGCTTCTCTGAAGAGAAAGATGGCAATGGGATGCGGATGTGTGAAAAGCGAATTTCCCTGAAGAGAGAGGAGGGGATGGTGCATGGGAAAGATGAGCTTTTGGTAGAAACTCTATCAAGTTTTCACATCTTCTTATTGCTGCTTTCTTTGCCCTGCAAGCCCCTTCTTTGCCAAAAGAAAATTTCTACTCTTCTTTTAACCAACATTCAAATGTCACTTCTTCTATGAAGACTTTCTGGATTATCCCAGTAGAGTTAATTGATTTTCCCTCTCATGTTTGACTCCTATAATTAGACAATGAGGTCCTTGAAAGCAGCGACTGTGACTTATTCATCCTTGTACTCTTCCGTGGTAAGGTTATCTCTGAGGGTGCAAAACATCTATTTGTTTTGTGTGTATTTCATATAATGACATGGGTGTTTTCCTGAAGAACTAGTTTTTCCTTGGTTGGAAAAGCCTCAAGATAGGTGTGGAAAGCAAGACTGTGAAAGAGCAACTGAAAGATGAAGATGTAAAGCAAGTGGGAAAGGGAAGAAGAATTTCTGTTTGGAAGACCATGTTGCCCCTGAGTGTGGAACACCAGGGGCAACATGATCTATCACCTGTTGATAGCCCAAAATCAAATAGTATGAGGTTCTTGTAAACTCTGGGGACAGAAGGCAGAGAGCTCAGATACTTGAGCAGAAATGGGCAGTTGAACAGAAAAGATCACACTCTGTCCTGGGAAGAACTAAAGAACAAGTCTGAGATTTCCCAACAACATTGGAAAATGGCAAAATCTCAGAAGGATAAAAGAAAAGACAAAGGGACAGATAAATATTTATAGAAATAATGACCAAAAACATATACATTGAAAACTAAAAATAATTGTTGAAAAAATTAAAGATCTAAATAACTGGAAAGACATCTCATGCTAATGAATCAAAAGAGACTTAATATTGTTAAGATGGTAATACTCCCCAAACTGATCTATAGACTCAATGTAAAACCTATCAAAATCCCTGTTGCTATTTTGTCAAAGCTGACAAAGTGATTATAAAATTCATATCAAATGCAAGGGACCCATAGTAGCTAAAACAATCTTGAAAAAACAAAATTGGAAGAGTCGCACTTCATCAATTAAGACAGTATGGTTCTGGCATAAGGACAGACATATAAAGAGATCAATGAAACAGAATTGAGAATGCAGAAATAAACCTTCTCATTTATTGTCAATTGATTTTTGACAAGGTGCCAAGACAATAAAATGAAGGAAAGAATAAAATTGAACCACTACCTCATACCATACACAAAAATAAACTTAAAATGGATGACAGATCTTGGTGTAATACCTAAAACTATAAAGCTCTTAGAAGAAAATCTTCATGACCTTGAGTTAGGCAATAGCTCCTTGAATATGACACCAAAAGCACAAGTGACAAATGAATAAGTAATTAAATGAATAAAAAGGACTTTATAAACACTTTAAAAAATGTGCTTCAAAAGGCATGGTTACGGAAAAGTCTGCAGAATGAGAGAAAATATCCTCAAACTATATATCTCATAAGAAGCTTGAATTTAGAATATTTAAAGAATTCTTATAATCCAATAATTTTTTTTTTCTGTAGAGATAGAGTCTTACTTTGTTGCCCAGGCTGAAGTGCAGTGCCATCATAGTTCACTGCAGCCTCAAACTCCTAGGCTCAAGAGATCCTCCTACCTCAGCCTCTCGAGTAGCTAGGACTACAGGCATGCACCATTCTGCCTGGCTTGTTTGTTTTTTGTAGAGACAGGGTCTCATTATGTTGCCCAAGCTGGCCTCGAACTCCTGGACTCAAGCAATCCTCCCACTCTGGCCTCCCAAAGTACTGAGATTACAGGTGTAAGCCACCATGCCTGGCCACAACTCAGTAATAATAATAATAAAATGATTCTATCAAAAATGAGCAAAGGATTTGAATAGATATTTGAATATATACAAATGGCCAATAGCATATGAAAAAGATGCTCAATAATATTAGTATTAGTGAAATAAAGTCAAAACAATGATTAGGTATCACTTTACCCCCATTACAATGTCTGTAATTTAAAAAGATGAATATCACCAAGTGTTGGCAAGGATATGGAGCAATTGCAACCTTATACATTTTATCAGACATTCAGGTAAGAATGTAAAATGGTAGGCTAGGCATGATGGCTCATGCCTGTAATCCCAGCACTTTGTGAGGCTGAGGTGGGTGGATCACCTGGGGTCAGGAGTTCGAGACCAGCCTGAACAACATGGCAAAACCCTGTCTCTACTAAAAAATACAAAAATTAGCCAGGCATGGTGGCACATGCCTGAAAACCCAGCTACTTGGGAGTCTGAGGCTGGAGAATTGCTTGAACCCAGGAGGTGGAGGTTGCAGTGAACTGAGATTGCACCACTGCACTCCAGCCTGGGCGACAGAGCAAGACTCCATCAAAAAAAAAAAAGTAAAATGGTACAGGCTTTTTAGAAAACAGCTTGATATTTCTTCAAAATATTAAAAATACAGTTCCTATATGACACAGAAGTTCCACTCTTAGATACATATTCAAAACAAAGAAAATATGTCTACTCCAAATCTTGCACATGAATATTCACATAATCACAACTCATAGTAGCCAAAAAAAATGGAAACAACTTAGATGTTCACTCATTGTTGGCAGATAGGCAAGCAAAATATGGTGTATCTATACAATGAAATATTATTAGTCAAAAGAAACCAAGTACTGATACATGCTACAACATAGATGATCCTTGAAAACATTATGCCAAGTGAAAGTAGCCATATACAAAAGAGCACATATTGTGTGATTCCATTTTATGAAATGTCCAGAATAGGCAATTTACATAGACAGAAAATAGATGAGTAATGGCTAGGGCTCAGGAGGTAGGAACAAGGTGGAAATAATTGCTAATGGGCAAAGGTTTTCCTTTTCGAGTTCTGAAAATGTTTCAAATTTAATTTTTGTGATAGTTGCACAACTCTATGAATATACTAAACACTACCTAATTGCTCACTTTAAATAGGTGAATTTAGTAACTTACTTGATAAATGCGCTCAGAGGTGGTTGCTTGGGCAACCATGCCTGAAATTTTGACATTAACCCATTTTAACTGGCATCACGTGGATACATGCACAGTGCAAATATGAAATGGCAAAAGGAATGATGTGGAAAATTATCTTTGCTGCTGTGACAAAAAGACACTCACTCGTATGTGGGTCTGGTCTGGGACCACCCGTACAGGCTGTGAACATTGTAGTGCTGCACGGAGGAGCTGTCTGGCAGGATCTGCTGACTCTCCATGCACAGGGTCTTGCTGTTCAGGCCTTTGTCCCTAGATTCCAAATCTGAGGGGAAATGTCGAGTTATTTCCTAAACAACATGATTTGCACATTCACTAGAAATGCCCATCATTTTGGCATTTCTTTACTTCAATCAACAACTTTGTTACCAGTAACAGGCCCAATTTTATGAGATTTTAGTCTATAGAAAACAATGTTCTGTGTCTTTATAACTAATGAAGGGTAAGGATAAAATATGGAGCTGGGAAAAGCAGCTTCCCTTCTTTTTGCACCAACTCTGATTTAATTTATAGAGTACTGTCATAGCCCTTTTGCCAACAGAATAAACTCCTTCATTGTTAGGACTATTTCTTCCACTAGATGGTAATGTTCTCCAGAGAATAAATCTTATTTCAATCATTTTTGTATCTGTATCTCTAAATCTTTCTGATTTGACAGCATTTGCTTGATACATAAGTACAGATGATCCTCAACTTACAATGTGATTACATCCCCATGAACCTATCACAAGTTGAAAATATTGTAACTTGAAAATGCATTGAATGGACCTAACCTACCTTAAATGTGCTCAGACACTTACATTAGCCTAAGTTGGGCAAAATTATCTAACACAAGGCCTATTTTAAAACAAAGTGTTGAATATCTCTTGTAACATATTGAACACTATAGTGAAAGTGAAAAATAGAATGGTTATTTGGGTTCTCAAAGTTTGGTTTCTACTGAATGCATGTCACTTTCTCACCATTGTAAGGTTGAAAATCATAAGTCAGACCATTGCAAGTCAAACACCCTCTGCATTAAATTAATGAAGGAGAAAATGAATGAATGAGTGAGTGAGTGAGAAATGGGCAGCATAACAGTGATGTAGACATCAAGAAACTTGAATTCTAGATTCTGTCCCATAGATTACTGGTATAGTGCCTTTTGTTATTGTTGTTTTTCTGTTTTTTGGTGTTTTTTTTTGTTTTTTTTTTTTTGTATGGGTCTAACTATGTTGCCCAGGCTGGTCTCAAGACTCAAACTCCTGGTCTTAAACAATCCTTCCACCTCAGCCATGCTACAGTACTTTTAGAAGTGAGTCATTTCCTTCCTTGTTTCTCTGCAACGTGAGAAGATTCAACTTTCCGAGATCCTTTTGATCCCAACATTCTATTTTTGTTTGTACCACAGAATGACCAAAAAGTATCCTTCATCAAATGTCTGTTTACATGGGCAGAGAGACTTCAGAAACTAGGTTTTAATTCTCTAATCAAAAGAACATCTCTCCACGTGTGTGTGTGTGTGTGTGTGTGTGTGTGTAAGGGTTTATTTAAAATTTTAGCAACCTGTTCATAGTTATCAATGGAATCAAATGTACCATGCATTGTTTGGTTTCTTTCATACCACATCATGTCATTATTTCTTGCTTGATTAGTTTAGCTGCACTTTTTCAAGGTTATCTTACTTGGGATTTCATGTCATGTTGGAGAATAGTTTCTGTCTTCAACATTAGGCTTCACTTTGACAGTAAAAGGAAAACTTTTGGAGTCTTTGAGTAGGAAAGTAAGTTGATGAAGTAATTATTTTACATACATGGCATATAGGGTGGGTTATTTAGCATTTCATCGCTGCAGCCCCTGACAGATCCATCCACAAAATTTGATGGCTCATTCATATCCTGAAATGAGTTAACAAAAAAAGATCTCGTCATGTCAGGGGCAGGATGGTCTTGGCTATAGAGGATACTACCTCAGGGAGATGACTTTTGAAGACCTCGTCTCAGCTGGTGGTTTAGTTCACTGTGTTTAATTCCTGGCATTGACACAAATGGATTCTAAAAATTTATATCTGCCAAAGTGGAGTGCTAAACTCCTTGCTTACCTGGCATTTTAAAACTTACAAGGATTGTTTTATAGTGGCAAAAATAGTGAGGTAATGCTGGACACAGGATCTAAGGAAATCTCTTGATACAACTCCCCAACAGAGGTAGCCCATCTTTGTTTTACTGTGCATGGATTATTCACTTTTTAATCGATGGCCAGAGGTTACTATTATCTTCCTCTATTTTTTCTTAGTCCAGTCGCTTGGACTAATTCTGATATTGGCATAGGACAAACACAAGGAGAGTTATCTCACTTTCTGCCATAAATATATTTCTAAAAAGTTGTACGTAACTCAGAAACAAGTTTGGAAATAAAAACATACTTTGGGGAATTTATTACTTAAATGCAAGGAGTAGGGGCTCCTAAGGGAATGTTCACGGCGCACTCCGACAGTGGAAAAGCTACATTTTTGAATGCCAGACTATTTAAAATAGGACATATTAAAGGCAAATAAAAGTACTTGAAGAACTATTCATTACTTTGAATTACCCAGCTACAGCTTTCCCTCCACTGGAAAAAAAAAATACTACCCCAGAGCTATCAGTATCTCTTATTCTCAAAGCTGCCCACACCTCTTCACTGTCTGATTTGCCTGTTTGAGTTAATTTGTGTCCTTTCACATGTCTACTCTGTGCCTAACTATCTCAAAGGTGCAGGTGGCCAGGGAGGCCCCAGTGCTTTCAGTGGACTTTTGTCTCCGGGGTGAATCACAGACTTCTTCCAGCCTGACCCAGAGCTAAATAGCTCTTCAGAGCTGGCCTAGAGCTTGCTTAAGATTTCAGGCCACTGGACAGTGGGGAAGGAAATCAGGACAGAAGAAAACACAGATAGAGTTGCCCTTGGACATATATCCCAGGGACATCTCAGGAAGTCCTGCTTTTAAGGCCGACTGGCATTTACAACGAACGTCTGGACAGGCCCTTTAAGCCATTCCCTCAGAGTTGTCTGCCCCAGTACTATGGCAAATGTCTACTTGCTCTCAGCTCCATGCCTCACCCACTCCCAGCTCTGCCCTGTAAGACTCCCTTACAATAAGCTTTCAGGTAGATTTGGCCAGTGGGTGATATTGGCAAGAGATTGGAGATGGGAGGTGATTTCTCCTTTTCTCTTTTGCTCTGGCATCTCCAGCAGTAGCAATCTCCTCTGTGGGCTCCAACATCCACCAGACAATATGTCCCTGGGCAGATCAGCAATGATCTCTGCTTCTCTTGGTCCTAGAACCTAGATTCTGTAACAGCATTTCTCCCTTTCATCTCTTCAGCCCTATGTTTCTGCTTTGCTAGTCTCTCCTCCCCATGTTTTGACTTGCTAACATTTCCATAAAAAAAGACAACCAAGGGTGCACTTACAATCCACAACCCATCAAACTTCAAGCTCTTCTCTGGCTCTCGAGGGTTTGCATAGAGCTCTTGTATCTCTTTCTTCCACCACGCAGCTGTGCTATTATGAAAGAAGTCAGGAAAGGCAACGTAGGCCCTGTAAAGCTGTAAGAATAACACACACTCTCATGGTCAGGGTCTCAGCCTATACAGGGGACCCCAAATGGGAGATGAACAGGAATTTGTGCCTGCCCAGATCAGTCTCTGCTCTAATCTCAGATCTGCTGCTGTTGCAGAGTTTACAACAGAAGCAGAGATTAGGGAAGGTTGACTTCATTCTTTGTTTTCTTAGAAGAAGGTTAGATAGCTTTGCAATCCCTTTCAAATACAGGATTTGTTTTATAACTGGACGTGTAATCACAAGACTGGAAAATTAACAGTGTCTGAACAATTGAACTTTAGAGATGCAAATACTTTTTCTTTTTTTTTTTTTACTTAAATATCAGTGTGATAGTAGCAAAAGCTTTTTCCAGACTATTCAAATGAGATGAAGGAGCACTGTCATCCAGGGGCAAGTGAACTCCAGAGTAGAGGGTATGCTAGATGACCAGGCTGAGATTAACAACTTTCCTTCATTCAACTGACTTGTATTTTCTTTTGTATGCAGATAATTTATTAAAATCCAGTCTGTTCATAATGGATTCCCTTCTAGTGAGAAAATGCTAGACTTTGGTTCATTATTTTTCAAGCGTCATAAAGTTCAAACAAATCACAGCCAATTAAAAGCACACTTATGAGAGGATTTCATTAATGATTTCCTTCTACACATTTCCATGTTCGCTGTTTGTTGAGCTTTCCACTTGAGGATCTCTTTCTGCCAGGAAACTAACAGTGGATAAGCACCCTCAAGTTAGGGCTACTTAACTAAAGGGTTAGCTACTTATTCATCAGGATAAAAAATGTTAAATATCTAGATGTTTAGGGCAATGTTGACAAAAATCTATATACAACTGTACCTTAACCTGAGTTTCATGGTCAAGGGATCCATCTACAATTACATTAGGCAGATCTGGCCAAACCTAGAGAAAAAGAAGAGCAATTAAAACCTTTACACATCCTTGCATACAGACTATGAGATATTTCATGTGTTAGACTCTGATGACATGCATCTCCATGAAACACTTGGGAATCTTTGCCATAAATTAAACTGTAAAGGCTGAATCTACAAAATTACATTAGGTGAAAGTAGGCTGGGTCTCTTGATTCATTCTATATGTTTTCAAAATTCTATTTTTGAACTTAATAATTAACTGAATTTCTTTTAAACATATCCTCTGAACAACCAACTTTCGAGTGATTTCTCAGATCTCTGATCTCCTTGTCACAGACCTATAACAAAATTCATAATAAGTGTGAAGTGTGACTCTAAAGAAATAAGATTGATTTCCATTCATAACCCATACACCTCACCTCAATACTTTTAAGCACTATCATGACTTATAGGGGACTCCAAGTATATGTAGCATTAAAAAATCCATAGTACCAACCAATTTTAGCTGTAACTACCAGGACATTAAGTATACATACACTGATTAATTGATTCAATCAACAGACACTTACTAAGTACTTCCTATATGACAAGCACTCTTCCAGGATCTGTATTTACTGAGATTTAAGTAAGAAATAGTACTTGTTTCCTAAGAGTTCACGGATAGTACATAAATGCTACACTGTATGCTATACTGAAAGCAATATTATAGACAAGGGAAAATAGGAAAAACTAAAATAGTTACTAACTGCTTCAAACGAGGTAAAATTTGAGTTGATCTTGAAGTGAAGATATTATCTGGGTAAGCTGAGAAGGTAATATTCAAAGTGAGCATGGGGCCAGGCATAGTGGCTTATGCCTGTAATCCCAGCACTTTGGGAGGCCGAGGCAGGTGGATCACCTGAAGTCATGAGTTCGAGACCAGCTTGGCCAATATGGTGAAACCCCATCTCTACTAAAAATACAAAAATTAATCAGGAGTGTTGGCACACACATGTAATCCCAGCTACTCAGGAGGCTGAGGAAGGAGAATCGTTTGAACCTGGGAAGAGGAGGTTGCAGTGAGCCAAGATCATACCACTGCACTCCAGCCTGGGTAACAGAGTGACACTCCATCTCAAAAAAAAAAAAAAAAGTGAGCCTGGAATACACCCAGAGCAGTAGGAAGTAGCATAGTATAATTAAGGAACAGAATTCAAACCTAGGCTAAAAGCTATGATCACCTGAAGTCCACCTAAAATGCTATTGCCAAAAAATCAGACATATGAAGATGAAGATTGAAGCCATAAAGACGAATTAAAGGAAACAAGAGGAAGAGGAGAATCTATAGGACTTAATGATTCATTTAGATATGAAGGAAGATTAAGCATGATAGGTCAAAACTGAATGCATGTTTTGCATGTAGGTGGCTGGGAGACACAGATTTCAGTGTCATTCTCAAAGGGATTCTTAATGTTTGTTAAATGACCATGTGGAATAAATAAAGAGCGGGGATATCAGAGTATTTCCAGGCAATAGACAGTGCTCAGGAATAATAGAGGATGAGATTTGTAACTTTGGTCTTATTAATGCTTATTGAGCTAATCAGCATTGGACAGATTTCTACTCATTCATAATTTATTGATTGTCCAATATATTTTCCAATGTGTATTGAGAGCTGTTTTATTTCAAGACATTGTCATGTTAATTAACTGTAAGCATCTTCCCCAAGCCTTACCTTTCCCCAGACAATGTCATTGGTGTCAGGCCATTTGATGAACACGTTATTTTCCTGTCCTCTAATGAATGGGAGATACTGTGTCTCATTGCCAGAAATGGCTGGGTCCTGCAGTAAAAGAATTTCAAACAGCAAATGTGAGGAAAACATCTCTAAGAAAATTTCTCTCCAAAAATTTAGTAGTTCATAGTGCAGAAGGAAATGGTGACTCTCAATACCAAAAATAAAATGAAATAAAATAAAAATCATTGATAATTTGCCTTATGTCTTACGGCATATATTACCATAGCCAATTGAAAAGGGATGGTGCCATGAGTACTCAAAGTAAGATATAAAACCCTTATGAGGGGTAATCTCTTTCAAAGGGTATAAGAATCTGTGCCAACAAATGAAGGAGCCTTTCTATATTACAAAAAGTTACCACCCAAACCTATAAGTAATAAAATGACAGGAAAGGGGACAATATGGCCAGCTAGATGCAGCTGGGAAGCACCTCTCCCACAGAGAAAAACCAAAATATTGAGTAAACCATCACACTTCAAACAGAGCTTTCGAGAGAAAACACTGCCAGTCTATAGAGAGGCAATGCAAACACTGAGGTGTAAGAGGGAGAAATCTGGAAATCCCACATAGAGTTGCTGAGTGCCAGGACCAGCTCCTGGCACTGAACAGGTCCCAAGGAAGGGGTGAGTGAAGGGAAACTCGCACTGCAGACATCTGGGATCCTAGCTACAACAGACCCCACAAACACCATAGACATTTGAATTGGCAGGAGAAACTGCCTGGAGAGTAGGCAGAGGCAGAGCTCAAGCCTGTGCAGAGACAAGAAGGTTCTGCATACAGGGCATCTGCAGCAAAACACGACCATGAGGACCCATCTGCAAAGGCTCTCCATCTTGCTCTGAGTGGCTCTAGCCCCTGCTGACAGCTGAGCTGGGAGACAGCAGCGTTGTCTTTCCTACAGAACCAGGGTGCATCTGATCTGCATGCCACCCGTCTGCCAGCCCCTTCCAAGGCCACTGCTTGGCTGCTCCCAAAAAAGAATGCACACAGCACAGCCTCCACTGCCCCACCTGATTGCTTTGCTGGTGGCCTGGAAGGACTCTGACCCCCAGCAGAGCCGGTGCTGGACCCTAAGGCCAGAAAACAAAGCTGCAGGCCTGGTCCCAACCCACCAGGGTTTAAGCACACAAATCAGGATTATCTAGCTGAGATCTGTGGCTGAGGCTTGAGCAGGGGAGGAGCTCCACTCTCAGAACACTGAGAAGAGTGAGGTATGGGCTTGTGTGCTGGTGTGGGAGTTGGGCATGCCTCCCTCTGCAAGACTGGTCTGGGAAGGATGTAGCCTGTTTACCAGCCACAGCCTCTGCCCAAGGGAGTTCCACAGCCCAGAACATCTAACAGACCAACAATCTGGGTGCAAAAGGCTTGGGACAAAACTAGCTTGTCAGGGCAGCTACTGGAGCAGACATTGGAAGGAGACTCAGTTGGGAGAGAGCAAGCTGAGAGGTCCCCAAAGCCATCTGCTGTACAGAAAATACTGAATCATGGCACCATATCAGCTGCACCTCTACGGCAACACTGCAGTACCTGGGGATCTTCTGCCCTTGACCCAATGCATCAACAGATCACCCCCCAGACATACCCCACAACCCACTCTGACTCTGCCAAATACAGAGGACCAACAGGGAGCTGCAGGTCTCATGATGACCTGACCTTTGGCTCAGGCTGTCCCTAAGAGGGAAGAGCACAGCCTGTCAGAGATGCCCTTGGGGCTAAGGAAACATAGGCATGATATCAGTGATTAGAGGAGGCTCCCTCAAGCACCAAAAATGGACTTGGCAAGGGGGCCATCTCTGGATCACCCAGCTCCCCCACCCCATAGCACTACTGCAAATGTGCTGAAATATGAAAGACGCCTGCAGCTGAGTAAGAGGCTATCTTCTGGCCCTTACTCTTAAACACCATCTACTGTATGGCAGCCTAAATTACACCACCAAACAAAAAGTGTGCCTGTGAAACCTAATGCAGGAATTCAGCCACAGATAAAGATCTCTTAAAGAGCCTCTGAAAGCACCCAGAAATGAAGCCAATCAACTATACTCAACATACACCACAGTCAAACCTTCAAGGAAAATAAAGACTATAAAAACAAAAAGCCATATCCAAAAGACAGCAACTTCAAAAAGATAAAGGAACATCTGCCCTCTCAGATGAGAAAAAATCAGCACAAGAACCCCAGCAATTCAAAAAGTCAGAGTATCTTCTGACCGCCAAACAATTTTACTAACTCCCCAGCAATGGTTTCTAACCAGACTGAAGTGGCCTAAGTGACAGATACAGAATTCAAAACCTGTATAACAAGGACACTCAACAAGATTCAGGAGAATGTTGAAACTCAATTCAAAGAAGCCAGTAAAATGATCCAAGAGGTGAAAGATAACACAGCCATTTTAACTGAATGGCTAAACTGAACTTGCTAAACTCATCTTCTGGGATTAAAACAAAAAATTATAACACAATTGCAAGCATTAACAACAGAATAGACCAAGCTGAGGAAAGAATCTCAGAACTCAAAGACAAGTCCCTCTAAACAACCCAGTCAGAGAAAATTTTTTAAAAATAATTTTTAAAAATGAACAAATCCTCTGAGAAATATAGAATTATGTAAAGCGGCCAAATCTATGACTCGTTGGCATTCCTGAGAGAAGGGGAAAGAAAAAATGATTTGGAAAGCATATTTGAAGATACTGTCCGTGAAAATTTCCCCAATCTTGCTAGAGAGTTCAACATGTGAATTTAAGAAATTCAGAGAATCTCTATGAAATATTATGCAAGATGATCATCCCTAAGACACACTAGGAGAGTTTATAGCCATAAATGCCTACATAAAGAAGTTAGAAAGATCTCAAATTAACAATCCAACTTCACATCTAGAAGAACTATAAAAACAGGAACAAACTTACCCCAAAGATCGCAGAAGAAAATAAATGATCAAAATCAGAGCAGAGCTAAACAAAATTGAGATTCAAAAATCCATACAACAGATCAACAAAAGCAAAAGCTCTTTTTTTGAAAGGATAAACAAGATTATAGGCCACCAGCTAGATTGAGAAAAAAAGAAAGACACAAATAAGTATAATCATAAATGACAAAGATGACATTACACCCAATCACACAGATACACAGAATATCCTTAGAGATTTTATGAACATCTCTATGCACACAAACTAGAAAATCTAGAGGAAATGAATAAATTCCTAGAAACACACAACCTCCCAAGACTGAACCAGAAAGGAAATAACACCATAAACAGATCAATAATAAATTCTAAAATTGTATCAGCAATAAAAAGCCCACCAACCAAAAAAAAGTCCTTAACCAAATGGATTCATAATAAAATCCTACTAGATGTACAAAGAGCTGGTACCAATCCTACTGAAATTATTCCAAAAGACTTGAGGAGGGATGCCTCCCTAACTGATTCTACAAAGCCAACATCATCCTGATACCAATATCTGGCAGAGACAATAAAAAAAGAAAACTTCAGGCTGATATCCCTGATGAACATAGATGCAAAAATCCTCAACAAAAGACTAACAAACCAAACCCAGGAGCACATCAAAAAGTTAACTGACCATGTTCAAGTAGGCTTTCCTCCATAACCCTGGGATGCAAGCTTGGCTCAACATACGCAAATCAATAAATGTGATTCGCCATATAAACAGAATTAAAAACAAAAGCCATATGATAATTTCAATAGATGTAGAAACAGCTTTTGATAAAATCCAACATCCTTCATGATAAAACCCTTAAGAAATTAGGCATCAAAGGGAAGTACCTCAAAATAATAAGAACTATCTCTGACAAACCCACAGCCAACATCATACTGAATAGGAAAAAGCTGGAAGCATTCTTCTTGAGAACTGGAACATGGCAAGGATGCCCCCTCTCATCACTCCTATTTAACATAGTATTGGAAGTCCTAGCCAGAGCAATCAGGCAAGAGAAAAAAATAAAATGCACCCACACAGGAAAAGAAGAAGTCAAACTCTGTCTCTCCAAGGATGACATGATTCCATACCTAGAAAACCCTAAACACTTTGCCAACAGGCTCCTAGAACTGAAAAACAACTTCAGTAAAGTTTCAAGATACAAAATTAATGTACAAAAATTAGTAGCATTTCTATACATCAATAACGTTCAAGCTGAGAAATCTCAAATTAGAAATCTCAAGTTAGAAAGATCTCAAATTAACGACCCAACTTCACACCTAGAAGAACTATAAAAATGAGAATGTGTTTATAGTTCACCAGGAGTGCAATCCCATTTACAATAACAACAGAAAGGATAGAATACCTAGGAATACATCTAACCAAGCAGGTGAAAGATCTTTACAAGAAGTGCAAAACACTGTTGAAGGAAATCAGAGATGACACAAACAAATGAAAAAACATTTCACACTCATGGACTGGAAGAATTAACATCATTAAAACGGCCACACTAACCAAAACAATTCATAGATTCAATGCTATATCTATTAAACTACAAATGTCATTTTTCACATAATTAGAAAAACTATTCTAAAATTCACATGGAACCAAAAAACAGCCTGAATAGCCAAAGCAATTCTAAGCAAGAAGAACAAAACTAGAGGTATCACATTACCCAACCTCAAAGTATACTATCACACACCTACAATTATTATCTGATCTTCAGAAAAACTGACAAAAATGAGCAAGAAGGAAAGAATTCTTTATTAATAAATGGTGCTGGGATAACTGGCTCACCATATGCAAGAGAATGGTACTGGACTCCTACCTTTCACTATATACAAAAATTAACTCAAGATAGATTAAAGACTTAAATGTAAGACTTCAAATTATTAAAATCCTAGAAGAAAATCTAGGAAATGTTCTTGACATTGGCCTTAGCAAATAACTTATGGCTAAGTCTTCAAAAGCAATTGCAATGAAACCAAAAATTGACAATGGATCTAATTAAAATAAACAGCTTCTGCACAGCAAGAGAAACTGTCAACAGAGTAATGAGGCAACCTACCAAATGGGAGGAAATATTAGCAAGTTATGAATCTGACAAAGGCCTAAAATCCAGAATATATAAGGAACTTACATCAACAAGCCAAAAACAAACAATCTCATTAAAAAGTAGGCAAAGGACATGAACAGACACTTCTCAAAAGAAGACATACAAGTGGCTAGCAAAAATATGAAAACATGCTGAGCATAACTAATAGAGAAATGCAAATCAAACCACAACAAGATACCATCTCACATAAGTCAGAATGGCTTTTGCTGGAAAGTCAAAAAATAGATGTTGGTGGGGCTGTGGAGAAACGAGAACACTTACACACTGTTGGTGGGAATGTAAATTAGTTCAGGCACAGTGGAAAGCAATTTGGAGATTTCTCAAATAACTAAGAATTGATCTACCATACCACCCAGCAACCCCATTACTGGGTATATACCCTAAGGAAAATAAATTATTCTCTCAAAAAACACAGGTACTTGTATGTCTATCACAGCACTATTCACAATAGCGAGATGTGAAGTCAACCCAGGAGCCCATCTATGGTGGATTGGATAAAGAAAATATGGTAAATATATATCATGGAATAGTACACAGCCATAAAAAGAATGAAATTATGCTCTTTGCAGCAACATGGATGTAGCTGGAGGCCATTATTCTAAGTGAATTAATGCAGGAACAGACATGCAAATACCACATGTTCTTACTTATAAGTGGGAGCTAAGTACTGGATACACATAGATATAAAGGTGGAAATAACAGACACCAGAGACTACAAGAGAGGAGAGGGAGGGAGTGGGGCAAGGGTTGAAAGACTACCTGTTTGGTGCTATGTTCACTACCTGGGTAATGGATTCCATCATACTCTGTCATACTCTGATATGGTTTGGGTCTGTCCCCATCCAAATCTCATCTTGAATTCTGATGTGTTGTAAGAGGGACCTGGTAGGAGGTAATTGACTCACGGGGGCAGGTCTTTCCCTGCTGTTGTCATGATAGCAAATAAGTCTCATGAGATCTGATGGTTTTAAAAAGGGGAGTTTCCCTGCACAAACTCTTCTCTTGTCTGCCACCATGAGAGACATGACTTTCACCTTCTGCCATGATTGTGAGGCCTCTCCAGCCATATGGAACTGTGAGTCCATTAAATATCTTTCTTTTGTAAATTGCCCAGTCTCAAGTATGTCTTTATTGGCAGCGTGAAAACAGACTAATACATACTCCAAACCTCAGCATTACACAATACACGTTTGTAACAAACCTACATATGTACACACTGAATCTAAAATACAAGTTAAAAAAAGTTTAACCCTGAAATATTTAAACAAACAAATAAATAAGATATTAAAAAATCCTTTAGGAATTTAACTACGACATAAGTGATTTTTTCCAATGACATAGAAATCTATTTTTACAAAGACAGTTGAGAAGTAAAAGAATGTATTGGTGTTTCTCCATAAAATTCTTGAGAAAAACTTTTGCTAGTGTTTGCAAACAACTCCTGGAGATAAACCAGATTGATAAGACTTAATCCTCAAGCAGAGAGAGCCAATTTATTGTGTTTCCAGAGTATAATAGCAATGTTCCACAAAAGCATGAAACTTCTTTATTGCCCCCGTGTCCCCATGTGTCTATTTAAAGTATCTTCCCCTGTTCACTCCATCCCATACCTGCCCCAATTATTCTCTATAATATTATGCTGTTTCACAATTGTCATATAAATCACTACTGTCTGAAATTATCTTTTCAGGTGTTTATTGGCTGTCTCCCTCCATTAGAATGAAAACTTTATAAGAAAAAGAGCACTGTCTTGCTAATTTGGACTATGCATGCACCCTCACACACACACACACAACTTGTAGAAGAGTGGTTTTCAAATACTGTGTTCAATAAATACATGAATTAGTAAGTGAACAAAAGTCACCAAATAATGCTGTAAGTTTTGGAAGCTAGAAGGGAGAATCATTTGCAGGTAATTACCGCTGCATTTATCAAGATGCGGCTTCCTAGTAATATAATAAATTGGTATTCTGGATCTTAACTTAATTGTAAGTTTAGAAAGAAATGTCACCTTAGCCTTACCATTTCTGAGTGATGATACAACATAAGAGATTTTTGAACCTCCTGATGTAAAGATGAGATTAAGATACAGCTATTTCTCCTGAAACATAGCCTGAAACAGTGAGATGCGCCCCCCGTGTTTTTTTTTTTTTTTTTTTTTTTTTTTTTTGCTATCTTCAGTGCTTCAGCCCACAGTTGTTCTAACTTTACCAAGAGAACAATAATTATATTCCAGTGGCAGTTATGGAAAATAAATATTATAAAGTATCATTTTTTAAAAGCCGCTTTTCATTTCTTTCTTTCTTTTGCTTTTAAATTAAAAAATAATAATTATAGATTCACCACAAGAAGTTGCAAAACAAAATAAAAAGCACAGAGTACAGGAATATTTCTTGTACCCTTCATCCAGTTTCCCACAATGGTGCTATTTTTGAACCATGAATATGGAAACACAAAGTAGGATCTAATCTGTCTCAATACATACCAAAATGAGAATAAATCTCATGCCATTTTTCTTCATTTGCTCAATCAGAACACTGAGGTTTTGAAAGTTGGCACTGAGGGTGAAATCCAGCTTCCGGTTCATGTAATCGATGTCTACATGCTGGACGTCCTGCAGAAAGAAGCAGCAAGGCTCTTGGAACCCTGCAGTAGGTGCCCTGCAGGGCACATTAACTGCTCTGCCAGCCCCCTAGTCCTGATGCCTGCCTGCCCCAGTCCAGGCCCCTCTGCATTCCCCATCTCATTGCTTCCCTCTGCTGACTTTTTCAATTCTGCAGATTGAAATTGCTTTCTGATGCCTGCATGCAGTTCACCTGTGCCCACTCCTTCTCCTTCTGTTTCCCCAATTGGAACTCTATCCCCTTTCCTTTCCTCAATTCATATCTTTCCCACTCTTCAAATCTCAAACTCAGTCTATCAAACAAAGTTCTAATTGAAATGTTCAAGGGTAGATACTGGGACTTTCCTAGGAAACAAACAGGATTGTATATCTGGGTTTTTTTTCTACAGTAAATCTGGCTGATTTTTAAAAACTCTCAAGAAACTAGGTACTAAAGGAACATATCTCACAATAGTAAGAGCCATAGATGACAAACCCACAGCCAATATCATACTGAATGAGCAAAAGCTGAAAGCATTCCCCTTGAAAACCAGCACAAGACAAGGATGTCCTCTCTCACCACTCCTATTCAACGTAGTATTGGAAGTTCTGGCCAGGGCAATCAGGCAAGAGAAATAAATAAACGGGCTAGGCATGATGGCTCACACCTGTAATCCCAGCACTTCAGGAGGCCGAGGCAGGTGGATCACCTGAGATCAGGAGTTCGAGACCAGCCTGGCCAATACAGTGAAACCCTGTCCCTACTAAAAATATTTTAAAAATTAGCCAAGTGTGGTGGCCCACACCTGTAGTCCTAGCTACTGAGGAGGCTGAGGCAGAAGGATCATTTGAACCCAGGAGGCAGAGGTTGCAGTGAGCCAAGATTGCTCCATGGCACTCCAGCCTGGGCAGCAGAGGGAGACTCCATCTCAAAAAAAAAAAAAAGAGAGAGAAAGAAATAAAGGGCATTTAGATAGGAAAAGAGGAAGTCAAACTATTCATATTTGCAGATGACATGATCCTGTATCTAGATACTAGATCTTGTCATATAGACTAGATCCTATATCTAGAAAACTCCATCATCTCAGCCCAAAAGTTTCTTAACCTGATAAGCAACTTCAGCAAAGTCTCAGGATACAAAATCCATGTACAAAAATCTCTAGCATTTCTATGCACCACCAACAGTCAAGCCTAGAGCCAAACCACAAATGAACTCCCATTCATAATTGCCATAAATAAAATACCTAGGAATACAGCTAACCAGGGAGGTGAAAGATCTCTACAAGGAGAACTACAAACCACAGTTCAAAGAAATCAGAGATGATACAAACAAATGGAAAAACGTGCTCATAGATAGGAAGAATCAGTATCATTAAAATGACCATACTGCCCAGAGCAATTCATAGATTCAAAGTTATTCCCATTAATCTACCATTGACATTCTTCACAAACTAGAGAAAACTATTTTAAAATTCATATATGTAACCAAAAATGAGCCTGAATAGCCAAGGCAATCCTAAGCAAAAAGAACAAAGCTGGAGGCATCAGGTGATCCCCCTTTAAACTATGCTACAGGGCTACAGTAATCAAAACAGACACATAAATCAATGGCAAATAATAGAGAACCCAGAAACAAGACCATACACCTACAACTATCTGATCTTCTACAAACCTGACAAAAACAAGCAATGGGGAAAGGACTCCCCTATTCAATAAATGGTGCTGGGAAAACTGGCTAGCCATATGTAGAATGGAAACTGGACCCCTTCCTTACACCAACATACAAGAACTACATTATTCTATAGCTTTCTTGAATGTCTACCTTCTCTATGCAGTACCAACCCAGGTTTCTGCACATGAAACTTACTCAAACCATGATTGTTGAATAATAACTAAAGTGATTAATATTTAGTTGAAAAAAAGAAGTTGCTTCTTTTTAGCCCAAAGGGATAGTCCCCTGCATTGCCATACGACCCTAGGTGAAACTTGTTTGGTAAAACGGAGACTTGTTCATAAGCCAAAATTTGGAAAAGAATAAACCAGCATATTATTAACGTTGATTACTTTGGTAAGGTATATTTGTGGATTTTTTCATCTTGTAATTTTCCTATTTTCTAATTTCTGTTTAATAAGTGCATAGTATTATAGCATATACAAAGAAAAAAAACTCAGCCTAGATGTATCAAGTTATCTTTGATAAGAACATCATAGCACTTCTAATATAAAATTAGCCACAAATTCCTGTAACTAATTACACCTTGGGCTGAGTAAGGGTTTCATACATAGGGAATCTGGGCTGCCACCATTGCATCATACAAACTGGAGATTTCAGCATCATTCTGGTATCCATAGCGACTCAGCTGGAATCCCAAGGCCCAGTATGGAATCATTGCTGGCCGACCAATCAACTAGAATAAAAAGAAAAATGCATCCAGATAGGCTTCTTAGGGAAGAAAAGGTGATTGACTTATACTTGAATCAACTTGAGTGTTTCTGCTAAGTACTGTATAAGAGGCCTCACCCAAGAAAGATAAGAAAGTCCAATAAATGTGGAGCAACTACAGACATGCAGAATGATAGAAACATTGTAATTGAAGTTTTTCTATATTCCAGAGTTTTCATTCTAGGAAACCTGAGAATTTGCTGGTTATTACTGATTAGCAATTCATAGGCTGTTTAGCAAGTGAGGGACACATGGGATATTAATATGGCTTTATAGAACCATAATACTAAAATATGATTTCAGCAAAGGCAGTAATAATTTAGTAGTGACACTCAAGAGTCAAAAGAAAAAACTGCCCTATCAGTGCTAATAATGTGGTAATAGCCAATAAATATTTGACAATATATTGATGGACAGAATGGCTTCTAACCTCTGTGTATTGCTGAGTTACAAGTTCAGGGGTTGGCCCCAAAACAATGTAGAAGTCCAAAATCCCTCCTGTGGTGCGGTATGTCAGGGCAGGAGTGGGCTGTAATGTCACATCTGTAAGAAAAACAACACACATGAGGCACATCCTTGGAGTTGTAAATTACCCAGACAGAAAACCTGCTCTAAGATTTGCCTTCTTCACACTCTGTCTTTGATACCTGCCTTCTCTAGAAAGTCTTCTCTCATCCGTTAGAATCAGAGGTGTATTTGCAGGTACCCCAAATGTAATATGCAACCTCAACAACTTTTATAACTCTGTGAATGGGAGCCAAAGTGTCACAGTAAAACAGGCTATGCCAGAGTAGGAGCCATAATTGATCAAAATTCCATGCCTAACACCTGATCCAGAATTCTTAATAAATCTTGAATAAATAGATGAATAAATGGAAAGTCAGTTTATTTGTTCCATTTCCCTTGCCCCCTGAATGTCTCTATTTCTACTGATACCAGGTCAAAATAGAGCGGTCACAGCTGTTTCTGGTGGTGCATGGGAGCTGTGCCTATGCCTTACCCATGGCATTGCTATTTAGCAGGAGCACTCCATGGGCGCTGCCATCCTCCTCCAGTGCCATGTAGTAAGGGTGGACACCATAGGCATTCTTCTTGTACTGGGAGTCACGAGGGTAATAAACAAAAAGAAAATTCAAGATATTGTTTTCATACCATAACCCAAACGGCAAACTCTTACTGATCATTAAAGATTCAGCTCGATGTTATGTCCTTTGTTGGGCCTTCATTGACCCTCCCTTCTACTCCAAGTTAAAAGCTGTGTCTTCCCCACTTCATGCCTTCCTCATTTATTATTATATAATTCAATTATGTATTATTACATAATTCAGTGATTCCACTGTGCTATCACAATTTCTGCATCTATTTCTCTCACTAGCCTATAAGTCTCTGGAGAGCAAAGACAGTGTCTTATTAAATCTGTAGCTAAGCACTTAGCAATGTGCCTGACAAATAGAATATATTAAGTAAAAGTTTGTGAGATAAATAAAATCCATAACTGACAGAGGGATATATATATATATATATATATATATATATATATATGCCTTCTAGGGACAAAAGAATGTGACATGTGGCCTACTACAACTGAGAGCAGAATTTATCAATATAAGATGAAGTTGATGAGCAAGGTATCATATATAAGCATAAGGATTAAAAGAGATTTACATTGAGAGAAACTGATTGCTAAACTTATTCCATTGTCCCTACCGTAGGTGGCTCATCACGAGAAAACATTCCCCATGTGTTCCAGTCCATGTTTCTTCTGAAAGTCGTGTGCTCAGTTTCCCCAAAGCCATAGATATACTGAGACGGAAGACGCGTAGAAATGGAGAGAAACATGTCATTGAAGGTGAAGCCAGGGAGCTGAGAATCCCAACTGCAACACAAAAGCAGACCACGCTGAGCTGGAGACCACTGGCCAGAGCTACTTGGAATGTGTTGGGAATGTCTAATTGATTGCAAAGCCTTCTTAATTATTACACATTTAGATCCAGGTTCAAATACTGTGACATGACCCAGAGGTCATAAAAATGGCCCTGACTCAGGACCAAAGTTCCATGTTAACATTTCTGTTCTGTGGGTTGTCAGACTGAGAACTCCTTTTCTGGGTCCTTGAGAGCAAGGGCCATGACTCATTCTTCTATTTATTTCAAGTTCTCAGTGCCTGGCATATCAGTTTGAGTAAATATATAAATAAACAAATAGCGTTTAAGCAAACTTTCCAGTAGAAAAGTGTGAAACTCTTAGAACAACTTCTCTTGAGTTGGCCAAAGGACTGCTTACCAAAGAGGGCAACAGAGAGGAAATCACTCGCACAGCCCAAGAGAGAAGAATACACAGGAAGGCAAAGGTGCACACACAGGTGACAGCTTCTACTGGGATAGGGAACCTCACCCCAGGCAAAATCCAGACCTTCACTTCATTCTATTCAGCAGCAGGACAAGAGATGGGAGATGACAATTCCTTTTATGCTTAACATTGTGAAAAGGCTTGAAGGCTTCTGTGTCCACAGAAGCAAACATTACAAGAAGCTATTTCTTTCTCCTTTTTAACCTTTGCTCCTCTCTCCTGCCTCTTATTATTTCTTAATGAGACATAATATGGAACTCATTTGTATCTTAGGTTGTCTGCTGTACTTATTAAATAGAGTTTTCTGTTCTACTTAAGAACAATAAGTAGAACATGTATTTTCCTTTCTCTGAAATCAAACAATACTTCATTTCTTTAAACTTTGATTGATTATTTTTGTTAACGACTAATCAAAAACAAATTACCCATTAAAGCATGGGAAAAATAGATATACTCTAACAAATGCACACATATTTCCATAGCATCTCTGAGATTAATATTTCACTTGAATTAATTGTAACCACTGTAATTAAATCTAGAATTACTCTAATTAGAACCAAATAAATAGTGCTTACATCACAGTGCTGGAGTTTTTGCGTTGAATCTGGATTCCAAAAGGATTGTTTTGAATCCTGACATCATACAGATGGTTTTCAGGGTCACCAACTGGTTGGGGAGGGGTGTTTAGTGGTACTGGAACCTCATATCTTTTATTAGTGGGGTCATAGATCTGGCGAGAAGAGAGAAGAAAACTTTCTGGTAGGATCTCAGACCTAAAACCCCTCATGCCACCCCATATAATTCAGTTTCCATGTTTTTGACCAGTTTGCACCATATCAGTAGGCATCAAACATCCCCAAGTGAATAGATATGAGGCCTGCCTGCCCACTGTGCCTCATACAGATGCTGAAGTTCAAAAATGCCTCAGTAAAACCCATTCAAAGCCAAGGAGGGCTCTTGTCTAAAGAATTTGTCATAGAAGGGGATAGAATTTCATAAATAGAATGTGTGTGTATATGTTTGTAAGTGTGTGGCATGTAGACATGTATGTGCATAGAAATGTGTAAATTTGTGTGTGTGTGTGTGTGTGCATGTTAGGAATTAGGGAACTGAGTTTTCAAATGGACTCTGAGATCTCCTTACTGTTTGAGCTTCCAGTTGTTGTACAGCTTTCCCATCCCTAAAGTTTCTCTTCTGTATCCACCCCTTGTTCCTACTTACATAACAGGACTGACATGTGAGAAGAATAAAAGGAGTGAAAAATGTTATGCAAGGACAAGGAGTTACACCATTATGAGTGACTATCCTCTTCGTCATATTATTAGCCCCAAATTTGTGCTTAGGTGAAGGTTTTCTTCTTTCTTTTTTTTTTTTTATTTTTATTTTTAGACAGATTCTCACTCTGTCGCCAGCCTGGAGTGCAGTGGTGCGATCTCGGCTTACTGCAATCTCCACCTCCCAGGTTCAAGTGATTCCCATGCTTCAGCCTCCTGAGTAGCTAGAACTACAGGTGCACGCCACCACGCTTGGCTAATTTTTTGTATTTTAGTAGAGATGGGGTTTCACCATGTTGGCCATGATGGTTTTGATCTCCTGACCTCACCCGCCTCGGCCTCCCCAAGTGTTGGGATTACAGGCGTGAGCCACCACACCTTGCCAGGTGAAGGTTTTCTAAAGTCCTGCTTGGAAATTATGTTTCTTAGACCCAAAGCAGCAGCATTGCCTGGGAGCTTGTTAGGAATGCAGAACCTCAGGCCCCACCCCAGATTTTCTGAATTAGAACTTTTATTTTCACAAGCTGCTCCAGTGATTCATGATACATTAAAATGTGGAAAGCAATGGCTACAGCTGAGCTGTCCAAGGTGCTGTCCTCAAGCCACACATGGCCTTTGAGTGCCTGACATGGGCTAGTCTGAATTGAGATTCACTAGAAATGCAAAATATACACCAGATTTTGAAGACTTAGAATAATTAGAAGGTTGCAAAGTATCTCCATTAAATTTTGATTTCAAGGTGAAATGATAACATTTTAGCACATTGGTTAAATATTATTAAAATTAATTTCACTTTTAAAATATACATTTAAAAATGCATCTACTGGAAGATATGTGTGGCTCACATCGTGTTTCCGATAGACGTATTTTTTAAATGTGCATAGCGGTAGGTCTCAAAGTTTGGTCTCTTGACCTGCAGCATCAGCCTCACCTGGGAGCTTGTTAGAAATGCAGATTCTCGAGGCCGGGCGCAGTGACTTACGCCTGTAATCCCAGCAGTTTGGGAGGCCAAGGCGGATGGATCACCTGAGGTCAGGAGTTCGAGACCAGCCTGGCCAACATGGTGAAACCCCATCTCTACTAAAAATACAAAAAATTAGCTGGGTGTGGAGGCGGGTGCTTGTAATCCCAGCTACTTGGGAGGCTGAAGAAGGAGAATCACTTGAACCCGGGAGGAGGAGGTTGCAGTGAGCTGAGATTTCACGACTACACTCCAGCCTGGGCAACAAGAGCGAAACTCCATCTCAAAAAAAAAAAGAGAAAGAAATGCAAATTCTCAGGCTAGGCCCCAGCCCAGGTCTACTGAATTAGAAACCCTAGGGGTGAGGACCAGAAATCTGGGTTTTAAAATGATCTGAAGGTGATTCTGATGCATGCTGCAGTTTGAGAACTACTGCTAGAGAAAATAATTCTAATATTGGAATTAAGTTAATGCCTCTCATATGAGTTTGCCATAAAGCAGATGCATTTTTCTCAGGGCTAAAGGATGATTCTTTGATGATGTTTATGACCTAGAATACTCATCATTATAGGGAATTCATGGTCCTCATAGATCTAAGGCCACATCCTGGCTTTACCATCTACTTTCCGACCTTTACCTCTCTACAGGCCTTAGCTCCCTCATCTGTAACATGAGGGATTTGGATGAAAAGCTGTTTCAGCCAGGTACAGTGGCTCATGCCTCTAACCCCAGCACTTTGGGAGGCGGAGGGAGGTGGATTGCTTGAGGTCAGACATTTGAGACCAGCCTGGGAAACATGGCAAAACCCCGTCTCTACAAAAAATACAAAAATTAGCCAGGTGTGTCGGCACACACCTATAGTCCCAGCTACTTGGGAGGCTGAGGTGAGAAGATGGCTTGAGCCAGGGAGGTGGAGGTTACAGTGACCTGAGATTGTGCCCCTGCACTCCAGCCTGGGTGTCAGTGGGAGATCCTGTCTTGAAAAGAAAAAAAATGTTTTAATTGTTTCAATGACTTCTATCCATACAGCACTGTAAGTTAAAAACTCCATATTGAGAACCAGAGTCTGCAACAAGGGCCTTACCTTGACCTGCAGCATGGTTGCTGTGTGATAGATCACGTTCAGGTGGAGGAAGCTGATCTTTGCAGAGAGAGAATCAGAGGCAGCAGCAGCAGCTGACTCAGGGGCCATCAGGAGGGAAAGGTCTGCAGTGATGCTGGTGTTCAGGTACTGAATGTCACTAGCAACATAATTAGGGATGGTGTCATAGTAACAGGTGGGCACTCCAGGAGTAGATGTGTCCTGGAATAACAGGAGAAAGTCTTGCTCAGCCTCTGATACAACACTAAGGCTCTCATTACTGAAGAAGTTGGTTAACACAGACTAAGTCTCTGATACCATGTCCATGGTTATGGGTTGAATTGTGTCCCCTAAAAAAGGTGTTAAGTCCTAACCCCTGATACCTGTAAATGTGACTATTTGGAAGTAGGGTTTCTGCAATGAACAAATTAAGATGAGGTCATTGGGATAGGCCTTGATCCGGTATTACTGGTATCCTTATTAATAAGGAAAATTTGGACACAGAGATAGACATGTACACATGTGACTATGAAGACAGAGAGTGGGGTGATGCATCTACAAGCAAAGAAATACCCTCAAGGTCCTCAGAAGGAACCAACTCCACTGACACCATGATCCCACTTCTAGACTCCAGAATTTTGAGGGAATAAATTCTTGTCATTCTATACCACTCAGTTTGTGGCATTCTGTTATGGTAGCCCTAGCAAATGAACACATCCGTTTTTTAAACACACACATTGACCTTCTATAATGAGTGAACCGTGACAGAGCACCAGGAAGTTTGATCTGGAGACAGGAGCCTCCAGGCAGGGTTCTACTCCCAGTGTCCTTATTGCCTCCCATGTAATCTAGAGGAAATCACTTGTGCTTCCTAGTTTCCATTTTCTCTATTGTTCAAATAGAGAGGAACAGCCTGACCTTACCCTTCCTGCTTGTGTTCTCCAATAGACAAAACGAGATTGGTTAAAATATGCAACGCATAATGCATACCCAATGTACATTATTATGTTTAAAATTGGGTTTTTAATGATATGGTTGGAGTGGCAATGAGAATGGCAAAAAGTTTCTTCTGATTTGGGATATCTGAGGAAAATACTGATGACTTCTGACGTAGAGTTGGCAAAAGGCATGTTGCACAGGGTCCTGGTTTTCTTCAAGCCACAGACATTTGAAAAGTATTTTCTAGGTGCCTAATTACTTGTGGGACGGTTTTTACAACTTCCTGATCAATTGGTCATCTGTTTCTGGTCATTTACCTCCCAAAGACACCCCCGCTGCCTACAACTCTCCTTAGAGGCTGTTGAATTGTCAGGGTAGCAGTTGAACTTCTCCAGGTCACTGACAGGAAGATGCCATGTAATAGAGAATTCTTGTCCCAGTACCAGTCCTTGGAGATCAGTGATGGTTACCACCTGGGGAAAGAGACAGTCACAGTGACAAAGGAAGGGAGGGAAAGCCACCCAGAAAGAGTTCTTGGCTGGAAGTCTGGAAGTCAGGACAAGGGCATCTATTCCTTCCTCCAAAACCATTTTGCCATGAGATATTTGGAACTTGGCTGATTCCTGGGCTTTCTCTCTTCATGGAGTCATTGTGGAAGTGTTGGATGGGAAGAGTTTTCATCATGCTAATGAGTGCAGATCACAGGCAGGACTGTCATTGTTAGGCTTACTGTCCTCTGGGTGTGATGCTTATCAACTTAATAAAAGTAGTAATAACAAAACTAGCTAAAGTTTATGGAGCATTCATGCAAGCCAAGCACTGTGATAACCACTTTATAAGCACGATCTCCATTAATGCTAGAGAGCAGTTCCAAGCTGTGAATGTTATGACTATCTCCATTTTACAGAACAGAAAACTAAGATACAGAGACACCTAATACCCCAAGAGCTGAGATTGGAGCCCCATTCTGCCTAACTCTAGAAATCAAACTCTTATCCTATGCTATATGTCTTGTCAACATGGAAGGGGGCTGATCTAAGAAATAACGAATTTCCCAGAACTTGAAATAGTCAACTAACAGTGTAAGGGAATCGTTCAGTAAGAGCAAAACTGGATTTCTCCTTGTGTTACTCCACTCACATTTTATTAATAGCCTAAAATGGTAAGGACAAATATCAACTGTTTCTCAAAGAGATTCTCCCTTCAATGAGAGGACCAATGTGTAAATACCCATTGCACAATCTATTCACTATGTCACAGCTGGGATCAGAGTGTCTCATTTTAACTGTGCCCAGAGAAGAACTTCCTTCTCTCAGGGTTCTGACTCCCGTTATCTTCTTCAGAGCCCTGATACAAACAAAGCAGAGAGGTCTTTCTTTAGCATGCACACGTTTCTCCTGCATCCTCTGTGTGATGTGTTGGACCTCCCAGCAAGTCAGTTGTGTCTGATTCCCCACAGTTAAAAGAGCAAAGCAGGGCTGGCTGTCAGAGCCAGGGCCTCTGGAAAGGGCCCTGCAGAATGGAAGGATTTCTTACCTTTGTGGAAGCACTGTAAACAATGCTTGGACTGGAGGTGGTGACATTATTCACTAAGACGATAAAATTAGCTGGCTGTTTGTCCATTCCCAAGATTGTGATATCTGTAAACATGAGGTTGTCAGTGTCCATATAATTATTATTTATAATCTTTGCTTGTAGATGGTTCTGGGAGGGGGAAAAAAGTCAGATTAGAAACCAGGTACTTCAGACCCTTATTATCCCTAAATACCAGTCAATGTCTCATTTTCTGAGATTCAAGCTGTTTCCTTTTCTCTGCAGTTTCAAATGTTGCTAGGTCATCATCCCTAGGGAACTCGTTCACTCAGACTTTTATCAATCCTAAATTTTTAAGTAATATTTCATCTTTGCTTTGGTTCACTGGTTCTTTACTGATTCTATTAATCAGAAAATATGTCCCTGACACTGTAGAATTTTCAAGCAGACAAGATAGGTACTCACACAGTAAACAAAAAGATAAGAGCTTCATTGGCACGCAAAGATAAAGACATACACATATACACCAAAAGGGCCCAAGTAATTTTTTTCCTTTTATTTTAGTAATAATGATGATAAGAGCTAAGAATAATTTGAGTGTGTATTATGTGCCAGGCACTGTGCTAAGCATTTGACATGTATTACTTCATTCAGTTTTCACAGCAGACTATGAGGTTGAAGCTATAATTATCCTCATTTTTCAGATGAGGATACTGAAGCACAGAAAATTAAATAACTTATTTAGGGAACAAAGGTGACACAGTTGAGCTATGACAAAGAAGAAGGTAGAAATTAAGACTGAAGAAAAAAGTAGCAGTCTGATAATTTAAAAAATTAGAAGTCCCATACATATATGCCCAAATGATTTTTTACAAAGACAGATTTTTTTCAACAAAGGTGCTGGGGCAACCAGACATACACAGGTCAAAGGTTGAACCCCAAGCTAAATCTTGCATATTATATAAAAATTAACTCAAAATAGGTCACAGACTTAAATGTAAAAGGTAAGACTATATTTTTTTAAATGGGAGATAATATTCAGAATCTAGGACTTGGTAAAGAGATCTTAAAATTGACATCAAAAAGCACAATCTATAAGGAAAATAATGATAAATTAGATTCATCAAAATTAAAAGTGTAAATATATAGATGGTAAATAGACATATGAAAAGATGTTAAACATCATTAGCCATCAGAGAAATACAAATTAAAAACACATTGATCTATAACTACACGCCAATCAGAAAAGCCTAAAAAAATAATGACAACATCAGATGCTGGCCATGATGCAAAGAAATTAGATCACTCATATGTTGCTGATGGAAGTGAAAATGGTACAGCCATTCTGGAAAACAGTTTGGAAGATTATTATAAAACTAAACATGCATTACCATAAGACCCAGCAACTGCGCTCTTAGGCACTTATTAAAGAGAAATAAAAACTTATGACCAGGCACGGTGGCTCACGCCTGTAATCCCAGCACTTTGGGAAGCTGAGGCGGGCGGATCATGAGGTCATGAGTTCGAGACCAGCCTGACCAACACGGTGAAACCTCATCTCTACTAAAAATACAAAAATTAGCCGGGTGTGGTGGTGCATGCCTGTAATCCCAGCTACTCAGGAGGCTGAGGTAGGAGAATCTCTTGAACGCAAGAGGCAGAGGTTGCAGTGGGCTGAGATTGTGCCCTTGCACTCCAGCCTGGGTGACACAGTGAGACTCCCTCTCAAAGCAAAACAAAACAAAACAAAAACTTATATTCACACCAATACCTATACATGAGTATTAGCAATTTTAATTTATTTGTAACAGCTCATGACTGGAGCCAACCCAGATACTCTTAATCAAGTGAGTGATTTTTAAAAGGTTCCATAACTTGGAACACCATTCAGCAATGAAAAGGAGCAAGCTGTTGTCACAAACAACTTGGATGGGTTTTGAGGGAACTATGCTGAATGAAAAAGCCAATCCCAAAGGTTGGAAACTGTTTAGTTCTCTTTACAGAACACTGTTGAAACGACAAAATTATAGAAATGGCGAACAGATGATTGGTTGCCAGGGGCTGAGGAGGGATGGGGGAAGAAGCAAGTGGACATGCTATTAAAGGGCAGCAGGAGAGATCTTTGTGCTAATGAAATGTTCTGTATCTCGATAGCATCAATGCCGGCATTCTGGTTGTGAAATTGTGCTATAGGTTTATAAGATGTTACCACAGGAGAAACTGGGCAAAGGGGTATATGGGAACTCTGTGCTAGTTCTTACAATTGCATGGGGATCTTTAATTATCTCAAAATAAAAGAGTTACTTTAAGATATATATTTTTTATACCTTATATATAAAATATTATATATATTCTATATCTTAAAGTAGATCCATTTTTATATATATAGATACAGATACATATATATATATATATTTACAAGAAAGGAGAAAAAAGAGAGAGAGACCGCCTCAAAAGAAAGTTCTGCCCATATATGATCAGGCTTCTAAGAAAACCAAGTCAGAATTCCCTCATTTTCTGCTAGCCTTGCTGCTTTTTCTTCTCTCAGTCCCCTTGGGAAATAGATATGAGGCAAGCGATGTTTTGTATCTTCCAGCCTTTAAAAGCCACTACTTTATACCTGTGCCAAAGGCCAAGTTTTACGTGCTACAAAGGACAGCCATTATGGAAGAACCTTAAAAAGGTGCTATACCACTCACTAACCCACCCACACCTCATATACACTTGCAAACCTCAAAAAAGGCACATCTTGGAAGCCAGCACTCATCACATAAAACTCAAAGGCAATGGTTTTTTTTCCAGGAAAAAAAAAAGTTCTGCACAGAACTCATACCGGTTTTGTAGCAGCTTATAAGCCTGACACACATTAAACACTTTCATGTTCATTTGATTCCTTTTTGGAATCATGACAGTAAAACCCTGTCTCTGTTGCACATAACCATGTGTCTATATTAAACTAAAAACTCAAAGAGCCTTCCCAGCAAGGAACATATGCTGTGTGTTCCTCAAACAAAGTACTTACAGAGGTAACAGAGAAATCATATAGAATATACTTCTTTTCAGTCACAGCATCTAAAAAAGAAAGTGGAGTACCCGTTACTATGGGGAGCCAATCAGCCAGGGAGTCCTGCTTTTCTCTTCATTTCGTCTGGAATTCCTTTACCAACCATCTAGTTCTGCTCATCTGAGTTCTGTGCATTTTTTTCAAACTTGTGCAAATATTTCCTGGACCATTTTCTCTAAATTCACATGTCAGTCTGTGGTACCATTTCACTGGCATGTAAAACATTTTGATTTGCATTATATTTATCTACATGTGCATTGTATCTATCCTGCTGGATCATGAGTTCCTCAAGGCCTACACAATACATACTAATTCCATGTAGGATAGGATTTTTATATAACCACATAAGCTCATGTGAGGTGTTTACATGGAAAACTTACAGTGAAAAGACACAGTATACAAATTAGATATTTCTTCCACAAACCAAAGCAGTATTTTCCAAATCTATTAAAAAAGTATATTATCTGTTATTAATAATAATATCCAAGGAAGAGAATAATTAAGCTAAATGCAATAATGCCAGTTGCTTTGGTAGAGTCAGTAACACATAATTTGTGCATTTGAAGTCTATTTTAATGCATTGTACCTGGATAATGGAATTTTCAGAATGGATTTTAACCCATTGATTCTAAGCTACAGATGTAAATGACAGTGCTAATAGGGTTAATGCCATATTGGGCAGCCTGTGATGACTGTTTTTCAGGGAGAACCACAGTGATCCACAGGGATGGTGCCTTGAGAAAGTCTACCTTTAGATACACCGTCATCCCAGTACAGCTCCCCCTTTGCTTCTCTCTTATAGTCCAAAGCGATGATGAGTCCCAGGGAATTCCTCCGGCTGTAAAAGAGTACTTCCCAGTTTCAGAGAATGTAGATGAGATGGAACTATGTGAAACCAGCTGCCTTCATCCCCCAGGGACAGATAATCCAAGAGTCTATACCAGAAACTGAGTAGATGTTGATATTGGGTGGACACATGGGAGCTGGGTATGGGCAGGCAGCAGGGATTGATAGTGAGTGGACATAAAGGGAAGGGTGGACAGAGGCAGTTCCTACTGGAAACTGTTTGGGTTGCAATACATAATACCAACAATTAGCCTTATTAAGTGCTTACCATGTGCCAGGCACTCTCCTAAGTGTCCCGCATACATTATCATTTATATTAATTCATTTAACCCTCATAATAACTCTACAAAGTTAAACTATCATCATCTCCAGTTTACCAATAATAAGCAGAAGCACAGAGGAATAAGTTGCCCAAGGTAAACACATCTAGTATGTAGCCCAAACCAAGGCTTGAACCCAGGTTCTGTAGAATCTGAGCTCTTGACCCCCAAACAATGTTGACTTCCACGTGATAACCTTTATCTCTTATTTAACTCAAATCCTCTCACATAGTAGGGAATATACCTAAGGACAATTTCTGGCCATAGGGAAATCCTCCTCAGTGATTATTTTCACTAGTCCTATAATCTGATTCAATCCCAAAGTGAAGGATTCTGCAGATGTCCTTAGTAGACTACCATCTACTAAATAAGGACTAAGATGCCAATTTTGGATCAACTTTGAAAGGAGTGGGGGATGATTACTGATGGGTGACTTACCCCTTGGCTCATCCACAAAAATCTCTCTCATAATGCCCTGCTCCATTAGAGCACCAGAATAGTCATCCTTAGAAGAGTAAGGAGCTTACCTGGTTTCTGTGGTTGTGTTTGGCTTCTGAGTGGGAAATATGTAGCCCCCTCGCAGATGAAGTCCTATCTTATCACCTGGGAGAAGCATATTCACCAACTGTTTCCTCCATGGGATGGCCACTCCCTAATCAGCAACAACAACAAAAGATAGATCAGGTAATAAGCTGTTTCAGCTAGGAGGGGCCTTAGGTATCATCTCATTCAGTTGACATATTTTAAAGAAGAGACAAACAGAGACCCCCAAAGTGAAGTGACTTGCTGAAAGCATATGGGTAGTAGAGGGCAGAGCTGACACTCCAACCCCCTTTATTTATTTACATCACATCAAGCTGTCATTCCACACCTGGGCTTCAGTTTCTAGGCTATCACAGCCAAATGGCAAAGCCTAGTCCTGATAGCTACACAATAGTCAGGTTGATATAATGAATTTCCATAAACCTACTCCAGTTATTCAAATTATTTCATTGTACATTTGGAAAGGTCTTCTACTATGGTCTGAATGGCGGTGTATCCTCAAAATTTATATGTTGAAACTTAATACCCAGAGTGATAGTATTAAGGGGTGGGGCCTTTAGTGAGGTGATTAAGTCACAAGGGAGGAGCAAGGAGGTGCCATCAATGAAGCAGAGAGGGCCTTCACCAGACACGGAATCTGCCAGCACCTCGATCTTGCATTCACCAGCGTCCAGAACTGAGAGCAATAAATTTGTGTTGTTTATAAATTACTCCGCGTAAGGTGTTTTGTTGCGCCATCCTGAACCAACTAAGGTGCCTTTCTCACAGAAAAAGGACCGCAATCAACTAACTATAAATCTTGTACTATTATCTATGGCAAGCTCCCAAGACTGCTGCTTTAGAATTGCCCTCTGCTAGAGGCAGGTCTCTGAGCCAACCAGGGCTGCCTTACTTACTGTCTCATAGTCATACCAGGTGGCATCAGGTATGTATGCTTTCACTTCATCCACACCCTAGGTAAACAACAATAATGAGTAGCATTAGCATACACCTCTCTACAGTTTACAAAACACCTCCAGGCATCATTGCATGTGCTTATCTGAACAATCATGAAAGGTGGTTGAGATCATCCCATTCTACAAAGGAAAACACAGACACATAAAGGTTGAGCAATTTACCCAAAGCAGAATGTAGCTAAAAATGATTTGTTTTGCTCAGTGCTGCTGCACTTTCTAAGACAAGCAGAGAAAGTCCATTCACTAAGTTAGTCACATAATTTGACAGTTGAGAGGACAGTGAGCCAGCCAGACCCCAGGAAAGCCTCCCAGCAGGACCACTGGTTGGTTAGCAGGACCTGTCATCAGATGGTGTGGCTAAAACAACAGCTCAAAGGGCCTTTAACATGGCTACATTGGCAATATTTCATGTTTACAAGCAGATCAGCATAATCCTTCCTGATTCTTGCCCCACACTTTGCCACTCACCCCTGCTTCCAATCACACTTAATAGGATACACATGGTCCTTCATAGCTGGACTTCAGAGCATCGCCTTCCCTTTGCCCAGCACTCCTCTCTGCCTCCCTTCTCGTTTCCACAGGTATTCTCTCTTCGCAGCCCAGCCTAACCCAATCCAAGAGCACACCCGCTCTGGACAAAGGAAACTACAGACAGATGTTCAGCACATACACCCCAAAGTATTTAAAGCCATTGTCAATGCTGCAGCCATATGCCTAAGGACTTAGGCTTTAATTTTAAGGCAATTTTACAACATGAAAATTGTTTTGTTTGGTGGGGCAGTGGGACCAAGATTTACTACTTTTTAAAAAATTTCTAAACTTTCATGAGCTCTCTCATTTATATTCATATTTTGATATAAATGCAGTCATAGATACTCAGGAACCAACTTATCCAGCTATAGAACCATGAGGACAAGTGCAATACCCCCTTTCATTGTTTAGATGATAAACATACTTCATATAAAACAGGCGTGATGAGGAGTCCAGGTCCCCATAAGAACTGCTCATGCACATCCCACGTGGCTGAGTCCTGGTAGAACCTAGTAAAGAGGTAGCACAGTGAAGGCAGGTGAAGTCTCTAATACAGGACAACAGCACATTACGTAACAACAAGATCCTAACTAACCTTGCTACCACAAACAAAGTCAAGTGAAACTACAATCAGAAAGGGAGTCTTTGAGAATCAGGAAACTCACTCATGTACAAGGGGCCTTGCTACCGTCTCTCCCCGGGTGTGAGCACGGTAGAAAAGGGTATAGAGATAGGGCAGCAAGGTGTAGCGGATGTTCAGATAATGTCTGGAGGAATTCAGCAGCAGGGAATCGGCACCAAAGGCAGCAGGATCCTGGTCCTAGGAGAAAATGGAAGGAATGGCTGAATATGTCTTTCCATCATAGTTCAGAAGTTGTCTTACAATAAGAAGTTTCCCAGATGAAAGTAGCCACTTCCTTCAACTTGGAGAACATCAAAGCATTTCTAGAACTGAAAAGATACTAATCTTACTCATTCATTTTATACATGAGAAAACAATATCAAGGATTATATGACTTTCCCAATGTAGAATTGCAAGCAAGTGGCAGAGTTTAAATTTGGTATCTATCGGCCAGGCGCGATGGCTCACATCTGTAATCCCAGCACTTTGGGAGGCTGAGGCAGACAGATCACGAGGTCAGGAGATGGAGACCATCCTGGCCAACATGGTGAAACCCTGTCTCTACTAAAAATACAAAAATCAGCTGGGTGTGGTGGCACGTGCCTGTAATTCCAGCTACTCGGGAGGCTGAGGCAGGAGAATCGCTTGAACCAGGGAGTTGGAGGTTGCAGTGAGCTGAGATCGTGCCACTGCACTCCAAACTGGCAACAGAATGAGACTCTGTCTCAAAAAAAAAAAAAAAAATTGGTGTCTGTCTTCTGAGGGCAGTTTGCAGCAGCCCCAGAGTGAAATGGAAGCCCCACAGGGGTTACCATGGAGATAAAGTGGGACCTGCTCCTTCCAGGGTTGCTCCAATTTATTTTATATATTGAGGTTTCTCATAATATTTTATTTGGGAAATAATATAAGTTGTACTACTACTAAAAAAAAAATCCATTGCCTTATAAGCCACATTGCCTGCCACCATGGTCTGTAATCCACCATTTCCTTTCCATGTGCTTGTATGAATTTTAATTTTAACATTTTATGTCCAGTTTTATCTGTAATGTTTCCACCATCAACATGTTTTATTTTCCCTATCCCAAAGATTAGTGACCTCTATTTGTTCTTTGACATACATTGTGCAAATAAATTATGACGATGGTTTTTAGCAGATTTTATCCAAGAGTAAAAAATAACCCTTTAGAAGAAAAATCTAATTTTCCTTGGACTCAGAGATGGAAATTTTCCATCAATGGTCTGCATTCATTTTGCTCATTTTCCACGTAATTTGGAAGATGTGAAAGACATACACGTCATCTTTTGACTTGTCATCCTATACTGCGTTACTGAAACTGAGTTTTGGATAAAGTTACCTGAATTTTTTTTTCTTTTGCTCCCTAAGAGGCCCATTTCTCCCCCTCTAAATAGAATGATTCCATAAGACCACTCTATGCACCCAGTGTAGGGCTCATGAAAACTCTGAGGCCAAACATTAAAGAGAATAACACTCCACAGCCTCCATCACCCCGGTTGTCAACTGACAAAGTCCAGAGCTGTGCTGCCCATTATGGTGGCCACGAACCACATGAAGTTATTGAACACTTGAACTGTGTTTATTGAGACTGAGGAAGTAAACTTTCCATTTTATTTGATGATAGTTACTTTAAATATAAATCTTAAAACTGAATCAATGTATATATTTTTTCCATTAAACCAACTTTACTGCTTTGGTAGAATTGCATTTTACTTCAACTGCATACAAAAAATCTTAGCATACAAATTGAGATATGCTACAAGTGTAAAATGCATACCAAATTTTGAAGGCCTAGTAGAATGAAAAGGATATAAAATAGCTCATTAATAATATTTTGTGTTAAACACAGGTTGAAATGATAATGCTATGTAATATACACACACATATATATGTATACACATTGAGCTATATAAAGTATTTTTAAAATAATGTCCCTGTTTCTTTGTACTTTTTTGTTTGTTTTGTTTTGTTTTTTTGAGACAGAATTTTGCTCTTGTTGCCCAGGCTGGAGTACAATGGCACAATCCTGGCTCACCTCAACCTCTGCCTCCTGGGTTCAAGAGATTCTCCTGCTTCAGCCTCCCAAGTAGCTGGGATTACAGGCATGCGCCACCACACCTGGCTAGTTTTGTATTTTTAGTAGAGACAGAGTTTCTCCATGTTGGTCAGTCTGGTCTCAAACTCCCAACCTCAGGTGATCCTCCCACCTCGGCCTCCCAAAGTGCTGGGATTACAGATGTGAGCCACCATGCCCGGGCTCTTTGTACTTTTTAAATTTAAACTGACATATGTGGCTCTCCTTATAATTTTACTGAATAGAGCTAGTTTAATCAAAACAAAATACGTGCTTAAATCTAGCTTCCTGGGTTATCTGAGTGTTCTTACCTTTGTAAGTCTTCTAGGACATAGCTTCATGAAAAGCACCCACCCACCTGCTCCCAGCCACCTGCTTAGACATTTAGAAATAGTTCATCTCTTTCTAGATCAGAAGTGGCCAGAAAAGCCCAGGGATAAAATACTTTGAAGGTCGAGAGCTGGAAACTAAAATGATCATTAGCAAGTTATTCTAATGAACCTATTAACAGTTAAACCACTCGATTGGAAATATTTCAACCTAACATTACTTTATTAAAAAAAAGGACATCTCACCCTACTTGCTTCTGCCATCATCATAAACACCTCCTTAGGGGGGACTTTGAACCCACTTCTATGTACTTGCCCGTCAAAAATACTATTTTGGGTGGAAGAGCCTAAAGGTGGAATGAGTCATGAGAGATAGTTGGCAAGTCCTCCAAACTATTCATAGAAAGGTAGAATGTTGTAACAAGGTGAAAGAAATGTTGAGATCACTGGCCTAAGCCTCTTTAAATTCTTTCTCCTTCTTCCTCCATACCTATGAGGGATTTCCCTTGTATTAATTGAAATAAAATACCAACAAATTCCAATTGTCCTATCTTATATAAGATAGAACAGAAGTGATGGCAGCACCATAGAAACTTTAACAAATCTTCTCACTTTGTTGGTGAGTTTCCAAGAATAAAATCTTTCAGTATATACATACCCCTTCCAATGCACCATCACCTTGATTGATACCCTGCTTTTTAAGGCTATGATACAAGACTTTTTTGTCCTTCTGCTGCAGTTAGTGCCAACCTGTAGTACTATTTTCCTCAAATCCTCTTTAAGAGCCAGTAGATTAGCTAATCCAAAAAGTTTCCATCACTTGTCTTGGTGACCTTACCCTGAACCCGGGCCCATTGTGATTCCTTGGTAGTGGATAAAATGCTCCAAGCTGCATCCACCTTCTGCAGAGCTCCTCTGTGACATTGTTGTTATAACCACAGATGTTGGCACCTACCTGGAGAATTAGCACACATACAAGCACTGTGGTCAATGAGAGATGAAAGCATGTAGTGAAGATTTATATGATAAGGGAAGGGAGAACTTCTTAGTCACATCATCCCATGCTTAAGGAGATCCCAGAGTCACAGGGCACACTCCCAGCCAAAAGAGAGAAACAAGATAGAATCCATCACGGACTCACTGATAGTGCAAACAATGGTCTTTGTGTTGAGGCTGTTCCTTAATATTCAGTTCCCAATTTCATACTTTCTTATTTACTAATGCTCTCTTGATGGAATTTTGCTGTAATACTAATACATTTTATTCATGCTGTCTCCTTCCTATCTTCAGAGATTCCATAGATGACAACTCAATGATAAAGTACTACCATTCTATCTTCAGAAGGCAGCTCACGTAACACATAAAAATTTATTTTTCCAATACATATCACCCTGGAACATGCTCCTTGGTTTTTCAGATAATCTCTAAGGCTGCTAATTAAAAGAATGTCAACAGACAAAGGGTTAAAGTTCCCTGGTTGGAAATAAGGCTCACCATGGGGATGCCAAACAGGTTGAACTCAAGGATAGTGGGGATAGACCATCGGAGGTCATCCCATGTGGCTGCATTGTCCCCCAGCCAATGAGCAGCAAATTTGCCAGATCCAGCAAAAGTAGAACGGGATAAGATGAAGCTCCTGTTATTCATGAAGATGGTCTCCAGGGCTCTGGAAAGGAATACAGCCAGTGGAGTGTGAGGTGGGCTGTGAATGTCTAGGACTCACCTTACAATAAGAGCAGCAATGGACTTTCTAACCAAACTAAGAAAACAACACGAGGGTGTCATAAAGCAGGTGTCATAAACTTAGCACTATTTAGAGCTTCTTTCCCATTTCGGGGTAAGGTTTCAGATCTCATATAAGACAGTACAAACCTCTATATTCTAGCCCCCATAGCAATTTCTCTAGGCTCCCGTCCCCCGATTTTGTTTCCTCTATCTGGTTGGATCTGGTTGTGGTCTGGTCCTTTTGGTCTACAGTGTATTGGAACCACGATTTGAGTTATTTGTCCCATCTTTTTTCTAATGTCCTTTGGTTCCATGAATTTCTGCCATGCATAATCCTGTTCGGCACAGCACCTGCTCTGATGGGAGCTCTGCACCCTCTGCTGGACTAAAGGGAAAGTTCATGCACCAGCTGGTACACCTCTGAAACTTCAGAACTTATCCCTGGCTTCCTCTGAAACTTCAGACTTATTCTTAGCAATTCTCAATGTTAGCAAATTTTAATCTATGCAAAATAAGAGTCATTGAAATGAGTAAGTCTCAAAAGATCGCATCTGATGCTTTCTATAAAGTTAAAAACAACATAGAAAATATTATTTTCATTGTATTATAAATAAAATATTACATGTTATGTAAAACGATATAGAAATGAAAGCAGGCCGGGTGCGGTGGCTCACGCCTGTAATCCCAGCACTTTGGGAGTCTGAGGCGGGTGGATCACGAGGTCAGGAGATCGAGACCAACCTGGCCAACACGGTGAAAACCCGTCTCTACTAAAAATACAGAAGTTAGCTGGACATGGTGGTGTGTGCCTGTAGCCCCAGCTACTCATACTCAGAAGGCTGAGGCAGCAGAATCGTTTGAACCCAAGAGGCAGAGGTTGCAGTGAGCCAAGATGGTGCCACTGCACTCCAGCCTGGGCGACAGAGCAAGGCTCTGTCTCAGAAAAAAAAAAAAAAAAAAAAAGAAATAAATAAAAGCAAAGAAATTAAAAGCATGGAATTCAGAATGGTAATTACTTCAGGGGCACAGATGAACATACAGTGGGGTGACCTATGGTTGGATGTGGGCTGTTTGCCTAGCTTTTATTCTGGACATCTTTTGAACAGGCATTTTATTGAAATGACTCTCCTCTTTTGTTTTTTTCCCCCTGTAGTAAAAAGCCCACTTTTCCATTAGAGTTATAAAATTGAACAATAATACAATTAAAGGACAGTAAGACCTGAGCCATGCCACAATTGCTGCCAGCTCTTTGCAGGCAAGCTCTTCTTTCCTGCTTTCTAATACATGGTCTGAGACAAGTGTATCTTTTCCTAAAACCTCTCTCTGCAAGTCTTTACCACCAGGCACCAGGCAATTCCTCAAGACACTATCACTGTCACCAAGGCCTCCTCACTTCATTTTCCTAGGGATGTTTGGAGAGTCTATAAATACTGAATGGCTTATAATGGCAAAAGGGAGAAAATTTTGAAACGGAAAACTGCTTTAAGAAAGTAAAGTGCCTCATTCTGACAATTTGCTGTCAAAAATAGGGATAGGTTGGAGGAGAGGACTCACTCAACTCCTATCCCCACTTCTACTTTAATGTAGACTGGCCGACACTTTGCTTTTATTACCACTGGCTGCAGGTTTATTATACTCTGCAGTCATCAATCATGAAAGAAACACATTCAGCTTACATAGAGTGAAACCAAAACAGGGTTGAAGATATCTGTGGTTACAGTTTATTTAGAGGCAGGTTGATACTATAGTAAAACAGATTAGATAATTGCTCTTTTGTTTTTTGTTTTTTTAACATCTTAAAGGAACAGTCTTACTCAGAGGCTTTGTCTTTTCTATCTTTTAGTTTTCTCTTTTCTATCCCCCAGGTCTGGCCAATTTATAATCAGGTTGTGATCACTGAAAGACTCTAGTCTCCTTCGGCTTTCAGCCTAGAGGTGGGGGTAATTTTATTCCTGGTTGGCTCATTGTCCCCAAACTATGCTTCCATTTAAGGTTGAGCCAAATATTTATCAGATGAATGACTTTAGTTCTTCTGATGTCCAGATCCCATTGAATGAAAATTTTATCCATTTTTGACCCACTTCTGCCTCATGCCCAAAGACCAAGTTCCACTTATCTCCACTGTCCTCTGGGAGCGTAGGCCATTATGCCTGGCCAGAGAAATTAGAAAGACACCTACTATTTGCTCAATCACAATTACCTTTTAACTATTAACCATAACTATTAGAATATATTAACCAACCCATTCTCGATTTTATAGCACTTTTACCACATGGAGTCACAGGCAAAAAAGCAATTTGAAACTTTCTTCCCCTCCTCCAACCCTTTCTTACTCTTTCTTACCCTTACTACTCACTCTGTTTCCCACTTCTCATTCTTAGATAGAAGCATCTAAGAATAAAAATATATCAGAACAGGAGATTATGGGAATACCAATCCAATTCTCATTTCAGAGATGGGGAAATTGAGTCCTATTTATCCAGTTTATTTCTCAGGAAAAATAGAATGAGAGAGAAAAGACAAAGAGAAGATAATGAATCAGAAATATATGTCGTTCTTCCTAGAGCTTTTTTTTTTTTAACCAAAATACAAACTTTTACATTTTCTGGACAAGAACTCTCATCTGGATAATCTAACATAATGCAAAGTCATGAGGACAAAATAGTGCCGGAAAATAACACCGACCCAGTCTCTGCCTCGAAGTCATCAGGTCCCCTAGGTGCTGGGTCCTGCCCTTCCTCTCTCTCTCAAGCCAGGCATTTATCCAACAAAGTGTCTTCAGTACACACACTATTGATAAGGCTAAGGATATGGGCTGACTTTGCCCTCAAAAAGCTTACAGTCCAGCAGAGAGAAAATTAGCATCTAAAATTTGATACCATGTTTTTTGCATACTAAGCATACTGGAATATGAACAAATGCGGCACAGAAAATGGGAAATAATCTTTTCCTAGAACTGTCAGGAAAGTTTCCAGAATTGAGATCTGAGGTGAGGTTTTATAGATAAGTATATTTTGCAAAATGGACAGGGTAAGGAAGGCCATTCCATGCAGGGCAAATAGCACATGAAAGGCATGGAAGAACGAATAGCACTTGGATTTGGGAACAAGAAGAAGATGCAAAGGTGAGAGAAAAATTGTAAGAAAGGGTTAGATTATAAAGCACAGTTTGTTCATTTCTCTCCCCAGTGTAAATTTTAACATACATTCAATACACCCAGGAATCTTGATAAAATGCAGGTTTTGATTACTAAGTTCAGGGTTGAGGTCCAAGATGCTAATGTTTTCTGCTGATGCTGATGCAGCTGTTCCTTGGACTATGCTTCAAGTAGAAAGGGTAGAAGGTAGGTTACTGGGAGATAAGGGTAAAGTCAGGGAGATTAGTTCTGGGCCTAGTGTAATGATTTGTATGAGGGATGATGATAACCTAATTAAGAAGTATTATGGAGGAAAACGGAGGTGGTTACAGAAATGTTTCAAAAGTAACATCAAAAGGATCAAGGACTGATTGCATGTGAGAGCACAAAAGGCATAAAGGATGGCTTCATGCTTCTCACTTGGGAGTCTGGGATATAGGGATGCTGTTGCTACCAACCAAGATACAGAATTTAAGAGTTTCAGCCAGGTGTGGTGGCTCATGCCTGCAATCCCAGCACTTTTGGAGGCCGAGGCAGGCAGATCACCAGAGGTCGGGCATTTGAGACTAGCCTGACCAACATGGAGAAACCCCGTCTCTACTAAAAATACAAAATTAGCTGGGCATGGTGGTGCATGCCTGTAATCCCAGCTACTCAGGAGCCTGAGGCAGGAAAATCGCTTGAACCCGGGATGCAGAGGTTTCATTGAGCTGAGATCGTGCCATTGCACTCCAGCCTGGGCAACAAGAGCGAAACTTTGTCTCAAAAAAAAAAAAAAAAAGAATTTAACGGCTTCAAAAATGATCAGCTACAGTGGGAAGATTAGGTGAAAACAGGTAACAGAGCAAGGTGAATGGTATTTGAGGTACTACAAAATATCCAAGTAGACAACGTCAGAAGATTGTTTTGGATATTTGTGTCTAAAAATTATGGAAACATCCCAGGTATAATTATAGATTTTAAAATCATTAGAATTAATTACAGTGAAAACCATGAAAAGAAATAAATTACTTATAAATTACCTATGTGTTGGCATAGACTGTAAAGAGAAGAGGCCAGAAGATGGATTCCTAAGAATCATCAACAGTGAAAGAGCTGATGGAGAAGATCCAGGCACACAGATGAGAGGCAACAGCTGGAAAGAGAGCAGAGGCACCAGGCAGAGCAGTATCTGTTTTAATTTTTTTTTTTTGAGACGGAGTTTCACTCTTGTTGCCCAGGCTGGAGTGCAATAGCGTGATCTCGGCTCACTGCAACCTCCTTCTCCTGGGTTCAAGCGATCCTCCTGCCTCAGCCTCCAAAATATCTGGGATTACAGGTGCCTGCCACCACACCCGACTAATTTTTCTATTTTTAGTAGAGACGAGGTTTCACTATGTTGGCCAGGCTGGTCTCAAACTCCTGACCTCAGGTGATCTGCCCACCTCAGCCTCCCAAAGTGCTTGGATTACAGACGTAAGCCACCATACCCGGCAAGCAGAGCAGTATCTTAAAGACTGAAGGAGCTAAGTTTAAAGGAGTGGTTATGGCCTTGAGTACCAAGGAGAAAGAGAAGTCAAGTAAGAAAAGGACTGAGACAGGCCCCATAAACCCATCAAAGTCTCCCTGTCTTCTAAAGCACAACAGTGCTCTAGAAACACCAAAACAGGAGGAGAGAAGCCGAGAAAGACAAAGATGCTCTTTCCTAAGCCACTGGAGGATCCACAGCAGCTCTTTAGTTTCCCCATCTGTGCTGCAAATTCAAATTAAAATCTTAAGCCTGGCCCCAAATTTTCTTGCTCTCTTAGATATAATGATTGTATTGTACCATCTTCCACAGAAGAACTGCACAGCGAGACGAGGAGTTATTTCTCAATTTACAAAGTCACAAGTAAACAATCTACATAACAAGAGATAAAGGATGTAATGGTTTGCAGAACACATTTGTCTCCTTGGCAGACTTTCATAATGGGTGGTGGTGGCAACAGCAGTAATGGTGGTGGTGATAGTCATGGTGGCGATGGGGATGGTGATGATGGTGATTGTGGTGGCAGGGATGGTGGTGGTGGTGATGGTAGTGGTGGTGATGGTAGTGGTGGTGGTTATGATGGTGATGGTGAATGGTGGTCATGGTGGGTGGTGGTGATGGTGGTAGTGATTGTGGTGGTGGGGGGGATGGTAGTGATAACTGTGGTGGTGGTGACGGTGATAATAGTGGTAGTGATGGTGGTGGTGATGGCAATAATGGTGGTAGTGGTGGTAATGGTGTGGTTATGACGATGGTGATGGTGTTAGGTAATGATGGTGGTGGTGATGGTGATAGTTGTGTGTGCACGTGTGTATGTGTGTGTGTGTGTGTCTTGGGGCAGAAGGGAGAATTATGAGGTAGATAAGCAGGGCATTGGGAAGGAAATAGAAGGGTATGATGTAGCATTTCCAGATAAATAAACGAAATACAAGTAAATTCAAATTCCAAATAAAAAAATGAGTAATTTTTAGTATGAGAATGTCCCACACAAATTTAATTTGGTGTCCTGTATTTTTATTTGCTAAAATCAAGCAATCCTAGTGCATTCAGTAAAAGGATCCAAGCAAGAGCTGACTTTCAGCTGAGGACTCTAAATGCCTTACATAGTATTGCCTGCCAGTATCCTTGAAATAAGCTCCTTAGCCCTAAGCCAATCAAAAATAATCCTGTACAGAAATCAAGGGTGTATACGAGAGGAACTCTTAAATACTCTGTAAGAACAGAGTTTTTCTATTTTTATAAATGCAAAAAATATTTGAACAATATATTACTTATAGAACAGAAGAAAAATACTCCACCTCCACCTCCCACCTCCACATATCTGGAATTAGGGTGAAAACCAAGTCCTTACAAGTTTGTGGTTCTTGCCATGGAGTGGCCATACAAGCTGTGGATGTCATAGTGAAGGCCCCCATGAAACTCCGCGTCCATGCAGAGAGTTCTTGCAAAAAGTAAGTGATCCAGAACTCCTGGAGGGAAATACTCATTAGTGAGGCACTTCCTCATTAACCATCTTTAACAAAATAGCAGCCCAATTATTTTCTTCCTGATTACTGTACCTTCCCCACCAATTTCCACCTGACCAAATCTGTTCCAGATTTTAAATTCTATCCTAAATGCTATTTCCTGCCTGGGGCTAACATTGAGACCTCCAAGGAGATGGATTATTAAAATTAATCTGCATTCCCTTGAGCTCACAAAGAATCATGGTGAGGGGAGGCAACTGAGAAATGTGCTCAGAGCAAACGCAGTGGATCTGAGCCTAAGTATAAAGCATATAATGTTTATCTACATATATTTAATCAAGAGAAATTGAGTGTACATACAATGTATAGGTATGAAGGCAGAGAAAGGGAACTTTTTCTTTTTTATAATACAGTCACACTTAAAAGAAAAATAGAGGCCGGTTGCAGTGGCTCACGCCTGTAATCCCAGCACTTTGGGAGGCCAAGGCAGGTACATCACCTGAGGTCAAGAGCTCGAGACCAGCCTGACCAATATGGAGAAACCGCGCCTCTACTAAAACTACAAAAATTAGCTAGGCATGGTGGCGTGCGCCTATAGTCCCAGCTGCTTGGGAGGCTGAGGCAGGAGAATCACCTGAGCCCGGGAGGCAGAGGTGGCAGTGAGCTGAGATTGTGCCACTGCACTCCAGACTGGGTGACAGAGCAAGACTACATCTCAGAAAAGAAAAATAAGGTGTGACATTTGGGTAGTTTGATAGTTTGATGTGTAAGTACTCAAATCCTGCCTCTGAGAATTCTCATTGCTTGCGTTTTCCCTTCCTCAAGCCTGAAATGGTCAGTCTTCTCTGCCACTTCCTCTCCTTGTGAACTCTTCACTGGGGCCGTATCTACCTTCCTTCAGAAAGTCTTGCCCATACCTAGGACCTGAGTGTGAGGCACAATTCCAGAAAGAAGTGAGACCAGGAAAGACTGAGGTTGAGTTTTTCCTACCCAGTATAACAGAATCAAGGTTTGGAGTTGGAAATTAAGTTGAAATGTAAGATGGGAAGAAAATTCTATTTCTTGCACAGCTTGGTATGTGGCATGAGATTCACAACCACTTCAATGCTCTTTCTCATGCTAATTAATGTGCACTATGCAATCCTGGAAAGGGGAGGGGCTGCCTGGCTATGAGCAAAAGTGGACGGTCATATGTGAGTAGACAAAAGCTGGGGGTAGGGAGTGGGGTGCCCACCAGAAGCAAGCAGAAAGTGATAGGATTGAGGTTTTCTGTAGGGAAAAAAAAAAAATCAAAAACAAAATTTAGTTTCGGCCAAAAAGAGGATTGACAGATTAAGAAAAAAAAAACATGATAAACTAATCCAGAGTGGAAAAGTGGGGGAATATAGACAGAGCAGAGAAGAACAACGAGTAAGTCAAAAAAGCAAACAGTAGATTTTCAAGAGATCAAGACTTTCTCCAAAAAATTATTTACTCTTTGAGTGACCAAAAGGAGTTAAAGAAACAGCTGTACCTTGGTCTCAGGGGAATAAGTAAAGTGGGCAAATCAGAATACACTGACTGTTCAGATGCCCAACATGCCAGCATTCTCTTCCTGGAAATATAAGAAGATTATACCTTCCGTTGAGGTTAAGCTGAGGCTACATGACCAGATTCTAGCAAAGAAATGTGGGCCAGTTGGGTACACCTCCCTTCTAGGCCTGCCCATAAAATCTTCTCCACCCTCTCTCTCCCTCACCCGGGAAGCCAGAAACAAAGGTCTCTGAGGAGATGGGAGAACCAGACATAGATCCGAGTCACCACTTGGATTCAAGTCACCCATCCCTCCCCAGAGTATGATGTGAGCAAAAAACAAACGAGTATGATGTGAGCAAAAAGTAAATGATTATTGTGTTAATCCACTGAGATATTGGTATTTATTTGTTGCCAGAGCATAGTGTATTCTATACTGCCACCGCTACCCGCCACCTCCACACATATTCTTTCAAAATCAGAAACTGGAAAATTGACCTTGACTAGAAATGGGACCTATAAATAGGACCTTGAAGGCACCACTGATGCTTTAAACTGTTGTTAATGATCAGAGAGAGAGGGAGGAAGGGAGGGAAAAAAGAAAAAGGAAAAAGGGAAGAAGGAAGGAACGGAGGGTAAGGAGGAAAGAAGGAAGGCAAGAATAAAGAAAACAGTTAAGAAGATTACAGGTTTACTTCAATTTAAGGTAGTCTGTATCCTAAAGTGTCCTGAAATTCTCATAGATTTTAAAATTGACACCTGAGGGATTTGGGGGAAATGAACAGGATGAAAGCATTTCGAACTCTAGACTGGAAGGGCAGCCAGAGGAGGTAGGCAGGCTCAGACTTTGTCACACGCTTGCCCTGGAGTTATGACAGCAAAAGGGTAATCTGCTGCAGAGACTTCGGCAGAGGAGCATTCAGGATGTTTAGGAGACCCCTTAGACTGGGAAGTGAAATTGCTTCTGACCACACTGAGTATTACTGAGGGTGTTTTAAACATGGCTTATTCCTACATCATAACAAACAGGTGAAAACTTACTAGGAAGAAAAGGAGGAAAGTTCAAGTTGTTGGATTCACACTGGTTATCAGAAGCTTGGAGTAAGCTAGACACTTCATTCATTTCCTTCAAAGACACAAAACACACAAAGTGTAAAATGTGATTGAGCTACATTTAGCTGTTGAGAAATGCTTACTGAACTAGGAGCCAGGATATCTGGGTCCCTTATTAACTGCTTTTTGGATTTTAAATAATCTCCCTAATTTTTCTTACCCTCTGTTTCATCTTTTATAAAATTGAGTCATTGGATTAGGTTATATATGTGTAAGGTATATTCCACTTCTAAATGACAGTGGACACATTTTTACCTTTTATAAACTGATTTCAATCAGCTAATTCAGAATACCATTTCAAAGGTTGATCCTTGCCTTAAAAATTGTAAAGATTTTATTGTTATTGTTAAGAACCTAAGATAAACTAACATTTCTATTGTATAACTGTCTCTATCCTTTATTCCTCTGAGTGAGGAACAATAAGAGAATATAATTAAGATCAAATCTATTTTCTTACATGAATTAAAAATAAGTGATGTCTAATCTTGGTAACAAACAATTTTTTTTGTCATTGCACATCTTATTCATCAGAGTGCTTCCGAAAGTGACTGCTCCAATGCCTTGCACACTGTCACTCAGAGAATATTTGTTGAAGAAATTCCTATCGTTCTTCCATAAAAATACGAGACCCTCATTAAATTATTCTCTAATGATTAATTCAAATTTTTATGAATCAATGCTACAAATAGTAGCAATTATAATACTGTTTTAATAAAACAGTATTTTTAAGCTGACAACCAGTTAATGGAGAAAGCAAAAACTTTATCAAAATGAAATAACCAGTTGATGAAAGAGGCAGGATGAGAACCTAAGGCTCTTAGGAGCCTAATTCACTGGATATAGACTCAGCATTAAGTAAAATAATTTTGAATACTACTATGTAAAGCAAACTATTTTTTATTACACATCAAGGTCAAAACTCATCTGAAAATTTGGCACATCTGTTTCCAAAGGAAATTTGAGTCAGCAATAATAACTTACAATCCACACTCCATCAAACTCCAGATGATCATGAAATTTAGCAACCTGATCTGTCCACCACTCAGTGCATACTGGGTTGGTATAATCGGGAAAGACTGTCGGTCCCGGATATCCCTAGGACACAAAGAGGAAGGCAGTGGCAATCAGCTCGGTTGAAGGTTTTTCATTTTTACCAACAGTGATTTCTTCTGCTAGGACCCTCATTTTGCTTGTCATTTTAGAAGTAAAATGTGTGACTCCCCCAACAAAAACTAAACAGTAAAATGCATACAAGGAACAAGAAGAAGAAACAATAAAAGGAAAAGCAACTGAGTAGATCAATGAAAAGCCACCATAAGTCCTTTCCTGTGCAAAAGAAAATTTAAAAAGTACAATTGCATTATGTCGGGCCAGTTGGGAGACAAATTGTTTAAAATACTAGAAAGTCTGTATATTATTTTTCAAGAGAATGAACTTTTTTCGAGTGTTGTTAATTAAAGGTCACATGAAGTCTACTTTGAATAATTATGATTATAAATAATGTGCTGATATTTTTGGCATATAAGCAATATTTTATAAATGGTTGAATGAAGTTTGTGCTTCTTACTCAGATCATTTTTTAAATTCTACCTCCCTTTTCTGTCTATGCCTATCAAACAATAGCTTTAAAGATTTTCCACAACAAAGATATAACCATAGCCAAATTTTTGAAAATCCTTAATTAAAAGGATACCAGTTTTTGTGAAAAATTTTTGCTCATTTTCCCCATAAATTTATAGATTGTAATTTAGGAACAACTTTACACTCTGGGAACATAATGAATACATATTTTAAAATGTGGATAATTCTCAAAATTCAAGATGGGAGCTTGAACTACCCACAGTAAATGGATTGAGCTCCTGGCTCTTTGTTTTAGGTGATGGGCATCAAGTAACAATTAGATGTAACTTTGCACTCCAGGAAACAGGTGGTGTCACAAAACAGTCACCTACAGCAACATTCAACCTAGAGCAGGCCAGCAAATTTTATTCAACCAAGTGCATTTAAAACAAACCACTGGACAGGCACGGTGACTCACGCCTGTAATCCCAACACTTTGGGAGGCTGAGGCAGGTGGATCACGAGGTCAGGAGTTCGAGACCAGTCTGGCCAAGAGGGTGAAATTCCGTCTCTACTAAAAATACAAAAATCAGCCAGGCATGGTGGCAGGCACCTGTAATTCCAGCTACCTGGGAGGCTAAGACAGGAGAATCGCTTGAACCTGGGAGGCAGAGGTTGCAATGAGCTGAGATCGTGCCAATGCACTCTAGCCTGAGCAACAGAGCAAGATTCCATTTCAAAAAAAAAAAAAAAAACAAAACACACACACCACTATGCACCTCCACTACTGCTATCTCTGCCAACATCTTAGATTAAATGATTCATGCCATTTATTGGTCAATGAAGTCAACCATCTAATTCATTCTTTGTAATTATATGCAAATTCTTAATTACATATCACTCAAATATGAGTACTATTGAAACGACTCATAAGTGTGGATAAAATTTTAGGTGAGCAAAATAATTTTTATTTGACTATGGACTCCAAATGCAGTATATAAATATGGGCTTATCTAATATTTTAGAAATTAGCTTCTAACGAAACAGTAAAAGCAAAGATTTGGTGTGCAGAAGAAAGAAAACTTTCCTACTGCTTCATGAAAAGTTAGAATCAATGAAAAAAAAAGTAAATAGAATTAAGCATCGAAAGAGTCAATGAAAGGAATTAAGTGAGCAGAGTTTGGTAAGTGATCATCCATAACCATGAAAAGACAGTTTCGCAAAATAAACTACTCAGGAGCAACAAGATCTGCAGTCACATGAACTCTCTAGATGAAGCACCAATTTGAGTAAATCTTACAGAATCCAATCATCTAGGGCTGACGCTACATATAATTGAAATTGCCTATGTGATTTGATTTAAAGTACTCTCAGAAATTTAGTTATCCTGAATATAGGCCCCAGCTCAGCCTATTCCACTGCCTGAGTCGGCTACCTTAGAATCAAAACTGTGCTCTATCTATAAGTCTTATGTAAATTTAAAATATAGGCCAGGCATGGTGGCTCACACCTGTAATCCCAGCACTTTGGAAGGCTGAGGCAGGCGAATTACCCAAGGTCAGGAGTTCGAGATCAACCTGGCCAACATGGAGAAACCCTGTCTCTACTAAAAATACAAAAATTAGTCGAGTGTGGTGGCGTGTGCCTGTAATCCCAGCTACTCGGGAGGCTGAGGTAGGAGAATCGCTTGAACCCAGGAGTCAGAGGTTGCAGTGAGTCAAGATCATGCCATTGCACTCAGCCAGGGTGACAAAAGTGAAACTCCATCTCAAAAAAATAAAAATTAAAAATTAAAAAAATAAAATATATTAGCTGAGATGAGTTCCACATTAATCCATGAGCATCTTGCTATATTTTTGTAGTTGAATTTATTGTCTTGGGAAAGAGAAATTTGGAGGTGGGAGGGCTTTAGGTAACTGATTTTTCTTCTAGTTATATATTGTTTCTCAACTATCTATGGTATTAGAGGATCAAGGCTAGCTTTTTAAATTCTTCAGGTTTTTAATCATTCTATTATTATATCTACTGGTTTAAAATAGTAATAAAAGAAACCTCTAAAGCCATAAAAACAGTAACAATATTGTAACTCGCCTTTCACTCATCTTCGTACCAAAAGTACAAACTCCCCAAAACAATCATAATTTACTTTGATTTTCTTAAGAAATTACCTCCCCAACAGCAAAGCCATTGTTCCCCAAGATCCACACTCTCTTTAGGCTTCCATTATTATAGGGCTCATAGTTAGAGTTTTTGGAGATGCCAGGATTCTAATAAAGAAATATGATATAAATATTATTTTCATAAATTTTTTGCACTGGGAAAGAAAAAATAAGGTAACAAGTGTTTGAACATACCATAATAATAAGATATTTCTGTCCATTGTCATGTAACTCCTTGACAAAATCTGGGAGACCAGAGTAAGCGACTTCATCAACAGTGAAATCCTTCTTTCCATCCATGTAGTCTATGTCAGAGTACTGGACATCCTGAAAGAGAGCTCTGGCCAATCAGAACCTAGGAAACAGCACTGTGCTGATGGAAAGTATTACAGCTCTGGTTCCTGACCATTGAAAATGAAACCATATTTTCTAATGATCCTGGAATTTCCAGGGCTTGGCTACTTCTTAGGAGTAAATAAGCCATCTTTGAAAGACATGATTGCAGTTTGGTTGCTGTTTTACCTCCTTGTCCTGACAGGTGCATGTCATAAGGTATTGGGAGGGACTTGAGAGCAGGAATTGCATCTTGTTCATCTCTGTAACTTGAGAGCTTGGATGCTCGACATAATACAGATGCTCTTTAAATGATTGTTTGAATGAATCATATTATTAATGTTATAACCATGTACTAATTTAACCCAAGCATCAAGCCAGAATATATCATATGAGGAGAAGATGATCTTTTGCCCTATGAAAGTACTAGAGTAATGATTAACAAAGATCAATGACAAAAAGATAAAGCCTTACTCAACTAAACTCTCATGCACACATTTTTCCTTGTGTTTGCATATCAGCCTATGGGGAGCAGGTGTTATTCTTAGTGAGCAAATTGAAATGTGGGGGAGTTCAGTGACATTTCCCAAAATACATGCACTGGGAGGTAGCGGGGCTGATGAGGGCTTTGGGGACAGGCTCTTTGGCTTCAGATGCTCTTCTTTTCCCCAATCTGCCACCTTCCTCAAAGACAAAGGAAGTGTTCTTCTAAGTGTTCCTCAAGTATCATACAGTAGGCGTCTCGACCTTACAGGCCTGAAGGAAAATGTGGCTTATGGCCTGTTGCCCAAAGTGGCATCAACTGTTCTAATACTGCGCAGTCATTTAGGACCCAGGTGTCCTCCACAAACAAATGTAGGGAAAGATTCTATTTGTGGAAGAAAATTCTTCCTGGAATTGGATGTTTGTGGATAATAGATATGGGAGAAGTAAAATTAAACACAATCAATTCCCCTTTGACACCAAAACACATTGACCATCTGTTTTTTTCCACAGGAAAAATTGATCCCCCTGCCTGCCCTCATCATTACTCTGAGAGGGGATTGAAGAACCCTGAAGGCAGGCCAAAGCCATTTCCACATGTTCAGTCTTCCTTCAGATGTTAACATTATATTCTTTTTTTTTTTTTTTTTTTAAGATAGAGCCTCACTCTGTCACCCAGGCTGGAGTGCAGTGGCGCGATCTCAGCTCACTACAACCTCTGCCTCCAGGTTCAAGTGATTCTCCTGCCTCAGCCTGCTTTGTAGCTGGGATTACAGGCATGTGCCACCACACCTGGGTAATTTTTTTGTATTTTTAATAGAGACGGAGCTTCACCATGTTGACCAGGCTAGTCTCAAGCTCCTGACTTCAAGTGATCTGCCCGCCTCAGCCTCCCAAAATGCTGATATTACAGGCATGAGCCACCGCACTGGGCCAACACTATATTCTTACATCAAAGTTTCAAAATCCCAAAGAGCTACCCCAAATAAGTTGTTATGAAAAATTCATTAGCCACAAGTTATGCATCTCCTGGAGAAGATCATCAAATATTACACACTTAATAATTATCTTGACTTACTGGTGGACATTGAACATCATAAATACTGATGCAACCATGAAGCTTCAAAATTAGAGTTTATCAGATCTGGGAGGAGTATACGAGGTCACCGTGAGAAACTCATTTACTGTAAGTCATTATAATCATCAGCTCTTGTTACTCATGTCACCTCCAGTGTTGCTTTCTCTAATAACATAGTAGCTAACTTTGATGACATTCACCATCTGTGCTAGATGCTTTACATGCACAGTATAAGGCGTTCCTTACTACCAGCCCACCAAAGTAAGTCTTACATTCTCATTCTATAAAGCTGGAAACTAAGGCTCAGAGATGTTAATTAACTAGCGCAACATTGCACAGAGCTATGAAGAGGTAAAGCTAACATTCAAAGCCACATCTATCAGACTTCATTAACAGTATACTTTTCATGCTCAGATACATAACTTAACATGCAAATTTCTGCCAGCAAGTGTGCCTGTCTACCAATCTATTGATTTATCTACATTTTTCCTAATAAATTGAATTTAATGCAAAAAATAAAAATGGGAATTGGTGTCAAATGCATGGTAAAAGAAGTTTCAACTTACATATGGTATCTCAGCTAAACGATTTCGGCTTACAACTTCTTTCAATTTATTGATGCCACCATAATCCCTGCGACTAAGCTGGAACCCAAGACTCCAATAGGGAGGCAAGAATGGCCGTCCAACAAGCTGAAAAGATAAGTAAGTGTGTAGGCTTTTAGCATAAACATTAGCCCCATTTCATTTTCTGTGAAGTTCCCAGAGCTGAAAACGTCAGAGCTAAGAGTAATCTGCTAGAATAATTTGTGAAATCCCACTATCACATCCTTCTTTACTAAGTACATAAATGTATTCCCAACATCAGACACTAATAAAATTTGCAGAAAATGTTTCAGTAATGGTGTCATCTTGGGGAAAACTGGTGACATTCATTATTCTATAACTGTTTTTCTGAATATTTGATCACAGTGTGGCAAGGGCTAATATGGGCACTTGGAATATAGTGGCACAGAGCAAACATAGCTCCTGCCCTCAGAGAGCTTAGAGGAAATAAATAAATGCCTAATATAATTTCAGATAGTGGTGTGTGCAAAGGGTAAAGGAATAAGAACTGATGGGATTAGGAGTGAGATTACAGGCACCATGCCCAGCTAATTTTTGTGTTTTTAGTAGAGACAGGGCTCTGCCATGTTGGCCAGGCTGGTCTCAACCTCCTGACCTCAAGTGATTCGCCCACCTTGGCCTCCCAAAGTGCTGGAATTTCAAGCGTGAGCCACTGCGCCCAACCTCAAGTTTCTTCCTTTTCTATAATTTGAGTCAAATGTGAATAGCTAGCAAAGTTTATTCAGGTAGTTCCTTTTCACTGAATTTTAACTTATTGAATGAATAAGCTTTGCTGATTTGTGGGATACATGAACGGACTATGAGTTACTTGAAAGCAGGATGGTGTCTGACTTCTTTTTGCATTTCTCAAGCCTTGCACAGTGTCTCTTTGTAATGCAGAAAGCACCCAATAAAGGCCATCAAAATAATAAACAATAGATGAAAGACTCACTATCCCAGCATTTATAATCCATACAGTTTACTAATACCTTTTATTTTTCTTTTATTAATTTATAATGGGTATATGAGATAATAGCAGTAAATAATGACTATCTAAATGCAAAGACATACCTCCAAGTATTCCTGAACCACTTGTTCTGGAGTGTTTCCTAGGAATACATAAAAGTCAAGAATGCCTCCAATTGTGCGATAAGTGATTGCAGGAGCTGGCTGAAGGGTAACCTCTGAAAAAATTATAATGAGATTTATTAGAATCTTATGGTTGGAAGTAAACTCTTCTCTGCAGTATAAATAGCTGAGCCACCTAAAAGAGTCTCAGTCTCATTTTGAAAGGGATGAAAATCACACTGTCTTTTTATCAGAGGATTGTTGTTGGAGTTTATCAAAGTATTGAATGTGTAAGACACCAATGAAGAATTGATCTTTTTTTTTTTTTTTAAGAGAAAGAAGAACAAATTTTATTTTAACCTGGCCACATAAAAATACAAGCTTCTGGGTTTTGCGAGTAGCTTCACCCAAAAAACGTTTTAAAAATTTTATTAGATGAGTTTGACTACAATTAAATATTTTAAAATAAATAAAAATGCTTATTAGAGTACCATTAATCCAGAAGCTGGAGAAGGAAGATTTGGAGAGTGGGAAAAGGGTGGGTGGGCTATGAGAAACAGCCTACAAAACACAGCCTTGTTGCCCACAGACAGAAAGCGCAATTTACACGTTGAAATCTACAGATATTTTTGGAATGCGTCTATCAGTGGATCCTATTTTCTACAGACTATGAGGGGAAACATTATATCAAAGAAGACCCCTGAAGTGGTTTTCAATGAAAATAATGTCAAGTATGACCTGGATTTGTAGACAGGTTAACCTGCTTTCAGGTTCCAGTCTCAACAAAAGTATTGTAGGTTCAAAATGCTTTCTGTTCAACAGTGATCTCACCATAAAAGTAATGTGTATAAAAGCAGAATCCTAAAACATATTTCTACCTACAGAAGATAAAAAGATGTTTCCTACCCATGGCATTACTGTTCATCAGAAAAACTCCAAAAGAGGAGCCACTGGCATCTTCAAGGCACAAGAAGAAGGTATGAGCTCCATACAGATTAATCATGCCCTATCAGCAAAACAGAAGAAAAGTAATAGTGTTATGTGTTAAGAAAGTTTTCATTCACCCTAAAATAAATTCAAAAGCCATCTGTAACATATACTTGGTCAATACTTCATGTAGTTTAACATTGTATCAAAAAGGCATTGAAATGGTATTATCAACTGGAAAATGAATAAACAAAATACAGTATATCTATACGAAAGAATTCCATTCAACAATAATAAAATAATCATACACACTACAATATAAATAAACCTTGAAAGTGTTATGCTAAGGGAAAGAAACAGACACAAACAACCATATATTGTATGATTTCATTGATACGAAATATCTAGAAAAGTCAAATCTATAGGGATAGAGAGTAGGTTAGTAATTGGCTAAGGCTGAAGCGAGCTCTGGAGCTCAAAGGGCAGAAGGGATCCTATTGCGGTGATGTCAAAGTTATAGAACTGGATTATGACGATGCTTGCCCAATTCAGTATATGTGTTCAAAGCCATCGAATTGCACACTTAAAACAGATGAATTTTTTGGCCTATAAATTATAACTCAGTCAAGTTATTTTGTAAACATATTTGCTATGATTATACCAAAATATTAGCAGAAAGTGATGGTATTATGAGTAATTTTGAACTTTTTACGCCTAGTTTTATTTTCTAATGTTTCTGTAGTTCACATATAATACTTAAGTGGTAAAAAAACAAAAGCTTAAAGCTAATAAAAAGAGAAAGAAAAAATATTGAAATCTGTGACAAAGCTGTGATAAGCACTGACATAAGAGATTGTGTGTGTGTGTGTGTGTGTGTGTGTAACTCTAAGTGCTGTAAGAATAAAATAAGTTGAGATTAGAATACGGAGAATGTTTTACAAGTTCCCTGTGTGACAGTATTATCATCTTAGCCAAAGCATAAGGCAATAATACTGATAATGGTAAATACCAGGAGAGGGAAAAAAAAGGGTCAACATAATTTGCAAAATTGAGAAGATCAATAAGCCTCAGCTAGATGTAAAATTATAGCCAGGAAAACTAATGGCATCACACTTGGATAGCATACAGACAAAATTTTTAAAATACATTTTAAAGAAAGAAAAAAAGCAGGGGAGAAAGGAAAGAAAAAGGAAAGGAAGAAAAACAGGAAGGATGGAAGGCATTACATCAAATTTGTGACTATACAATTTAGGAATGTCAGCTATAGAAAGTCAAACGTAGTACGATTCATAGTATTCAATATTTGCCAGGGTCCTTGACCAAACATTTATTACATGCGTTGGCCATTGCTTTTTTGTCTTTGCTCTGCTCAGCAAGTTCACTCCCTCCATTGCATCCGATGCTGGTAGCTGGGCTACAGGTTAATGTGCTACTTGCTTTGTTCATCTCCTGCCAAATATGAATTGCAAAATGTCAGCTCTCTCCCTTGCACCATACTTCAACTTGCAGCTCTTGCACGGATCCAAGAAATATCATCAGCACAATGGAGGCTTCAAGACATGCTCTACAAACCTATGTGACTCAAAGCGTTGTCCATGAAACAATACTTCCTCTAACCCTTTGTTATCAGTCAGCCACAAGACAAGTACAAAAACCAAAAGTCAAAGTTCAGATATTCTTTTATAGCAATTGAAAAGGGTAATATTTTATGTCTGTTCAACTGAAAATTTAGGCTTTTTTGGTATGTCTTTGGGTTTTTGTATTTCATTTTTTCAGTAATATATTTTAATTGTATTTTACAAAATTATTGCCCATGCTGGATTTTTTTTTTTTTTAAAGAAACTAGTCCTTCACTCCAGATAAGCTGAGAGGCACTAATCCAGAGCAGTCTTTCTCCCACTTTAATATGAATGTGAGTCACCTGGGGATCTTGTAAAAATGCAGATTTGGATCCAGTGGGTCTGGGCTATGGCCTGAGATTCTGCATTTTTAACAGCCTCCCAGGTGACGCCAACGCTGACGTCTCTGAAACATACTTTCACTAGCAAACACCTAGAACAGTATGAAAGCTGTCAAAAGAGACATTTTTAGTCCACCGAGTTCTACTGAGCATGGCTCCTGCTGAAGCCTTCCTTTCCTCAGTTATTAAACCAAGACATAGTAATTTGGCAGAAGTATACTAGGTTCTAATATAATCATGAAATTGTATTTCCCATTAAAAGTGAAATTTGTTTAAAAAAATGCTGCATTTCGAATTGCTAGAAAATTTCCAATTTAATTTTTTTATTTTTAATATTGCTATATTCCTGAATTTATAGGCCTCAAGAACAAATATTCCTCAACACTAACACATCTAAAATGAGCAAAGTAAAATAGATGTATTCCTGCAGGCTACTTTTAGGAAAGGAAGGAGGATATCCCCTACTGTGGGCGATACTCAGGAGGAAAGGCACCTCACCTCGGTGGGGGTAGCATCCCGGGTGAAGATGGGCCAGGTCTTCCAGGTCATATTGTGGCGGTACTGCTGGTGCACATGCTCTCCCAGCCCATACACATTGGCACTGGGCAGTCGGAAAGACAGTTGCAGGTACTGCTGGGCATACTGGAGGGGCCCGATGCTCGTGTCCAACCTGGGCCATGGGGTAAGTAGAGCAAGAATCACCGAAAAACACTCTTTCCTCAGCCAGGAAGCTATATCTTCTCCTTTCCACATACACTTAGACCTGTTGTTTCAGGCGTTAGCAATTTTCATGCTACCTTTGAAGGCCTTTCTAGGGTACCTCTGGTTCTTTGATTCTAGAGGAAGACAGCATTAGTGCCAGGATGCCAGGAGCTCAGGTTGGACAATTGGGGAAAGAGAGCAGAGTTGACTTCATATTTAATGTGCATCTACTACATTCCAGGCACCACTCTGGGTGTTTTATAAACAAAGTCTCATTGCCCCTAGCAAAAGTGGATATGTTGAGTCCCTTTTTTTGGACAAGGAAACTGATACTGTTGAGGATAGGTATTTTGCCTGATATATAACACAGCTGACTGTTGATCTGCTGGTACCAAGATGTGAATACTGGTTTTACTGACACTAATACTTCTATTTACTCCAGTACAGTTTGTGAATTAAGCTCAAACTGTTGGTCACTGTTTGATAGTAAAATTCACAGTAAATAATAATTCAAAATGATAGACAATGAAGTTTGAGTTCCAGTATGAATAATAATTTAAAACAATAAAATCCCCTATTTTACAATATATGTAAACCACAAGTATATTTCTGTGTATAAATATATTATACAAATAAACATATTAAATATACTATATATTTAAATATATAAATATATTATTAAATTTTATATACATATTTTATATAAATAAAAATATATTATCTTATGTAAAATATATATTTATATATTTATATTTAATATATTAATGTATATTAACATGTATTAAATATTTATATTAAATATAAATTAACTTTTATTAAATATATTAAATATTTATGTTAAATATAAATTAATGTATATTAAATAGATATTAAATATAAATTAAATATAATTAAACTAATTAAATTAAAACTAAATATAATTAAATAAAAATATAAATTAAATATAAATATAAATTAATGTATATTAAATATATGTTAAATATTTTTAATATAATGCATATATTATATGTAAATATATTTAATGTATAAATATGACATATTTGTATATTAAATAAATATGTTTATATATTTATATAATTATATATAATATATAATTACATATTATATTATATATAATTATATAACATATAATATATGATATATTATATAATTATATATTATATATCATATATTACATATTATTAATATTATTAATATTAATTATATTAATTAATATTATGAATTATATTATAATTAATATGTTTTATTATATTTTAATTATAATTATAGTCTGCATTTTTATAATTTAATTTTAAATTATATATTAAATATATAAATTATATAGTTAATTAAATTATATAAATTATATGAAATATATAATTAAATTATATATTTTATATATTTTAAATTATATTTGAATTTTACAATTTAATTTAATTTTAAATTATGAAATTTTATAATTTTATAATTTAATTTTAAATTATGAAATTTTATAATTTTATAATTTAAATATAATTATATTATTATATTATATTATTATATATTATATAAATTATATATTATATAAATTATATATTATAAAATTATATATAATTAAATAACTTAGCAAACATTTTAGTATTACATTTTAGTATTCTTTGTTTTACGAGCATGATAGGCTAACACTGTTATTTTACAGCAAACTCTTGGACATTTTTCTAATCCTCAAACATTTTATCTAGTTGTACTTATTTCACTGCCCACCCACAGTAAATCAGAATGAGTAATATTAGAACTGTGTGTTCAAAGATGCACCAAGAGGGTTAAAAAGCTCACAGGACTCTTCTGTTGCTTGTCCTCATTATTTTGATGCTGAAAGGTTTATCAGTAACCTCCACGTAATAGCTCAAATTGGAGGCATCAGCAGTCCCATCAACCAGGTTAATATTTTCATGGGAAACTTCATAGCGTATGTTATTAAAGTCAGTGATCTGTCAAAAGAAAAACAGAAGGGACAACTGCAGATAAGACCAATTCCTTGTAGACAGAGCTATAAAAGACGTTCCATCTCAAATGACACCCCATGAGAATAGCTTCTAATTCTTGACATTGTGGCTCCTGATTTGTGAAATCACCCAATTACGTGTGCCCCATCAAATAAAAATTAGCCTGCCCATCCCATCAAGAGATTCCTGCAGAGAGGGAGAGAGGTACCTTCTGCCTCCACACTTCAAGCCCAATGTGGGCACACTGCTTTCTTCAGAAATGTATTTAGCAGTCACTCCCAAACCAACCTTAAAATGAAACCGATTGGATGTCTGATATTCAGCTGTGAAAAGGGTGGTGGCAACATCATTTCCAAACAGAGATGGTGATGGCAACCTTTTCAACTGGGCAGTAAATCCTAGGGGTGGCAAGATATGGGGAGAGAGAAAAGGAGACTAACTTTTAGTGTTTTGTTTTATCTTGTTTTGTTTTTGTTTTTGTTTTGAGATGGAGTCTTGCCCTGCGGCCCAGGCTGGAGTGCAAGGCGTGATCTCGGCTCACTGCAACCTCCACCTCCCAGGTTCAAATGATTCTCCTGCCTCTGCCTCCTGAGTAGCTGGGATTACAGGCAGCCGCCACCACACCCAGCTAATTTTTGTATTTTTAGTAGAGACAGGGTTTCACCACATTGGTCAGGCTGGTCTTGAACTCCTGACCTCGTGATCCACCCACGTCAGCCTCTCAAAGTGCTGGAATTACAGGCATGAGCCACCACGCCTGCCCTACTTTTAGCTTTTATTTTATTTTGCAGTTAACATATCTGGGCCATAAGGAGTTGTTCCCAGGCGCAACATCAGGGCAGTGCTCACCTGTGCTTGTATTTGTATGGCCATTGCTGGCTTCATAGCCCCAGTTCCAGGGGAAGAAGCACCTAGGGACATTGGCATCCACCACAGGTGACCAGCAGCACTTATATTGCCATCTGCAGATATCCTGTAACAATGACACAGAGTTAGCAGTATATAAACTGAGGGAAGGAAAGTATTATCTATTTATTTATAACCCATTTTATTCCAAGGAGAATTTAAGATGTTATAATCACATTCATTAATTTATTTGTTCTTTATTTATTCATGCATCTATCCAACTGTCCAATATGTATTTATTATCTACCAGACATGAAACTGATAATACAGATAAATAAGACATAGCTTGTGCCTTCAGCAAACTACTGTCTAGTGGCAAATCCATACAATTAGGAAAGCAATTACATACAGTATGATGATATGAGGGCTCCACCAAGTGTGTCCAGGAGCTGAGGGAACACACAGTCACTGTACCCAGCCTAGTAGACTTGGAGTGGAGTAGGGAGAGCTTCCAGGTAAGTGAAAGGTAAGTCCCGTCATGAAGCACCAGGGGAGGTTAGACAGAGGAACAGTGTTCCTGGCGGAGAAAGCAGCAGTGCATGACAGACTCAGAAAAACCACACATTTCTTGTGCCAAAAACATTAAGTATGAGAATGAAGCTGGAAATCACATAGTATTTTTACCATGAGTGGGCTGGAAGCCAGTCCAAGAAGTTTGGACTTTCCCATGAGAAAGAGTAATGCAAGTGGCTAACAATATAGCAAAAAAAGAAATGCATTTCCAAAAGGTAAGCAAAGTGAAGCTAAGAAAACTAGAGACGATTAGAATAAAACTAGGACAGAGGGTAACATAGAAATTCACAATGTGTCTACTATGTCCAAGGCAAAAACAAATCACATGTGGTTCTTTCTCAGAGTGGTTTGATTATAAATATTCTTTTGGTGTTATTTAGCAAGATTTATTTTGTAAAGGTCTTATAATTTTCAGGTTAATTTACATAAAATTATTTTGTTATGATAAATAAAACAAATGGCAACTGAGACCACTGTGTTAGAATAAACACTGGCGTTCACCTTCCTCACCTAACCAAATTTACATGAAATGACAGAAATGATTTTAAGAAAAAAATTACAAATCTGTTTATAAAACAGCAAAATAAAATGCAATGTGGCAGGTGAGAAATTCAATTACAACTGAATTTCTTTTTTTTCTTTTTTTTTTTTTTTTGAGACAGAGTTTTGTTCTTGTTGCCCAGTCTGGAGAGCAATGGTACGGTCTCGGCTCACTGTAATCTCTGCCTCCTGGGTTCGAGTGATTCTACTGCCTCAGCCTCCCAAGTAGGTAGGATTACGGGCTCCCACCACCACACCTGGCTAATTTTGTATTTTTAGTAGAGACAAGTTTCACCATGTTGGCCAGGCTAGTCTCGAACTCCTGACCTCAGGTGATCCACCCACCTCAGCCTCCCAAAGTGCTGGGATTACAGGCATGAGCCACCACGCCTGGCCTACAATTGAATTTCAATTACAGTTACAACTACAATTGAAATTCAATTACAATTCAAGGTGAGATTTAGGTGGGGATGCAGAGTCAAACCATGTCATTCTGCACCTGGCCCCTCTCAAATCTCATGGCTTCACGTTTCAAAACATAATCATGCCCTTCCAATAGTCCCTTAAAGTTTTAACTCATTTCAGCATTAATCCAAAAGTACAAGTCCAAAGTCTTATCTGAGACAAGGCAAGTCCCTTCAGCCTATGAGCCTGTAAAATCAAAAGCAAGTTAGTTACTTCCTAGAACAATGGGGTACAGGCGTTGGGTAAATATACCCATTCCAAATGGGAGAAATTAGTCAAAATGAAGGGGCTACAGGCCCCATGCAAGTCTGAAATCCAATGAGGCTGTCAAATCCTAAAGCTCTGAAATAATCTCCTTTGACTCCATGTCTCACATCCAGGTCATACTGATGTGAGAGGTGGGCTCCCACAGCCTTGAGCAGCTCTGCCTCTGTGGCTCTGCTGGTACAGTCACTCTCTCGGCTGCTTTCATGGGCTGGCATTGAGTGTCTGCGGCTTTTCCGGGCATGCAGTGCAAGCCGTCAGTGGATCTACCATTCTGGGGGCTGGAGGACAGTGGCCCTCTTCTCATAACTTCACTAGGCTGCGCCCCAGTGGGGACTCTGTGTCGGGGCTCTGACCCCACATTTCCCTTCCACACTGCCCTAGCAGAGGATCTCCATAAGGACTCCACCTATGCAGAAAACTTGTGCCTGGCCATCCAGTCATTTCCATACGTCCTCTGAAATCTAGGTAGAGGTTCCTATACCTCGATTCTTGACTTCTACGTACCCACAGGCTCAACACCATGAAGAAGCAGCCAAGACTTGGGGCTTATACATTCTGAAGCCACAGCCTGAGCTGTACCTTGGCCCTTTTTAGCCATGCCTGGAGCTGCTGGGACACAGGACACGAAGTCCCTAGGCTGCACAGTGCAGGGGAGACCGTGGGCTGGGCCCATGAAACCATTTTTCTGTCCTAGGCCTCCTGCCCTGTGATGGGAGAGAGTGCTCTGAAGACCCCTGACCCCTGAAGCCATTTTCCCCATTGTCTCAGCAATTAACATTTGACTCCTTGTTACTTATGCAAATTTCTGCAGCTGGCTTGAATTTCTCCTCAGAAAATGGGTTTTTCTTTTCTATTGTATCATCAGGCTGCAAATTTTCTGAACTTTTATACTCCACTTCCCTTTTAAACATAAGTTCCAATTCCAAACCATATCTTCGTGAATACATAAGCTGAACGCCTTTAACAGCACCCAAGTTACCTCTTGAACACTTTGCTGCTTAGAAATTTCTTCTGCCAGATACCCTAAATCATCTCTCTCAAGTTCAAGGTTCCACAGATCTCTAGGGCAGGGGTAAAATGCCACCAGTCTCTTTGCTAAAACATAGCAAGAGTCACCTTTATTCCATTTCCCAACAAGTTCCTCATCTCTGAGAAAAGCCATTCAACAAGTCTCAAGGAAGTTCCAAACTTTCCCACATCTTCCTGTCCTCTTCTGAGCCTTTCAAACTGTTCCAACCTCAGCCTGTTACCCAATTCTGAAGTCGCTTCCACATTTTCAGGTATCTTTACAGCAGCACCCCACTACTTGGTACCAATTTACTGTTTTAGTCAGTTCTCATGCTGCTAATAGAGACATACCCAAGACTGTGTAATTTATAAAGGAAAGACATTTAATGGACTCACAGTTCCACATGGCTGGGGAGGCCTCACAATCATGGTGGAAGATGAAGGAAGTACAAAGGAATGTCTTACATGGTGGCAGGCAAGAGAGCTTGTGCAGGGGAACTCCCCTTTATAAAACCATCAGATCTCATGAGACTTATTCACTACCATGAGAACAGTATGGGGGAAACCGCCCCATGATTCAATTATCTCCCCCTGGCCCATCCTTGACACACTGGGAGTATTAAAATTCAAGGTGAGATTTGGGTGGGGACACAAGGTCAAACCATATCACTTCCATTAAAAAGAAAATGAGGAATGTGTAATGTTAAGATTTAGAACAACAAGATTTAAAGCTCCTTAATATTTAAACCGAATTACAAAAGAAAACAACAAAAGAGAAGTGTTATGAAAAAAACTTTAAAAATCAAATTCAATTATCCCAGAAAATAATATAAAAAAAAAAATGGAAAACATGAAAGAAAGAGTCGGTGAAGTGACTGACAGACTCACATAGTAGCACTCAACTAAGAAGACTCCACAAAGAGAAAGGAGAAGACAAATGAGGGAAAGAAAAGCAAATAAAATGTCATGGATCATGAACAACTCAATGTACAACCCAAGACACTAGAAAAGTACAAAATACACCCACAAAAATTGTGTAAAATAATAAAAACTAAAGCAGTAATTATAAAGAAGCAAGTAACTACATTCATCAATTCAAAACATCCATTGAGTGCCTGTTCTGTTTAAAGAATTCATCCAGATTCCAGTGGCACAGGGTTGTCAGCAAGGACAGGAAGACAGATACCACCATTAATCAAATCCAGCTTGTTTCCACCACTGATTTGCAGTGTCATTTATATTATAAACTAAATTTAAGTGCATACGTATAAGCATGTGAATATGCATTTTGGGACTTCTTATTATATTCAAATGGCTTATATGTCAATTCCTGTTATAACTCCACGCTGATATTACTATAGTGTGAGGATAAGTTTTGTCATTAGTCTGGCAAATGAATCAATCTACGAGTTTCTTTGGAAAGATCAAGGAAATAGAAATACCTTATCAAGTCTTATTTTGACAAAAAAGGGAAACAAACAAGGCTTAAAACAAAAATGAAAAATGACAACAGTTATAAAGAATGAGTAAGAATCATGAGAAAACTTATTCGTAACAAATATTAGCCAATGAATGCGAAACTCTAAATTAAATAAATCTTTACACAGTAAAAGTTTAAATAATCAAAATTGTCTAAGAAGAGACAGAAAACCTGAAATGACCAGTAACCATGAAAAATTGTGAAAGATAGTTAAGAATCTTTCCCTAAAAAAAAAAATTGCCCAAATGATTTGAGGAATAAAATATCCTCATATTATACATACTGTATTTTCAGAATATAGAAAAAGGTGGAAAGTTTCCTAATTCATTTTATGAAACTAGAATAGTTCTGCTAACAAAGTGAAAAAGGACAGTCCAAATAAGCAAGTAAACAAAAATATATAGGCCCATTTCACTTAAAAAACATAGATGTGCAAAACATCAATAAAATATTAGCAATTTGAATTCATTCATATATTAAAAGAATTAATACACAATATATAAATAGGTCTCATTAAGCAAAAGTGAAAATGGTTCCAAATTAAGAAATATTTTAACATAATTCACAACACTGACAAAAGAAAATCATATGGTAATCTCAACAGAAGCAACCTATTTTAAAAATATAATGTGGTAAATTCAAATGCCTTAAATTTAAAAAGCAAGTTGGAAAAATATATAGTATAATCAAATTTTTGTTAAAACAAAATAAATATATAGATGCAAAAGCTTATAAAGATCAAGAGAAGGATATACACTAAGCCATTGATTTGATTCTGGGTGACTCTGGAGGGGGTTGTTTGGAGATAGACAGGAAACATTAATACTTTCTCATTTTATTCTGTACATAACTATAATGTCTGAATCTTTCCTGTTAAAGGACTGTGTTCAGTGTGGATTGTGACACCAAAATCAAGAATATGTCACAACACTACTCATTTGAAAAAGGCATAGTGCTGACAAGTATTTCAGATGCTAACATCTGATGTCATTTTCCTGAAAAGCCACAATGTAAATATAACCAGTCAGTGCTTCATACCTATTATAAACAAAGTAATTATATTATAACCATACAATCTTTTTAAATGTACTTATTAACTCTCCATAAATCTAATTGACATTCCCGTCTCATTGTCTTCAGATAACAAAAAAGGCTGGAAGGGATCAGTGAAGAAAGAATTTGTGGGTCTGGGTGGCCTGTGGATAATTGATTTTCCTAAGGCAGACATTAAGTAGCTCTGCTCCCTCTGAAACTGGGGTCAGTGTAATTCAAAAGGTCAGTTTCATTGTCATAAATTGTTTCAAAGTCCACAGACCTCTATAAAAAGCAATAAACATTTAGGTAAGTGGTCTGCTCTAACATCCCTACTTCAGTTTTCAACCATTACCAATATCCCAGACCCCAAATTGTCTAGTACAACCTCCATTTGATGCAGGGATTTCTTCAACAGAGTCTCTGATAGATGCTGAAAATCTGTAAATGACATGTAACCAACTTCTTCCAAAACCAGGGAATTCCTCTTCTATAATTAGTATTTTATTGTAGTGTTATTTATTAGGTTTAGTTAAAATCAGTGTCCAGGAAGTTCCATTTTCTAAAACCTACTATAGCTGCATGTTGCCTTTCAGATAAACTGTCTCAAACTATATTGACAATTTAGAAAGAAAAGAGAATCTTGTAACCTATGAGTTAAAAGACATGGAAGAAAATTGAATGCACATTGGAAAAAACTTCCAACTGTTATTATTTGCAGGTAACATTATCATATCAGAAAAAAACAAGAGTCTACAAACTAGGACAATTAATAAGTAAATTTAAGATTTCTGGTTACAAGATCAGTATTCAAAAATCAATTTTAAATCTATATATCAACAACAGAGAAACAGAAAATTAAAATTTAAGAATAAGACTTGAATAGAATCAAATAGGAAAAAAGTAGCAAAACCATGTGCAAAAGCTTTATATCAAAAATTTCAAAACTAAAATCTCAGTACATAGAAAGATATATACCATGTTTAGGAATTGAAATATTCACCCTTGTAAAGATGGTAATTTTCCCAAATTTAACCTGTAAATTTTATGCAATCACAATAAAATTTCTAGTAAGTTTTGTGAGAAAACTGGCAGGCTAGTATGAGAGACATTAAAATTAAAATGTTTTCAGAAACCTAAAGGGCAAAGAATAAGCTAGGCAATTCTGAAGAAAAGTAAGAATGATTTGGAGGACTTCTACAACCACACATTAAGACCTATCATAAAGCAATAGTAATTAAGGCTGTACGGTATTAGCAAAAGAACAAACTAATAACTCAACAAATACATTCCAGAAGCAGATCCATACCTATAAAGACATAATTTACAGTAAAGGTGTCACTAAAATGCAGAGGGAAAAAGATGTTCAGTTCAATAAGTGGTGATGGATCGATTAAAAATTCAAGAAAAAAATGTTTCTGGGCCAGGTGCGGTGGCTCACGCCTGTAATCCCAGCACTTTGGGAGGCTGAGGTGGGCAGATCAGTAGGTCAGGAGTTTGAGACCAGCCTGACCAAAATGGTGAAACCCCATCTCTACTAAAAATGCAAAAAATTAGCCAGGCATGATAGCGGGTGCCTGTAATCCCAGCTACTCAGGAAGCTGAGGTGTGAGAATCACCTGAACCTGGGAGGTGGAGGTTTCAGTGAGCCGAGATCGTACCTCTGCACTCCAGCCTGGGGACAGAGCAAGACTCCGTCTCAAAAAAAAAAAAAAAAAAAAAAAAAAGTTTCTAGACTCTTACCTGATACCATATACAAAAATCAGTACTATATTCATAAAAGACCTAAATTTGAAAGATAGGACAATAATGCTTTTAAGGGAAAGATAGTAATATATTTTTCTGACCTTGGAGTAGGCAAGAATTACTAAATAGAATATGAAATGAACCAACCATTGAAAAAGTGATAAAGTGAACTATTTTAAAATTATGAACTATTTGTCATCAACAGTCTCCATTAAGAGAGTTAAAAGACAAACCATAGACTAAGATATATACCTAACAAAGGATTTGTATCCAGAATACATAAAAAATTACTACAAAGCAATGAAAAAGATGAACAGTTCAGTAGAAAAAAAGGCAAAAAATTAAAAAGACATTTCATAAATATGATTGCCGACTAGCCAATAAGCATTTCTGAAGATATTTAACCTTATTAGTCATGAGAAAAATGAAAATTAAAACCATAGAGTGGTTAAATTGAAAAAGGAGAAAACACCAAGCGTTGACTAGGATGTAGAGCAAATGAACTCCTATACTACTAAAAGAAATGCAAATTGATACAAATACTTTGAAAAATGATTTTGCAATGTCAGCTAAAGTTAAACATGTACATATCCTACAGACTGAAAGTTCCATCCTTAGGTATAGAGCCAATAAAAATTATTCCAACTGTTCACCCGAAGATACCCAAAAATTTGATGCAAATTTTTTTGAATCGTGCTGTTCATAGCAGCACGATTCAAAAAAAAATCTCTAGATGAAAACTCACAAATGCCTATAAGAGTAGGGTGGATACAGCAAAAAAATATATATATATATAACTATACCTACCAATAGGCTAAATCTCATAAAAATAATTTTGAGGTCGGGAGCGGTGGCTCACCCCTGTAATTCCAGCACATTGGGAGGCTGAAGGGGGTGGATCATAAGGTCAAGAGACCATCCTGGCCAATGTGGTGAAACCCTGTCACTACTAAAGATACAAAAATTAGCCAGGCATGGTGGTGCATGCCTGTAGTCCCAGCTACTCTGAAGGCTGAGGCAGAAGAATTGCTTGAACCAGGGAGGCGGAGGTTGCAGTGAGCCGAGATCGCCCCAGTGCACTCCAGTCTGGCAACAGAGTGAGATTCCGTCCAACAACAACAACAACAACAAAAAAAATTTAATAGAACTTGAAGTTTATAAATTTGAAAATATGGATGAAGTGGACAACATCCTACTATATGCCAAGGGAAGAATGGTTAAACTATGGCATACTCATATAATGGAATATCACTCAGTGGTAGCAAGAATTATCTAATATTTGCAACAATAAAGATGAATCTTAAAAATGTGCTGAATGAAAGAGGCTCTACACTACACTATATGATTCCATTCATATGAAGTTCTGCAACAAGCAAAACTAAACTAAGGTGGAGATAAATCATATCAGTGATTACCTGTTAAGGGGTACAAGTCAGAATAACTATTGGGAAATGACATAAGACAACTTTCTGTAGTGATGGTAACATTCTGTATCTTTGGGTATAGAATGGTTTGGCTTACACATGTGTAGTCATTTGCCATAATTCAACAAATGTGTGCCAAAGAATTGTGCAAAATGTATTAATAACAACTCTTTGTATTTGCATTGTATATAAGTGTAATATCTCAAGATAAATAACTATAATCAAACTTTGGACTGTAGCTAATAATATACATGGTGAGAAATTTATGAAAAAGTGAACTGGTTTCTAGAACTTACTTTCAAATGCATAGAAATCAGATAGATTAATAGATGAATGAAGTGTGGGATAAGTGATAAATATGAGAAAGCAAAGTAAAATATTAATGGTGAAATTTAAGTGGTAGGTAATGGGTATTATTGTAAACTTGTTTGAAAAGTTCAATACTAAATTGTTGGAAAAAATCCATTTTCCATTTCTTTGAAAAAAAGTTAAAATAAGAATATAAAGATGGTTCCTAACATATATCAATAAAACAATTCTCTTAAGCCAATAGCTAACTTTGTGCTTGACACTTTGCCCACGAATTTCCATTAAAGTCAAGCATAAAATAAAGGTTGGCAACCATCATCACTTTAGTTATATTACTCTGGTAGAAATAGACAATACGATTAGACATGAATGTACAAGATAATATTAATACAAAGAAAAATTATCCTTATTTTCCTATAATTCTATACTTAATATCCAGAGAAGGGACTACAAAACACTTTTTATAAACAATAGGAGATTTAACTTGATCAATTATATAATAAATAGAATATAAATATACTGTATAAACATAATATAAAGTAAAAATAATAAATATAAAAATAAAATAATAGTAAGAAAAGAAGCATTATAATAAAAGAAGCACAACTTACAAAATATAATGGATTATATTTACAGTAGAAACAAAGGATGTGAAATACGTAGTGAAAACATCATAATTCACATGCAGTAAAACATATAAGAGAAACAAAAAACTCAGTTAAGAAATAAATATATGTATATATGGGCCGGGTACGGTGGCTCACACCTGTAAGCCCAGCATTTTGGGAGGCCGAGGCAGGTGGATCACCTGGGGTCAGGAGTTCGAGGCCCCCTGGCCATCACAGTGAAACCCTGCCTCTACTAAAAATACAAAATTTAGCTGGGTGTGGTGGCTGGCACCTGTAATCCCAGCTACTCGGGAGGCTGAGGCACAAGAATTGCTTGAACCTGGGAGGCAGAGGTTGCAGTGAGCCAAGATCTGCGCCACTGTACTCCAGCCTGGCAACAAAGTGAGACTCTGTCTCAAAAAAAAAGAAAAGAAAGAAATATATGTATGTATGAAAAGAACTGAAATGGAGATACTTTCTGTGTTTTTATAACAGGAAGATTGAAAACTATCAAAATATCAATATTGTTTAAAATTTAACCTAAAATTCAATACTGTCCTTATTAATATCTCAAGAAGATACAGAATTTAGAATATGGGGCAAAGAAGTAAAATTTAAATATGTAAATACATACAACCTTTATGAGAAAGTCCTAAGTCACAACTAATCAGGGATCAAATAGCTGATATTTTATGGAAGCTACTCAGGGAGAAAACCTGTGTTCTTTAGCACATATTCATTGGGACCTCTATTGCTAATAACATAATCCAGAGGGCTCTTGTTGTAACAAGTTGCCTGAGTTCCGTAAGTGACTCAGCCAGTGACTCAGGTAAATGCTAATCTATTTTCTATCACTATGGATTTCCCTATTTGCATGTGCTTAATGGCCTCTATTCTCAAAGAATACACAGTCTAGCCCACAAACATTTAATCTTTCTACCATAATCCTTGGAATCACACCTAAGGTACATTTAGTAACACCTGTAAACCCCCTCCACCTTGGACTTTATAATCCACAGATTAACATTCTTGTTAGCTTTTCCTACTCTTCCTTTTTCTCAACTCTGCTTCCCTCACGATCTTAATATTGTTATTTCAATAAGGTAAGAAAGAAAGAAATCCAAACAAATCAGAGGCCCAGAAGCCATGCCACCCCTGCCCTTTCCCCCCTTCACATATTCATTTCTTTTCCATAACACCCCGTAGGCCACCAAAAGGGACATTATTTCTCTGACCTCGGTCACCTCCTGGTCAGGTGTGCAGTCTATCCTTTCCGATTGGGGAATCTCTGGGCACTCTGGAGTAAATGAAGTATCTGCATAGGAATTAGAGGATAAAGTTGAAAATGTGTAGTGTAATCACAGCTCCAGGAAGGAAGCCAGCAAAGTTACAGACTTTCGGCCAATTCTCCACACAACAGATCACCGGTAGCTGGTATCTACATTTGCATACAATGTTTAACACTTCTCCAAGCTGGTATCTATATTTGCATATGATGTTTAACACTTCTCCAAGGTTAAACACATTTATTTCTACTTTGTTTGCTTTTTAAACAGATACAATTTATATACCACAAAATTCATCCTCTGAAAGTATATGTCAACAGTTTTTAGTTAAGAAGTTGTACAACCTATGACCACTGTTGAATTCCAGAACAATTTCATCACTCCAAAAAGAAATAACATACACATTAGCAGTTATTTTCTATTCCCTTGTTCTCCCAATCCCTGGCACACACTCATCTATTTTCTATCACTATGGATTTGCCTATTCTGAACATTTCCTATAAAAAGAATCATAAAATGTGTGGCCTTTTTTGCCTGGCTCCTTTCACTTGGCGTAAGGTTTTGCAGGTTAATCCATGTTGTAGTATGTATCAGTGCTTCATTGCTTTTAATGGCTGAATCACATTTTTTGTGTGTGGATATACCACATTTTGTTTATCTATTCATCAGTTCATGTACATTTGGGTTGTTTCTACTTTTTGACCGTTATACATAATCCTGCTATAAGCATTCGCGTAAGTTTCTCTGTGAGCCATGTTTTCAGTTTTCTTGGTTATATACCTAGAAGTGGAATTGTTAGGTCATGTGGTTAACTCTATCTGTATCTTTTCAAGGAACTGGCAAAGTTTTCCAAAGTAACCACACCATTTTAGCCATGTAGAAGCCAGTTTCTCTGTAACCTCAACAACACTTGTTTTTATCTGTTTTTAATTATAGTCATCATAGTGGGTATGAAAGTGGTATGTTATTGTTTTGACTTGTGCTTCCCAAATAACCAATGATGTTGAATATACTTTCATGGGTTTAGTGGCCATTTATAGATTTCCTTGGGAGAAATGTCTATTTAAATGTTTTACTCATTTAGAAACCTTTTTTTAAAAAATTTGGATTTGTAGTATTTCTTTATACATCCTAAGAGAATATATTCTCTTATATTCCAATGTGTTATCTTAGGATGTAAAAAGAAATATATTTGCAAATGATGTATCTGATAAGGGCCCAACATCGGATACATCATCTGCAGATATGTTCCCTGAATCTGTGGATTGTTTTTCACACTCTTGATAGTTTTCTTCAAAGTGTGCTGCAAAGCACAAAGTTTTTTTCAATTTTGATGAAGTCCAATTTGCCTATTTTTTTCTTTGGTTGCTGTGCTTTGGGTGTCATCTAAGAAACTGTTATCTAATCCAAGGTCACAGACATTTTTATTTACATTTTCTTAGAGTTTTATAGTTTTAGCTCTTATATTTAGGTCTTTGATCAATTTTGAGTTAATGTTTATATATGTTGTCAGGTAGGGATCCAACATTATTATTTTTTTTTGTTACCAGGGAAGCCCTGAATAAACAGCTGGGAAAGTCTTTTTTCTTACTGTTTTTTCTTTAGTCTCTTATTTATAGGCACAGCTGCTTAAAGACACCAGATGGCTCAGGATACATATCAGGAAGACATTATTGGCCCCATTGGAAATATACATCTTCACTCAACATTGGCTATTCTTGCTTTAGGCTTTATCAACTTTTAGGAATCTTCTCCCCATAACAACAGCAGAAGTAGGACTGGTTCATGGACTCCATGAACCATCTAAAATCCAGAATTTCATCAGAATTTGGAGGAAACAGTTACCGTGGGTATTAGCAGGTGCCCTTTAGTGCTTTCATTTTGATTCAAAACAAAGCCCCCAAATATATTCACTATCACTATCTTTATGGCTGTACATTTCTTTGTGTACATATGTATATATTTCAATAAAAAATTGTCTTAAAACTGGATTCCTGCAATATGCAACAACATGGATGAACCTTGAGGACATTATGCAAAATGAATTAAGCCAGTCACAAAAGGATAAATACTCTGGGAGTCCACTTACATAAATTATTTAAAATAAACTCATAGAAGCAAAGAAGAGAACGGTAGTTGTCAGGAGTTAGGGGGAACAGGGAATGCGGAGTTGCTAATCCCCATGTATAACATTTCAGTTATGCAAGATGAATAAGTTCCAGAAATCTGATGTACAACATTGTTTCAATAGATAACAATACTGTATTATACTCTTAAAAATCCAGTAAGAGGGTAGATGCTTTGTTCTCTTCTTACCATAATAAAAACAAATTGATTTTAAAGCCCACCTTTCAACCCATGGAAACACATCTTCAAAAAAAAAAAAAAAAAAGAAAACCAGAGAAAAGTTCAGTATGTAAGACAGTTAAAAGCAGGAATATTCTGCATAAATCAGAATGTGGTTTAGGGTGAATGTAGGTGTGAATATCTAGTTTTATATCAAATAAAATAAACCAATTATTCATATACACTGGATAGCAATCTCAGGAAACTTGTTACCCAAAAAATGTTTTAGAGGGGAGAAGTAGGAATACACTCAAAATGGCTTATATCAATGGTGTTCAGATCATCTTTCAAAGTTGTAACAGTTCCTAGAAAGTGTCTTAATGTTTACTGTGCAGAGAGGTGAAAAGAGATGGAGCAGGTAGGGTTCTACCATCAGGACAGCTTCTTTTCACTGTAGGCTCAATTCACATCTGTAAAGTGAGCTTGTCAAGCAGAACAAAGCCCAAATTCAGCTTTAACTGAAAATACATTTTTGAATTACACACATTTTATTATTTAAAGTATAATATGTGCATGAAAGAGAAGGCATTCTGTCTGATGCTTCTGGGTGCCTGAGAGAGAGAGACAGACAGACAGACAGAACAGTTTCAAAGGCACCTATGAAGAAACTATAGCTATGTATGTTGGTATAACCAGGCCAACTTAATCATCCCACCACCTCCCTGTAACCTTAGTTTCCTTTTCCATAATATAATGGGGCTGGGCACTGTTACCTTAACAGTCCTTTCTCATTGAAGGCAGTACGACTTCATGACTCTGGGTTGAAGAGCAGGCATCTGGTGAGCCTAATTTTGCATCTTGTTAAAATTGCACCAAATGGGGCTTGTGAGACCCTGAACATCACTAACATTCAGGGTTTCAGTGCAGAAAAAGAACACTTATCTTTTGGAGTTGAACTTTAATCATGGATGTGAATTTTGAATACTGCAATGTAGTGGCATATTGAAAAGTAAAAGAATAAAATAATCTCTTTGGCATTTAGAGGGGACTTCCTTTACCCAGCCTTCCAACCTACAAGCATCTCCTTTACCTGAAGTTTCCTCCAACACAAGAAGCAGCAAGAGGATATCTATGGTCACCACAATTAAGCAGAAGATGATCAGAAGGACTTCCAATACACTGAGCTTCCTCGCCATCTAGATAGACAGAGATAATTGGGTTAAAACAAATCACAAGGCCCCACCAATCTAAGAGGATACATAATCATTGTATCCAAACGTGGAATTGTTTGCAAGATGACCTTGATTATCAGCATCCTCTTTAAATAATCTAAAGAATATTTGTTTCCACTTATCAGTGTCCCTAATTAACTCTAGCTTTACATCCAACACCTGTAGAGCTCTTGCCTTTTTTGCATGTAGAGGAATTGAGGATTGTCCAAGGAAAAATATATCAGACATGAAGAACTGAAGGGAAAATGTTGTGGAATAACACACAGAAGAGAGATGAGGGGCTGAGGTAGCTCACAAAACCCTTTAGATGTCACTTTGATCTTCACATCCACCTAATGTAGTAGACAGGAAGGTATGCTCAGGGAGAGAGAAAGTAGCAAAACTGGAATCCAAGTCTTCTTCTTTCAACTGCCCTGGGCATGATGCTGAAGTCACTGTTTAGACTGTTTAAACGTCAGTGACACTCTCAAGGATCTGGTAACAAAAGTGATCCTGATACCCAGCATAAGGCTTGCTGGGATGTTCACAGCAAACAACTCACATAAATTTGGTGGCTCCCAGTAACCCCGAAGATCATTTATTGACCCAAGATTTAAAATATTTTCTATATTGGAGGATGTACTGAACTAGGAATCAAAGGGCTTGAATTCTTGTCCTGATTTTCTTACTAACAGATGGGCTATTTACCTGTTTGGACCTGTATTTCTTCATCTACAAAAATGAGATCAGACACTGGATATGTTCTCATTTTTCTGCTCTAATTATAGTAAATCTAACATTATTACATGTCTCACAGATCCATGACAGCCCTCAACTGCAATACCTTCTTCACCATTCCATCTCCATCATCCTCAAATGTTAGCTAGCCCCTGGAATTTATCATCCCCAGAACTGTTCCACTTTTGAAATTGTAAATCCATATGCAAATGAGCAATGTCCTTTTACTGTCTCATTGTCTTACTTTATTTTATTTATTTATTTATTTATTTATTTATTTATATATTTTGAGATGGAGTTTCGCTCTTCTTGTCCAGGCTGGAGTGCAATGGCATGATCTCGGCTCACCGAAACCTCCGCCTCCTGGGTTCACGCAATTCTCCTGCCTCAGCCTCCCGAGTAGCTGGGATTACAGGCATGCATCACCATGCCCTGCTAATTTTGTATTTTTAGTAGAGACAAGATTTCTTCATGTTGGTCAGGCTGGTCTCGAACTCCTGATCTTAGGTGATCTGCCCACCTTGGCCTCCCAAAATGCTGGGATTACAGGCATGAGCTACCGCACCCAGCCTGCCTTACTTTATTTTTAAAAAGTATCTTATCACATCAAGGCTGCTGTTATCTTTCCATTTCCTTTTAATCTCTTAGCCCTTCCTAGCTGTTAACCCTAACTGACCTAGGCCTCAGTATTGATTATTTAACTTGCCATTGCTCTCATCTTCCTTGCTCCCTATCTGCTAACAGAATCTGCAGGATGAAACTATCCATTCAAATATCTGCCTTCTGTGCTGCCACACCTAGCTCAAGGGAGATGCCACTGAGTCTCATAATCTCCTAAATAAACTGGGCCTGCAAGCCGACTGATGATCTTGACAGTGCCTCTCACTTTTCACAGCAGTAATTTTATTTTTATTTTATTTTATTTTTTTGGAGACGGAGTCTCACCCTGGAGTGCAGTGGCACAATCTCAACTCGCTGCAACCTCCACCTCCCAGGTTCCAGGGATTATCCTGCCTCAGCTTCCTGAGTAGCTGGGACTACAGGTGCATGCTACTACGTCTGGCTAACTTTTTGTATTTTTAGTAGAGATAGGATTTCACCATATTGGCCAGGCTGGTCTTGAACTCCTGACCTGAAGTGATCCATCCACCTTGGCCTCCCAAAGTGCTGGGATCACAGACGTGAGCCACCATGGCTGTCCTCACAGCAGTAATTTAAAAAATTGTTCCTTCTATCCTTCTTTTCAGGCCTGACTCTGTTACCTACACTCTTATTCTCATGCAATATCATCTGTGATATCACACAAAAAATATTGATTTTGCAGAAACTATTCTCTCTCTCTGCTTCTCAACTCAAGCTTTTCCACAAAGGTTATTCACATCTAGGTAAATTCTTATTTTTCCCCCTCTATTCTCAATGAAACAGTTTTTCCTCTTCTTGTTTAAGAATAATCCTTGCATCTGTTATCTAGATCTCACAGCTGTTGAATTTCTCAAAAATTTCATTCCACCAATTATCTTTTATTGTCTTGCATTATCAACTTCACTCTCTGAATATCTTTCCTTCTTAAATATACCCCAAGTCACCCCAAACTCTGTTAATGACTCTGTGTGCATCTCCAGGTAGCATAATAACATTCTTTTCCTTTCCAGCGCTAATCTTCCAAAACGATAATTCCACACTTTCTGTATTCCCTACCTCATGTGTTATTGGCTTGGCTGTGTTTTCTGCATTCCACTGGAAATGCTCCCACCAAGGTTACTAGTGACATAGTGGCTGAATACAATGGGCGCTGTCTTAATCACTTAACCACTTCCTCCTCCATGAAACTTTCCACGTATGGATTCCTTGATAGGAATCTTGGCTTTCCACCTCTATTTCTGGCTTATCTTCAGTATTCTTTGTAGTCTCCTATTTCTTTCTTTCTTTTTTTTTTTTTTTTTTTTTTTTTTTTTTGAGATGGAGTCTCGCTCTGTCGCCCAGGCTGGAGTGCAGTGGCATGATCTCGGCTCACCACAACCTCCGCCACTCAGGTTCAAGTGATTCTCCAGCCTCAGCCCCGCGAGTAGCTAGGACTACAGGCACCTGGCATCATGCCCAGCTAATTTTTATATTTTTGTAGAGACAGGGTTTCACCATGTTGGCCAGGTTGGTCTTGAACTCCTAACCTCAGGTGATCTGCCCGCCTTGGCCTGCCAAAATGCTAGGATTACCGGCGTGAGCAACCACACTCAGCCCTATTTCATTAAATGTTGTTGTCCCCCAAATTCTGATATAGGTTTCTTTTTTAAGCTACGCAAACACCTTGGGTAATCTCCACCACTCATGTGTCTTTATGTGACATGTGATGGCAATCCAACCTGTATTTCTAGCCCAGGGATTTAGATTCATATATTCAACTGCCTGTTGGATGTCCCACAGAGTCAACAAGATTTAACATGTTTAAACATGAAATCATCTCTCCCCACACCTCACTCCCAGTTCCTGCCAATTTGGCCAAATTATCAGTTCCTCAAATGATTAATAACTTGAGGAATAGAATCACATTATAAAAGAAAAACCTAGGAATCTTTTTTTAATTCCTCTCATTCTGTTAGTTCTCACAGCCAGTTAAAAGTTCAGTCAGACTACTTTCCCGGTATCTTTGGGTCATTACCCAAGTGACCAGCACAAACAGGGTCATTTGGATCGCCTATATTCAAGCCTTTAATGGATCTCTGAATAAACCAAAAACCCTTTAGCTTTGTAATCAAAGGTCTTCATGGCACCTCCTAACCCCAGCTGCTCAGCCTCTCCTCTCCTCATATTCCCACCATACTAAACCAGCACTTATGCAGCAACAAGCTATTAAATATAAGTCAACAGGGGCAAAGAATGTTCTCTCTCTTATGTTGATTTTGCATCTCCTCTTACTTTACATTTCCCTGCCTCCCTGCTCTTCTCAACTCCTCCCCAATGCCACAACCATTTCTACAAATATTTTTATATAGGTATATAGCTTCAATTTTTAATTACAGTAGCCTTTAGGTTAATGTGTAATAATTCCATAAAAGAAGCACTTTAATATTGAAATAGAGGTAAGGAACTAGGATCTGCAGGTAATTTGCCAACAGGCATTCAGGAGGAACGCTTAGCCCTTGGAGACATGAGGTTTGGGATTAAAATTGGGGTTTATTAACTATTCTTTACTATTTACCTAAATTAATCAGTTGTCTCTCTTTTAGTCTAAATTATTTAAAAGATATACTCTAATCCCCATAAAATATATATCATATTACTGTATTCTCATAAAATCCCTGCATTGAAGCTGATCAGACAGATATCACGATTTCCATTTTACAGATGAATATTAAGGAATTTTGTCTAGTCACGGTTAGTGGTGGAACTGAGACAAACACAAAGAGCCGCTACTTTTTAAAATAGTACTTGAATACTCTCTCCACAATGTATCCTAGGCTGCAGAGCTTAAAGACTTAGAGGATCGGTCTCCAATGGTGGAATTTCAGGTAGAGAAAGAAGTATGAAGGACCTACCCTAAGAGTGCTATGGTATCAAACTTCGTTTCTTATACATACAGCCCACAACTCAATACCACAGCAAACGCATTATTCATCAATTGGTCTCTTTCTGCAAGTATTATTTCTCTCCACAGGGAGACTTTTTTCTTTCTAGCCTCTAAAAATCAGCAGCAGGGACCTACTCCACAGCTCCTCAATCCTCCTGAGGGAGCAGGTTCAGCACCTTAGCTCAGGAAGTTCAGGAACGCTCTGGGAATAACCCTGGGTATTTTCCTGCCTTAGGAGCTATTGTCATTCAGGCAGAGGACAGGATGGGGATTCCTAAAGGTAGAAATTCTTCCCTACTTAGAAACACTTCCTGCCCAAAGCTGGGAGGAATTCACCTTCCTCCAAATCCATGCCATCTTGAGATAGTTTCCAGAAGGATCCCATCTGTTTCCTCTGTCCTTAATTTCTCCCAGTGAGAGAGAAGGATCTCACACCAGACCTCCCCCAACCTGTCCTCCAAACACTGACACCACACACACACACACACACACACACACATCTCTTCTCTCCATCAACTGTCTCATCCTCACTCCTCATCTTTTATGGAAAAGGAAGAAAATATTAAGTCCAGAAGAAAAACATGGGCATCCAGATCACTTTACAGAGCAGCAGACAGAAAATCACACAAAGAGAAAGGGACCCTCCTGCCCTTGTTCAAAGCCCTGCTTGCTTGGAGAAGTGTACTCACCGCATCACCTTGTGTTTTCTATGCTGTGTCTCTCCCTCAGCAATTCATAGGGAGCACTGAGCAAAGGTAACTGGGCCAAGGTAGCCAGCTTCTGCCACGATTAATTTATTGCCTTATAAAGTTGACAGCAACTGGAGAAGGAGAGTGCATATTCCAATAGATCATAAAAGAACCCTTGCTCTCCATGTGACATAGAATGAAAGCTCCTTTTGTTAATAAAAGGGGAAGGTGGTTTTTTTCTAATCATTGTCCCTCTTCTGTATCCCTGTTCATATCTGATTACTTGTCACGTTATGTTTCGTCGTCTATACATGTAGCCTAAAGGGCTCAAGAGCTAGGGTCTTGTCTGTCTTCTTCACTGTTGTGTCTCCTGTGCTTAGCACTCTGCCCAATATCCATAGTTCTTTTTAAATATATAGCTATTTATTTAATAAGTAAGTGAAAGAAGGATTAGCACTCAGTTCATCACTTGTTCTTTTCTCCATTTTCATCCTCCAGAGCTCTCTTGGTATAACTCAGCTTTTCATTAATTCAAATGATCCTTTCCACCAATTATTCTAAATAGTGAAGTACCATTAAAGTAGAAATTATACAAACCTGTCCAGGCACAGTGGCTCACACCTGTAATCCCAGCACGTTGGGAGGCCAAGGTGGGCGGATCACCTGAGGTCAGGAGTTAGAGACCAGCCTGGCCAATGTGGTGAAACCCCACCTGTACAGCCAGGGATGGTGGCAGGCGGCTGTAATCCCAGCTACCCAGGAGGCTGAAGTAGGAGAATCGCTTGAACTCGGGAGGTGGAGCTGGCAGTGAGCTGAGATTGCCCCATCGCACTCCAGCCTGGGCAACGAGAACAAAACTCCATCTCAAAAAAAAATAAAAAAGAAAGAACGTATACAAACCTAAAGTGGGAAGATGCCTCCAGTGGATATTTGTCATAATCTTTGATGGCTCAGCATCTTTCAAAACCTCTTGCTAAGATGGGGGAGGTGGGGAGGGAGACAAGGGTAGAAACACTACCTATTGGGTACTATACTCACTACCTAGGTGACAGGTTCAATCACACCCCAAACCTCAGCATCACACAATATACCCTTAAAATGAACCTGTATATGCACCCTGAATCTTAGACCCTGAATCTAAAATAAAAGTTGAAAAAAATTTAAAAAGAGGACCTTTAAAAAGAAAAAAAAACCACAAAACCTCTTACATCAACTTAAGGACTTTTTCTCCAAATTCTGCCTCCCCAAAGAAACAGCTAGAAATTCTCTTTCACAGCCTCTCTTTCACCCAAGGTAGAGGCAAGTGGCTGGAGCTTTGTGAATGAGATATTCCTGTGAGTGACTTATATCCAGAAGAAGGTGTAGATAAGGAGGTACCATGTAAAATCCAGGATGTTGGAAAGATAGCTTGTTTCAGGGGCAGCAGGGACAAGAGACCTAGTGGCATCCTATGCTCAGTATTTGGGGTTGCAAGCTGCCAGATATGTGCTCAGGGCAGTAGCAATAGAAACCGCTACAGGGTAACCCGGGGCTTGTCCCTAGCCACATGGCCTACAAACCTGACTCTCTAGTCCTACCGGAGTTTCAAAGAGTCACCAGTATCTTTTTAAAATTTTTCTTAAGCCAGCTAAAGTGAATTTTTTGATTGACATATAATTTCCAAACCATAAGATTCACTCTTTTAAAGTATACAATTCAGTGTTTTAAAAAATATATTTACAAAATTCTGAAACTATTACCACTATCTAATACATTTTTGCCACCCCCCAAAAATAATTAGTGGTCACTCCCCATTCCCATCTCCCCGTTTCTGCAGCCACTAACCTACTTTCTATCCTTATGGATTTGCCTATTGTCAACATTTCATATAAATGCAGTCATACAATATGTGGCCATCCGTGTCTGGCTTCTTTTACTTGGCATAATATTTTCAAAGTTCATCCACACCATTTCAGGTATCAGTGTTTGTTTCTTTCCATGTCTGGATAGTATCCACTGCATGGATAGACCACATTTTGTTTATCCATGTATCAGTTGATATACATCTAGGTTGTTGATACACACCTAGGTTGTTGATACTTTTTGCCTGTTATGAACAATGCTGCTATGAGCTGACACTTTTTTTAAAATTCTGCCTGGAATATACCTAGGAATGGAATCATGGGTCATGTGACAAGTCTTTAACTTTTTGAAGAACTACAAAACTGCTTTCTAATGTGGCAGCACCATTTTACACCCCCATGCCTGCCAGTAATATATGAGGGTACAGAGGTCTTTTTTGGTGGCACCTAAGAACTGTAAATAACAGTGTTCATAGTAGTGAATCTTTTGTGTTTGCTTCAAATGCTCAGTATGTGGAAAAGCACACATACACACATACACAGAGAGAGAGTGAGAGAGAGAGAGAGAGGGAGAGAGAGAGAGAGAAAGAGAGACTAGGTTTCTGCATTTATGAACTCCTGGAATGACATATTCAGCTTTTCATTTGCCCCAGTACAAGGTGGCCTTTGTTAGAGGGGAAATGTACCAAGATCTCATTTCAAATTGGGAATACATCCTGGCAAAAGATCAAGAAGGGAGATTTATTGTTACATAAGATCTATTTTTTGTGTGATATTACCTTTAACTCCCCACATGCCATGCACATTTGTGACTTCATTATAGTGGTAACCAACAGTCCCAGCTAACCTATTACCTGTTTCCCAAAGTGCAGAAAATAGCTACCTTCACCATCCGTTCTTGCTAACTAGTAACTGGAAGATATTGGATCATCATACTGGTGTTGACCAATGAGAAAATAACAGAGCCACTTTGAAGGGTAGAGACAGGCACGTGACCCAACATCTTCCAGTTGTCTATCGGTAACAAGGCAAGGCAAAGTTAGCTATTGGCGGAACTCAAACAGTTGTCACAGCAAGCTGCTGGTTGGAATCATCAGATCAGAAACTACCCTTAACTTCCAGAACACCATTCTCCAAGGCCAGATGCAAAACTCTCAATGACTCTGCTGCTATGACAAGAACAAAAAAATATTGATGAGATCTTGATGACACCTGCCACGGCCAATATAACCTTATCTTTGCAGGCACATATAACATTTAATGTTATAACATTAATAAGAAAGGAATAGATGTCTTCCTATTTAAGTGAAAGAGTTTGAGAGTGTTTTTTTATTTTGGCACACCTATGAAGAAAGAAAGTAAAATTATGTGATCTGAAGAACAGAGATATGTGGAAAAGAAAGGCCCCCCAGCCTCTTCCTGAATAGCTGGCCGGGAGTTGTAAGCATAGGTCCATGTTGTAGGGGCTGCTCTGGGATGGCCACAAATGGATATGGTTCCATGAGAGGTGGTTCTCAGAGTGTGGTCTGAGGAACAACCTCTGGGGTGTTATTGAGCAAAAGGGCTCACTCTTCGATGCGCTAGAAGCCAACACTCTGACAAAGGTTTTGAAGAAAAGCCTTTTATTGCAAGTTAACTCACAGGAGACAGGAGTCCAGCTTAAACCTGTCTTCCTGTGCTGGCTTTAAGGAAGTATTTTTATCAGAAAAGGCTTAGTGGCGTGGATTCTGGGATTAGCAGGAGATTGGTGAAAGAAAGGGGAGATCTAGAAAGTCCTCAGGCATGCACAGTTATCTCTTCATGCCTCATCATGGGTCCCATGTGCAAATTTGGGAGGGAGTTAGTATGAAACTGTGGTGGAAATTCAGGCTGTGACGTCAGCAAGCTCTTTCTGTGTTAACTCCAGTAAGCCATATTGGTTCCAACCGATAATCTCTTTTTCACACATTTCTGGCTGAAATTTAGCATTTTGTTGGGTTATGAATGTAGACAACAGAACACAGTAGTTTTCACAGCACATGAGTTTGTCAAAAATGGAATCACAGATCTTTCCATATTACATTATGAAATTGTAGTGGATATCTCAAAATATTGTTGATGTTGATCATTACATTGAAATTATGGCATTGTTACTTCCACAGTTGGATCTTTTCATTTAATTTGATAATGAAAAAAACACATCTCATGGGTTACTATATCATCTTTAATATTTGGATAAGTGTATTGTAATATGATAAGTTTTCTTTGAAACAGCAGGCATTTTGCTTGATGCATTTAAAAACAATGTTGTGAGGAAGAATTCCGTAGGTTTCACTAGGCTGTCAGTGGGGTCCCTGACACTTCACATGCTCCAAATCCCCACTGGCCTCACTAGGACCTTGGCCATCAGAATTATGTAGTCAGAATGCCTCTCCTTAAGCACTTTGTGGCAGCCAGAGCCAAATTCCACCAACATATCCTTGATGGTAACATTAAATATTGTTTAAATATCAAGTAAATAATGTTTTCATCTTTGTGGCCTTCCTGAGTTTGTTAGAGGAGAGCTGACAAGTTTCCCACATTTTTGATCAAAGGATTCCCCTGGCTGCTTTTCCATATTTCACCAGTTTCCTAGTTAGCTCAGGCCCTCATCCAAATGCCCCTTATTGTGATAATTAGATGATTTAACAATATTATTTGTCTCTAGCCTTATGCAGGTGCTGACACATGAGTGTGCAGGGAGAATGAATGGCTTCCTGGTTATAAGAAAAGAAGAAAACACAGAGAAGTAGACACATTCATTCCAAACACATTCATTTTCAACTCATTTTCAGGTAACATCAAAAGTTAATATTCTTGTTGAACATTAATATATAATTTCCTTATCTCACATTTTAACCCTATAGAATTTTAAGCAAGAAGGTTGCAACTCCTATTTTTACTGGAGTTGGTATTTTCCTAAATATAGCAACTTCTATGATGATTAAAATAGTAATCAATAGACCCTATCCACAAACCTACATCTTATAAAAGACTCCTTGCAGAGATGTAGGAAAAAGGATAATTATAAAGGTTATCATCCTATTGGTGGATTTGGCTGCAGGTTCTGTGATGCTGAAGAGAACCAGAAAGACAAATTCATAAGAGTTTGCTAAACAAGAACCTTAACCCCAAACAGAGATTACTCATGGTCAAAATAGCACAAAATTCAAAATCACTTGCAAATTCACTTGTTTTATTTTTATCTGGCATATAAATTGCATATTTTTATGTGAAATGTGGTTATATACATTAGAAATAAGATTTACACATTACAAAGCACACTACTGCAAAAATAAATTATTTTTAACCTCCAAACTCTCTTTTGAGCTTTGCCTGCTCAGATCTCAATCTCACCAGTAGCCCTTTATGCTAAGGATTTCTCAAGACCCTCTTCTTCAGGTGAGTTGACTCTTCCTTTTTCCTCCCCATGAGGCTGCTGACAATTTTACATTATGTTCTTACTTATGGTCACTTTTACTATCATCTTCTGTTTCATCTGATCTTTCCTTGTGTTTGCCTTTTCTTTGCTAATCATGCTCCCCCCACCTATAACCAATTAGGTATATTATTCCTCCCGCCGCCTATAACCAACTAGCAGATGTTCTTTCTGGATACTTTCTTGAGATGCTGATTAGCTTCAAGACCTGGAACTGTCATGGAAAGCTTTCTCTTGTGTATTTAACAAAAGAATGGGGTCCATTCTGTGATTACAAACATGGACATACACACACTTCATCACGGACCCAGTTCATCTTCAGTAAATGTCATATGATGAACAGTCACTACCATACTAACCACATAGAGACATTAAGGTAATGCATAGATTTTCCACACCTCCCTAACTGCCTATCCCACAGGGCTAAGATTTAACCTTTAGGGTTCACACAAAAAATATAAAACAAAATTAACAAAAATATTACACCAATAGCGGGTATGAACAAATTAGCAACACACAATAATTTTTATGAGTATGAAGTATAAGTAGTTTCAAAGTCATTCATAGTTAGTTAGAATCTTGCTGTAAAAATTCACAGAGTGCTTATCCATGTCAACGAAGTAAAATTATGTAGGCTGATGTTTCTGTCAGTCACATCGATGCTTAATACCTGTTAGGAACCAAAGGAAAAGAATTGGGCATCTGGTGTTGAAATTTCCTGCATGCAAATAAATCAGGTGCAAGTATCCGGTCCAAATAACCCCCTAATACTTCTACATTGTATTGTCTAGTTAAAAGACTGCCCTCAAAGTTTCAGATGAGAAGGGTGTTTTCTAATTTTTTAGAGTACAAAGATTATTCAGTGGTAGAGATGGGCCTTTAAATGATTCAATATGGGCCGGGTGCGGTGGCTCATGCCAGTAATCCCAACACTCAGGGAGGCCCAGGCGGGTGGATTATTTGAGGTCAGGAGTTTGAGACCAGCCTGGCCAACATGGTGAAACCCTGGCTCTACTAAAAATACAAAAATTAGCCAGGCGTGATGGCAGGTGCCTGTAATCCCAGCTACTAGAGAGGCTGAGGAAGGAGAATCACTTGAACCCGGGAGGCGGAGACTGCAGTGAGCTAAGATTGCACCACTGCACTTCAGCCTGGGCAATAGAGTGAGACTCAGTCAAAAAAAAAAAAGTTCAATATGCAACCACTGAAGAGAAACAACTGCACGAACTGGAGAGAGTGCCCTCTTTTCCATTCTACTGAGATGTTGATTTTCTTTGGCACCATTCTTCTGTTTCCTCCTTCTCCTATTCCACTATAGCACCCCAGTGTTTGCCCAGCAAGAGTCCACTATTCCTGCTTCTTCCTAGGCAGATGCTGTCAAGAAGGTTTCACTGCATGTGCCCTCATCAGCTTGCATGTCTGTCCCTGAGCTGGCCAGCAACAGGATTGGGCAAAGTCCTTTATGGTATAGTTGGGGAAGTTGTTGACAAGAAAACCACAAGTATGAGGAAATAAATGTAAAGAATGCAAAACTGAAAGAAAACTTTTGTTTCAGGCTTAATCATCAGGAAGGATTATGAAAGGAAAAAGTTCAGGAAAATAATTATAAGTAAGCACTTATTATTTCTTCCTTGAAAGTTTCATTTACCATCGGGATGATAAGTGTCAGGACCACTACACTGCATTAATCCCAAGGTACAGATTTTTCACATATTTGACATTCATCCGACAAGAGTGTGTCTTGTAATCGACAATCTAGAATTACTGTGAGCCAAGCAGCACTCATGGCATAATTGTTATTGTCTGTGACCGTGTAAGCTTCATTGCTATTACTGTGTTATGAATGGATGGGCTGAAAACATTTAAAGATTATTACAGGAAGGAATATTTAGTAAGATCAAGAAAGCACTAGGATGAAAATGTATATAAAGTGTGTTAGTGGCTCGGGAAAAAAACTTCATAGACACTAGTGGAAGAATTTTTATAAAATGCTGAATCACCAACACCTTTTGCAGTACAGAGGAAATAACCAATTTGTAACACATATTTTTCTTCTAAATAATAATAAATAAAATAAACTATTTAAATAATAAAATAAAACACTTTAATACAAATTTAAATAGCACAATTTAAATACGATACAAGTTGGTTAAGCTATTTCTGGTGCTTCTTCACATTTAGGGTCTACCTCTTCTAAATTACTTTGAGGCAGAATCATCAATGTATCTCCACTCAACATTTTCCTCCATATTATCACTTACAATATTGAAATATATAGGTAAAAGTTTATGTCTAAAGAAGTTTCAAAAACTTTCTATAAGGTTATCATAAAAATTTGAGGCCGGGCACAGTGGCTCACGCCTGTAATCTCAGCACTTTGGGAGGCCAAGGCCGGCGGATCACAAGGTCAGGAGATCGAGACCATCCTGGCTAACACGGTGAAAACCTGTCTCTACTAAATATACAAAAAATTAGCCGGGCATGGTGGCAGACGCCTGTAGTCACAGCTACTCGGGAGGCAGAAGAATGGCATGAACCTGGGAGGCAGAGCTTGCAGTGAGCTGGGATCACGTGCCACTGCACTCCAGCCTGGGCAACAGAGTGAGACTCCGTCTCAAAAAAAAAAAATTGAGTGATAAGGAAGCATTCTATCATAGTTTTGTCATCTTTTTTCTTTCTTTGTGGCACATGAAATAATGAAGCAATTTTCACTGATGGTATCATATTTGATAAAATATGATAGTTCCAACCTGTTTGGGAAGTTGATCTCTGAGGCAGAGGTGAGGGAGTCAAGACAAAGTTTTACATAGGTTTGCAGACAAGAAGACAAACATGGAAAGTAAGAATCCAGGCCACAGATTCCGAATGATGATAAACCATGATTTTTCATTCATCTCCATGTGGTCCATTCCTAACACATGGAAAACTCAGGGATTCCCGGAGGGCCTGGCAGGAGAGGGCATCATTCGGAAGGGAAGCAGTCAGGCACTGCACTAGGCATATTAAGGGTGGAAAATACCATTCACACTTTTTGCTGGTCACAAACCTGTGTCGTGGGGTCATTGTTGAAGGAGGGTGTTATGACCATGCCGCTCACAGAGATGCTGACACTGGTAATGGGGACACTGCCGACTCCCCAGATTTCAATGTAGCCCAGTTTCAAAGGATTTGTACCAGTGATGTAATTGTTGAAAATTATATGGCTTTGCATCGTATTCTGTCGAATTGGAGATAAAAGAAAAATATAATAGCAGAATTAGTTCAAATTTTTTCTAACCTCTTTCTAGGCACAAATGTAGATCATAAAGTAAGACAACTTCAGAGTCACCATCTTGTATCTTTGGATCGTGGAAACCATGATTTCATCACTCTATGTCCTACTGCCAACTCCCATCCACTTTGCATTGACAAGCAGCTACAGGGTCTTTCGCACTGCCCTGAACTCTATAGGAGACAAAAAGTCTCAGCTGTTAAGATACTTATATTCTACAGGTGGAGGAATCACAAAATGTGCAGACCATTCTAAGGCAACTCAGGAACAAGGGCTAGATAACAGAAACAGCCTGTCCATCTGTAACATGGTAAACTAGAATAATGATCATTACTGATGAGATGTGGATAGGTTTAATTGCAGAAAGCCTCCTGGGAGCATAGTACATTTCCACCGGAAGTCTAGAGAAGTAGAAGAATGTGAATTAGCAAAATGAGCAATGAAGAAATTCTAGGTGGTATTTTATGCCCTTACGATATTCAGCATCCTCCTAAGCCAGTGGAACCCTATTCTCACTTCATATCAGTCACACTCACCTGGCTGGCAGAAAAGTTGGCCAAGTAATAGAGTCCTTTCCCATAGGTATCTGCAAACAAAAAACAAGATAAACATGGCCTGGACCTGTGCTGTAGAACTCTATGCTATAGAATGTATGAGTGCTGTTCTAATTGCCTACTTGTCTTGTTTGAGAGAGTAAGGCTTATCTTTGTTTTTATTTCTGTCTTTTGAGTGTTCTATTTTAAAATGCAAGTCCTCTTTATGGAGACTAATCAAACCCTGCACCCACCCTCAGTTTACACAAAATGCTTGAAATGAATGTGTATAGACACATCTGTCTAACAGAGTCACTTCATACAACACAGTTTCCTGAAACCATTTTTAAGTCACTTCTCTTCCTTGTGGTCTACCCTTCCCAGCATCTTCCTAATCAGCTCAGAATTTCCAGGTTTCTTTTGCTGTATGTACACATCTCCACACATACATTTATATGCACATACATACGCAAACACCAACACTGGTGTCTTGGTGGGTTTATCTTGAGGTATTAGGCAAATTTTAAAATGTGATCTCCAGAGAACAAAGATGATCAAAGAAAAGCCTTCTTTGTCCTTTATCCTAAATGTGTGCCACAGGCCCAGGAAGAATATGAAGTTCAGCACAGCCAGTGAAGGTGAAGTAGTCAATAGCTTGGTTTCAAGTATTCCCATCCTACACCCTGCCCTCGTGGCTGTCATACTCTTTCCTGTGTGCTGGCCCCTTTCTTTTTCTCTTTTCTTTTTTTTTTTTTGAGACAGAGTTTGCTCTTGTTGCCCAGGCTGGAGTGCAATGGCATAATCTCGGCTCACTGCAACCTCCGCCTCCCAGGTACAAGCAATTCTCCTACCTCAGCCTCCCAAGTAGCTGGGATTACAGGTATCTGCCACCACGCCCAGCTAATTTTTTTGTATTTTTAGTAGAGACAGGGTTCCTGCATGTTGGTCAGGCTGATCTCGAACTCCCGACCTCAGCTGATCCAGCCACCTCGGCCTCTCAAAGTGCTGGGATTACAGGCGTGAGGCACTGAGCCAGACTGTGCGGCCCTTTTCTAAATGACTCACCACTCAGTCAGTTGCCACTGGCTATCCCTTAGACCTGTGCTGTCTAAGATAGCAGTCACTAGTAAAATGTAACTGTTTAAATTTAAGCTTGTTAAGATTGAATAAAATTAAAAATTCAATTCTTCAGATGCACTTGTCACACATTTCAAGTGCTCGATAGCCACATATCCCTACTAGATACAATATTGAAGAGCAGAAGATACAGAACATTGTCATCACTGCAGAAAGTTCTATTGGATAGCACTTGTCTAGAAATAGCTAACAATTTCTTGAGCAATCCTCCTGAGAGTTTACCAATTCCTATGAACTCCTAATAGAAAATATCCCATAAATAATACAACTGATAGAGGTATTACCCCTCTTACTGGGACAGTAAACCATGTAATTTGGGAATGTGTCCTTGAACCATAAATCCTATGAAAGTTTACCTCAGCTGGCTACAAATAAACTTTCCCCATGGCTGCCATATTGCTGCCTTCTATAGTGGATTACAACGGTTGCATAATGGGAGGTGATTCAGAACTGAGCTTCATTTACATGAGGAATAAAGATCATGTCCAATATGGATTATACCCTTGAATTAACAAATGATTATATTTTAAAATGCAAAATTGTTTTAATGGGGAAAAGGTGAAAGCAGGCCTGTAAGATAATCCAGGAATGTAGTCAGTGCCATCAGCATGAATCTCAGGCAACCTCTACTCACCTATGCTTTGCCCATCATCCCAGAAGAGCCAGCCCTCAGCAGTTCCCTCATCATCCAAGGCAATTTTGAAGCCCATGAATTTCTGGCGGCTGCAGTGAGCAGGGAGAGAGGCATTAGCTGAAAGTAAAGCCACAGCCACAAACATAAAGCACCAAAGGGAAGTGCTTTGGGGGATAAAGACTGCATACTAGAACTCAAGAGACTTGTGACTTAGTTCTAATTCTGTCTCTGTCTTGCTCTGTGACTTCATATCATGAACAAATGAATTAGTGAATGAATCAAGAGGATGCTCCTTTAAGGCTCTTAAAGTAATGACAACCAAACTAACCAGGTTCTTTCGTTTCCTTTTGAAAGGAAAATCCTGATGCTGAAAATCTGTTTTCGTGACCTAATATCCGAAACATATAGAGGGAGTTCTATTTTCAAATGTCCTAAGTTCTTCGTTTTTATTCAAATCTTTAGAATCAAATGAATAGGGAGTCTAAGAATGTTAGTATTGATACCAGAGAGATGTGAATTTTAGTCCGCAGTCATGTACTTACTGGCTGTGTGATTCTGAGCAAATCACTTAGCCTTTTTGCTCATCTATGAAATGGTGGTAACAGTACTAACCTCACAGAATTTATGTTTTCCTTTTGCTAAGAAAAAATAGATAATTTCCACTTGGAAATGCCCATATTCATATAGCTCTAGGCACAGGGCAAGCACTCACTGGATGTTAGTTATGGTTAATTTATACATAGACTTTGACCTAGAATTTTAACATCTTGTAGAGGAATAAACAATTTTTCAGCAATAGTTTTATTAGGAAAGATTCAATTAGACCCAATAGCATACTAAACCTATTATGAATTGTGGTTGCTCCTATTTTGACTTTCATTTCAATTGTGAGATTGACAGATGACACTCTTAAACCTACCAACTCACCCACTTAGACATAAAAGAGCTGTTAATAATTAGTCGAAGAGTATAGAGTCTGAAAAAGGTTAAAATACAAACAAGCAAACAAAGAAAAAGCAAGTGTTGAGTAAAATTGCATGTGGGCTTGAGAGTGATGCTTACATTTTGGTGGACTTCATTACAAATTGTTGAGCTAACTGACATGTAAAGGAAAACCTGAGTCCTGTCATTCACCTTAAGTGGGTGTTCAGTGCAGGCTCTTGCCAGGGCAGGATGTAGCCCCCACGGACATGAAGATTAATGTGGTCAAGAGGGGCTGGCAAGGTCTTCCACTCTCCTCTTGCATTAATATCCACACCCTGTGGGCAGAAGAAGGTAAGAGATGACGAAGAAGAGGACAGGCCCCTCCCTGAACAGTGCTTCCTGTCAGACATCTCATCCTCCCCTCTGAACTTATGCCTGTTCATCACCCTTTGCAACGTACCTGTCATTACCCATTCTGCATTCACCCAGTGCTGCATGAAATCTCACAAGGCTGCTATAATATCTTGTTAGGGTCTCTTGCCTTTGCTTCCACCGTACAAACTACATTTGCCTGATGTGTGACAGGAAGAGGTGCTACTCTCTCACCTGAATCAGAAACCTAACCTAAGGGACCAACCTTCCATCCTACATGTTCTCAACTAGAGCAGGGCTTTTCAGTCTCAGCACTATTGAGATTTGGGCCAGACAATTCTCTGGTGATGGGGCTATCCTGTGCCTTTTGATATTTAGCAGAATCCTCAGATGTCAGCAGCATCGCCTCCTCACCCCGACCCTGTTGTCACAAACAAAAATATCTCCAGGCATTGCCAAATGTCCCCTGGTAGGCAAAATCCTCTCATTTCAGAGCTGCTACTTTACAGGTAAGAAGCAGTTAAGCAAACAAATATGCATGGCTGTGTTCCAATAAAACTTTATTTGCAAATCAGCTAACAACCAGATTTGGCTGTGGGCCATAGTTTTTGCCAGCGTGTGCTCTAGAACGAGTAATAGGTACCCAAACTTGGGAAGATTAAGGTGACACTTCTTCATTAATCCTAATTATAAAATTCATCTTCATTTTAATTAAACATCAAAATTTCATCTTTTTCTAAATAGCTTGCTCCATGATTTCTTTTGTCTTTCCCTCTTCAACCAAAGACATCTTCTCTTAGTGAATGGGAGACTCAACATGCGCACTCAGGACAAAGGCCAGTCTCACGTAAAGAAAGCTGGCCACCTCTTCCTGGGAAACACCTGGCTGGGAAGCACATAGCAGAGCCTTTACATGTTACCACCCTAAGGGCAGATCCAGACTAGGAACAGGAAGGGGAGTCTCGGGCAGCAGGGAGGACTTGGGCTCCCATGGACTGAGAAGAGAAGGAACAAAATTGCACATCCTTCTCCAGTTTTCACCTAATCTCACTGCAATCCCCTTGGATGAAAGGGGCCAGCACATGCTCTGCTTCCTATTTCCCTGCTTGTACCCCTTTGCTGTATTTCCAGCCCTCAACTATGTTCTCAGAAAGTCAGAGGAAGAGGCCTCATTAGAGACCAAGGAAATGCCTTCTTTGATTCTACCCCAAGAATCAGGGTCTGACTTGTCAGGGTCCCAGCAAGAGATCACCACACCAGAGCTGCCCAGGAAGACCCTGGCTTCCCAGATAAGTCTTTGGGGAACATACTAGCACAGAAAACTATGCGGCAAGGAGCTCTTCATTGCTTCCTCATTTCTAAATGCACTTGCACTGCTTAGACTCACAAGGGTTGCGTCCCATACCTCTGTGTGTGCTTTGCACATTGCCTAATCACTTGCTTACCATAGGTAATCATGTGCAGTGCCCTTCTTTGAGCATCTATGCTATGGAAGGAGATATTTAATCAAAAGACAGAGACAAAAAGCCTCTATGCTTACAAACTTACAGCAGGTAAAGATATAAACATTAAAAACAAAAACTATAGTTTGCAACACAATCTCAAAAGCATCTGCCTTTACAAAACATTGTAAATAGCAGTGATATAAGAAAATATTAAAAATTAACACAAAGAGAACACCCATGAAAAACTTGAGTGAGATGCTTTATGTGTTATTTCACAACAGTTCTATGAGGGAAGTGGTCTTACTCCACTTGGAGGTGAGAAAACTGAGGTTATAAGGGTTAAAGTGGCTTCTCTAAGACCACACAGCAGGTGGGTTACAGAGCCAGCATTTGACCTAAGGTCTATCAGATCTAAAGCCTTTGTACTACCATTTCCCATGTTGTATAAACATTCAGAAAAACTTACCGTGTAGTAATCGTACCAGCGGGCTCTAGGGAAATATGCAGTGACATTTCTGGCATTCTAAAATTAAACATAAACAAGGTGTGGCAGTGGGCATCAGTTTCCAGGACAGAGAAATCAAAATGCTTAGGAAAGAGGTTAAATAATTGTGATGGCCTTGGGCCCACTTGCCTCATCTCTCAGGAGGTCACCTATCAAGGAAACCTTCCATCCCTTTTCCTTTTTCAAACAGGAGAGATCTGTCTACCCCAAAACAAGTGGCTTTCATAAAGCATTTTGGTACCCAGGACTTCCGGAAAAAAAAATCACTATTTGCTTATAGAAATAGGCTTACACCATTCCCTCTTAAAGAGACAAACAGCTGAGGTTGTGTCTAGGACAGAAAAAAATTTTGTGGGTACAATAAGATTTGGGGGCTGGACACGGTGGCTCACGCCTGTCATCCCAGCACTTTGGGAGGCCGAGTCGGGAGGATCATGAGGTCAGGAGACCAAGACCATCCTGACTAACACGGTGGAACCCTGTTTCTACTAAAAACAAAACAAAAAAATTTTAAATTGGCCGGGCATGGTGGCATGCGCCTGTAGTCCTAGCTACTTGGGAGGCTGAGGCAGGAGAATCACTTGAACCTGGGAGGCAGAGGTTGCACTGAGCTGACATAGCACTACTGCACTCCAGCCTGGACGACAGAGCGAGACTCTGTCTCAAAAAAAAAAAAAAAAGATTTTGGGAAGGTGCAATTGACTGGTATTTTAATCAGAAGCCTAATCCACAACAGAAGTAAAGAAATGGCTTTTACTGCTAGGAGGTGCTCCTGCAGAGGAAGGGAAGGGTTAGCCAGCAGCAATACAAGTACACACATTGCCAAGCAATCCTTCTGAAAAGTTGTCATAGTGCTAGAGGACTGTTATAAATTCTTTACAATACTGCCCCCGTCTGACCTTCTATTCCTTATTTTAGTTAACAAAGAAATGATTGTGTCATTGAATATACCATGAGGTGTTTTCTTCTTGATCATCCTATGAACCAGAATTGTTAGGCTCATTTTAAAGATGAAGGAGCTGAGGCCAAGAACACCTAAGTGATGGACTTCAGCTCAGAAAGAGAGGAAGAGACACAGGTATAATAAGAAACCATGTCTCAGGACCCCCACCAGCTCAGGCCTCTTCTCCTCGTCCTTTTCCCCAAGCCTCACAGCTGGGATCCTCCCCCCATCAGAGGCCTCCATACTCACGAGCTCCAGGACAGGGCTGACCAGGAAGGCTGGGCCCAGCAGGAACTGACTGTCTATGTCCCATGTCACCTGGTCTGACACAAACCTGGAAAGGGAAATGAAGGTGCCCAACAGAGCCCAACAGAGCCACAGCCCGACACTCTGAAGAAGCTCCTCAAGTTCAGACGCAAGTCAGAAATCCAGCTGTCCCTGAGCCATTCTTGCCTTTTTCCTAGGCCTAGCTTCATCAGGAGTACTCAGCCTCTGCTCTCCCCATGCGATGTGCCTCAAACTTCAGAAATGCTGGGATGTAGATGTGTTCTGTCCTGTAAAATACTTGCCCCATTTCTTAACCATGGCAAACTTCAAATGCGAGGATGGCCCTTTTCCCTCAAATCTCTTCCTGAAATCCTTCTCCTGTGACCTGGCTACATATAACCAAACTGCTACAAAAGATAGATAGGCCTTTGCACAGCCAAATTAGAAATAAATTATTCTATGCAGTACTGCATCATTTCAGTTTTGTTCATTCAATCAATAGCCTTTTATTAATGACCTACGGCAGGTATAGCACTGTGCTAAAGAGAGTAATAAAGTATGGTCTGCGCCTGAAGAGCTCATGTCAAAAGGCAATCATGTCTTCAATTTGGAAGAATTCAACTGTCACCATAGAGAATTCAATAAGTCATCCATTAGTCATCGGGATCCCTGCTGGACACTCACTCGTGGAGCAGAGGCCGCACAACAGTGACACCCTCCGTGTGGGCCTTATGCATCAAGGTATACAGATATGGCAACAGGGTGTATCTGGTCTGCAGGACATTTCTGGAAATATTCACAAAAGCAGCATCCCAGGACACAGGGTCTTGTCTCTAAAGGAGAAAGAGAACAGTGTTGGGAGCTCGCCCTGGAATTTCTAGGAGATTTAAGAAGGTCACTAAAAGCATACTCCAATTGAAGGTCACTCACAGCTAAACAAAAGAAAACTATACATGAGGCCCAGAGAATATTCTTAATAGACTGGAAAAGGTCACTGACGCTCTCCTAGGACACCTGATGAAATTTCACTATAAGATATTGTTTTTGGTGTATTTTTTACAATTCTGCCTAAACAACAAGAACAAAACATAGTAATAATCTAAAGAACACTGAGGAATATGGTTCACTGAGACCCAAGGGCTTAACAACTTTTAAGGGTGCAGTGGCTCACACCTATAATCCCAGCACTTTCGGGGACTGAGGCCAGGAGTTCAAGACCAGCTTGGGAAATATGGCAAGATCCCATCTCTACAAAACAGAAAAATTAGCTGGGCACGTTGGTATGTGCCTGTAGTCCCAGCTATTCAAGAGGCTGAGGTGGGTGACTCGCTTGAGCCCCAGAGGTCAAGGCTGCAGTCAGCCATGACTGGACACTGCAAGATCCAGCCTAGGCAACAGAATGAGGCCTTGTCTCAAAAGAAAAAAAAATTTTTAAAGATATTGCAGGAAATATAGACTGCATTAACTTTAGATCAGAAATGGAGGCTGTGTTTCAAGTGAAACACTGGAGGTAGAAGCCACTGTCCTACCCTGGTCCCAATGGTGTTGTGGTTTCTTGAGAAGGGGTAAAAGGCCCCCAGCTGCATCCAGCGAACACACATCTCATATTCAGCATCTTCAAAGAACCCACAGATATCTGCTCCTGTCTGAAACAAGAGAAAATAAAAAGAGCCTGCTGATGATTTCTGAAAGATTTCCCCACCTTCCTGGTGCTTAGGAGGATCCCAAGGACACTCACATAGGATATGCCGAAGAGGCTGAACTCCATCATGCCTGCAATGAGAAGCACAGCTGTGTCACACCAGGCTCTCACGACCTGCCTCCTCACCTCTTCCCCAAGGATCCCAACTCCCTGCCCTACCAGCACAGGCCATGGGAAGGAGCCCACGCACCAATGATAGATTTCTTCAGCTGATCCCATGCGGCTGTGTTGTCTCCCAGCCAATGCCCTGCCCAGCGGCCAGAAGAGGGAAACGTGGAGCGGGTGATGACAACCCCTCGCTGTCCTGTCACCTCCTGCACGGCTCTGGTTGGAGGGGAAAAGGAGGTGAACTGAGGCCACAGCCAGGGAGCAAAGGCCATAGAGCTTCTGCTCCCAGAGCCCTTGAGCCTAGTCAATGTTTGCTGCGTGATTGGAGGGAACATGGGACTCTGAGCTATAATGGTGGCTCCACTGATCCCAGATGATGGAGATAACGAGTCACGTGTTCTCACAGCACTTTACAAAGAACTTCCCTGTAGCAAACTCACTGGAGTGCCCCAAAAATAGTAAGGAATTACTACATCTTGCTATTGGTTTCCCCAAAACTTAGTTTTCTATATTTGAGGAAGAACACAGTGAAGATTATAAGATTGTCCTTAGAAGAATTCACACTATTCATTGAGCTTGCAAAGCGGGACTGTGCTAATTCGGTGGAATACCAATTACCCTCCACCAAGAATGGCCAAAAAAAAAAAAAATTCCAAATATGATTCACTTTGAAAGGAGAGATGCCCAGTCCTCTGTGTTCCCTTCACCTCCTGTAACTAAAGCTATTGCACCACCGGCTGCCCTGTGTGATCATTACCGTGTCTCCATGTGAGTCTTTCCCACTAGGATCACTAAGTTTTTCACTGGTGGGACCATTCCTTATTTAAATCTGTCCTCCTACTTTTAATCACAGGGCCTGGCTCCATGTCAATGAGCATTTGTTTAATAAGAATCATTACACAGTTGTCATGTGAATCTTCTTAACCCTTAGAATGGGAATGAAAGGAAAACTAAGGTAGCTATGTCAGTCACTGGCAATCCCTATAGGTTGTGACAGCTGGAGAAGGGAGACAGAGACTCACTCATATGTGGGTCTGGTCTGGGACCACCCGTACAGGTTGTGCACGTTGTAGTGCTGCACCGGGGAGCCGTCTGGGAGGATCTGCTGACTCTCCATGCACAGGGTCTTGCTGCTCAGGCCCCTCTCCCTGGACTCCAAATCTGAGGAGGAAGAACTGGTGAGGTGAAATCCAGCCCTGATTCTGTTTCTCCCTGACCTCTCTTCAAGGGATTGGGCCCTGGATCTTAACACTAACTTCAACCTGCCTGTGTCGCTCTCCATCTCTCCAGAGACATGAGCACAGCGCCCCCAGCTCTGAGCTGCAATGGCGCCTGCTGTGTTTCCAACCTCAAGTTCACTGAAGAAAGCAGAGGTGTCAGAAAGAATGTACAGCTGTCAAACACTACATGACAGGCTCTGATTTAGGCTTTTGACCTGCCAATTATATCCATAATTCTATGAAGAAGACCGCATTATCTGTCCTCTACAGTTTAGCAAACTGAGATTTGGAAATATTGCATAATCTGTGAAAAGTCACAAAACTCCTAGAGAGAACAACTTCTGGAGCCAAGATATGAACCCAAGTATAACTCCAAAGTCCATCAGCTCCACAATAAAGGCAAGCCAATAATTTCCACCCATTGATGACACCAAAAAATTCCTGTGATGGAATTCACATAAGCCTAAAAAACTAACAAGTCTAGCTGTGAGAACCCTTTGGTGGCATGACCACTCGTAAGTGCTTTCTAGACAAATTCAAGAAATTTGTGCAATGAGTCTAGTCACTTGCACATGCCCCGCTGGGTAAAGCACGTGCAGAGCTTTTGTCTCTGGTCCCCAGTAAACCACAGCAGCCATGAGGATGTGCCCTGAGCTGTGCGGCCCACCCCTGGCCTCGGGCTCCTCCAGTGTAATCCTTCTTCCAATCACGGCTCTGCCAATGAAGAAGGCCAAGGCTTCTTACGTGGCATGTAGGGAGGGTGGTTAAGAGAGGCTTCCCTGCAGCCTGGAGAAACTGCCCCATTCACGAAGCTTGATGGTTCATTCATATCCTAGAAATGCCAAACACAGATATACCTCACTTTTTAAGATAATTACATCCTGCCATTTCTTAGCCAAGGAAGCAGTGAATAAATTGTTCAACATCCAGTAATCCCTGTAGATACCAGCCCTGGGATCTTCATCAAATCCTGGTGAGAACTGGCTGGAAAGATTAATTCATCCCTACAGAACAACTGGCTAGAGGGTTAAAAAAAAAATCTCTCTCAAGGTGGGCATGAGGCAGTGAAAGTTCCAAGAAATTCCTAGTCAATTGCCTCAGAGGTTTTATAGTAGGAGCATCAGGTCTGGTACAAGGTGTGAGGGCTATCAGGGCTGTTCCACTCCTGAGAGGAGGAAGTGTCTGATATGTCCAAAGTCTTCCTTGGACAATGTCTATCCTCTTGACTGAAGGTCAGTGGTACATGTACTTAGGCACACAAAGATAGACAAGTGCCACTGGTACACAGAGAAACACACACACTTACAATCCACATGCCATCAAACTTCAAGCTCCTCTCTGGATTCTGTGGACTGTTGTATAGTTCTTCTATTTCCCTCTTCCACCACTTGGCAGTTGAATTACGGAAAAAGTCTGGGAAGGCCACATAAGCTCGATATAGCTATAAAAAAGAAATATAATTTCTTTGTCCCACACAAATATATAAGACAGCAAATAGGCACTTACTGAGAATGCAACTCACACAAATACTTGAACTGCATGGTGACAGACGGCCTGAACAGGGCCTAAATAATGTTGTTAAGTTATTAGAGAAATGTAGAATCAGAAGAGAAACAGTGCAATTTGCACACCTTCCCAGCATTTGGAAAACATCCAAAAACTGTTCTCTTCATATACACATGGATGATGACAATCAATGATCCAAACTACTGACCTCATGCATTCGATGCCCAACCCTCAATGTCAGTCCTGCCATTTCCTAAGCACTCCTCAAAGACAAAGCCAAGGAGAGACTGCCGACATGAGATGCATGGAAATAGGTTAGGAAGAAACACCCAGGGACTCCCTCCTATGTCATTCCCACTGCGAGAGGGGAGGAAGGAATAAGATTACATTTCAGGATATTAGACCAGTACACCTCAGTGTTTTCTACAATTTCAGAATCACATGACAACTACAGCTGTGTGGAAGATAAATTGAGAGGACTTAAAGAGGACGTTTCAACTTCCCCTTATTTTCATCTTTCTTCAGATAATACCAGTTGTGTTTTTGTTTTAACCTGCAAGATGGGTTAAAGGTACAACTTCTTTTTTTTGTTTTTTTGAGATGGAGTCTTGCTCTGTCACCCACCCAGGCTAGAGTGCAGTGGTGCTACCTCGGCTCATTGAAACCTCTGCCTTCCAGGTTCAAGCGATTCTTTTGCCTCAGCCTCCTGAGTAGCTGAGATTACAGGCATGCACCACTACACCTGGCTAATTTTTGTATTTCTAGTAGAGACGTAGTTTCCTCATGTTGTTCAGGCTGGTCTCAAATTCCTGACCTCAAGTGATCCACACACCTCAGCCTCCCAAAGTGATGGGATAACAGGCATGAGACACCATGCCCAGCCAGATACAACTTCTTAACTACATTGTAGACTTTTGAGAGCAAGAAGCTTGTTTTATATTCATCTGAGTGATATTTATATTTTGCACAATGCTTAGCTTAGAACTTGACACAAAATATATACTCACTGTTTAATGGTGGGTTCATACCACTTAGAAGCAGCAAATAAATGTTGTTTGTTATGGAACATTATGGTCCTTTGTATGTCTCAGTAAATAGCCTCCTTTATGATAATCACACCATTGTAAGAGTTAAAGAGCTAAAGAATGCTGGTGAGGAGGGTGGGGGAGGCAACAGAATGAGGACTTGGTCTGGGGGAGCTCCAGTTCTTATACGCAATAGACAAAAGGCAGGTAGGAATCCATATGTTTACATAAAGGGCAAGAAAAGGAACATGAGAAAACAGAAACAGATCAGCCTACATGAGTCTGGCTGTCAAGGATGTGAGAAGACAGTGGGTCACATCACGGAGAATCTTCAGAGAAGTGGGCATGCCAGGGATGCCTTTTGTTAGGAAATGGAGGTAGAAACCAGGAAACCCGACAAAGAAAACCTTACACCAGAAACAGAGAGTTCCAGATCAGGCAGGGTTGGAAACAATGGGATGGGTGGGGGTTGGAGAATTAGAATAAAGAGATTATCAGCCACAGCTGAGTCAGAATTGTATCCCATATGGGGTACACGTGGGGAACCTGGCCAGCCATGATGCAAGAACTTCCCTAAGTACTGCTCGGATGACCCCTCCCAAATTCATTAAAATGTTCTGCCGTTCTCCAAGGTGCTGGCTCTACCTTACATCTGTGCATATTCAAGTCTTGCCTTTGTGGCTTCTGCCTTCACTTTCTCCAGTCTTCAAACAGTGACATAACCACCCACACACTGGGCCTCAGGATCACCTAGCACTCTTTGTGGCACATCGCGTGCTACAAAACGCAATTCCTAGATCCCATCACAGACTTATTGAATTAAATCGCTGGAGCTTTGGACTCAGAAATCTGCTTTTCATGGGGCTGTTGGCTGTTTGTTTTATATTCAGTGAAGCGAGACCTGGACATCAGTGGCTTCATTCTCACCAGCTTCATCAAGTGGGTCTTACTATTAATAATATAAATATTAGGTTGGTGCAAAGGTAATTGAAGTTTTTGTCATTACTTTTAATAACTTTCCTTTTTTTTTTTTTATTTTTCTGAGATGGAGTCTCGCTGTGTCACCCAGGCTGGAGTGCAGTGGCTCAGTCTTGGCTCACTGCAACCTCTGCCTCCCAGGTTCAAGCAATTCTCCTATCTCAGCCTCCTGAGTAAGTGGGATTACAGGCGCACGCCACCACGCCTGGCTAATTTTTGTATTTTTAGTAGAGATGGGGTTTCACCATGTTGGTCAGGTTGATCTCGAACTCCTGACCTCGTGATCGGCCTCCCAAAGTGCTGGGATTGCAGGCGTGATCCACCGTGCCTGGCCTACTTTTAATAACTTTCAATGGCAAAAACCGCAATTACCTTTATACCAACCAATAGTTATAATTATCCTATCTACCAAGAATCTCTTATGAGCTAACAGATTCTGTGACTCCCTAATGAAGTGTTTCTCATCGGGGTACAACTGGCATTTGAAGTGAGAGATATTTTGTGGAGAATTCCCTGAAATCAGAGCTATGGGCATCCCTGCCCACTGCCCACTGAATGCCTCTGGTGTCCCTGTGATAACCAATACTGCCCTCAGATTTCCAAATTGCCTCAGGATGGCAGTGTTGCCCCTACTGGCTGATGAACTGTGGGGTTCTGATACTGACTACTTGATAAAAGTCAGGAAGCCCATGACCCAGAACTTCTCTGGCTGGGCAGGTTCCTGTGTCCTTGTGGGCTGCTTGGACCACTAAGCTTCAAGTGATTCTCTGTGAGAGGTGACGAGTGGACAGGAAACTAGGTCTTCTCCCTTGAACAGTATAGACAGATACATACATACATACACACATAGAGATAGATGATATATAAATAGGTAGATAGATGATAGATAGATAGAAGAGGGATTTGGATTGATAGGGTGAGTGGAGGAATAAAGGTAGAGATAGATAGATAGATAGATAGATACATAGACAGACAGACAGACAGACAGATATAAATGAATAGGGTGGCTGGATGGATACATAGATGATAGATAGATAGATAGATAGATAGATAGATAGATAGATAGATAGAAAGATAGATAGATAGATAGAAAGCTAGATAGATAAAACCTGAGTAGATAGAGTGGATAGATAGACAGATAGATGAAGATAAATGAGGTAGATAGATAGATAGATAGACAGATAGATAGATACTTGTTCAGTAGTAGACATAAGGAAAACAGCCTTGAACTGAGTCTGACTCTTTCTTGCCAATCTTCAAAACCAGCCCCAGCTTCTGTTTTGCTTGTTTTGTTTTACTGCATCTACTGACAGTAAATAAAGACATGCAGTCCAATAGCCAAGCAGCCCAGTCCCAAGTGCATCTCATTTTAAATCGATAGTGCTACTGCTGCCAACTGGCTCTGGGATCCAGGAGGTCAGAGACTGACAACAGAGAAGTATGTATCACGTGTTTGCAGTACCATCTGTTCTCCCTACCCTATCAGAGCTGTGCCAGGCCTCAGACCCTGGCTCCAGATTGTGTGGTTCTGTCTAATATCTGCCTTTCCCTCTAGGACTCACCACTTGCCCTGAAAACCAGCTTATCTGGATAAGGCATGAATATTTGGCCTAACTCCTGCCAGTCACATTCCTGGTGATCAATGTTTCTCCTGCACCTCTGTCCATGGGATACAATCTTACATTACATAGAAAGAACTCCCAAAAGAGGTCTTTGCCCCTGGGCTTCTGAGTGGCTGCTAACAGAATTACAACTGCTGGGATTTGTGCCCACAACATGGATATTTGTCTGATTAATACTTGATCCTGAGAGAGTACCTAGACACTACAACATATACCACATTACTGACTGCAAAAGTCAGCTTCTTTGTCCCTTCAATTCCTGGCAGATGTCCTAGAAAACAGGCCTTTTCCTTGTCTCCTCAGCTCTCCTGTGGGGGTCACATAGGCTACACATGCCCTGCTACAATTCCTGCCCAGAAAGAATAAGGATTATTGAAGAACAGCTCAAGAGGTACGGCAAGGTACTTGCTCTCCAGGAAGTCCTCGGCCCCACCTTGACAACCCTGCCTGTGGGTACTGTCACAGCAATTGATAGTAAAACACACAGGCTGTCTCAGTTCAGGAGACACACATCTTGGCCAGAGGATGGGGCTGTAGGCTTCCTACACCTGTAAGGAGCCATGTATTCATTCAAGCAAGAAATGCTTAGTCAATCGGGAAAAAAATTCAGGTCCAGAAGCATGGGCTACTTGGATCCATTACAAGCAACAAACCATGCCCAGAAGAGAGCAAGTTTTACAGTAAGGCTGGAAACTGAGAGGTAAAAGCAAAGCTGAGAAACCCAAGGAAGGATTGGGCTCAGAGGAGGAATTATAAGTGTGGAAATGGAGAAACGTGTTCATGGAAAAAAAAAGATATATAATAAAAAAGACCTAAACAGTCTTTGAGGTTTGAAGACTGTTTAAAAGGGATAACCAAGGCAACAACAGTAAGTATACCAGTTCAGAGAAAAAAATAGCACTTCTAGGAGGTATCACCCAGTGGAAATTTCCTGGGCCTTTGGAATCTGACAGCCTTGAAATTGAAATCAACACTCTGTCACCTAAAACCGTGGACAAGTCATCTGAGCAATCTGGTCTTAAATCCCAAGGATAATAATACATGTCTACATCCCAGTGGCCAGTAAAGTATTGCTACATATAAAGTAACGGGCACAGACATACATCCAACACACATCCCCTAAGTGTTTCTCCCTTGCCAAGCCCATGTCCATGGTACAGGCATGTCCACAATCCCAGGATCGGCTGCCCCTGCCTACAAACCCTGACTCCACCCAAATTTACAAAGACCCTTTACCTCCACTTGACTGTCCCAGTCTAGAGACCCATTCACAAAAACATCAGGAAAATCAGGCCAGACCTATGGAGAGAAACATGTTCAGTAGCAATGCACTAGACAATTTCCCTTACATAGTATTTCCTAAGAAATTATTATATAAACCATGTTCCTAGGAGCAATAATAATTTGATTATCATGTAGGATTGACATAAAAGAGAAGTGAATTCCATAAAACATTACATTACTTAAAAGCTGTTAACTATATCAACAAATATTGATTGAGAAAAGGAGAGCTGCTGACCTCACAGCTCAAATAGAAAAGGCCAAAAACGACATACACAGGCATGTGACCCTCTAATAGTGACCCACCCTCAGGCTAGGGACTAGTGGATCATTGCTTAGGATTATACCTTTCCCCAGACAATGTCTCCATCATTTGGGTATTTGATGAAGACGTCATCCTCCATGCCCCGAGTGAAGGCAGGATAGGGCTGTGTCTCATTGCCAGAAATGGCTGGATCCTGAAATCAAAGCATAAGTCAGTTGGGAAAACCAAAGCTACAGAATGAAGAGAAACAGAATAAAGGAGAACTCCTCCAGGGCGAACTCGCTGGCTTCTACCTGAACTGTAGAGTTTCTGTGAGTCCTGGGAAATACACATTTCTTAGTGCACTTCAATTTATCTACTTGCAACATGGAAATAAAGTATAACACTTTCTCCAACAAAGCCCATACCTGCTCCCAAGCAGATCGCACACATTCACATCAGGACTAACCAGAATGAGGATGACCCGCATCCCATCAGCCTTCATGCGATTGATCAGAGCTGGAAAACCAGCAAACTTGGGGCTGAGGGTGAAGTCCAGCTGCCGCTCCATGTAGTCGATGTCTGAGTACTGCACGTCCTGCGGGAGGACACGGGGAGCTGAGTGGCTGCTGCTATACACGCCCAAGCTTTACAGGAGAACAACCCTCCACCACCCATGGTGGAATTCCAGACAGATTCTTGTTGATGCTTTCAAATCCCAGCTCTGCCATTTGTTAGGTACAGGTGCTGGGAAATTCACTTAATTTTTAAAATGTTCCATGATAAGATAGAAAAAAAATCAAAGTCAGCATAAAATAGGATGAGAATGCCTCTCTAAGATGGCTATTCTGAGGATAAATAAGAATACTGGGTTGGACAGTGCTTTGTAAACTGCCACTATCAGGAGTGATTGTGATGACCTCCCCTAAGAGGCTGCCCCTGGTATCAGTGGTTCATGCTTAGAAAAAATAATATTTACTACCCAGGGCTAATACAATGTTGATGGTAAATCTACTGCAAAAAACAAATCAAAACAAAGCAACAGTGTATAGTTGCTTTGGAATACCCAGTCTTGAGGGAAATCAGATACTACATTATTCTGCAGAATGAAATATTGCATTTCACTATCCACTAATGGAAACACTATGTTCCACTAATGGAGCTATTTTAAAACAAGAGAAATGTAGAATAAAATTAGATATGCGATGGTACATTGGATCAGTTGTCTGATGACTGGGTCCCCTCTCATCCTCCAGTGAAGGGAGGTTTTATTTCTATGTATATGTCCTCTGGAACCCATTCCAGGATCCATGTATTCCATCAGTCATTAGCTCAGAGCCGATGGGACACTGTGCTACAGCATCAGGGCTGTAGGAACTGAGGTCATATCCACATATACAATGGTCTGACTGTTTGGGGTTAGTTTTTTTCAGGAATTAAGTAAAAGAACTGTGGATATTATTTATTCTTATGGAAACAAGGACATTTTGACTAAATGTTTTGAAGTCATGTGAAAGAAATGGAAGGAAACATGAGATAGCAGAAAGAGCCCTGGAGCCAGCTTATCTCCCACTCTGGGAAATCACAGTGAGTCTTGAGCTATCATCTCTAGAAGATGGAAACAAGGGCCCTTACCTCTATTATTGTGCTGGGGTGAGACTAACTGTGATACTGTCTGAAAAAGAACATTACGTCTTTATAGAATCTCACAAACATTAGAGAAATGAACCCAGACACAGAGGCACCTGGCTTAGTTTTGCAACTCCAGAGCCATGACTGAGAACGTACATAAGGGATCTGGGCAGCCACCATCTCATCATACAAGCTGGCGATCTCAGAGTCGTTCTGGTAGCCATAGCGACATAGCTGGAACCCCAAAGACCAGTAAGGTACCATCACAGGCCGGCCAATCAACTAGAAAATAGACAGAAAATATTAGTCCTCAGAACAGAGACACCAGATTGAAGTTTTACATCAAGTAATAAGAATATTTTTCCATGCCCCAAGCTAGACAACTAACTAATTGAATTCCACATCAAAACTGACAGGATATAGATCCACTAGCATACTTGGAGAAAGCTTTCTGCTAGACTTGAGCTCCTTCTTAAAAGTTATGGAAAAGCTGATTTTACTCCATTCCTAGAGACACTGTAGGTAACTGGTTAAGAAGCCCAGAATCAGAGGCAAAATGCCTGGCTTAGATACAGGCTCCAGTCCTGCTGGCTGTGTGACCTTAGGCAAAAATTAAGTAATCTCTTAGTGCTTCAGTTTCTTCATCTGTAAATAAGGGTATAATAATAGCATCTCCCTCATAGTCCTTTTGTGAGGACTGAATGAGTTAGTATGTGCAAAGTGCTCTAACATGCAGCAAGTAATAAATCAGTGATGTGCAGTAGGTAGTACATAAGTGTTTGCTGCTGCTGCCACAACCACCATGTTCACCACTATCATCACTATTTTCGCCATCACCACCACTACCACCACCATATTCCTCACACCACCCCACTGTCACCACCACTGCCACCACCATAGCCACCACCACCATCACCATCAAACACCAACCACCACCACCCCCATCATCGTCACCATCACCACCACTATCACCACCATCACCAACACTCCCATCAACACCACCCCCACCACTATCATCACCATCACCAACACCACTACTACCACCACCATCATTATCACCATTCGCACATCACTATCACCACCATCAGCCCCTACCGCCCTCATCACCATCACCACCACCATAACACAAATACCACCACCATCACACTACTATCACTACCATCACCACCACTAGTACCACTATAACTTCTTCTACTCTGCAATGCTTACACAGGCTATAAATTTAATGGTGATTAGAATATATTTATTTTTCCTTATTCTATAATCTCTTTCCAAGTAATACCAATAATTCCAGTTATCATCTGAGAGTTATACTAATGAATGTGGGCTCTGGCACCCAGAATGTGCTGTATAAGTACTTGCTAAACAATTGGATTTCTCCCTACCTCAGTGTATTGCTGGGTGACAAGCTCTGGAGTCGGCCCCAAGAACACATAAAAGTCCAGAACTCCCCCTGTGGTACGGTATGTCAAGGCAGGCAGGGGCTGGAACGTCACATCTGAAAATGAAGAAAAATGCTAACCAAGCTGGAAACTTTCCACGTCATGAATCACCACTGAAATCCAAACATTCTCCATCTTCCTGAACCCTCCCTATCATACAGTAGTAAGAGCCAGTATTTTCTATCATACTCACATAGAACTGAAGAAGTTCAGTGGAAATCTAAAGGTCCCATTCCTGGGTTTGTTTCCTTTGGTGTATTTTACTATATTTTGTCATTCTACTCTTAAAATTATGTTTACGTTTCAACTTTTATCTTGGATAAGGAGGTACACGTTCACATTTGTTATATGGGAATATTGCACGATGCTGAAGTTTGGGATATGAATCCTGTCATCCAGATAGCAAACATAGTACCCGATAGGTAATTTTTCAACATACCATACACCTTCATAATCCCCACACTAACTTCTCTGACCCATAGTTTTACCCTAATTCAAATTATATAACTGGCTCCCACGAGCTGACCTCCAAGACATTTGGGACCCATGTGGTTTTACTATCCCTTCTTATGTGATTTTTACCAAAATAAGAGTTGGGTTAAATCTTCTTATCACATGATATTAGACTGAAATGAACAGAAAGGCTAAACACAAAGAAAAAATAAACAGCAGTGCCTGTAAAATGAAGATTTTGACTTCAAGGAACAGTTAGGCTAAACACATTGAAAATTGACTCAGGCATGATTGGAATCCCCCCAGAATAAGGGAGGTGCTGGATGGCCTTACCCATGGCATTGCTGTTCAGCAGGAGTACTCCATGGGCACTGCCATCCTCCTCCAGCCCCATGTAGTAGGGGTGGACACCATAGGAATTCTTCTTGTACTGGAGAGTCATGGGGAGAAGCAGTAGGAGTTAGAAAGAAACTCAACAAAAATGTGCTTGCTAACATGGCTCTAGTTTTCTCCATGAAATCAATTAAACACATGAAACAAAGAGCCTAAGAATTGGCCCACTCGCCTAAAAGCAGAATGTGACGACCAAGTGGAGTTTGGGAAGCCAAAGCATGCGCAGTGTGGGTGGAGAGAAGCAGAGACACAGATCCCAAATGCTCTGTCCTTACCCCTGGGGGCTGGTCTCGGGAGAATATCCCCCAAGTGTGCCACTCCAAGTCTCTCTTATAGGACCTGTGCTCAGTTTCCCCAAAGCCGTAGAGGTACTTGGAGGGAAGGCGGGTGGAGATACGGATAAACATGTCATTGAAGGTGAAGCCAAGGAGCTGAGAGTCCCAACTGAAACACAAAAAGGCAGATTTGAAACAGAAAATGGGCTTTTCTCTCTGCTTCCAGCAGCTGACTTTTCAAGGACAACAGAACACTTGATTCCTACCCAGAAGCTGTTCATCTCCCAAACAAAACAGAAACTCAATTTGATTAAAATATCATAGATATCCTCTCTAAAAGCCCAGGAGTTATTCTTCATTCATCTGTTTCCCACTCTCACTGCCTCCTTTCAGTGCTCCTCTACAATACAAATCCAAGCTCCCCTCACCATCACAGCTGGGACCACTCTACACCAGCACCACCTTCCACCCTTGCACCCCTCAGCACATTTTCTACATAGCACTCAAAGTGATATTCCTACAAGGATATCACCTCATGTCACTCCCATTTGTGCTTCTTCCGTGGCTTCTCGTGCAAACATCTTATGAAGCCTTAAAGGCTGAAGCTGCCCCCTCAACCGGCGTTGCAGCTTCCTCTCCCAGCACTCATCTGCTTACTTCCTCCATTGCTCCAACCACACTAGACTTCTTTTCTTTAGCATGCCAGCTTTGCTTCATCTCTTCGCCTACCCACTTCCTATTCCCTCTGTCTGAAATGCTCTTTCCCTTCGCCCTGTCTCATGTGGGTGGCTCCTTCTCATCCAGGTCCTATTAAAATATCACCTTCTTGGCGAGATCTACTCTGACCCCAATATCAGAAGCAGTAACCACACCATAACCCTCAATTACCCTGCTCTTTTGCCTACACAGCAATTATCACTATCACAACCTCCTTTTTATACTATAACTTAAATTATCTCTGTTATTTACTGATTATTTGTTGTCATGAGAAGAGAAACCTCAGCTGTCTATAAGGAGCAGCACCCAATCTAGAGAGGGGACCCCATAAACATTTGTTGGATGAATCCTCAGGCACACTCAATTGCCTCAGTGATTATTTCCAGAATGCTAAAGATTTCCCATAAGAACAGGTCTGAAGGAAACAACTCATCCATGGATCTGGAAGTGGACAATGTGATGTTTTGAACCAGGATACATCCAAGGACAATGGACCTGGCAGGAAGGCACAGGTAGCCATCAATTCTGAGTCACACTAGAAGTCACTCACATTATAGTTCCTGTACTCTTCCGGCGAATTTCAATCCCAAATGGATTCTTCTTAATGAGGACATCATAGAGTTGACCCTCAGGGGTGCTGGAAGGCACGCTGGGTATGTTCAGAGGGACTGGAACTTCATACCGATTGTTGTTGGGATCATAAATCTAGGCCAGAGGAAAACGATTTTAGGCAAGAATAGTGCTCCTGAAACCTATACCCTTAGCAGAACCTATTTTATTTTTGGACAAAAGTTCAGATGCTATGTTTCTGTCTTCTTTAAGTTTATGATCTCTCAGATTTAATTAACACATCGAATAACAATGTCAGATTTAATATGTTTGTCTGTCATTTCTCATTATTAAGGCCTCTATTGCATTAATATACTCATTGTGACATTGGTGCTAACGTGGAAAATCATTCTGGAATCAGCGTGGTATTTATGAATATGTTACTTGTTATTTTCTGTGGGTAAATAAGTATATATAAATACCTTAAAACTTTTCTGAATTGAAAAAAAACCTCTCCCCAAAATGAAATCTATTTGATTAAAATAATCAGAATGTCCTTGCTGAAGGTGGTAACTAAACTTATTCATGAGTACCTACTACATCCCTACCTGACACTGCAGAAGGCACTAGGGATGTGAGCTGAATAAGGCAGTGTTATGGTTTTACAAAATTCACATGCAAATGAGAAGTCAAAGAGAGCAGTTCACAACACCTGGGTGATGTGTGCTAAGGGAGAGCTATGTAGAAGTGCTGTGAGATTCTAGAGAAGGAAATGCCTAACATTGTTTCTGGGAGACTGAGATGGTCTCCCGGGAAAAATACAGTCCAGAGTACTAAAAGCTTGGTAGTCATTAACCAAACAAACAAAGGAGATCAAGTCATTCTGGTGAAGAATAACAACCACAAAGGCAGAGACAATTAAAGTGGGCCAGAAAGAGGCAAATATTTTGGAAAGAGCTACTCTATAGTAAAGAGGTAGAGTAGGCAATGGTTAAGGCTAGGACTCCAAGGAAGTTCATTCACTTCAAACCCATTAGGTGCCTACAACATGCTAGTGCTATGATGAGGGTACAAACATACAACAGCATTATTCCTGCATTACAGGATGTACAAAAACTCAGAATTCGGGTTGATATCAGATTGTAAACAAATTTTCAGGCAATGCGACAATGTCCTGATCACTTTCACTTACTGTGTCAATTACATTACAGCGCTAACTATCTGCCAGGCTCTGTATTAGACTTCAGAAGCAGAAAGAGGAAAGGGCACATTCCTGTCCTTGAGAAGATTAGTTTAATAGAGAAGCAGACATAACAGCTAGTCCGTCGCTATTCCTTAAATGCAATTAAATTCTGGAAAGAAATGAAATCGCTGCACGTTGGTGGCTATCTTATAGATATCTCAAATTCATCCGAAACTGAACATATCATCTTACATTGATCAAGCACAAAGCTTTTCAGTACTCCCATTCCGGTTGATGTCAGCACCATCCATATTAAGATGCAAGATACCAAGATACCAACATGGTCATCATTCTTGATGCTTCCCTCTCCATTGTCGCCTGCTTTCAATCCAGCACCAGACCGTGTAACCCAACTTCCTGAATCTCACACAGGTGCACTGTTCTCCACCTTCTTTCCAGTATCTACTCCAAACATAAGACCTCACCTGACCTGCCTAACTGGCAGCCTCCCAACTTGTCTCTCTATACTCACTCTTGCTCTCCCAATCATTTTCCTAACAGTAGCCACAGTAATCTTTTCCAAATGAAAATTAGGACAGGTCTTATTGTTCCCTCAATGATTTCTCAATGCTCTTTGGATAATAATCTAGTCTAGTATAGCATGATTAACTTATTTTAGGGTTCTGTGACCTGAACCAGAAAAAGATAAGGGAACTGAAAAGGGTCTAATCACTACCTGATACATGTACTGTGTTTACCTTGAACTGCAGCATTTCATTCTTATGGTAAGTGACATCCAGGCGAAGGGGGTTCACGGGCGTGGAGGGGAAGGCACTGGCATAAACAGAAGACTTTAAGGAGATGTCAGCTGTGGCCCCGTGGGAATTATACTGAACATCACTGACAGAGTATAGGTCGTTGACAAAATAGCAAAAAGGGACTCCAGAAGAATTGGATGCCTGAAAAGTAAGGCCAAAGTCATGGATCAGCACAACATGTGATCTTAAAGTTCTCTAACCTAAACAGGATTAGGAAAGTCATTTTAGATGACGATAAAACCAGCCTATCACTTATCACTTGGCAATAACATAAATTTAAATTCCTGGTCTCCAAGCAAAATATTCATTTTAAAAAGTTTCGCACATGTCCCCACCCACTCGTCACATCCAGATCCAGTCCCTTAGGAAGTCCTTTCTATGGATTTGAAGTAGTTATGTAAGTACCACTGCTATGCTTAAGAAACTATAGATTAGGTGTAGAGATTTTCATGCACAGGAACCCCATCAGCATGGTTACCTCCCAGATACAGCCACGGGCAGTGCAGTTTTCTGCAGAAGCACCATTCTCATCAGGGTAACAGTCTATTTTTTCTTCATCCCTTATCTTTATGCTCCACTCCACTGTGTATGCTTCTCCCAGGAAAAGATTGATGTCTGTGATAATGGCAACCTGTAGGAATGTGGAAATCACAAGGAAATTCATTTTTGGGGTAAAGGCCTTGCAAGATCTAAGACTTTATTTATTTATTTATTTTGGAAAAACAAATAGACATCAGTCCAGACTTTCAACCATCCAAGCAACATATCACTTTAGCTTATAAGAAGAGAACTGTACAGTGGAGGAATCTATTTAGCAGCAACAGGGCAAACGTCTCCACTCTAGCAGAATCTTGTACATAGCATAATGAAAACAATTAGGTCAAATAAAACCTGTCGCAATCACCCCTTATTCTTTTCTACCCTGACTCCTCTTAGCCCTCTGTGTCTTGTCAGGAAGGGTGTCTTCTGCACTTCCTCTTCAGCATGACACGTGGTGTCATCCCAAAGTGAGCTGATCCTCTTGCCCTCCAGTCCCCAAACCAGCATCCGCCATTGGCGTGGAGTGGTAGAAAGAACACAGCAATAAGAATCATATGACCTGGTTATCATGCCCGCATTTCTGTAGTATATTGGACAAATTATTTCTTTTTTTAATTTTAATGAGTATATAGTAGGTATACATATTTATGGAGTATATGAAATATTTTGATTCAGGCATACAATGAACAATAATCACATCAGGGTAAATTGGGAATTCTAATTCATTTCTTTGAATTTCAATTTTGCAACAGCAAAATTGAGAGGTTGAAATAAAATCACATTTCTTTCCACTTCTAACATCCCAGTGTCTTTATTTCTCTAAGCATAAAGGCTGCAAATTTGAAACCTTCTTTGAATCCCATTAATTCAAATATTTAATATTTTCCATATATTTTTCTTATCTTTGAAGCTTCTCTAGACAGCACTTCCCAAGTTAAAGTTCTCACACGTCTGGAGTAATAAAATCACATTCTAAGGATTATCATCCTTCTCCCAGTTTCCTCTCAATCTAAATCATCTTGTACTTCCCTGTTCTACTAGTCCCCACACCCCACTCCCACTCCCAACAATGCTCACACACAGTAGCACAGCCTTCATTCAAGGATCAATATGAGACTGCTTGAGAATTAAATCAAGTTGGTACCTAACACCCTCCAAAGCCTGACCACAAGTTTCATATCCAAACTGGCCTTTTTCAAATACCAAATCTTATTTATGCTAGTCATACAAAATTCACAGTCTAATAATGTAAGGCTATTTCCCACCTTCCAACTTTGCTGTTCCTGTGTCTCATTATAATTATTCTATTTTTGGGAAAAGCAAGTGAAACCAGCTAGAGAGATGGGAACACTGATAGGCAGAGAAGGGAATAAGAAGAAAAATACCCAACTCATTCTAGCTCTGGTCACCTCATTTTTTTCCCTAGCCCTCTCACTTCCCCAAAACAGGCCTCAAAGGTGCCCTGGTCCTTCAGGGACCCATGCAAACTTAGCAAGAAGGAACATCATGGTGCTATGGAGAATAATGGGGTTTTTACCTTCAGATTAGAATCATAAGTGACTGTAGGAGAAGTCTGACTTGGGACACCATTGTGTTTTACTGTAACATTTCCAGGTTCCTCTGTCCCAAGAATTTTAATCTCATTGAATACTAAATTATTGGGGTCCTTGTAGGTTGATTGTGAAATATTCACCTCCAAGTGGTTCTGCAAAACAATTAAGTCCAATTATGCATAAAGGTATGCCTGTAATACACAGATTCTCAAGTCACTCAAATATTCCATTCCAGACTGGATACCCCAACTGCCCTGAATGCCTCTCTGTTTTCTCTACTAGTGTGTGCTCAAGAAGTACAACATTATTTTGATAATCCTCTAATTTCATACAATCATAAAAACACACAAGATATTTAAAAACTGTATTTAGAAACACTACTTGCTATATTCATGCCTCCTTTTGAAAACATCGATCAAATCATAAATAGAAATCTGCTCACCTAGAGCCAATAATGCATATAAAGTTACAAATAAAATCACACATATACAACATACACAAGCACAGATGTGCTAATGATCAGTCCAAAGCCCACACCTAAGATTCATAAAAAGATGCTACTCACTTGAGTGACAGAAAACTCACATAAAAGATACACTTTATTGGCCACAGTATCTGAAAGTGAGAGAAAGACAAGTCAGATTCTGGCCTGCCCACCACAGAAGAACAGATTTCACACCCCCACTCTTTTCAGCTACATCCTGATGTCACAAATGGCAGTATTTCCTTTTCCTTATGGAAGAATAATATTCCATTGTATTCATTCATCCATGTACACTTAGAATGTTTCCATATCTTGGCTGTTGCAAGTAATGCTGTAATGAATATGGGAGGAGTGACTGTATCTCTTAAGCATACTGGTTTCATGTCCTCTGGATATACACCCAGAAGTGGGATTTCATGGGATTGTATGGAAGTTCTGTTTTTAATTTTTTGAGGAACCTCCACACTATTTTCCATAAGGTTGTAACAATTTATATTCCCAACAAGAATCTAAAAAATTCCATTTTCTCCACACCCTCGCCAGCACTTATCTCTTATCTTTTTTATGGTTTCCATGCTAACAGGTGTGAGGTGATATCTCACAGTGATTTTTGATTTGCAATTTCTGTCATTTACTGATGTTGAGTATCTTTTCACATATCAGTTAGCCATTTGTATGTCTTCCTTGGAAAAACATCTGTTCAAGTCCTTCACTCACATTTTAATTGGGTCATTTGATATTTTGCTACTGAGTTGCATGAGTTCCTTATTTTTTTATATTAATCTCTTCTGAGATATATGGTTTGTAAGCATTTTTATCCATTCTGTAGTTGGCCTTTTCACCTTCTCGATTGTTTCTTTTGCTGTGCAGGAGCCTTTAGGTGGATGGAGTCATGCCTGTTTACTTTTTGGCATTTTGCCTTTGCTTTTGGTATCATATCCAAAAGGTCATTGCCAAGACTACATCAAGGAGGTTTTCTGCTATGTTTTCTTCTAGGAGCTTCACAATTTTAGTCCTTACATTTAACTTTTTAATTTCTTTCTTCACAGTAGCCAAGTTATGAAAACAACCTAAGTATCTATCAGTGGATGAATAGATAAAGATGTTCTGGTACATATATACAGTAGAATATTTTTCAGACATAAAAAGAAGAACATTCTGCCATTTGCAACAGCATGAATGACTTAGGGGGATACTATACTAAGTGAAATAACCCAGAGACAGAAAGTCAAATACTGCATGGTCTCACATATATGTGGAATCTAAAAGAGTTCATCTCTTAGAAGTAGAGCCTACAAAGTTGTTCTTAGAGCCTGCGGGAGTAGAAAACGGGGAGATGATGGTCAAGGGTACAAACGTTCAGTTATTAGATGAATAAGCTCTAGGGATCCAGTCTGCAGCACTGGTGGTGATGGATGTGTTCATTAAAATAGCTATGGTAATCATTATACTATGCATACATATATTAAATCCTCACATTGTCCACGTTAAATATATTCAATCTTTATTTGCCAATAAAATATTTTACAACTAAATAAATAAATAATTTTTAATCTACATATTGGATTAGAGGGACAAGAGTTTCCAATCCAAGATATTGTTTTTCCTTCTCTTTCCTACCAGAACATTGCAAACATTCCCTTCCAAGGGCTTCCAAGGCATATGCTTCAAGGGAATCTATTTCCTAAACTTGACGCACAAGAATTGTTAGTACACTGGACCCAAAAATATGCTAAAATGTATGGCTAGATGAGTACACACTACAACACTATATTCTCACTGCCTCACTGGCAGGGGCAGGATTTTTATATCATCAACATTTGCTCATAAGAATTTTGGGAGGAAGACATTAACATTTAATTAGGGAACAGTCTTGAAACCTCATCTAAGCACCCAATGACAATAAAATCTATAATAAAACCTATTATAGATATCACTGGTGAATGAGAGAAATATCAGAGATACAAATGCATTTTTCTTTCATCTGTAGTTCATCTACCACTATCCCTGAATGGTGCAACCAGAAACAAAATACTTAAGTGACTCTAGCTACTGTGCCTACTGAGATTTCTCCCACAGCTGAATGACCAACAGGAGTGAAGGACCATAAGTCACAGGTGCAGGTTTGGAAACAGCAACATCATCGTAACAGCGCTCACCCTTTGTTTGCCCGTCATCCCAGAAAAGTTCTCCTTTTGCTTCTTTGTTCTCATCTAGGGCAATGATAAGACCAAGAGGGTTCTTTCGACTGTGGGGAACAAGATTCAAGAGACAAAGACAGGAGTCAGAGAATTTTGCCAAGTAAGCTGAGAATATTTCCATCAAATTTCAAACTGGAAAAGATACTAGCAGCAGATGGTTCTGTTTCTTGAGGTACAAACACAAAATCGACAGACGCATTTTTCTGTAATATCAACAGTGTCACAGGAGATAGAAACACCCCAAACATTAACAATAACATCTATGTTGGAGGCAAGAATTTAAGCACCAGAGGCACTGCAACAGCTCAAATAAAAGCTGCTTCTGCAACTACTACTTAGAATGCAGAGTATGAGAAGAGAAAGAAATCTTAGGCAATAACTGGCTCACTCAGATCACTTTAGCAACGATGCCCTCAGAAATCTCCAGTGCTGTGAGGAAGACACGTTTACGCCTGCCTAAGGACCATTTATACTCAGAAAGCAACAACATACACTAAGGTCCATCTATTAAATGGTAACGTATCTGATTATTTATTATTAGTTTGTTTTGAAAGAAAATCAAATCATTCTAATGATCTACTTTAGCATTTAGAATAGGAAACACATTACTCAAAGACATGGTAGAGCAGATGGACATAGAGAAAGAAGGGGAGAGACAGCAATTTGTATTTGGAATCGCTCCTCACTCTGTCACTCTCTAGGCAACCTCTCACTTTCCTGCTCTTCCTGTTCCTCCTCTGTCTATCACTGGGTTCACATTCTTCATTGTATTCTTCCACACTTCAGCCTTTCACTATGCAAGAGACTTACTTTCCATTATCAACAAAATCATCTGCTTTCATTAAATATTCATGGATTGAGTAGCAGTCATTCTAGGAAGTCAGTGAGATACAAAAATTAATAAATCACAACTCCTGACCTGAATGACCTTAAATCTTATAGGAAAAATTAGGCACATTCACTAAAAACTGAAGGAGGACCGTGAAAACAACACAAAAGTTAAGATATTCTAGGAGTCCAGAACCACAGTTCCAGAAATATGGTAGACTGGATATTCTTCTGGAGACTTACCCAGTAAAATATTACCTGATCCTAGATAAATTACAACACAGATTCCTGTTAAAATGTTGTTGGATTTGCAAGAAAGTAAGGAATACGTTCAAGAGACCAAAACAATAACAGGGTAACAAAACACTGAACTAAAACTCAAAGGGTGCTTAGTAAGCAAAACCTAGAATCTCCGTGTGGCAAATTCCCACTCCATGTGGCAGTCTTAAAACTGGGCTACTAAGCCTAGCGATCCAACGTAGAGAATGTGCACCTCTGATTCCCACATGAAGCCGGGATCCTTGAAGGAAGCTAACGTGATGCCAGTTAGAAGCAATTCTTGGCTTGCAAACAGAGGAGAAGGCAAATCACCTCTGGAGGAAGGAGACCCACATTTAGATGCTTAAGATGATCACAGTATGAAACAAAAAATCACCAAGCACACAAGCTAATAAGTCAACATAAAGGAAACTTAGCAAAAAAGAACTAATAATAGATTTAGATGGCCCTAAACACTTCAGATAATACAATTTTCAGGCACAGAGTATACAACTATTATTGAAATGCTAACACTGTTAAAGAAGAAAGACAAAATCATCTAAGGAGCAAAAAAATATACATTACAAATGACCAGAAACTTGGAAGTGGCAGTGCTTCCTCTGCTGAAAGATTAGGGAAAGATTTCTTCCTGCTGAAATGTAAAGTTTCGTTTGGATCATTAAGAATGCACCAGGCAAAGATGTCAGAAAGGATAAATTCAAAAGCCCACATGCAGTAAAATACATGGGTACGTTTGGGAAATCGCCAGTTTTTTGGGATATCTCGTCTGTATGTACATGAAGGTGTGGCAGGCGACAAGAGTTGTTAAGGTAACGTGGAACCAGGTTGTGACTGGTTTTGAATACTCTATTAAAGAAAGACGTTGGACTTCAAGCCTGGGAGCAACCAGTTGAGATTTTCATTTTGGAAAAATCAATTTGGTATCAGTGTGCAGAACAGCTTGAAGGTGAACAGCTAGAAAAAGGAAGCCAACTGGCATTGGATTTAGGGATATTCCCCATTAGTATCATACAAAGTCTACAATTTGAAAAATCAAAGCAGTAAGAGAGGTTCAAAAGAAAAGACAGGTTTCTGGCTTCCAAAGAACTCCTAGTCTATTAAAGACAAATAGGCTAATACTCTCAAAGGCACGAAGATATAAATGCGCACCTCTTTAGTACAGATGGAATCTATACTTTTGGAATCAATTGCGCATAAAGGAAAATTCAGTGACACAGAGTTTTGAGGTTTGCAGGAGGTAATTTTTGAATCCACTTTTGCATCACAAGAAAGAAATCTCTTAGCGGGAGAAAAGAAAGAGGAAGTTGAGATTCTAGGAGGGTGGAAAGTGGATCCTGACCCTCCTAAAATGAGAACGAGTGAGTCAAGAGTAAAGAAACATGGGTGGGCTGTGTGGCCAAGGCACATAGAGGCATCAACTAACCTGGTTTGCCCAGAATTGAGAAGCATCCCAAGAGGGGAGACTTCTGGTGCTAAAACTGCAACAGTCCTGGCAAACCAAGGAGGCTGATCACCTGGCTGTTAGCGTGTTTCAAAAACAAATTCAAAGGGTTTAAGGAAGGACATGAATTACAGTCTTTCAAAATCCATGGGATACAGTTCTAAACGAACAGCTTCTGAAAAACTCTTGTGAATCGTGGTTGCTCCTATTTTGACTTCCGTGTCAGATGTGAGATTAAAAATATGACATTCTTAGACCTATCATCTCACTCTCTTAGACTTAAAAGAGTTTTTAATAACTAGACAAAGAGTATAGAGTCTGAAAAAGATTAAAATGCAAACAACAAAACAAAGAAAAAACAAGTGTTGAGTAGAATTGCATGAGGGCTTGAGAGTGATGCTTACATTTTGGTGGACTTCATTACAAATTGTTGAGCTAACTGACATGTAAAGGAAAACCTGAGTCCTGTCATTCACCTTAAGTGGGTGTTCAGTGCAGGCTCTTGCCAGGGCAGGATGTAGCCCCCACGGACATGAAGATTAATGTGGTCAAGAGGGGCTGGCAAGGTCTTCCACTCTCCTCTTGCATTAATATCCACACCCTGTGGGCAGAAGAAGGTAAGAGATGATGAAGGAGAGGACAGGCCCCTCCCTGAACAATGCATCCTACCAGACATCTTATCCTCCCCTCTGAACTTATGCCTGTTCATCACCCTTTGCAACATACCTGCCATTACCCATTCTGTATTCACACAGCGCTGCATGAAATCTCGCAAGGCTGCTATAATATCTTGTTAGGGTCTCTTGCCTTTGCTTCCACTGTACAAGCTACATTTGCCTGATGTGTGACAGGAAGAGGTGCTACTCTCTCACCTGAATCAAAAACCTAACCTAAGGGACCATCCTTCCATCTTATATCTTCTCAACTAGAGCAGGGCTTTTCAGTCTCAGTACTATGGAGATTTGGGGCCAGACAATTCTCTGGTGATGGGGCTATCCTGTGCCTTTTGATATTTAGCAGAATCCTCAGATGTCAGCAGCATCGCCTCCTCACCCCCACCCTGTTGTCACAAACAAAAATATCTCCAGGCACTGCCAAATGTCCCCTGGTAGGCAAAATCCTCTCATTTCAGAGCTGCTATTTTACCGCTAAGAAGCAGTTATTGTTGACAACAAGCAAACAAATATGCATGGCTGTGTTCCAACAAAACTTTATTTGCAAATCAGCTAACAACCAGATTTGGCTGTGGGCCATAGTTTGCCAGCCTGTGCTCTAGAACGAGTAATAGTTACCCAAACTTGGGAAGATTTATTAAGGTGACACTTCTTTATTAATCCTAACTATGAGATTCATCTTCATTTTAATTAAACATCAAAAATTTCATCTCTTCCTTTTTTTTTTTCTTGAGACAAACTCGCGTTCTGTCACCCAGGCTGGAGTGCAGTGGCACAATCTCAGCTCACTGCAACCGCCGCCTCCCAGGTTCAAACAATTGTCCTGCCTCAGCTTCCCAAGTAGCTGGGACTACAGGTGAATGTCACTACACCCGGCTAATATTTGTATTTTTCATAGAGACGGGGTTTCACTGTGTTAGCTAGGATGGTCTCGATCTCCTGACTTTGTGATCTGCCCACCTCAGCCTCCCAAAGTGCTGGGATTACAGGTGTGAGCCACCGCACCTGGCCCAATTTCATCTTTTTCTAAACAGCTTGCTCCATGATTTCTTTTGCCTTTCCCTCTTCAATCAAAGATATCTTCTGTTAGTGAATGGGAGACTCAACATGCACGCTCAGGACAAAGGCCAGTCGCTCTTAAAGAAAGCGCCACCTCTTCCTAGGGAAGGCCTGGCTGGAAAGCACATAGGAGAGCCTTAACATGTTGCCACCCTAAGGGCAGATCCAGACTAGCAGCAGGAAGGGGAGTCTGGGGCAGCGGGGAGGACTTGGGCTCCAATGGACTGAGAAGAGAAGGAACAAAATTGCACATCCTTCTCCAGTTTTCACCTAATCTCACTGCAATCCCCTTGGATGAAAGGGACCAGCACATGCTCTGCTTCCTATTTCCCTGCTTGTACCCCTTTGCTGTATTGCCAGTACTCAACTATGTTCTCCTCAGAAAGTCAGAAGAAGAAGCCTGGTTAGAAATGAAGGAAATACATCCTTTGATTTTTCCCCAAGAATCAGGGTCTGACTTGTCAGGGTCTCGGCAAGAGAACACCACCCCAGAGATGCCCTGGAAGACCCTGGCTTCCCAGCTGAGTCTTTGGGGATCATACTAGCAATGAAACTATGTGGCAAGGAGCTCTTCATTGCTTCCTCATTTCTAAATGTACTCACACTACTTAGACTCACAAGGGTTGGGTCCCATACCTCTGTGTGTGTTTTGCACATTGCCTAATCACTTGCCTGCCTTAGGTAATTATGTGCAGTACCCTTCTTTGAGCATCTATGCTATGGAAGGAGATAGTTAATCAAAAGACATAAAACGGCCTCTATGCTTACAAACTTACAGCAGGCAAAGATATCAACAATAAAAACAAAAACTATAGTTTGCAACACAATCTCAAATGTTGGCTAGCATCTGCCTTTACACAACATTGTAAATAGCGGTGATATAAAGAAATATTAAAAACTAACACAAAGAGAACACACACAAAAAAACAGACCCTGAGTGAGATGCTTTATGTGTTATTTCATAACGGTTCTATGAGGAAAGTGGTCTTACCCCACTTGGAGGTGAGAAAACTGAGATTACAAGGGTTAAAGTGGCTCTCTAAGACCACACAGCATGTGGGTTACAGAGCCAGCATTTGACCTAAGGTCTATCAGATCTAAAGCCTTTGTACTCTCTACCATATTCCCATGTTGTATAAACATTCAGAAAAACTTACCGTGTAGTAATCGTACCAGCGGGCTCTAGGGAAATACACAGTGACATTTCTGGCATTCTAAAATGAAACACAAACAAGTTGAGGAAGTAAACACCATTTTCCAGGACAGAGTAACCAAACTGCTTGGGAAAGAGGTGAAATAATTGTGATGCCTTTGGACCCAGCTGCCTCATGTCTCCAGAGGTTAGCAATTGGGGCAAACTTCTTCCCGTTTTTTTTTTTTAAACAGGAGATTTGTCTACCCAAAACAAGTGGCTTTCATAAAGCACTTTGGTATCCAGGACTTCGGGAAAAAATAAATCACTGTTTGCTTATAGACATAGACTTACCCCATTTCCTCTTAAAGAGACAAACAACTGAGGTTGTGTCTGGGGCAGAAGAAAATTTTGTGGGTACAATGAGATTTTGGGGCCGGGAGCGAAGGCTCACGCCTGTAATCCCAGCTCTTTGGGAGGCCAAGGCGGGCAGATCATGAGGTCAGGATATCAAGACCATCCTGGCTAACACAGTGAAACCTCATCTCTACTAAAAATACAAAAAAAAAAAAAAAAAAAAAAAAAATTAGCCGGGCCTGGTGGCACGTGCCCGTAGTCCCAGCTACTCGAGAGGCCAAGGCAAGAGAATCACTAGAACCCAGAAGGCAAAAGCTGCAGTGAGCCAAGATAATGCCACTGCACTCCAGCCTGGGCAACAGAGTAAGACTCTGTCTCAAAAAAGATTTGGGAGAGGTACATTTAACTGGTATTTTAATCAGAAGCCTAATCAACAACAGAAGTAAAGAAATGGCTTTTACTGCTGGGAGGAGCTCCTGCAGAGGAAGGGAAGGGTTAGCCAGCAGCAATACAAGTACACACATTGCCAAGTCATCCTTCTGAAAAGTTGTCATAGTGCTAGAGGACTGTTATAAATTCTTTACAATACTGCCCCCATCTGACCTTCTAGTCCTTATTTTAGTTAACAAAGAAATGATTGTGTCACTGAATATACCATGAGGTGTTTTCTTCTTGATCATCCTATGAACCAGAATTGTTAGGCTCATTTTAAAGATGAAGGAGCTGAGGCCAAGAACACCTAAGTGATGGACTTCGGCTCAGAAGGAGAGGAGCAGACACAGGTAGAATGAGAAACCATGTCTCAGGACCCCCACCAGCTCAGGCCTCTTCTCCTCGTCCTTTTCCCCAAGCCTCACAGCTGGGATCCTCCCCCCATCAGAGGCCTCCATACTCACGAGCTCCAGGACAGGGCTGACCAGGAAGGCTGGGCCCAGCAGGAACTGACTGTCTATGTCCCATGTCACCTGGTCTGACACAAACCTGGAAAGGGAAATGAAGGTGCCCAACAGAGCCCAACAGAGCCCCAGCCCGACACTCTGAAGAAGCTCCTCAAGTTCAGATCCAAGTTAGAAATCCAGCTGCCCCTGAGCCATTCTTGCTTTGTTCCTAGGCCTAGCTTCATCAGGAGCACCCAGCCTCTGCTCTCCCCATGTGATGTGCCTGAAACTTCAGAAATGCTGGGATGTAGATGTGTTCTCTCCTGTAAAATATTACCTCATTTCTTAACCATGGCACATTTTAAATGCAAGGATGGCCCTCATCCCTCAATTCTCTTGCTGAAATCCTTCTTTTGTGACCTGGGTCCATATAACAAAACTGCTACAAAAGATAGATAGGTCTTTGCACAGTTAAATTAGAATGAAACTATTCTGTGCTGTACTGCAGCATTTCAATTTTCTTCACTCAATAAATAGCCTTTTTTCATGACCTATGGCATGTATAACACTGTGCTAAAGACAGTCATCAAGTATGGTTTGCACCTGAAGAGCTCATGTCAAAAGGCAATCGTGTCTTTAATTTGGAAGAATTGTGTATAGCAACCGCCACCATACAGAATGCAATAAGTCATCCATTAGTCATCGGGATCCCTGCTGGACACTCACTCGTGGAGCAGAGGCCGCACAACAGTGACACCCTCCGTGTGGGCCTTATGCATCAAGGTATACAGATATGGCAACAGGGTGTATCTGGTCTGCAGGATATTTCTGGAAATGTTCACAAAAGCAGCATCCCAGGACACAGGGTCTTGTCTCTAAAGGAGAAAGAGAACAGTGTTGGGAGCTCGCCCTGGAATTTCTAGAGGATTTAAGAAGGTCACTAAAAGCATATTCCCATTGAAGATCACTCACAGCTAAACAAAAGACAACTATACATGAGGCCCAGAGAATACTCTTAATAGACTGGAAAGAGTCACCAAAGCTCTCCTAGGACAGCTGATAAAATTTCACTGTAAGACATTCTTTTTGGTACATTTGGTACAATTCTGCCTAAAATACAGGAAAAAAATAATCTAATGAACACTGAGGAATATGGTTCCTTGAGACACCAGGCCTTCACAATTTTTAAGGGTACAGTGGCTCACGCCTGTAATCCCACCACTTTTGGAGGCTGTCGAGTGGATCACTTGAGCCCAGGAGTTCAAGACCAGCCTGTGAAATATGGCAAGATCCCATCTCTACAAAAAATGCAAAAATTGGGTGGGTACGTTGGGATGTGCCTGTAGTCCCAGCTATTCAGAAGGCTGAGGCGGGACAATCGCTTTAGCCCCAGAGGTAGAGGCTGCAGTCACCCATGATGGGGACACTGCATGATTCAGCCTGGCCAACAGAGTAAGTCCCTGTCTCAAAAAAACAAACAAACAAAAAAACCCCTCCCACCCAAAAAAAACCACCTTTTTTTAAAGATCTCCCAGGAAATACAGACTGCGTTAATTTTAGCACAGAAATGGAGATTGTCTTTCAAGTGTCACAGAACACTGGAGGTAGAAGCCACTGTCCTACCCTGGTCCCAATGGTGTTGTGGTTTCTTGAGAAGGGGTAAAAGGCCCCCAGCTGCATCCAGCGAACACACATCTCATATTCAGCGTCTTCAAAGAACCCACAGATATCTGCTCCCGTCTGAAACAAGAGGAAATAAAATGAGCCTGCTGATGATTTCTGAAAGATGTCCCCACCTTCTTGGTGCTTAGGAGGATCCCAAGGACACTCACATAGGATATGCCGAAGAGGCTGAACTCCATCATGCCTGCAATGAGAAGCACAGCTGTGTCACACCAGGCTCTCATGACCTACTTCCTCACCTCTTCCCCAAGGATCCCAACTCCCTGCCCTATAGGCAAAGGCCCTGGGGAAGGAGCCCACGCACCAATGATAGATTTCTTCAGCTGATCCCATGCGGCTGTGTTGTCTCCCAGCCAATGTCCTGCCCAGCGGCCAGAAGAGGGAAATGTGGAGCGGGTGATGACGACCCCTCGCTGTCCTGTCACCTCCTGCACGGCTCTGGTTGGAGGGGAAAAGGAGGTGAACTGAGGCCACGGCCAGGGAGCAAAGGCCATAGAGCTTCTGCTCCCAGAGCCCTTGAGCCTAGTCAATGTTTGCTGCGTGATTGGAGGGAACATGGGAATCCGAGCTGTAATGGTGGCTCCACTGATCCCAGATGATGGAGATAACAAGTCACGTGTTCTCACAGTGCTTTACAAAGAACTTCACTGTTGCAGACTCACTGGAGTGCTCCGAAAATAGTAAGGAATTACTACATCTGGCTATTGGTTTCCTCAATACTTAGTTTTCTCTATTTGAGGAAGAACACAGTGAAGATTATAAGACTGTCCTTAGAAGAATACATACTATTCATTCAGCTTGCAAAGCGGGACTGTGCTAATTCGGTACAATACCAGTTACCCTCCACCAGGAATGGCCAAAAATAAAAATATCTCCAAAGATGATTCACTTTGAAATGAAGGGGAGAGATGCCCAGTCCTCTGTGTTCACCTCCTGTAGCTAAAGCTATTGTACCAACGGCTGCCCTGTGTGACCATTATGGTGTCTCCATGTGAGTCTTTCGACTAGGTTCATTAAGTTTTTCACTGGTGAGACCATGCTTTATTTAAATCTGTCCTCCTTTTAATCACAGAGCCTGGCTCCATGTCAATGAGCATTTGTTTAATAATTAAGAATCATTACACAGTTATGAGAATCTTCTTAATCCTTAGAACGGGGAATGAAAGGAAAACTAGGGTAGCTATGTCAGTCACTGGCAGTCCCTACAGGTTGTTGTGACAGCTGGAGAAGGGAGACAGAGACTCACTCGTATGTGGGTCTGGTCTGAGACCACCCGTACAGGTTGTGCACGTTGTAGTGCTGCACCGGGGAGCCGTCTGGGAGGATCTGCTCACTCTCCATGCACAGGGTCTTGCTGCTCAGGCCCCTCTCCCTGGACTCCAAATCTGAGGAGGAAGAACTGGTGAGGTGAAATCCAGCCCTGATTCTGTTTCTCCCTGACCTCTCTTCAAGGTATTGGGCCCTGGATCTTAACACTAACTTCACCCTGCCTGTGTCGCTCTCCATCTCCCCAGAGACATGAGCATTATCTCAGCGACATGAGCACAGCGCCCCTAGCTCTGAGCTGCAATGGTGCCTGCAGTGTTTCCAACATCAAGTTCACTGAAGAAAGCAGAGGTGTCAGGAAGAATGTACAGCTGTCAAACACTACATGACAGGCTCTGATTTAGGCTTTTGACTTGCCAATTATATCCATAATTCTATGAAGAAGATCTCATTATCTCTCTTTTACAATTTAGCAAACCAAGATTTGGAAATATTGCATAATCTGTGAAAAGTCACAAAAATCCTAGAGAGGACAATTTCCGGAGCTAAGATATAAATCCAAGTATAACTCCAAATTCCATCAGCTCCATGATAAGGGGAAGCCAGTAATTTCCACCCATTGATGGCACAAGAAATTCCTGTGATGGAATTCACACAAGCCCAAAAATGAAGAAACCCAGCTGTGAGAACCCTTTGTGCCATGAGCTCCGCTAAGTGCTTTCCAGACAAATTTCAAGAAATTTGCTCAATGAGTCTAGTCACTTGCACATGCCCGGCTGGGTAAAGCAACTGCAGAGCTTTTGTCTCTGGTCCCCAGTAAACCACAGCAGCCATGAGGATGTGCCCTGAGCTGTGCGGGAGCGCCCCTGGCCTCGGGCTCCTCCAGTGTAATCCTTCCAGTCGTAGCTCTGGCAGTCAAGGAGGCCAAGACTTCTTACGTGGCATGTAGGGAGGGTGGTTCAGAGAGGCGTCCCTGCAGCCTGGAGAAACTGCCCCATTCACGAAGCTTGATGGTTCATTCATATCCTAGAAATGCCAAACACAGACACACCTCACTTTTTAAGATAATTACGTCCTGCCAATTCTTAGCCAAGGAAGCAGTGAATAAATTGTTCAACATCCAGTAATCCCTGTAGATGCCAGCCCTGGGAGCTTCATCAAATCCTAGTGAGAACTGGCTAGAAAGATTAATTCACTCCTGCAGAACAACTGGCTAGAGGGTTAAAAAATAAATCTCTTTCAGGGTGGCTGTGAGGCAATCAAATTTCCAAGAAATTCCTAGTAAATTGCCACCCTGGTTTTTGTTTGTTTTTCATTTTTTGAGACGAAGTTACGCTTGTTTCCCAGGCTGGAGTGCAATGGTGTGAACTCGGCTCACCGCAACCTCTGCCTCCTATGTTCAAGCCAGTCCTGCCTCAGCCTTCCGATTAGCTGGGATTATAGGCATGCGCCACAACGCCCGAATAATTTTGTGTTTTTAGTAGAGATGGGGTTTCTCCATGTTGGTCAGGCTGGTCTCAAACTCCCAACCTCAGGTGATCTGCCCACCTCAGCCTCCCAAAGTGCTGGGATTACAGGTGTGAGCCACCACGCCTGGTCCCGCCTCAGAGGTTTTACAGTAGGAGCATCAGGTCTGGTACAAGTTCTGAGGGCTATCAGGGCTGTTCCACTCCTGAGAGGAGGAACTGTCTGATATGTCCAAAGTCTTCCTTGGACAATGACTATCCTCTTGACTGAAGGTCAGTGGTACATATACTTAGGCACACAAAGATAGACAAGTGCCACAGGTATACAGACACAGACACACTTACAATCCACATGCCATCAAACTTCAAGCTCCTCTCTGGATTCTGGGGATTGTTGTATAGTTCTTCTATTTCCCTCTTCCACCACTTGGTAGTTGAATTACGGAAAAAGTCTGGGAAGGCCACATAAGCTCGATATAGCTATAAAAAAGAAATATAATTTCTTTGTCCCACACAAATATATAAGACAGCAAACAGGCACTTACTGAGAATGCAACTCACACAAACACTTGAACTGCATGGTGACAGACGGCCTGAACAGGGCCTAAATAATGTTATTAACTTATTAGGGAAATGTAGAATGAGAGGAGAAATTAGTGCAATTTCCACACCTTCTCAGCATTTGGAAAACATCCAAAAACTGTTCTCTTCATATTGACACGGATGATGACAATCAACGCCCACAACTCACGACCTCATGCACTCGATGCCCAACCCTCAACGTCAGTCCTGCCATTTCCTAAGCACTCCTCAAAGACAAAGCCAGGGAGAGACTGCCGACATGAGATGCATGGTAACAGGTTAGGAAGAAACACCCAGGGACTCCCTCCTATGTCATTCCCACTGCGAGAGGGGAGGAAGGAATAAGATTACATTTCAGGTTATTAGGCCAGTATGCCCCAGTGTTTCCTACAGTTTCAGAATCACATGACAACTACAGCTGTGTGGAACATAAACTGAGAGGACTTAAAGAGGATGCATCAACTTCCCCTTCCCCTTATTTTCCACCTCCAGTCAAACAATAAAAGGAGTGTTTTCACTTTAACCTGAAAGATAGATTCAAGATACAACTTTTTAACTACATTGTAGATTTTTGAGAGTAAGAAGTTTGTTTTATATTCTTCTGAGTGATATTTGTATTGCCCACAATGCTCAGCTAAGAACCTGGCATAAAATAAATACTCAGTGTTTAATAGTGGGTTCACACAACTTAGAAGCAGCAAATAAATGTCCATACATTTTAATATACTCATGTTGTTTGTTATGGAACATTATGGTCCTTCGTATGTCTCAGTAAATAGCCTCCGCTATGCTAATCACACCATTGTAAGAGTTAAAGAGCTAAAGAAGGCTGGTGAGGAGGATGGGGGAGGCAACAGAAAGAGGACTCGGTCTAGGGGAGCTCCAGTTCTTATATACCACAGATAAAAGGCAGGTAGGAACCCAGATGTCCACAGAAAGGGCAAAAAAAGGAACATAAGAAAACAGAAACAGATCAGCCTACATGGGTCTGGCTGTCAAGGATGTGAGAAGACAGTGGGTGACATCACGGAGAATCTTGAGAGAAGTGGCCATGCCAGTGATGCCTTTTGTTAGGAAATGGAGGTAGAAACCAGGAAACCCGACAAAGAGAACCTTTCACCAGAAACAGAGAGTTCCAGATCAGGCAGGGTTGGAAACAATGGGATGGGTGGGGGTTGGAGAATTCGAATAAAGAGATTATCAGCCACAGCTGAGTCAGAATTGTATCCCATATGGGGTTCACGTGGGGAACCTGGCCAGCCATGAGGTAGGAACTTCCCTAAGTACTGCTCGGATGACCCCTTCCAACTTCATAAAAATGTTCTGCCATTCTCCAAGGTGCTGGCTTTGCCTGTCCATATTCAACTCTTGCCTTGTGGCTTCTGCCTTCACTTTCTCCACTCTTCAAACAGTGATGTACCCACCCACACACTGGGCCTCAGGATCACCTAGCACTCTTTCTGTAGCACATTGCATGCTACAAAACGCAATTCCTAGATCCCACCACAGACTTATTGAATTAAATCGCTGGAGCTTTGGACTCAGAAATCTGCTTTGCACAGGCTTCTTGGCTGTTTTATGCTTAGCGAAGCCAGGCCTGGACATCAGTGGCTTCATCCTCACCAGCCTCGTCAAATGGGTCTTACTATTAATAATATAAATATTAGGCTGCTGCAAAGGTAATTGTACTTTTGGGATTAAAAGTAATGGCAAAAATTACCTGTGCTCCAACCAAATAGTTATAATTATTCTATCTACCAAGAATCTCTTATGAGCTTCCTAAAAGATTATGTAGACCCCCTAATGAGTGTTTCTTATCAGAGACCCAACTGGCATTTGAAGCGTAAGATAGTTTGTGGAGAATGCCCTGCAATCAGAGCTATCCACGTCCCTGCCCACTGCCCATTAAATGCCACTTGGTGTCCCTGTGATAACCAACACTGCCCTCAGATTTCCAAATGGCCTCAAGATGGCAGTGTTGCCCCTACTGGCTGATGAACTGTGGGGCTCATAATGTAGTCACTGACCACTGGATAAAAGTCAGGAAGCCCATGACCTAGCACTTCTCTGACTGGGCAGGTTCCTGTGTCCAGGTGGACTGCTTGGACCACTAATCTTCAAGTGATTTTCTGTGAGAAGTGATGAAATGACAGGAAGCTATGTCTTCTCCTTTGAATACTTATCTGATAGATGATAGGTAAGTAGGTAGGTTGGTAGATAGATAGAGTGGATAGAGTAGGTAGATGGATAGATATGATAGACAGATAGATAGATAGATAGATAGATGATAGAGTGTATAGATGGATAGATAGGGTGAGGGGATGAATTGATAGATACAGATAGATGATAGATGGATAGATAACAGCGAGGGATACAGAAAGATGTTAGATATATTGATAGATAAATAATAGGTAGGTAAATAGAGTAAATAGATAAATAGAGTGAATGGATAGATAGATAGATAGATAGATAGATAGATATATAGATGATAGATAGATAGATAGATAGATAGATACATAGATACATAGATAATAGAGTGGATAGATGGAGAGATAGATAAGATAGACTGGGTGAGGGGATGAATTGATAAATAGAGTTAGATAGATGATAGATGGATAGATAGATAATAGAGAGGGATACAAAAAGATGTTAGATAGATAATAGGTAGGTAGATAGAGTAAATACATAGAGTGGATGTATAGATAGATAGATAGATAGATAGATAGATAGATTAGATAGAGTGGGTGGATGGATAGATAGATAGAGAGAAAGATGGTAGATCAGACAGACAGATGAGAGATAGATATACAGAAAGATAGTAGATAAACAGATAGATAATAGATACATACAAACACACATATACAAAGATAGAGATGATTTATAGATAGATAGAGATAGAGGATAGATAGATGATAGATAGATAGATAGATAGATAGATAGATAGATAGATACTTGTTCAGTAATAGACAAAAGGAAAACAGCCTTGAACTGAGTCTGACTCTTTCTTGCCAATCTTCAAAACTAGCCCCAGCTTCTCTTTTGTTTGTTTTGTTTTACTGAATTTACTGACAGAAAATAAAGACATGCAGTGCAATAGCCAAGCAGCCTCATCCCAAGTGCGTCTCATTTTAAATCGAGAGTGCTACTGCTGCCAACTGGCTCTGGGATCCAGGAGGTCAGAGACTGACAACAAAGAAGTACACATCACAGGCTTGCAGTACCTTCTGTTCTCCCTACTCTCTTGGAGCTGTCCCAGGTACCAGCCTCAGGCTCCAGATTTTGTGGTTCTATCTAATATATGTCTTTCCCTCTAGGACTCACCATTTGCCCTGAAAACCAAATTATCTGGATAAGGCATGAATTTTTGGCCTAACTCTTGCCAGTCACATTCCTGGTGACTGGAATGTTTCTCCTGCACCTCTGTCCATGGGCTACGATCTTACATTACGTAGAAAGAACTCCCAAAAGAGGTCTTCGCCCCGGGCTTCTGAGTGGCTGCTAACAGAATTTACAACTGCTAGGATTTGTTCCCACAACATAGATATTTGTCTGATTAATACTGGATCCTGACAGAGTGTGTAGAATCTGCAACATATACCATACTGCTGACTGCACAAGCCAGCTTCTTTGTCCCTTCAATTCCTGGCAGATATCCTAGAAAACAGGCCTTTTCCATGTTTGAAAACTGTTTCAGAGAAAAGATACCACTTCTTGGAGTTCAGAGAAAAGATACCACTTCTAGGAGGTATCACTCAATGGAAATTTCCTAGGCCTCTGGAGTCTGACAGCTTTGGAATTGAAATCAACACTCTGTCACCTAAAACTGTGGACAAATAATTTAAGCTCCTGGTTTTAAATCTCAAAGATAATAATACATATCTACATCCCAGTGGCCAGTAAAGTATTACTACATATAAAGTAATGGGCACAGACTGACATCCAAGACACAGCTCCTAAGTATTTCTCCTTGCCAAGCCCATGTCCACAATACAGGCATCTCCACAATCGCAGGATCGGCTGCCCCTGCCTACAAACCCTGACTCCACCCAAATTTAAAAAGACTCTTTTACCTCCAGTTGACTGTCCCAGTCTAGAGACCCATTCACAAAAACATCAGGAAAATCAGGCCAGACCTATGGAGAGGAACACGGTCAATAGCAATGCACTAGACAATTTCCCTTACATAGTATTTCCTAAGAAATTATTATATAAACCATGCTCCTAGAAGCAACAATACCTTGATTATCATGTAGGATTGATGTAAAAGAAAACTGAATTCCATAACACATTACATTATTTTAAACATCGTTAATTGTATCAACAAATATTGATGGAGAAAAGGAGAGCTTCTGACCTCAGAGCTCAAATAGAAAAGGCCAAAAACAACATACACAGGCATGTGACCCACTAACAGTGACCCACCCTCAGGCTAGGGACTAGTGGATCATCGCTTAGGATTATACCTTTCCCCAGACAATGTCTCCATCATTTGGGTATTTGATGAAGACGTCATCCTCCATGCCCCGAGTGAAGGCAGGATAGGGCTGTGTCTCATTGCCAGAAATGGCTGGATCCTGAAATCAAAGCATAAGTCAGTTGGGAAAACCAAAGCTACAGAATGAGGAGAAACAGAATAAAGGAGAACTCCTCCAGGGTGAACTCGCTGGCTTCTACCTGAACGGTAGAGTTTCTGTGAGTCCCGGGAAATACACATTTCTTAGTGCACTTCAATTTATCTACTTGCAACATGGAAATAAAGTATAACACTTTCTCCAACAAAGCCCATACCTGCTCCCAAGCAGACCGCACACATTCACATCAGGACTAACCAGAATGAGGATGACCCGCATCCCATCAGCCTTCATGCGATTGATCAGAGCTGGAAAACCAGCAAACTTGGGGCTGAGGGTGAAGTCCAGCTGCCGCTCCATGTAGTCGATGTCTGAGTACTGCACGTCCTGCGGGAGGACACGGGGAGCTGAGTGGCTGCGGCTATACACACCCAAGCTTTACAGGAGAACAACCTTCCACCACCCATGGTGGAATTCCAGACAGATTCTTGTTGATGCTTTTAAATCCCAGCTCTGACATTTGTTAGGTACAGGTGCTGGGAAATTCACTTAATTTTTAAAATGTTCAGTGATCAAATAGAAAAAAACCTTACGTCAGCACAAAATAGGATGAGAATACCTCTCTAACATGGCTATTCTGAGGATAAATAAGAACACTGGATTGGACAGTGCTTTGTAAACTGCCACTATCAGGAGTGAGTGTGATGACCTCCCCCAAGAGGCTGCCCCTGGTATCACTGGTTCATGCTTAGAAAAAATACTGTTAACTACCCAGGGCTAATACAATGTGGATGGTAAATCTACTGCAAAACAAATCAAAACAAAGCAACAATATATAGTTGCTTGGAATACCCAATCTTGAGGGAAATCAGACACAACACTCTTCTGGAGAATGAAATATTGCATTTCACTATCCACTAATGGAAACACTATGTTCCACTAATGGAGCTATTGTAAAACAAGAGAAATGTAGAATAAAATTAGATTTGCGATGGTACATTGGATCAGTTCTCTGATGACTGGATCCCCTCTCATCCTCCAGTGAAGGATAAGGTTTATTTCTTTATGTATGTCCTCTGGAACCCATTCCAGGATCCGTGTATTCCATCAGTGATTAGCTCGGAGCCGATGGGACACTGTGCTATAGCACCAGGGCTGCAGGAACTGAGGTCGTATCCACATATACAATGGTCTGACTGTTTGGGGTTAGTTTTTTTCAGGAATTAAGTAAAAGAACTGTGGATATTATTTATTCTTATGGAAACAAGGACGTTTTGACTAAATGTTTTGAAGTCATGTGAAAGAAATGGAAGGAAGCATGAGATAGCAGAAGGAGCCCTGGAGCCAGCTTATCTCCCACTCTGGGAAATCACAGTGAGTCTTGAGCTATCATCTCTAGAAGATGGAAACAAGGGCCCTTACCTCTGTTACTGTGCTGGGGTGAGGCTAACTGTGATACTGTCTGAAAAAGAACATTATGTCTCTATAGAGTCCCACAAACATTAGACAAAAGAACCCAGACACAGAGGCACCTGGCTTAGTTATGAAACTCCAGAGCCATGACTGAGAACGTACATAAGGGATCTGGGCAGCCACCATCTCATCATACAAGCTGGCGATCTCAGAGTCGTTCTGGTAGCCATAGCGACACAGCTGGAACCCCAAAGACCAGTAAGGTACCATCACAGGCCGGCCAATCAACTAGAAAATAGACAGAAAATATTAGTCCTCAGAACAGAGACACCAGATTGAAGTTTTACATCAAGTAACAAGAATATTTTTTCATGCCCCAAGCTAGACAACTAACTAATTGAATTCCACATCAAAACTGACAGGATATAGATCCACTAGGATACTTGGAGAAAGCTTTCTGCTAGACTTGAGCTCCTTCTTAAAAATCCTGGAAAAGCTGATTTTACTCCATTCCTAGAGACACTGTAGGTAATGGTTAAGATGCCCAGATTCAGAGGCAACTGGTTAAGATGCTAATGCCTGGCTTAGCATACAGGCTCCAGTCCTGCTAGTTGTGTGACCTTAGGCAAAAATTAGGTAACCTCTTAGTGCTTCAGTTTCTTCATCTGTAAATAAGGGTATAATAATAGCATCTGCCTCATAGTCCTTTTGTGAGGACTGAATGAGTTATTAGGTGCGAAGTGCTCTACCATGCAGCAAGCAATAAATCAGTGATGTGCAGTAGGTAGTACATAAGTGTTTGCTGCTGCCAAAATCAACATGGTCACCAGCACCATCACTATTTTCACCATCACCACCACTACCACCATCATGTCCTCCAGCACCATCATTACCATCATCATTATCCTTCACTACCATCACCACCACCTCACTACCGCCCCCACCACCATCCCCACCATCACCACTATCATCACAACCACTATCACCAACATCACACTCCTCACACCATCCCACTGTCAGCACCACCACCACCACCACCATCATCATCACCAGCACTACCACAAACACCAAAACCACACCCACCATCATCAGTATTATCATAAATACTACCATCATCACACTCCTACCACCCCACTGTCACCACCACCACCACCACATCCACCACCACCATCACCGTCGAACACCAACCATCACCACCATCATCACCATTACCAGCATCACCAAGACACCCATCACCACCACCCCCACCACTATCATCACCATCACCAACACCACTACCACCACCATCATTATCACCATTCCCACATCACTATCACCACCGTCACCCGCTACCACCATCACCATCACCACCACCATAACCACAAATACCACCACCATCACACTACTATCACTACCATCACCACCACTAGTACCACTATAACTTCTGCTACTCTGCAATGCTTACTGAGGCTATAAATTTAATGTGATTAGAATGTATTTATTTTTCCTTATTCTATAATCTCTCTCCAAGTAAGACCAATATTTCCAGTTATCATCTGAGAGTTATACTAATGGATGTGGGCTCTGGCACCCAGAATGTGCTGTATAAGTACTTGATAAACAATTGGACTTCCCCCTACCTCAGTGTACTGCTGGGTCACAAGCTCTGGAGTCGGCCCCAAGAACACATAAAAGTCCAGAACTCCCCCTGTGGTGCGGTATGTCAAGGCAGGCAGGGGCTGGAACGTCACATCTGAAAATGAAGAGAAACGCCAAGCCAGATGGAAACCTTCCACGTCACGAATCACCCCTGACATCTACACATTCTCCATCTTCCTGCACCCTCCCTATCATAGAGTGGTAAGAGCAGGCATTTTCTATCATACTCACACAGAACTAAAGAAGTTCAGTGGAAGTCTACAGGTCCCATTCCTGGGTTTGTTTCCTTTGGGTGTACTTTACTATATTTTGTCATTCTACTCTTGAAATTATTTTTACATTTCAACTTTTATCTTAGATAAGGAGGTACACGTTCATGTTTGTTACATGGGAATATTGCATGATGCTGAGGTTTGGGGTATGAATCCTGTCCCCCAGATAGCAAACATAGTACCCGATAGGTAATTTTTCAACATACCATACACCCTCATACCTCCAGACTAACTTCTCTAACCCATAGTTTTACCCTAATTCAAATTATATAACTGGCTCCCACGAGCTGACTTCCAAGATATTTGGGACCCATGTGGTTTTAATATGACTTCTTATGTGATTTTTACCAAGATGAGAGTTGGGTTAAATCCTGTTATCACATGATACTAGACTGAAATAAACAGAAAGGCTAAACACACACACAAAAATAAACAGCAATGCCTGTTAAATGAAAATTTTGAATTCAAGGAACAGTTACGCTGAACACATTCTAAAATGACTCAAGCATGATTGGTACCCCCCAAAATAAGGGAGGCGCTGGATGGCCTTACCCATGGCATTGCTGTTCAGCAGGAGCACTCCATGGGCACTGCCATCCTCCTCCAGCCCCATGTAGTAGGGGTGGACACCATAGGAATTCTTCTTGTACTGGAGAGTCATGGGGAGAAGGAGTAGGAGTTTAAGAGAAATTATGCCTGAGAAAGAAACTCAACAAAAATGTGCTTGCTAACATGGCTGTAGTTTTCTCCATGAAATCAATCAAACACATGAAACAAAGAGCCTAAGAATTGGCCCACTCGCCTAAAAGCAGAATGAGATGTCCAGCTGGAGTTTGGGAAGATGAAGCCCAAAGCCTGAGCAATGTGGGTGGAGAGAAGCAGAGACACAGATCCCAAATGCTCTGTCCTTACCCCTGGGGGCTGGTCTCGGGAGAACATCCCCCAAGTGTGCCACTCCAAGTCTCTCCTATAGGACGTATGCTCAGTTTCCCCAAAGCCGTAGAGGTACTTGGAGGGAAGGCGGGTGGAGATGCGGATAAACATGTCATTGAAGGTGAAGCCAAGGAGCTGAGAGTCCCAACTGAAACACAAAAAGGCAGATTTGAAACAGAAAATGGGCTTTTCTCTTTGCTTCCAGCAGCTGACTTTTCAAGGACAACAGAATGCTTGATTCCTACCCAGAACCTGTTCATCTCCCAAACAAAACAGAAACTCAATTTGATTAAAATATCATAGATATCCTCGCTAAAAGCCCAGCAGTTCTTCTTCATTCATCTGTTTCCCACTCTCACTGCCTCCTTTCAGTGGTCCTCTACAATACAAATCCAAGCACTCCTCACCATCACAGCTGGGACCACTCCACACCAGCACCGCCTTCCACCCTTGCACCCCTCAGTGCCTTTTCTACATAGCACTCAAAGTGATATTTACTTATTATTTGTTGTCATGAGAAGAGAAACCTCAGCTGCCTATAAGGAGCAGCACCTAATCCAGAGAAATCACCCCATAAATATTTGTTAGATGAATCCTCAGGCATGCTCAACTCCCTCAGTAATTATTTCCAGAATGCTAAGGATTCCCTGTAAGAACAGGTCTGAAGGAAACAACTCATCTATGCATCTGGAAGTGGACAATGTGATGTTTTGAACCAAGATACATCCAAGGACAATGGAACTGGCAGGAAGGCACGGGTAGCCATCAAATTCTAAGTCACACTAGAAGCCACTCACATTATAGTGCCTGTACTCTTCCGGCGTATTTCAATCCCAAATGGATTCTTCTTAATGAGGACATCATAGAGTTGACCCTCAGGGGTGCTGGATGGCACCCTGGGTATGTTCAGAGGGACTGGAACTTCATACCGATTGTTGTTGGGATCATAAATCTAGGCCAGAGGAAATCGATTTTAAGCAAGAATAGTGCTCTTCAAACCTATACCCTTAGCAGAACATTTTTTACTTTTGGACAAAAGTTCAGATGCTATGTTTCTGTCTTCTTTAAGTTTATGATATCTGAGATTTAACTAATATATAAAATAACAATGTCAGATTTAACTTTTTTTCTATCATTTCTCAGTATTAAGGCCTCTAATACATTAATATACTCAATGGGACATTGGTGCTAACATGGACAATCATTCTGCAATCAGAGTGGTATTTATGAATATGTTACTTGTTATTTTCTGTGGGTATGTGAGTATATATAAATACCTTAAGACTTTTCTGAATTGAAAAAAAACCTATCTCTCCAAAATGAAATCTATTTGATTACAGAATGTGCTTGCTGAAAGTGGTACTAAACTGATTCATGAGTACCTACTACATCCCTGCCTGACACTGCACAAGACACTAGGGATGTGAGCTGAATAAGGCAGTGTTATGGTTTTACAAAATTCACATGCAAATGAGAAGTGAAAGAGATGAGCTCACAGCACCTGGGTGATGTGTGCTAAGGGAGAGCTATGTAGAAGTGCTATGAGATTCTAGAGAAGGAAATGCCTAACATTGCTTCTGGGAGACTGAGATGGTCTCCCAGGAGAAATATGGTGTAGAGTATTAAAGGCTTGGTAGTCATTAACCAAACAAAGAAAGGAGATCAAATCATTCTGGTGAAGAATAACAACCACAAAGGCAGAGAGAATTAAAGTGGGGCAGAAAGAGGCAAATATTTGGAAAGACCTACTGTATGGTCAAGAGGTAGAGGAGGCAACGGTCAAGGCTAGAACTCCAAGGAAGTTCATTCACTTCAAACCCATTAGGTGCCTACAACATGCTAGTGCTATGATGAGCATACAAACATACAACAGCATCATCCCTGCATTACAGGATGTACAAAAACTCAGAATTCGGGTTGATGTCAGATTGTAAAGAAATTTTCAGGAAATGTCATAACATCCTGATCACTTTCACTTACTCTGTCAATTACACTACAGTGCTAACTATCTGCCAGGCTCTGTATTAGACTTCAGAAGCACAAAGAGGGAAGGGCACATTCCCGTTCTTGAGAAGATTAGTTTAATAGAGAAGCAGACATAACAGCTAGTCCCTCCCTAGTCCTTAAATGCAATTAAATCCTGGAAAGAAATGAAATCACCGCACATTGGTGGCTATTTTATACATATCTCAAATTCAGTATACCAAACTGAACATATCATCTTACATTGATCAAGCACAAAGCTTTTCAGTATTCCCATTCCGGTTGATGTTAGCACCATCCATATTAAGTTGCAAGATACCAACACGGTCATCATTCTTGATGCTTCCCTCTCCGTTGTCGCCTGCTTTCAATCCAGCACCAGACCGTGTAACCCAACTTCCTGAATCTCACACAGCTGCACTGTTCCCACCTTCCTTCCAGTATCTAGTCCAAACCTAAGCCCTCACCTGACCTGCCTAACTGGGAGACTCCCAGCTTGTCTCTCTATACTCACTCTTGCTCTCCCAATCATTTTCCTAACAGTAGCCACAGTAATCTTTTCCAAATGAATATTAGGACAGGTCTCATTGTTCCCTCAATGATTTCTCAATGCTCTTTGGATAATAATCTAGTCTAGTGTAGCATGATTAACTTATTTTAGGGTTCTGTGACCTGAACCAGAAAAAGATAAGGGAACTGAAAAGGGTCTAATCACTACCTGATACATGTACTGTGTTTACCTTGAACTGCAGCATTTCATTCGTATGGTAAGTGACATCCAGGCGAAGGGGGTTCACGGGCGTGGAGGGGAAGGCACTGGCATAAACAGAAGACTTTAAGGAGATGTCAGCTGTGGCCCCGTGGGAATTATACTGAACATCACTGACAGAGTATAGGTCGTTGACAAAATAGCAAAAAGGGACTCCAGAAGAATTGGATGCCTGAAAAGTAAGGCCAAAGTCATGGATCAGCACAGCGTGTGATCTTAAAGTTCTCTAACCTAAACAGGATTAGGAAAGTCATTTTAGATGACGATAAAACCAGCCTATCACTTATCACTTGGCAATAACATAAATTTAAATTCCTGGTCTCCAAGCAAAATATTCATTTTAAAAAGTTTTGCACTTGTCCCCACCTACTCGTCACATCCAGATCATGTCCCTTAGGAAGTCCTTTCTATGGATTTGAAGTAGTTATGTAAGTACCACTGCTATGCTTAAGAAACTATAGATTAAGTGTGGAGATTTTCATGCACAGGAACCCCAACAGCATGGTTACCTCCCAGATACAGCCACGGGCAGTGCAGTTTTCTACAGAAGCACCATTCTCATCAGGGTAACAGTCTATTTTTTCTTCATCCCTTATCCTTATGCTCCACTCCACTGTGTATGCTTCTCCCAGGAAAAGATTGATGTCTGTGATAATTGCGACCTGTAGGAATGTGGAAATCACAAGGAAATTCATCTTTGGGAGAAAGGCCTTGCAAGATCTAAGACTTTATTATTTATTTTTTGGAAAAACAAATAGACATCAGTCCAGACTTTCAACCATCCAAGCAACATATCACTTTAGCTTATAAGAAGAGAACTGTACAGTGGGAGAATCTATTTAGCAGCAACAGGGCAAACGTCTCCACTCTAGCAGAATCTTGTACATAGCATAATGAAAACAATTAGGTCAAATAAAACCTGTCGTGATCACCCCTGATTCTTTTCTACCCTCACTCCTCTTAGCTCTCTGTGTCTTGTCAGGAAGGGTGTCTTCTGCACTTCCTCTTCAGCATGACACATGGTGTCATCCCAAAGTGAGCTGATCCTCTTGCTCTCCAGTCCCCAAACCAGCATCCCCCATTGGCGTGGAGTGGTAGAAAGAACACAGCAATAAGAATCATATGACCTCGTTATCATGCCCGCATTTCTGTAGTATATTGGACAAATTATTTCTTTTTTTAATTTTTAATTTTAATGAGTATATAGTAGGTATACATATTTATGGAGTATATGAAATATTTTGATTCAGGCAAACAATGAATAATAATCACATCAGGGTAAATTGGGAATTCTAATTCATTTCTTTGAATTTCAATTTTGGCAACAGCAAAATTGAGAGGTTGAAATAAAATCACATTTCTTTCCACTTCTAACATCCCAGTGTCTTTATTTCTCTAAACATAAAGGCTGCGAATTTGAAACCTTCTTTGAATCCCATTAATTCAAATATTTAATATTTTCCATATATTTTTCTTATCTTTGAAGCTTCTCTAGACAGCACTTCCCAAGTTAAAGTTCTCACACGTCTGGAGTAATAAAATCACATTCTAAGGATTATCATCCTTCTCCCAGTTTCCTCTCAATCTAAACCATCTTGTACTTCCCTGTTCTACTAGTCCCCACCCCCCACTCCCACTCCCAACAATGCTCACACACAGTAGCACAGCCGTCATTCAAGGATCAATAAGAGACTGCTTGAGAATTAAATCAAGTCGGTACCTAACACCCTCCAAAGCCTGACCACAAGTTTCATATCCAAACTGGCCTTTTTCAAATACCAAATCTTATTTATGCTAGTCATACAAAATTCACAGTCTAATAATGTAAGGCTATTTCCCACCTTCCAACTTTGCTGTTCCTGTGTCTCATAATAATTATTTTATTTTTGGGAAAAGCAAGTGAAACCAGCTAGAGAGATGGGAACACTGATAGGCAGAGAAGGGAATAAGAAGAAAAATACCCAACTCATTCTAGCTCTGGTCACCTCATTTTTTTCCCTAGCCCTCTCACTTCCCCAAAACAGGCCTCAAAGGTGCTCTGGTCCTTCAGGGACCCATGCAAACTTAGCAAGAAGGAACATCATGGTGCTATGGAGAATAATGGGGTTTTTACCTTCAGATTAGAATCATAAGTGACTGTAGGAGAAGTCTGACTTGGGACACCATTGTGTTTCACTGTAACATTTCCAGGTTCCTCTGTCCCAAGAATTTTAATCTCATTGAATACTAAATTATTGGGGTCCTTGTAGGTTGATTGTGAAATATTCACCTCCAAGCGGTTCTGCAAAATAATTAAGTCCAATTATGCATAAAGGTATGCCTGTAATACACAGATTCTCAAGTCACTCAAATATTCCATTCCAGACTGCATACCCCAACTGCCCTGAATGCCTCTCTGTTTTCTCTACTAGTGTGTGCTCAAGAAGTACAACATTATTTTGATAATCCTCTAATTTCATACAATCATAAAAACACACACATATTTAAAAACTGTATTTAGAGACACTACTTGCTATATTCATGCCTCCTTTTGAAAACATCGATCAAATCATAAATAGAAATCTGCTCACCTAGAGCCAATAATGCATATAAAGTTACAAATATAATCACACATATACAACATACACAAGCACAGATGTGCTAATGATCAGTCCAAAGCCCACACCTAAGATTCATAAAAAGATGCTACTCACTTGAGTGACAGAAAACTCACATAAAAGATACACTTTATTGGCCACAGTATCTGAAAGTGAGAGAAAGACAAGTCAGATTCTGGCCTGCCCACCACAGAAGAACAGATTTCACACCACCACCCTTTTCGGCTACATCCTGATGTCACAAATGACAGTATTTCCTTTTCCTTATGGAAGAATAATATTCCATTGTATTCATTCATCCATGTACACTTAGAATGTTTCCATATCTTGGCTGTTGCAAATAATGCTGTAATGAATATGGGAGGAGTGACTGTATCTCTTAAGGATACTGGTTTCATGTCCTCTGGATATACACCCAGAAGTGGGATTTCATGGGATCGTATGGAAGTTCTGTTTTTAATTTTTTGAGGAACCTCCACACTATTTTCCATAAGGTTGTAACAATTTATATTCCCAACAAGAGTCTAAAAAATTCCATTTTCTCCACACCCTCGCCAGCACTTATCTCTTATCTTTTTTATGGTTTCCATGCTAACAGATGTGAGGTGATATCTCACGGTGATTTTTGATTTGCAATTTCTGTCATTTACTGATGTTGAGTATCTTTTCACATATCAGTTAGCCATTTGTATGTCTTCCTTGGAAAAACATCTGTTCAAGTCCTTCACCCACATTTTAATTGGGTCAATTGATCTTTTGCTACTGAGTTGCATGAGTTCCTTATTTTTTTTATATTAATCTTTTCTGAGATATATGGTTTGTAAGCATTTTTATCCATTCTGTAGTTGGCCTTTTCACCTTCTTGATTGTTTCTTTTGCTGTGCAGGAGCCTTTAGGTGGATGTCGTCATGCCTGTTTACTTTTTGGCATTTTGCCTTTGCTTTTGGTATCATATCGAAAAGGTCATTGCCAAGACTACATCAAGGAGGTTTTCTGCTATGTTTTCTTCTAGGAGCTTCACAATTTTAGTCCTTACATTTAACTTTTTAATTTCTTTCTTCACAGTAGCCAAGTTATGAAAACAACCTAAGTATCTATCAGTGGATGAATAGATAAAGATGTTCTGGTACATATATACAGTAGAATATTTTTCAGACATAAAAAGAAGAACATTCTGCCATTTGCAACAGCATGAATGACTTAGGGGGATATTATACTAAGGGAAATAACCCAGAGACAGAAAGTCAAATACTGCATGGTCTCACATATATGTGGAATCTAAAAGAGTTCATCTCTTAGAAGTAGAGCCTGCGGGAGTAGAAAACGGGGAGATGATGGTAGTTGTTCTTAGAGCCTGCGGGAGTAGAAAACGGGGAGATGATGGTCAAGGGTACAAACTTTCAGTTATTAGATGAATAAGCTCTAGGGATCCAGTCTGCAGCACTGGTGGTGATGGATGTGTTCATTAAAATAGCTATGGTAATCATTATACTATGCATACACATATTAAATCCTCACATTGTCCACGTTAAATATATTCAATCTTTATTTGTCAATAAAATATTTTACAACTAAATAAATAAATAATTTTTAATCTACATATTGGATTAGAGGGACAAGAGTTTCCAAACCAAGATATTGTTTTTCCTTCTCTTTCCTACTAGAACATTGCAAACATTCCCTTCCAAGGGCTTCCAAGGCATATGCTTCAAGGGAATCTATTTCCTAAACTTGACGCACAAGAATTGTTAGTACACTGGACCCAAAAATATGCTAAAATGTATGGCTAGATGAGTACACACTACAACACTATATTCTCACTGCCTCACTGGCAGGGGCATGATTTTTATATCATCAACATTTGCTCATAAGAACTTTGGGAGGAAGACATTAACATTTAATTAGGGAACAGTCTTGAAACCTCATCTAAGCACCCAATGACAATAAAATCTATAATAAAACCTATTATAGATATCACTGGTGAATGGGAGAAATATCAGAGATACAAATGTATTTTTCTTTCATCTGTAGTTCATCTACCACTATCCCTGAATGGTGCAACCAGAAACAAAATACTTAAGTGACTCTAGCTACTGTGCCTACTGAGATTTCTCCCACAGCTGAATGACCAGCAGGAGTGAAGGACCATAAGTCACAGGTGCAGGTTTGGAAACAGCAACATTATCGTAACAGCGCTCACCCTTTGTTTGCCCATCATCCCAGAAAAGTTCTCCTTTTGCTTCTTTGTTCTCATCTAGGGCAATGATAAGACCAAGAGGGTTCTTTCGACTGTGGGGAACAAGATTCAAGAGACAAAGACAGGAGTCAGAGAATTTTGCCAACTCAGCTGAGAATATTTCCATCAAATTTCAAACTGGAAAAGAATCTAGCAGCAGATGGTTCTGTTTCTTGAGGTACAAACACAAAATCGACAGACGCATTTTTCTGTAATATCAACAGTGTCACAGGAGATAGAAACACCCCAAACATTGACAATAACATCTATGTTGGAGGCAAGAATTTAAGCACCAGAGGCACTGCAACAGCTCAAATAAAAGCTGCTTCTGCAACTACTACTTAGAATGCAGAGTATGAGAAGAGAAAGAAATCTTAGGCAATAACTGGCTCACTCAGATCACTTTAGCAATGATGCCCTCAGAACTGTCCAGTGCTGTGAGGAAGACACGTTTTCGCCTGCCTAAGGACCATTTATACTCAGAAAGCAACAACATACACTAAGGTCCATCTATTAAATGGTAACGTATCTGATTATTTATTATTAGTTTGTTTTGAAAGAAAATCAAATCATTCTAATGATCTACTTTAGCATTTAGAATAGGAAACACATTACTCAAAGATATGGTAGAGCAGATGGACGTAGAGAAACAAGGGGAGAGACAGCAATTTGTATTTGGAATCGCTCCTCACTCTGTCACTCTCTAGGCAACCTCTCAGTTTCCTGCTCTTCCTGTTCCTCCTCCGTCTATCACTGGGTTCACATTCTTCATTGTATTCTTCCACATTTCAGCCTTTCACTATGCGAGAGACTTAGTTTCCATTATCAACAAAATCATCTGCTTTCATTAAATATTCATGGATTGAGTAGCAGTCATTCTAGGAAGTCAGTGAGATACAAAAATTAATAAATCACAACTCCTGACCTGAATGACCTTAAATCTATAGGAAAAATTAGGCACATTCACTAAAAACTGAAGGAGGACCGTGAAAACAACACAAAAGTTAAGATATTCTAGGAGTCCAGAACCACAGTTCCAGAAATATGGTAGACTGGATATTCTTCTGGAGACTTACCCAGTAAAATATTACCTGATCCTAGATAAATTACAACACAGATTCCTGTTAAAATGTTGTTGGATTTGCAAGAAAGTAAGGAATACGTTCAAGAGACCAAAACAATAACAGGGTAACAAAACACTGAACTAAAACTCAAAGGGTGCTTAGTAAGCAAAACCTAGAATGTCCGCGTGGCAAATTCCCACTCCATGTGGCAATCTTAAAACTGGGCTACTAAGCCTAGCGATCCAAGGTAGAGAGTGTGCACCTCTGATTCCCACATGAAGCCGGGATCCTTGAAGGAAGCTAACGTGATGCCAGTTAGAAGCAATTCTTGGCTTGCAAACAGAGGAGAAGGCAAATCACCTCTGGAGGAAGGAGACCCACATTTAGATGCTTAAGATGATCACAGTATGAAACAAAAAATCACCAAGCACACAAGCTAATAAGTCAACATAAAGGAAACTTAGCAAAAAAGAACTAATAATAGATTTAGATGGCCCTAAACACTTCAGATAATACAATTTTCAGGCACAGAGTATACAACTATTATTGAAATGCTAACACTGTTAAAGAAGAAAGACAAAATCATCTAAGGAGCAAAACAATATACATTACAAATGACCAGAAACTTGGAAGTGGCAGTGCTTCCTCTGCTGAAAGATTAGGGAAAGATTTCTTGCTGCTGAAATGTAAAGTTTCGTTTGGATCATTAAGAATGCACCAGGCAAAGATGTCGGAAAGGATAAATTCAAAAGCCCACATGCAGTAAAATACATGGGTACGTTTGGGAAATCGCCAGTTTTTTGGGATATCTCGTCTGTATGTACATGAAGGTGTGGCAGGCGACAAGAGTTGTTAAGGTAACGTGGAACCAGGTTGTGACTGGTTTTGAATACTCTATTAATGAAAGACTTTGGACTTCAAGCCTGGGAGCAACCAGTTGAGATTTTCATTTTGGAAAAATCAATTTGGTATCAGTGTGCAGAACAGCTTGAAGGTGAACAGCTAGAAAAAGGAAGCCAACTGGCATTGGATTTAGGGATATTCCCCATTAGTATCATACAAAGTCTACAATTTGAAAAATCAAAGCAGTAAGAGAGGTTCAAAAGAAAAGACAGGTTTCTGGCTTCCAAAGAACTCCTAGTCTATTAAAGACAAATAGGCTAATACTCTCAAAGGCACGAAGATATAAATGTGCACCTCTTTAGTACAGATGGAATCTATACTTTTGGAATCAATTGCGCATAAAGGAAAATTCAGTGACACAGAGTTTTGAGGTTTGCAGGAGGTAATTTTTGAATCCACTTTTGCATCACAAGAAAGAAATCTCTTAGCGGGAGAAAAGAAAGAGGAAGTTGAGATTCTAGGAGGGTGGAAAGTGGATCCTGACCCTCCTAAAATGAGAATGAGTGAGTCAAGAGTAAAGAAACATGGGTGGGCTGTGTGGCCAAGGCACATAGAGGCATCAACTAACCTGGTTTGCCCAGAATTGAGAAGCATCCCAAGAGGGGAGACTTCTGGTGCTAAAACTGCAACAGTCCTGGCAAACCAAAGAGGCTGATCACCTGGCTGTTAGCGTGTTTCAAAAAAAATTCAAAGGGTTTAAGGAAGGACATGAATTACAGTCTTTCAAAATCCATGGGATACAGTTCTAAACGAACAGCTTCTGAAAAACTCTTGTGAATCGTGGTTGCACCTATTTTGACTTCCGTGTCAGATGTGAGATTAAAAATATGACATTCTTAGACCTATCATCTCACTCTCTTAGACTTAAAAGAGTTTTTAATAACTAGACAAAGAGTATAGAGTCTGAAAAAGATTAAAACGCAAACAACAAAACAAAGAAAAAACAAGTGTTGAGTAGAATTGCATGAGGGCTTGAGAGTGATGCTTACATTTTGGTGGACTTCATTACAAATTGTTGAGCTAACTGACATGTAAAGGAAAACCTGAGTCCTGTCATTCACCTTAAGTGGGTGTTCAGTGCAGGCTCTTGCCAGGGCAGGATGTAGCCCCCACGGACATGAAGATTAATGTGGTCAAGAGGGGCTGGCAAGGTCTTCCACTCTCCTCTTGCATTAATATCCACACCCTGTGGGCAGAAGAAGGTAAGAGATGATGAAGGAGAGGACAGGCCCCTCCCTGAACAATGCATCCTACCAGACATCTTATCCTCCCCTCTGAACTTATGCCTGTTCATCACCCTTTGCAACATACCTGCCATTACCCATTCTGTATTTACACAGCGCTGCATGAAATCTCGCAAGGCTGCTATAATATCTTGTTAGGGTCTCTTGCCTTTGCTTCCACTGTACAAACTACATTTGCCTGATGTGTGACAGGAAGAGGTGCTACTCTCTCACCTGAATCAAAAACCTAACCTAAGGGACCATCCTTCCATCTTATATCTTCTCAACTAGAGCAGGGCTTTTCAGTCTCAGGACTATGGAGATTTGGGGCCAGACAATTCTCTGGTGATGGGGCTATCCTGTGCCTTTTGATATTTAGCAGAATCCTCAGATGTCAGCAGCATCGCCTCCTCACCCCCACCCTGTTGTCACAAACAAAAATATCTCCAGGCATTGCCAAATGTCCCCTGGTAGGCAAAATCCTCTCATTTCAGAGCTGCTATTTTACCGCTAAGAAGCAGTTATTGTTGACAACAAGCAAACAAATATGCATGGCTGTGTTCCAACAAAACTTTATTTGCAAATTAGCTAACAACCAGATTTGGCTGTGGGCCATAGTTTGCCAGCCTGTGCTCTACAACGAGTAATAGTTACTCAAACTTGGGAAGATTAATTAAGGTGACACTTCTTTATCAATCCTAACTATGAGATTCATCTTCATTTTAATTAAACATCAAAAATTTCATCTCTTCCTTTTTTTTTTTTCTTGAGACAAACTCGCGTTCTGTCACCCAGGCTGGAGTGCAGTGGCACAATCTCAGCTCACTGCAACCGCCGCCTCCCAGGTTCAAACAATTGTCCTGCCTCAGCTTCCCAAGTAGCTGGGACTACAGGTGAATGTCACTACACCCGGCTAATATTTGTATTTTTCATAGAGACGGGGTTTCACTGTGTTAGCTAGGATGGTCTCGATCTCCTGACTTTGTGATCTGCCCACCTCAGCCTCCCAAAGTGCTGGGATTACAGGTGTGAGCCACCGCACCTGGCCCAATTTCATCTTTTTCTAAACAGCTTGCTCCATGATTTCTTTTGCCTTTCCCTCTTCAATCAAAGATATCTTCTGTTAGTGAATGGGAGACTCAACATGCACGCTCAGGACAAAGGCCAGTCGCTCTTAAAGAAAGCGCCACCTCTTCCTAGGGAAGGCCTGGCTGGAAAGCACATAGGAGAGCCTTAACATGTTGCCACCCTAAGGGCAGATCCAGACTAGCAGCAGGAAGGGGAGTCTGGGGCAGCGGGGAGGACTTGGGCTCCAATGGACTGAGAAGAGAAGGAACAAAATTGCACATCCTTCTCCAGTTTTCACCTAATCTCACTGCAATCCCCTTGGATGAAAGGGACCAGCACATGCTCTGCTTCCTATTTCCCTGCTTGTACCCCTTTGCTGTATTGCCAGTACTCAACTATGTTCTCCTCAGAAAGTCAGAAGAAGAAGCCTGGTTAGAAATGAAGGAAATACATCCTTTGATTTTTCCCCAAGAATCAGGGTCTGACTTGTCAGGGTCTCGGCAAGAGAACACCACCCCAGAGATGCCCTGGAAGACCCTGGCTTCCCAGCTGAGTCTTTGGGGATCACACTAGCAATGAAACTATGCGGCAAGGAGCTCTTCATTGCTTCCTCATTTCTAAATGTACTCGCACTACTTAGACTCACAAGGGTTGGGTCCCATACCTCTGTGTGTGTTTTGCACACTGCCTAATCACTTGCCTGCCTTAGGTAATTATGTGCAGTACCCTTCTTTGAGCATCTATGCTATGGAAGGAGATAGTTAATCAAAAGACATAAAACGGCCTCTATGCTTACAAACTTACAGCAGGCAAAGATATCAACAATAAAAACAAAAACTATAGTTTGCAACACAATCTCAAATGTTGGCTAGCATCTGCCTTTACACAACATTGTAAATAGCAGTGATATAAAGAAATATTAAAAACTAACAGAAAGAGAACACACACAAAAAAACAGACCCTGAGTGAGATGCTTTATGTGTTATTTCATAACGGTTCTATGAGGAAAGTGGTCTTACCCCACTTGGAGGTGAGAAAACTGAGATTACAAGGGTTAAAGTGGCTCTCGAAGACCACACAGCATGTGGGTTACAGAGCCAGCATTTGACCTAAGGTCTATCAGATCTACAGCCTTTGTACTCTCTACCATATTCCCATGTTGTATAAACATTCAGAAAAACTTACCGTGTAGTAATCGTACCAGCGGGCTCTAGGGAAATACGCAGTGACATTTCTGGCATTCTAAAATGAAACACAAACAAGGTGAGGAAGTAAACACCATTTTCCAGGACAGAGTAACCAAACTGCTTGGGAAAGATGTGAAATCATTGTGATGCCTTTGGACCCAGCTGCCTCATGTCTCCAGAGGTTAGCAATTGGGGCAAACTTCTTCCCGTTTTTTTTTTTTTAAACAGGAGATTTGTCTACCCAAAACAAGTGGCTTTCATAAAGCACTTTGGTATCCAGGACTTCAGGAAAAAAAAATCACTGTTTGCTTATAGGCATAGACTTACCCCATTTCCTCTTAAAGAGACAAACAACTGAGGTTGTGTCTGGGGCAGAAGAAAATTCTGTGGGTACAATGAGATTTTGGGGCCGGGAGCAAAGGCTCACGCCTGTAATCCCAGCTCTTTGGGAGGCCAAGGCGGGCAGATCATGAGGTCAGGATATCAAGACCATCCTGGCCAACACAGTGAAACCTCATCTCTACTAAAAATACAAAAAAAAAAAAAAAAAAAAAAAAATTAGCCGGGCATGGTGGCACGTGCCCGTAGTCCCAGCTACTCGAGAGGCTAAGGCAAGAGAATCACTAGAACCCAGGAGGCAAAAGTTGCAGTGAGCCAAGATAATGCCACTGCACTCCAGCCTGGGCAACAGAGTAAGACTCTGTCTCAAAAAAGATTTGGGAGAGGTACATTTAACTGGTATTTTAATCAGAAGCCTAATCAACAACAGAAGTAAAGAAATAGCTTTTACTGCTGGGAGGAGCTCCTGCAGAGGAAGGGAAGGGTTAGCCAGCAGCAATACAAGTACACACATTGCCAAGTCATCCTTCTGAAAAGTTGTAGTAGTGCTAGAGGACTGTTATAAATTCTTTACAATACTGCCCCCATCTGACCTTCTAGTCCTTATTTTAGTTAACAAAGAAATGATTGTGTCACTGAATATACCATGAGGTGTTTTCATCTTGATCATCCTATGAACCAGAATTGTTAGGCTCATTTTAAAGATGAAGGAGCTGAGGCCAAGAACACCTAAGTGATGGACTTCGGCTCAGAAGGAGAGGAGCAGACACAGGTAGAATGAGAAACCATGTCTCAGGACCCCCACCAGCTCAGGCCTCTTCTCCTCGTCCTTTTCCCCAAGCCTCACAGCTGGGATCCTCCCCCCATCAGAGGCCTCCATACTCACGAGCTCCAGGACAGGGCTGACCAGGAAGGCTGGGCCCAGCAGGAACTGACTGTCTATGTCCCATGTCACCTGGTCTGACACAAACCTGGAAAGGGAAATGAAGGTGCCCAACAGAGCCCAACAGAGCCCCAGCCCGACACTCTGAAGAAGCTCCTCAAGTTCAGATCCAAGTTAGAAATCCAGCTGCCCCTGAGCCATTCTTGCTTTGTTCCTAGGCCTAGCTTCATCAGGAGCACCCAGCCTCTGCTCTCCCCATGTGATGTGCCTGAAACTTCAGAAATGCTGGGATGTAGATGTGTTCTCTCCTGTAAAATATTACCTCATTTCTTAACCATGGCACATTTTAAATGCAAGGATGGCCCTCATCCCTCAATTCTCTTGCTGAAATCCTTCTTTTGTGACCTGGGTCCATATAACAAAACTGCTACAAAAGATAGATAGGTCTTTGCACAGTTAAATTAGAATGAAACTATTCTGTGCTGTACTGCAGCATTTCAATTTTCTTCACTCAATAAATAGCCTTTTTTCATGACCTATGGCATGTATAACACTGTGCTAAAGACAGTCATCAAGTATGGTTTGCACCTGAAGAGCTCATGTCAAAAGGCAATCGTGTCTTTAATTTGGAAGAATTGTGTATAGCAACCGCCACCATACAGAATGCAATAAGTCATCCATTAGTCATCGGGATCCCTGCTGGACACTCACTCGTGGAGCAGAGGCCGCACAACAGTGACACCCTCCGTGTGGGCCTTATGCATCAAGGTATACAGATATGGCAACAGGGTGTATCTGGTCTGCAGGATATTTCTGGAAATGTTCACAAAAGCAGCATCCCAGGACACAGGGTCTTGTCTCTAAAGGAGAAAGAGAACAGTGTTGGGAGCTCGCCCTGGAATTTCTAGAGGATTTAAGAAGGTCACTAAAAGCATATTCCCATTGAAGATCACTCACAGCTAAACAAAAGACAACTATACATGAGGCCCAGAGAATACTCTTAATAGACTGGAAAGAGTCACCAAAGCTCTCCTAGGACAGCTGATAAAATTTCACTGTAAGACATTCTTTTTGGTACATTTGGTACAATTCTGCCTAAAATACAGGAAAAAAATAATAATCTAATGAACACTGAGGAATATGGTTCATTGAGACACCAGGCCTTCACAATTTTTAAGGGTACAGTGGCTCACGCCTGTAATCCCACCACTTTTGGAGGCTGTCGAGTGGATCACTTGAGCCCAAGAGTTCAAGACCAGCCTGTGAAATATGGCAAGATCCCATCTCTACAAAAAATGCAAAAATTGGGTGGGTATGTTGGGATGTGCCTGTAGTCCCAGCTATTCGGAAGGCTGAGGTGGGACAATCGCTTTAGCCCCAGAGATAGAGGCTGCAGTCAGCCATGATGTGGACACTGCATGATTCAGCCTGGCCAACAGAGTAAGTCCCTGTCTCAAAAAAACAAACAAACAAAAAAACCCCTCCCACCCAAAAAAAACACCTTTTTTTTTAAAGATCTCCCAGGAAATACAGACTGCGTTAATTTTAGCACAGAAATGGAGATTGTCTTTCAAGTGTCACAGAACACTGGAGGTAGAAGCCACTGTCCTACCCTGGTCCCAATGGTGTTGTGGTTTCTTGAGAAGGGGTAAAAGGCCCCCAGCTGCATCCAGCGAACACACATCTCATATTCAGCGTCTTCAAAGAACCCACAGATATCTGCTCCCGTCTGAAACAAGAGGAAATAAAATGAGCCTGCTGATGATTTCTGAAAGATGTCCCCACCTTCTTGGTGCTTAGGAGGATCCCAAGGACACTCACATAGGATATGCCGAAGAGGCTGAACTCCATCATGCCTGCAATGAGAAGCACAGCTGTGTCACACCAGGCTCTCATGACCTACTTCCTCACCTCTTCCCCAAGGATCCCAACTCCCTGCCCTACCGGCACAGGCCATGGGAAGGAGCCCACGTACCAATGATAGATTTCTTCAGCTGGTCCCATGCGGCTGTGTTGTCTCCCAGCCAATGTCCTGCCCAGCGGCCAGAAGAGGGAAATGTGGAGCGGGTGATGACGACCCCTCGCTGTCCTGTCACCTCCTGCACGGCTCTGGTTGGAGGGGAAAAGGAGGTGAACTGAGGCCACGGCCAGGGAGCAAAGGCCATAGAGCTTCTGCTCCCAGAGCCCTTGAGCCTAGTCAATGTTTGCTGCGTGATTGGAGGGAACATGGGAATCCGAGCTGTAATGGTGGCTCCACTGATCCCAGATGATGGAGATAACAAGTCACGTGTTCTCACAGTGCTTTACAAAGAACTTCACTGTTGCAGACTCACTGGAGTGCTCCGAAAATAGTAAGGAATTACTACAACTGGCTATTGGTTTCCTCAATACTTAGTTTTCACTATTTGAGGAAGAACACAGTGAAGATTATAAGACTGTCCTTAGAAGAATACATACTATTCATTGAGCTTGCAAAGCGGGACTGTGCTAATTCGGTACAATACCAGTTACCCTCCACCAGGAATGGCCAGAAATAAAAATATCTCCAAAGATGATTCACTTTGAAATGAAAGGGAGAGATGCCTAGTTCTCTGTGTTCACCTCCTGTAGCTAAAGCTATTGTACCAACGGCTGCCCTGTGTGACCATTACGGTGTCTCCATGTGAGTCTTTTGACTAGCTTCATTAAGTTTTTCACTGGTGAGACCATGCTTTATTTAAATCTGTCCTCCTCCTTTTAATCACAGAGCCTGGCTCCATGTCAATGAGCATTTGTTTAATAATTAAGAATCATTACACAGTTATGAGAATCTTCTTAATCCTTAGAATGGGGAATGAAAGGAAAACTAGGGTAGATATGTCAGTCACCGGCAGTCCCTACAGGTTGTGACAGCTGGAGAAGGGAGACAGAGACTCACTCGTATGTGGGTCTGGTCTGAGACCACCCGTACAGGTTGTGCACATTGTAGTGCTGCACCAGGGAGCCGTCTGGGAGGATCTGCTGACTCTCCATGCACAGGGTCTTGCTGCTCAGGCCCCTCTCCCTGGACTCCAAATCTGAGGAGGAAGAACTGGTGAGGTGAAATCCAGCCCTGATTCTGTTTCTCCCTGACCTCTCTTCAAGGTATTGGGCCCTGGATCTTAACACTAACTTCAGTCCTGCCTGTGTCGCTCTCCATCTCCCCGGAGACATGAGCATCATCTCAGAGACATGAGCACAGAGCCCCCAGCTCTGAGCTGCAATGGTGCCTGCAGTGTTTCCAACATCAAGTTCAACGAAGAAAGCAGAGGTGTCAGGAAGAATGTACAGCTGTCAAACACTACATGACAGCCTCTGATTTAGGCTTTTGACTTGCCAATTATATCCATAATTCTATGAAAAAGATCTCATTATCTCTCTTTTACAATTTAGCAAACCGAGATTTGGAAATATTGCATAATCTGTGAAAAGTCACAAAACTCCTAGAGAGCACAATTTCCGGAGCTAAGATATAAATCCAAGTATAACTCCAAATTCCATCAGCTCCATGATAAGGGGAAGCCAGTAATTTCCACCCATTGATGGCACAAGAAATTCCTGTGATGGAATTCACACAAGCCCAAAAATGAAGAAACCCAGCTGTGAGAACCCTTTGTGCCATGAGCTCCGCTAAGTGCTTTCCGGACAAATTTCAAGAAATTTGCTCAATGAGTCTAGTCACTTGCACATGCCCGGCTGGGTAAAGCAACTGCAGAGCTTTTGTCTCTGGTCCCCAGTAAACCACAGCAGCCATGAGGATGTGCCCTGAGCTGTGCGGGAGCACCCCTGGCCTCGGGCTCCTCCAGTGTAATCCTTCCAGTCGTGGCTCTGCCAGTCAAGGAGGCCAAGACTTCTTACATGGCATGTAGGGAGGGTGGTTCAGAGAGGCGTCCCTGCAGCCTGGAGAAACTGCCCCATTCACGAAGCTTGATGGCTCATTCATATCCTAGAAATGCCAAACACAGACACACCTCACTTTTTAAGATAATTACATCCTGCCAATTTTTAGCCAAGGAAGCAGTGAATAAATTGTTCAACATCCAGTAATCCCTGTAGATGCCAGCCTTGGGAGCTTCATCAAATCCTAGTGAGAACTGGCTAGAAAGATTAATTCACTCCTACAGAACAACTGGCTAGAGGGTTAAAAAATAAATCTCTTTCAGGGTGGCTGTGAGGCAATCAAATTTCCAAGAAATTCCTAGTAAATTGCCGCCCTGGTTTTTGTTTGTTTTTCATTTTTTGAGGCGAAGTTACGCTTGTTTCCCAGGCTGCAGTGCAATGGTGTGAACTCGGCTCACCGCAACCTCTGCCTCCTATGTTCAAGCCAGTCTCCTGCCTCAGCCTTCCGATTAGCTGGGATTATAGGCATGTGCCACAACGCCTGAATAATTTTGTGTTTTTAGTAGAGATGGGGTTTCTCCATGTTGGTCAGGCTGGTCTCAAACTCCCAACCTCAGGTGATCTGCCCACCTCAGCCTCCCAAAGTGCTGGGATTACAGGTGTGAGCCACCACGCCTGGTCCCGCCTCAGAGGTTTTACAGTAGGAGCATCAGGTCTGGTACAAGTTCTGAGGGCTATCAGGGCTGTTCCACTCCTGAGAGGAGGAACTGTCTGATATGTCCAAAGTCTTCCTTGGACAATGACTATCCTCTTGACTGAAGGTCAGTGGTACATATACTTAGGCACACAAAGATAGACAAGTGCCACAGGTATACAGACACAGACACACTTACAATCCACATGCCATCAAACTTCAAGCTCCTCTCTGGATTCTGGGGATTGTTGTATAGTTCTTCTATTTCCCTCTTCCACCACTTGGTAGTTGAATTACGGAAAAAGTCTGGGAAGGCCACATAAGCTCGATATAGCTATAAAAAAGAAATATAATTTCTTTGTCCCACACAAATATATAAGACAGCAAACAGGCACTTACTGAGAATGCAACTCACACAAACACTTGAACTGCATGGTGACAGACGGCCTGAACAGGGCCTAAATAATGTTATTAACTTATTAGAGAAATGTAGAATGACAGGAGAAATTAGTGCAATTTCCACACCTTCTCAGCATTTGGAAAACATCCAAAAACTGTTCTCTTCATATTGACACGGATGATGACAATCAACGCCCACAACTCACGACCTCATGCACTCAATGCCCAACCCTCAACGTCAGTCCTGCCATTTCCTAAGCACTCCTCAAAGACAAAGCCAGGGAGAGACTGCCGACATGAGATGCATGGTAACAGGTTAGGAAGAAACACCCAGGGACTCCCTCCTATGTCATTCCCACTGCGAGAGGGGAGGAAGGAATAAGATTACATTTCAGGTTATTAGGCCAGTATGCCCCAGTGTTTCCTACAGTTTCAGAATCACATGACAACTACAGCTGTGTGGAACATAAACTGAGAGGACTTAAAGAGGATGCATCAACTTCCCCTTCCCCTTATTTTCCACCTCCAGTCAAATAATAAAAGGAGTGTTTTCACTTTAACCTGAAAGATAGATTCAAGATACAACTTTTTAACTACATTGTAGATTTTTGAGAGTAAGAAGTTTGTTTTATATTCTTCTGAGTGACATTTGTATCGCCCACAATGCTCAGCTAAGAACCTGGCATAAAATAAATACTCAGTGTTTAATAGTGGGTTCACACAACTTAGAAGCAGCAAATAAATGTCCATACATTTTAATATACTCATGTTGTTTGTTATGGAACATTATGGTCCTTCGTATGTCTCAGTAAATAGCCTCCGCTATGCTAATCACACCATTGTAAGAGTTAAAGAGCTAAAGAAGGCTGGTGAGGAGGATGGGGGAAGCAACAGAAAGAGGAGTCGGTCTAGGGGAGCTCCAGTTCTTATACACCACAGATAAAGGGCAGGTAGGAACCCAGATGTCCACAGAAAGGGCAAAAAAAGGAACATAAGAAAACAGAAACAGATCAGCCTACATGGGTCTGGCTGTCAAGGATGTGAGAAGACAGTGGGTGACATCACGGAGAATCTTGAGAGAAGTGGGCATGCCAGGGATGCCTTTTGTTAGGAAATGGAGGTAGAAACCAGGAAACCCGACAAAGAGAACCTTTCACCAGAAACAGAGAGTTCCAGATCAGGCAGGGTTGGAAACAATGGGATGGGTGGGGGTTGGAGAATTCGAATAAAGAGATTATCAGCCACAGCTGAGTCAGAATTGTATCCCATATGGGGTACACGTGGGGAACCTGGCCAGCCATGAGGTAGGAACTCCCCTAAGTACTGCTCGGATGACCCCTTCCAACTTCATAAAAATGTTCTGCCATTCTCCAAGGTGCTGGCTTTGCCTGTCCATATTCAACTCTTGCCTTGTGGCTTTTGCCTTCACTTTCTCCACTCTTCAAACAGTGATGTACCCACCCACACACTGGGCCTCAGGATCACCTAGCACTCTTTCTGTAGCACATTGCATGCTACAAAACGCAATTCCTAGATTCCACCACAGACTTATTGAATTAAATCGCTGGAGCTTTGGACTCAGAAATCTGCTTTGCACAGGCTTCTTGGATGTTTTATGCTTAGCGAAGCCAGGCGTGGACATCAGTGGCTTCATCCTCACCAGCCTCGTCAAATGGGTCTTACTATTAATAATATAAATATTAGGCTGGTGCAAAGGTAATT